>NC_133900.1:52179942-52814629 GCF_964199755.1 Larus michahellis | reverse complement strand
GTGAAAATACAATTTCTTTTCATGAAACAAAGTCTTGTTGCCTGAGGCATGAAGGCACTTTTCAGATTACATTTCATAATTCAGTCTGCAGTAGACTGGGTTTGACTGTGAGGACCCTTGTGGGGACCATTTTTGTCTCCGTATCCTGTGGGCTCTCTCCTCTGGGCAGCAACTATTTATTCAACTTCCAAAATAAGCGAGCAAGGAAGAGATGGGACCAGTTCCCTGAGCTGAAAATGCCCAACTGATGGATTATGAACAGGGGAATTCATTTCTGCCTACTGCTCTCATTGGATTTCCAGCTTGCTGCCTTGCCCAAAATGTAATACATTCTTAGCAATTGCAAAAAATGCATCAGAAAACACCGTATAAATTAGGCTCAGTTATGGCTTTGAAAATAAAACATATCTTACACTAGCTCAGCTGCAGTCTTCTCTTCCCTTGCAAAGCGCAGAGTACGCAAGGGCTCTGATACCAGTTTTTCTTATAGCAGATTTATCCCAAAACACTCCCACTGATACCAGTAGATTTACTGTGATGAGCATCTGTTTTAATGGCCTGAACCAAAGCCTGTTCAAATCAACGAGGAAACTCGCCTGACTTCAGTGATCTCTGGTATAAGGCCTAAAAGAGACATCATGGGAGTTCCTGAGCCTTTTAGGTGTTATTTACAGTGGTCTGCTGCTAGGGGAGCACTAAATCACAAAGTTATTTGTTGGGAATTTAAATGGCAATCTGCTATGCTGCTGCCACGGCTACAATACCTTTTCTGTTGCAATGATTCATGACAGGTTAAGGGAGCATATGTAATGGAAATATGCTTTATTGTGTTCTGTCACTTGTCAAGACTTATAAGCACAACATTTTTATTTTGCGCTATTCTCACTTTATTTTGACTGATGTCTATATGCAGAACTGATGAGAGTGTATCTTTATATACAAAAATATCACCAGATGACCTCCTCATCTTAAAATTGAGCATATTTTTCATTTAAAGGCTGATCCTACTTACCTCTCTCAGCCCCTGTAACTCGAAAAAGGAATGCAGCACAAGACTTTTCCAGGACCCCGTGGCCAGACTGCTATGGAACGGGAAGGGGGCAATCAGCCTTGTGAAAGGGTTTGTGTAACTACAAAAAAGGGACATGTTTAGGCTCCAAGAGCAAAAATCTTCAATGTGTGGGATGTTCCCACACCACTCCTGCTGTGCTGCTGCTCCTTGAGCCTTTTTCAGAACTCTCCAGTGTTTTCCAAAGGATTTTTCACTCCCGAGTCCTAGCCCCAGGACATTGTTTCCTGACCCCATGCTTGCAGTTGCATTTCCAAGTGGACAAAGCTACCACAAGCTGCTCTTCAGGCAAGGTTTGCTCAGTCCTGTTGTTATCTGCCTAATCCAGGCAGGGAACACGTTGCAGTGCTGTTCCCGGGACTGAGAGCTGGTGTGAAGAACGTCATTGTCCAGGAACCCAGTGGGTGCAGGGAATGAGGCAGTGTGTCTTGCCTGCCAGAGACAGGCTGGTGGGCAGGATCTCTGCATGCTCTGCAGGACGCTGCTGTGAACATCACCAGCTTCACATTTTTCTCAGTAAGTAGTGAGCTAGTGCAAACTGCACTGCAGTATTGTAACTTAAAGGAGCCCCGGAGTGATGCACAGCCCTGCAAGTGTATTGGAAAGATGTGCGTTCAGCCCAGGGAGTGGGAGCAGTGGCCATTTGCCTGAGGCTTGTATTTCAAACTGAGTTTATCCATGTCTTTGAGTATATCTTCAGAGATGGGACTAGAGCAGCCCAGCTAACCATCGTCTTGATGCTGAATTACTGTAGTGCTGTGGCATGTAGTGCTAGACCTGGTGAGCCATGGGTTGAGTTTTATTGGACTCTGTCCTCATCAACAGACAAAAGGGCTTCCAGGCTCCACTGAAAGTCTGTGATTTTCATGGCTGTCTCTGCTGAGATTCCCATATGGCAACACGAGCGATAGCATGGTTTATGTGTTACCGGCTAAAGTTGTGCTGTACCTTGGAGTCGACTCAAACACAAAATACCCCATGATGATAACTGTCATCAGACACCTTCAGCACAGACTCTGCGTTCGACCTAATGCAAGACCTTGTTCTGGAGTCACCCCACCAAAGAACTCAAGTAAGTGGGCAAAAAACATCAACCATTTGCTTAAAAAAGGAAAAAGAAGCTTATTGTCAAACTCCAGGCCATGTGTAAAAGTTCAGACATAATTTCTTCCCTTACTGGTTTGCTTTCACCTGCCTCACATCATCTACTCTTCCCCAGCTTTATGAAAAACATGTGTCAGATATATCTAAAGTGTGTGTGTGTGGAGGGGGGGACGGGGAGCCAGGCTCGACCCCTTGTTAGCAGCCTTGTGGCTGTCAAACTCAGCCGGAGGATTGTCAGCTCCCTCTCGTGGGTAGAGGAGCACTAAACGGTACAGACTGGTGTTTCCGAGGCAGCTGCATGTTCCATGTCAGACCTGATTTATTGCCCGATGGTTTATCTTTGTACATGACAGCATCCACAAAGGATGAAAAGGTATTTGTGAGCATACACATCTGTGCTGGCTTGCACATACGTGTGCATGAATGTATTCACCGTGGACAAAGCAAGCAAAGCCCAAGCCTCAGCTTGTGTGAAGAAGATCTGGTCTGTTCTACCCTTCTGGTTTTGGGCAGATCATCTGTTTTAGTTCGCTTGTTTTTAAAACTTGTCTCAAGGACGGACAGGGGAGTAGCAGTGCCCCAACTGCTGCAGCCTCCATGGGTGCTGCCAGCTTTACTGGGTGCTGCAGCGAGGCTTTGCCCCAGCCCTTGGGGTGCCCTTCCCAGGCTGTGGGTAAGACCCAACGTCAGAGCAGGAGCACATGGGGATGGTGGGCTGGCAGTGTCGCCCAGACAGCTCTGACAGTGGCATCCAACGCACCCTCAGCAAAGGCCCTGCTCAGCATTAAGCATCAGCAGGGGTGGCAGCAACCGTGAGATGCCTGCTACCATTCAGACATGCCTCTTAGCAAGCGAGTGGGAGCACTATCTGGTATTATCTTGGATTCCAAATGTGCTAGAGGTTTACCAAAAGAAGGTTTACCAAGTTTGTCTTCCTGTGGCTCAGAAACACCTGTGCATACCCTTTGCCTCACCTAAAGCTGGATGAAGCTTTGTGGACGCAGCTCTTTTCTTCAGTGTGCAAATGGGGATCGCTCACAGAAGATATTCCTGGGACACTCCCCCTTCTCCAAGTGGTGTTATATCCAAACTCTTTTGACACTAATGATTACGCTTGGAAGCGATGCTTTATCTCTGGCATTTATAAAGTGCTGCTAAAAGGATGGTGGTCAGGAGGCTGCATGATTTTGGGCCTTCTGGTGGTGGTTGTAGGTCAAGATGTGGTCTCTAAAGTCCCAGCCGCTCCTCCAATTTAGCTGATTATAGGAGATAAACTTTGTGCTTTATTTGGGGCTGACAAGGCATCAGAAATCTAGATCACAATATACGAAATATTTTTTTCAGGTTGATTTTTCCACACAAACAGTTGATTTTATCACCTCTTTGATGATCTTAATGGGAATATTTGTTAATATCCACAATTCCCACAGCTTCCCAGAACCTAAGAGCACTTTTAATGTTGGGAAGCATAGACCTAAGCAGTAAGTTCAGGGATGAGGAGGGTGGAAGAATCCCTTAGATCCCCTACTGCCAAATACTAGAGAAAATTCAGGTTGTTACAGCTCAGAATCATTGGATCACAGACTCCAAAAAGTTCTAATTCATAAAATATTGATAGTCCTAAAATAGAGATTTGTAGACCGAACTTTTACCATAGGTGCTCTGATTTTTCTTCCTTCTCAAATAAGGTGGTCAATTTGGGGGTAAGATCTAACAAGGTGTGGAGACCCCCTTGAGCAAATGCTCTTAACTCCTAACAACATGAGGGGAAATCAGGAGACACAGCAGCGTGCCTGAGGTGCAAAAAATTTTCCAGGAGAAGGTACAGGTAAAGAAGAGGGGAAAAAAAATCTCTTGGGAACCACTGTCAAATACAATGGAATTTCAGGGTCCATAGCCTTTTGTCATTATAGTGTGGATTTATGCCCAAAGCCTGTGCTTGTGTACGGTGCCAGCTTTTAAGCTAGATAAGGAATGTGGTGCAAATGCTAATGCCATATTTCTACTGAGGCAAAACTTGGACATAATGTTTCCCTGACAGGTGATCAAAACATCTCAGCAACTATCAAACTCCGTTTCCTACTGTCAGAAGTAACTGTGTTATCTAGACTGGGAGCTATTAACACTATGTTATTGCACTGCCATTCACAGAGCCCAAGGGAGGATGTTTTTTTTCCTTAAATTGCAATCCGTCAGGCGTGAATGAAGATCTTTATCGGCCGAAAGATAACAGCTGATGTCTTCCCTCCTGCTCTCAGACAGGGAAAGTAATATCCTACATAATGGAACAAGGGAGCCGTAGTAGGTCTAGCGAGAATGAAGAGAGAAGGGAGTAGATTGTGTTTCAGGTGTAAGTGTTGAGCTATTATGTTTCATGGAGTAATGATGTCCTACCCTGTAAGACAGAGTAGAAAGAGGCTTTTTATTCTGCCCTCGGGGGCACGCCAGGGCTGTAATCGCATTCCCATTGTGTGGAGGGACCAGGGGATGCCGAAGCCACAATCTGTTTTCCTACTTCAACTGATCTACCAGAAAGGGAAAAGCTAACACTCTGATAGTCAAGACAAGCCTTTTTGAATGTAGTATTTGTTTTGGCTGGTAGAAGTAGCCCCAGTTAACTAAAATGGCAGAGTTATTACAGAGCCACAGGAATGGGGTGGGCAGGGCACGTCTTATTTCAGTCAAGGCTGGTCTTTGAATAACCAGCTCCTGTAGTGTTTATGGAGTGGTCTTTAATAATTTTTGTTTCTGGAGTGGGTGAAAATTGTGCTTTTAAGTTTCTGGGGATTCACTGGAAGAGCTGCAATCAATGGTACTGGTACCGTTTGGCTCCTCATATCCCCACCCTGGGAGAGAGTCATACTGCTGCTGAATTTATCATTGTCTTAACAGTCATGGGGAAGCTGAATGAACAGTAAATTTGGACCATGACAAGTCAACACCATGGGCCCTGCATTGATCACAGCTCAGAAAGATGCACTTGGGGTGGCTTTGGAATAGCTCAGGTGTCCTAGCAATGTCACCATAGCAGGCTGGAGGTCTGAGGGAGCTCACAATCTTGCTACTCTGCTTCCTAAGTAGGTTTTGATGTCTTTCCTGATCTGTGTGCAGCTGTTGCTGCATGGCTAAAGAAGACAAGTCATCAACAATACAGTGGACACAGACAACTGGTGTCAGAAAAGTCTCACATGGTTCACATGGGTGAAGGAGAGAAGTGTGAATAACCTGGGTTAGCAGAAAGGACTGTAGTATATCAATGACATTTTTCTGCCTTTCCACTCCAAATCTTGGCAGATGCCCCAAATACAATGAACATCGCTGCCGAAGCACTGCTTGCATGTTCACACTCCAAGTTGCGTCTGTGCAACTACTAAAAGATTTTTTCAGATATTTCTTTCTCTACTTGTGGCACGACTAGTGAATTCTTCCACTGAATTGATATCAAAGAGAAGGTTGTGGTTTTCCTCACAAAGGAAGTGATATAAGAATGAGAACTTGCTCTTCCCCATAATACGATGAAAGGCTGAAGTCAGGTTAGCGCATTACTTCAAAACAGAAAGCTTTCTTTTTGCTCTCTGAAACACTTTACAGTTACCTTTTGCTGTAATTTACCTGTAAAATTACCTTTACCTGTAATTTGAAACCCCTGTTCACCCACCTACTCACTCACTAAAATGAGGCACAGCTAAATGGTGCCTCATTCTGAATGGGAACACAAAAATGTGTTTCTCTAAAAGTGAGAGAGCCAACATGTCCACGGTCACCTCACAGGGGTGAGAACAGCTGTATCCTGCTTTGCAGGCTTTGGCCTTTCATCCGTCTTTAACGAAGACCTTAGAAAAACTGCTTTGAATGCTAAATATGACCTAAAGTAGACATGGGAGAAATGTGCAGGCAAAGAGATTTCATTCAAGGAGATGTGGAAAACTCTGGTAGGTTGTCTATGCAAGTTTCTGTTGGTGCTACTGCAGGGGGTCCTTTTTCATTACATTACCTTAAGATTATGCAGTGAAAATGGGTTGCATCCAGGATGATCTCTGCAAGACGGATGCTCTCAGGCTATCACCTGGTGGTACCTTCAGCCTGTTTGCACATAAATAAATGAGCAAAGACTGCAGGGTTGATTATAGAGGGTGACGTGTGGTTCAGTTGTCTAATTTTTGTGCCTGCTGTACTGCTCTCACATGCACTATAGTGTAAGTGGAGGGTAAAAAAAAAATCTGTTTACATTTAAAAATTCATCACCTCAACAGTTTGACAGATGGTTTTGGAGGCCACCTTTTATACGGTGCTTCTTAAGACTTGTCAGGTGCTGCTTCTTCTGTTTCAACCCTTTCCACCCTGCTTTCATCCCGCATTCCCTATGATTAACATTGTAGCTACATTGCCAGACATGTAAATGCTATTTTCCATTAAGGTTGCCGTGTTACCAAATAAGTGCAAGTTTGAAGGAGGAACGTGAATTTAATTCCAGTGAGACAGATGTTTCTGTTACAAGGAATTAGCACTCAGGGCTTCCTTTCTCTTACTCAAAACAAATAGCAGCGTTGCTAGCACTCTTCTGTAATTAGTATGTGCTTACTCTGTACATTCTTTGTGCTAAAACTTTTACACATTAGGGATTGCGTCATTTTTCTGTTTTGGAGTATTGTTTAATAGAGCAAAAAAGGTCGCTTGCCAATAACTGCTTGTAATTTCTTAAATAAATAAATTAAATTAATTTCTTAAGTAAATTCGGGGCTCTTCAAAAAGGGGTGAAAAGTCTTCTGAATCCAAGACGTTAGATGATCTGAAGTCTACGTAGCTGGAGGAGTCTACAGAGCTATTTCTGTGGCAGACATAGGCATCTGCTCCAGGGCAGCTGAATCACTTGTTGCGCTCCTTTGTGCTGATGGCACCTCTGCCTGGCCTGTAAAGGAAGCCTGAGCTCTTGATTCACATATAGATGTCTATGTTACACACCTAAATTAGGTGTCTTAACCCATGAGCTGAATTCCCTCTTGGTGGAATTATTTGGCTATTTCAGTGACGGGACTTTTGCAGAGCAGAAGGGTGCTGAGACAACCAGGCAGGACCAGCAGAGGTGACAAGGGATGTCCTGGAGACCTGCGCCCGTCTGGGATGGCAGCTGGAGACCAGCTGGGCAGTGCAAGAGCGTCTCGAGTGACACAAATGCCAATGTTTTGGCAGTGGAATGGAGTGCCAGGTGTCTACTGTCAGTGGGAAAAATTAACCTCTAGAGATGCTTGTCTCTGCTGTGCATGGCTAGAGTCTAGATGGCCAGCTTAGATTAAACTTCCAGCTTTTAGCCAGTGAAATGAATCTCACTTTATGAAAAATTGGAGTGCTAATGGCTCAAATGTGTAATTTATATTTGCATTGTAGAGCCACTTAGCAGACCAGCCAAGATAGTTCCATTCTACTGGGGCGTCCACAAATAAAAAATGAGTGTTTTCTTTATCTAAACAAAAGCTCAAATACATTTTTATATGCACACGCACACTCAAGAAAAACGAGGAACCACTGTAGTCTTCATCCTAGAGGTTCAGAACTGAAACAGAGAGGAGTGAAGTGATTTGCCTAGAGTGACACAGAAAACCTAGGACAGGACAAAGAACTTCATGTGGCTTTCCTGTCCTTGGTTCCACGTCTTAATCACAAAACTGTTTTTTCTTTTCTTAAAATAACAGAATTCTTAAAGCAAAATCTGTATATAAATCTTGCCTGAGTAAATGCCTGTTCTCTACAAACCACACTCAACTACCCACGTTAGGCTTCTGAAAATAGATGGCTGATAAGAGAGCCTTTTCCTTTAATGGCCTTATATGTAACATGGAAAATGCAAAATTGTGCATAAATTACATGTTTTTGAGCCTTGATTTCAATTGAATGTTTTAGATTTAATGAAGAGGAGTCTGATATATGACACTGATATATGTGCAGTGCCATGACAATCCGTGATAAACAGAAGTAAGCAGTAACTAACCTCAAAGAACATGGCCTGAAAATCTTTTGTAACAAAAGCAAGTACATGGCTTTATTCTGGCAGGATGCTGTGCACTGAGCAACCCCAGCTTTTTGAAAAATATGTGCAAGGGTCACCTCAAAAAAGTGTTGGATTAGTATCTTTTTATTGCAGCAGATCATCAGGCCCTGTTCTTTGAGGTGCTTATGAATTTTATCATGCTTTTCATTTGAATTAATTTGAATTTGAGGCATCACAACACCCATCACCTTAATCCTTCGGGCTCTTCTCTGCTAGAGTCTCAGTAAGACAGTCAAAGGCTTGTGAGGTCATGTAGCTTTCTATCAAAGGGGACAGACTTCCCATTGTATTTTAATGGAGTTTTTAGTACTTCACTCACAAGGTGGTATACGGGTAGAGAAACATACATTGGGAAGATATCTGTGATAATGGAAACTTTACCTGCCTAACACTGGAATTTTTTCCCAAGTCTAGAATTGACTGTAGCAGACCTTAACCCTAATGTTTTGTGAACTCTGGTGTGAAACCTGAGGTCCACAAAAGTCAATGGCAGAAGAGCATTGACTTTGGTCAGGCTGATTTTTTGCCCCAGGGCTCTCAAGGGAATAATTTCCCTGGTACTATTTATGGTTCTGCCAATGATGTGATATCTGTGTTGTATGTGCATGTGTGGGCAGCCCAAAGCTACCCTGTCCTTTCTTAGTGCCAAAATGCATTGCAAACACATTGTTGTTGAGTTGCTTGTTATCAATCACCTCTTTGTCTTTCTTCCCTGTTCTTCTTCCCTTAATTGCTTTCCTGCTTTCTCCTTTCTACTGATATAATTTAAAAAATTGTGGAGAATTGCCCCATTTCTCTAAAAAAGCAAGCATGGTGAAGAAGCTTTGCTTTAAGAAGATATAATGTTCTCTGGTGCAAAAGACCCTAATGTGCCCTATTTTTAAAATACTGGCACAGACTGCTAAAGGGATCTTTCAATATATCCTGGCATGTAGTGGATGCTTAGCACTCATTTCCTCTCGTGAATCTAAGTATCAAACCCAGATGATGAAAGTTTAATCCTTTGGCACAGGTACTGCACATTGCATCTTTCAACACAATGGAGCCCATTTTCTATGGAGAAGAGGCAGTGAAAAATGCATTGCACAGGACTTCAGCACAGGTTTTGGGGTGGAAAATGGGAAAGGTTAGAAAAGGTGCAGTTTCTGCAAATTAAGTTCCATCTCCAAGATACACATCTAGCAGGCCAAGGCATTGCTTAGCAAAAGAAGTAGAGTGCCTTAAAGCCATCTGCACAATTTCTTAAAACTTTGCTTCCCTGATGGATAACAGATGGAGGAGGAAATTTATAAGTAAAAGATTAGAGCAACTCTGCTTATAAACAGGAGTACTAATCACTCTGCCTTTGCCCTGGAGACCAGATTTAATCTCAGGGTTTAACTTAATGCAACTGTCTTGTTTCTGCTGCCAACTGAGAATGTTCAAATACTCCCATGATAAGAGATACTTTGGGATGATACAAAGCTAAACGTTGCTTGGCAATTGATGATCCAGCATTTAATCAATGATTACACTCAACATAACACGGTGGAATAATGGACTGGGTAATTTGCGCATTCAACATTTGTCATCTCTCAGTGTTTAAATCTATCCGCCCAATAGTTCTCCACTGCATTTGTGTTGTCTCAATAGCACCTGCACTTTGTACTCTCACTTGATAGTTTTATTCAGCAACCTTCTAAAACACTGAATTGAAAAGTGAGACCTCTGAACATGTTGGGAATAAGGCATGGGGCAGGGGATTTGCTGCAGGAGAGGTCTTCGGTATCTTCTTGCCCTTGGGAAGAAATCTCTGTGCACAATGTAGGGGGTAGTGTGTGAAAACCAGGGGTCTGTGGTCTCATGAGATGTCTCTGACAATAGCCTTTGCCGAGAGCTGTGGTGGAACAACAGCTGCTCATGTCCCAGCACACAGCAGGCTGTATAAGACAGCTAAACTTTGCACCCTACACACCTATATTTCCATTCCTCTTAGCATAAACTATTAGGTAGTAGATTTTCCACTCTCTGTTTTCTATTTCTATACCCCAGTTTTTGTGCTGTGTTCTGGAGCATTGGGTAAAAGAACAAAGGCAGTGCAATTAGACCTATGATGAGAATTGATTTTTCAATTTACTGCTTGAAGTGGAAATTAAAAAGGAAAATTGTCCCAGTCTGATCTGAAATGAAAACATATTCATTTTCTCATGGAAAATAAACCAACCACGGTGCCTGCTGTATCCCTGCTAAAACAAAGTACCTCCAGGCTAAACAGAAGAAATCTATTCAGAATGGAAATTTTTGTTTTGTTCCTTGTTTCAGGTAGCTTTTTAGATGTTACGTGCTTACATACCTAAACTCGATTTCACAGCACAACAAAAATCGAAATATTCCATCTTGAAAAAACCATAGTTGTTGTGATATTTTCTCCTGGACTCCCTCTTGCCATGTGTTGGAGAGCTGACTTGAGTTTACTCCTTTATTGCAAGAGAGGGTTTACACACAATACACACACACACAATGCACAAATACAGAGAGGTGTCTACGCTTTGAAAGATGCTGAAGTCTTGCCCTTCTTTTAGTATTTTCTGATGGTTCATGTAGATGACTCCCTGCTTGGCTTGTCAGCTTCTGCAAACTCATTTTTCCTTTCTGTGATATGGGATATCCTAGGCACCTGGGCACGTGGTGCCTAAAAATTAGAAGCTGCAGCACAGGTTGGCAACATCTGAGTCTGTTGATTAATCAAGTGCTTATTAAAAACAGCTTATCTAAACTTTAGAGGTTTTGTGATGAATAAGCGTGAGGTTCCCCTTTGCCAATTAGGAGAATAAACAGAACTGAGGACACGGTATTACAGAGAGCTGGGGCAATTGGTGAAACACACATTTAAGGAACCCAAACCCTTCTTTGCCCCCTAGAAATAATATCCCTGCTTAGCTGATCAAAATAAAAGGAATTTGTGTGGTCTCTGGTCATTCTGTGTATGAATAATAACTTACTCCCTTTTTGCATTTTTTGTTTGGTTAATTGGAGAAACAAAGGGTTAGGGATCATCATCCAGGACTGTGTAAGAATGTGGCCATTCAAGTCTTTTCAAGCTCATTTGACTGGAGCCAAAAGAAACAGAAACAAAATTCTCTGTGTCACGAAAATAGCTGTCCTGGTATAAGATACAACAGAAGGACAGGCTGCAATGTGAGCGTGCCCTTTTTTATTTTAGACAACAGGGTCTACACCTTAGGGGAAAAAGCCTCACCAATAAGTGTCAGCAAGACCATGCATCTTATTTGACTCTTGAAAATACACAACTCCCTCACACAAACTCGTGGGAAAGTGGATGCCAGTAGTTGTGTTGCTCATGGAATGAGTTACTTTCAAGAAGATTCGGAATGAATTAAAATTTTGGGCGTGTTTCCTGAAGATTGGCAACATTTGACTAACGGAGAATCGTTCATTGGTTATGCTATCCACTGGTGCTGACAAACCTTTAAACTTTTATCTGTTTGCTGGTTTGCTTGCTGCTTAAAGGACAGTTCCAGAATAGACTGGGATGTCTCTGAAAGTAAAAGGCAAGGGAAAACAGATTAAATCTCCATGTTACAAAGCCATGGTACAATCTAGGCTGGAGGTCTGCACAGATTAAAGGAGATGTGTTCCCCCTTGTAAGCCAGAAGCTAATGAGCACACCCTTGAGACCTTTGTCTCCGGAAAAAGGATACAATTTTAGCTTTGTCTCCGGAAAAAGGATACAATTTTAGTAAGATAATTTATTAATAGTAAGTGCATATCTCACTGCTAAGGATCTCAAACATCTCTTTATCAGGTAAGCTTCCACATCCAGTGAAGGGAACATTGGAGGTTTTTCTTTTTTGGAATAATGAAAACGTGTGTAAATATCTGACTAAAACATTCCCTTTCTAGATTTGGGAAAAAAAAAAAAGGAAAAAAATCCCAGCAAACCCCAAGTATGTCTTTGATAATCATTTTTATACAGAGTCTGAACACTAGTAGTTTTGTAAGAGAGATTTTCTTTTTCTGGACTACTTCTGGCTTGCACATTTTCTCCTTTTATGAAGTGTGGTTCTTTTAGACATCCTGGCCTCATAAAAGTGGCTTATTTAGAACAGACCTGGCCATCTGGGGCTGCTTTGCTATAGGCTAAGCTTAACTTATTAAGTATTGTCGTCCAAAGACAAACAAAGAGGCTACTAATGCGTTTTTGGCCTATTCTGTGTATTTCTTATTCTGTGAGCAATAAAAAGAAAAAAAGAAGGAAGGAAATAAAAACAGAATGAGTTGTCTGGAATTTGCCTGCTTTAGGATGAGCTAAATTGAGTTTGTGGAGGTGTTCAGCTTAGTTTGCCTGCTGAGGGGAAAGAGGGAAAGGGGGAAGAAGAGTATTTTCAAGTGTCTGCTGAAAACTCACCCAAAAATATCTTGCCTGTGAGTACAGAAAGGGTGAGTTACCACATCTGCTGTGGCATGTTTGACTTAAATACTTCTCAGCATCTGGAGCAGTAATGGCTGTTTAAAGGAGAGTGTTGAAACTGGGATGTCAGTCGTCTTCTCAGCAACAAAACAAATTCCCCTTAGTGCTGCAACTCTTGGATGGCATGGAAAAGTGATTGCTACGGGAGCTTAAACAGCACTTAACTGGGTATTAGTGTAACTCCTGGGGAGCTGAGTGTTTTTAATGAGAGGAAGTAATTTCTCACAGCTTCAGGTGGCTTTCAATCACCTTATTCTCTCTTCAAGATCAGTCACTGAGATTTAGACCCCAAATATCCAGGAAGCACCAATGTGATTTTACCTAGAGAGATCCTGGGCAATCACTGCAGACCCTGATGGCAAGGCCACAAGCAGAACTGGGGACCGATTGCAACAGTTCACCTCTTTCTCCTCTTCTTTGAAGGACAATAGTTATATCCATCTTTCTCAATGTGCAGGCACTAGTTCAGACATTATAACTTAGAAACACAGTTCTTTCTAGGTAGGAAGAAATAAAACAGGAGGTATCCTGCAGTCCAACATCTACTCTCTGGAGACAGGGGCAACTCAGGTCTCCAGAAGGGAGTGCCAGAGATGTCTCACTGCACATAGGTAAAGTAAACTGCTTATTGCAAGAGTTTTCTCCTCTCCTGGAACAGCCACAAGTTGTTGCTTAGTTTGGATCAGGGAGTTTTAAGAGCTTTTTTGGATATTTTTACTAAGAAAATGGCCCAAGTATATCTTGTTCAGAATACCACCCAAGTTGTTCATCTTTTTACTTCACAATAGACTTTTGGCCTTTGAGGTGCTAAAGTCAATTATGATTCACACTAGTGATATGGAAGACATTGCGGAAGTGTAAAATTGTATATATTTATGTGGTTATCTGAGTTCAGGCACTGTATATAGACACCCAAGCATCGAAATCCAGTTTGGATATGGTCTGAAATATATTTTTTCCTGAATCTTATCAGGATTGCAGACATAAAATTCCTTCATTTCTGCTGGGACCTCCATGTTTCTTGCTGCTCTCCCACATTCCCTGGGAGTCTTTCACAACTATTCAGAAATAAGGTACCACCTCCTGCTGAAGTGACCTTGGTAAAAAATATCTTTTGAGAGAAATGAATTGCTTAGCCCTAATGAACACCCCCCTTGTCTGAACCTTTATTGTCTTCAGGAAGTGGCAGGATTCTGGAGGGAAAGTATCTGCTGTTGGTGTGTGGTTGCAGCTTAATATGCTATGCCTGAAATAAAACACTGAGGGAAGATTTCTTTCCGCTGTCTCATTGTGGAGGAAGAGTTTTTGAAAAAGCTGAAGACAATACTGAGATTAGGCTGCTGTTGTTTCAGCTCAGTGGCAGACGTTGAAGCTTTGGCTGAAAGCCCATCGACAAGACCAGATGTTTTAGTCTTGCACTTCCTCTGCAATGGGAAATAATGAAAACTGAACCTTGTAAATGAAACGGGACTTTGCTGATTTAATTCGTTTGTCGTGTTATTGTGATTCATATAATCAGAAAATCTCTGCCAGGGGTTCAGACCAGCAAACAGGAGCTCATAAGGGAGCTGCTAATGGGATTTCACAGGTGCCCTACCATCTTGTTTTCACTTCTCATGTGTCATCTTTACTAGCTCCCACCCTGAGAAACCTATGGGAATCTATCAATTTTCCAAAGGCAGGTGCTTTCTGGGAATTCATTTGCTGTGATGTGTGAGATACAACCCTTTCTCTTTTACAAACCAGTCCATAAGAGCTCATGGAGCACTTGAATTCAAAGCGCAATGCTCAGAGAAGCTGATTGCCTTCCCAGAGGTCTGTCCTGGGTGTGATGTGGAGCATCATCACTGTGCTACCTGGAGACTTGAGTAACGCTTCATCTATTTTAGCTCTGATTTATCCCACCTGACTTACCAGACCGTCCTCTGTGCACAGTGCAGAGAGACACCTTCAGGTGTGACTGAGACATTTTTTGTGGGGAAATCCTCTTTTGGAAGTGTCCTTCTCTGTGTTGGCTATGTAAGGAGTTGGGGCAGCTCTGAGTGTCTTCTCAAAGCAGGATGAACTCGGGGCCAACCGTTCTCAACAAAATACGTGCACTCTTTTTTTTTCCCCCTGCTCTTCTGTGCACCTGAATCTAAACAGCTTGCTTTCTCCTGTAGACTGTACTCTAGCACACTGGTTATTTTCATAAAGTGACCAACACCCCTCTGAGCATGAGAAACTATGTGCAGTGGGTTTAAGCATCTTTCTTTTCAAATACAGCCAAACAAAGGAGGTACTAAAGGTCATTGAAAACAGAGCTGGCATTGCAAAAATCCCTGCATTTTCCCTCAGAACATTGTTTATAATTTGCCATGACTTACTGGGCGTTGTTGAAATTAAAGCTAGAAGGAGTCATCACGACCACCTGGTATGATATCTCTGCACTCAGTTTTGCCCAGAGGCTTCTGCATTGGAATATTTCCCTGCCGGGAGGATCAGCAATGCTGCTTCCAGGCCCCGAGTCCCACCAGCCTGAGGCTGTCTGCCATCCCCACTGCTGACACTTTCCACAAACCCAGAAATTCGGCACAAAGAGCTTGAACATCCTAGAGCAACAACAGCAAAAGCAACAGAGGGCCATCATAAATAACTGAAACATAACATAAAAGAAAAATATGATAGAGGAAGAGAGAAAAATATCATATTAAAACTTCATACTTAGCAGCAGTCAAGGAAATTTCCTTAACAAATGAACATTGGAAACAAGATGAAATGTATATATTGTTTTTCCACTGAGAAAGAATAGTTATATTTTTTTTTGCTTTCATTTTTGTAGTTTTATATCTATTTCACTGTGTGTTAAAACAGGGGTTTAAATACAACATATTTCTCAAAAAGCCAGATTTTTACAGTTTGTACTATCGTAAGAGAATAAAAAAAAATTGCAGCGCTTCACTCCTATTAAACATAGTTGGAAACCTGTATCTACTTAATGGAGTCAAATAATATCCCAAAAATATGCCTCAAAATATCCAAAATACTAAAAACTTGAAATAGAGGCCATAAAATGTAACAGATTTGAAAGAGGGAAAGTGCTGTAAATGAAAACCAGAGAAGAAAGTCTACAATAACGGTGTATGACCATCCACAAAGCCAAGCTCTGTCAAATGTTAACCAGTTCAATCTAACAGGCTGCCACTTGTGATCCTAAGCTCAGTAGCTTAGATGAGTTATTGGAAAGTATGCTCTGATTAAGGTCTGGTTTATGGTAGGTATGAAGAATGGGATTTTTCTCAAACCTTTAGCTCTCTTCCCATAAACCTTCAGCTGGCTTCAGTAGCTGCAGAGTTCGGTGGAAACTGAGGCTTTTGAAAATCTCCCCAAAAATGTTTTGTATCTGTGTGTATTTGCTTACAATTGATATTTTGAAAGGGAGGATGCTGAAGAAAGGCTCAGTCACTGAGGCGCTGGCGTTCCCCTATTCTGCGTGCAGCAGGGTGGCAGAGTCATATTCAGTATAGCAAAAATGAAGATGGGACACAAATTCTTCCATTAACTATTTTTACAGAAGTGTGTAAATGTGTGCTATGATTATGTTCCTCTTTACAATTGCTTGCTTTCCTAAACACATGTCTGCTTGGAATTTGTTCGTGAGACATCCTGAGCTTCTGTGGAGTCCCATTAGGTCCAATGAGAAATGACGTGCTTGAAGGGAGTTTTTCTCCTGGATGTCAACACAAAGGCTCTTAGATGGAAGCAATTTGGTTGTGTAAATGTTATCATGTGTCCTGCGCTGTAGGCACTATCATAATCAAAATTCATTAATAATAAATAGCAACACAGAATTTGATAATCAACATTGCCAGTTTCCCAAGGCATTTTGGGAAAGGAGGGTAGAAAGCATAGATTGATCAGCCTTCCAGTTACATATTTTAAGACAAGAAGGAGCCATATTTGTTTCTCCTCTGCACTTTGTCATGACAGAGCCGTCATATTTCACTGAGAAACTTCCACAGGCAGCTAAGTGCCTTGTTTGCCTGAAGCTGAGAGTATCTGGGGGATGCTTCAGGAGATGGGGACCGACCATTTCCCCTGGCAATTTGTTTCTTCAGACTCACCCACTCTGTTAGATAATTGTTACGTATTTCTTGTTGGGATGTCTTTGCCTTTGATTTTCAGTCTTACCATGCTATGTTAAAAAGCCTTTTGATATCTGATATATACCGTCTCTAAAGAAAAAGTCTAGTCTTTTTGACACTGAAATCATATCCTCCCTTGATCTTTTTGGAACTTCAGAGAGTGAGTGCCTGACATTTCTCTGTAAGGCACATTTTCCCAGGTCTCCAACCATCAAGACCTGTGTGTATCTCTATGCTTTATTTTTGAGAATGTGGTATTCAAAACATGTGCCCAAGATTTGGTATTACACCTCGTGCAATAATGTGCTTCTGTACACACAGACCTGTACATGCGTATGTAGAAAAACAGCAAGCTAAGTCACAGAATGTGTTAAGGACATAAAGATGAAAGGAACATCTTTGTACCTGTAACAGATTGCCCATTAACTCTTTAGCCTTAGAAAATATTTTTTTCTTCCATCTAAATCTAGTAAAGCTGGGTAAAAAGGCGTCAGGCACTGTTCATTGTTACAGAAATAAAAAAAAATGAACTTTGTCACATTCTTTTCCCCCAACAATTTAGGTACTTTTATAACTTGCATCTTTCCACTCTTCTTCTCCCCAAGCAATTTACTTAAATGACGTTTTGGCAGCTTGTGGTGTAATCAAACGTTTTATTCAAATGGCTGACAAACAGTTGGGAGAAAATGTGCCGTTGTTAAATATTTTATATGCTAATGTTTTCCTGAAGAGCTGGGCACCTGCCTGCTGGAGTCCTCTGTGGTTCCCAGGAGATGTCCACAAAAACAGGAGTCAGACTGCTGATTAAGCAACATTTAAATAACAGAAATAAAATCCTCACATTTTCTCATTGCATTTCAAAGAAATAAAGAAGGCCATAAAACTGTCCTCATCACAGTAAGCTAACCCCATGTGTGGGAACATTATGCTGATTCTTACACACAATACGGGTTAGAACATTATTGAAAATTGCAAAGCCATTTACATCCTGTCTGGCAAACAAAATGCTGCGTTTTTCTTCTTAATGTAATCTAAAACATTCCAAAACACAGACAAATATAATGGAAACACTGACAAGCCTTTACTCACAGTGTCACTGAGACATCATCGATGATTTAACTGCAACTACAAGCGATTAAATACGCCGCTTCTAATAATTTCTCATGGCACGGTATTTCTATAATGTTGCACATAGGGACACACTGGCATGTGTAAAATTTTGTCCCTACTAAGTGAATGTCAGGATGAAAGTAATTTCTTCTATACACCACTGTAAGAGACATGATTCTTCTTGGCAAACAGAGGAGCAGCAAGGCTGAGTGCGGGATGTAACTTTACCTCCATTAAAAGCTTTAATTAGACACATCCCGGAATACTGTGTCGGTCTTTAGTATCTACATTCTAGTATGAGATGGGAGAGAGGTCAGGGGGGAAAAAAAGATTTTATTGCAGCAAAATTTATTTCACAGCCAAAGAAAATATTTTGTAATGAGGGATTTATGAAGCAAGTTCTTAGGTTATCAGAAGATTGAAAATAAAGGTCAAGAGATGAATCAGTTTTAGTCTGTAAGTTCTTTCACACAGAGAAAAGTACCAAGACCAACGGTCCCTCCATTCTTATGGAAGAGGCATGATCAAGCTGAAGCCAGACATATTTTTATGGAAGAACAATTAAACTTTGGAAAAATTTCCCATGAGAAGTGACTGGATTCTCCACCTCCTGCCATTCTTGGGAATTATTTTATGCCAGTGCCTGCAGCCAACCGCATGTCATTGGACTCACTTGTGGAACAAGAGAACAAGCATCCATGTCACATGGAGACACGGGTACAACCGATGTTCTGCTCTCAAAACCCACAAATGAAAAGTCAATAGCAAACTTACTGCCTCTGCGTAGATGCAACAGTTTCAAGTCATGATGGTGACTCCAATGGGGTGTCCAAATCAAATTTAGGTTTATGCTCATGGTCTTTTAAGGGGCTTGTTTTAATTTTTTAATATGGTCATCAAATATATCTCAAGAGAATTTTTCTGACGCACAAGACTAGACAAGCACCCTGCTCCTTCATGCATTTATGGATTAACTTCAACGCAGGGCAAAGCCCGCTACATTTCATTTGTCAGCTCTTCACTGAACAAGAGCAATCCCTACACCCAATGAATACATCTTCATTCTCGATGCAAGGACTTCTGCGGCGGCTGAGGCAATGGAAGACAGAAATCCACAATGACCTGTTTATTCAGTAGGAGAACAGTAATTTCTTTCTGTCAGTAACAGAAACAGAAAATCTTTGTAAGTATACACGTATACAAGGCAAGTGCTTCCAACCAAGCAGCTTGAGTGCCAATATTTAGAGATGGTACACAGGGCTGCCTTTTATAAGTCTGTTAAAACACCGATGACTCTCCTAAATAAGGCTGTTATTTTGGCTACAATATCTTATTAGAAAAATTGGCAGGGCAATGAGTGGGATACTCATCTGATTTCTAGATATGAATAGGGAGAAACTATAGCTCAGAAGAAAATACCCATGGAAGTGTCTGCACTTTGAAAGTGTCTCTTCTATTTAAATAGTCATAGCACTTTGAAAAGTGTTGGACCAGTGTCATACAAGCAGTTTTCCATGTGTCTGCCTGGGATACTCCTAGACTTTACAATTTCAAACAAGCAAAGAACATTGAAAATTGGATCCTTATTCCCTTTCGCATCTGCTGGAAAAAACAAATAGATAAACTGAAGTGGACTTTAAAATGACAAAAGAGGTCTTGTCAAAGGGACTGTAGTATCTCTTTTTCCACGTTCCAGTCTGTGATCAAGGGAAGCTTCCTGGCTGTGGAGTAACGTATGGCTTGTAGCACAGGCACACCAGCAAAAGACTGCAATACGCAGCTGCTAAATGGGATTTTCAAGTTAAATAGACAAGACAAGCTGGTGGGGGGGAGTGCTGCCTTTGTGTTTTACACACAGGAACTGAGGCAGAGAGGATGGTTTGTCCCAGGTGATAGCAATGGCTGTGACCTATCTGGGGTGCAAATACAAACCAGAACCAGGTGCCTGCAGCATGGGTCAGATGGGCTTGTAGCCTTGGCTCTCTGCAGACTTGATCTTCAGCTTGAATGTGTTATCCAGGTCTGCTGTGTGTGGGAGATGGCTCCAGAGGGTAAGTCTTTCCCCTCCCTCGATCCCACCCCACCACTGGAGATGGGTAGCTCATCCATGACCTCATGAGCAAGTGATGAAGACAAATCCCACCCAGCACCTTCTTTTGCGGTTTCACTTAACACTTGCTTGTTCCTAAATCACTGGGTGTTCGTGCTGTGACGCTGGGGAGCTCCAGGGCCGGTGAGGGGAGGCAGGAGAAGGTTTACATGGATCAGCTGTGCTGGTATGACACTGAGAAATGGTTGGGACAAGCCATGCTATCGCTGTGGAGAGATGTCATGGAGCAGTGCTAGCTCAGAGGTGTTGCCCTGTGGTCTAGACACAGCCTGCATTTGCTCGGACATGGTGCAGATGAGGGAAAACTCCTGGTTACATCAGACTAAAACCTCAGAAATCCTTAAAAGTTCAGTCATAGTGAATTGAAATACTTATGTGGAATTTGGCCCTATACTTTCCATGTTTGCAAGCAAACATTGTGCACAGCAGTTTTATTCACGCACATTGATTCTGAAGTTGAGTTGAACAGTTGCACAAATACGTTCTTATTACGAATGTGATATGCACTGCAGGCCACAGCGAAAAAATATGCTGTTTGAGAGACCACTTTTTGAAAACGTGGGCACGTGTGTATAACTTGGCTGAAAGATCACTAAGGCGTTGATACAATAACCACTATAAACATTTGAAAGGTGTCAACATCAAGGTCTAAATTTTACCCACAGATGCCAGCACAATGTTTTCATTGATTAGCTGTTCTGTAATATAAGCCTGTGTGTGGAAAATGTGTGTTAAAAAGAGTCTTATACAGGTCATGCCAGGATTTCACTTCCCCTGCTTTGTTGTATCAGTCTGAGCTGACTAAAAGCCCTGGAAGTTTGCAGATGTTTTTATTACAAGTTAAAATCAGGAGCTTATTGTAAAAAATAAAAGAATTTAAAAATTTCTGGACTGACTGAGGCTTAGAACAGGATCATTATTTGGGTCCATCATTTCCTGGATAATATTCCCCTTTTGATTTGCAGGTCAGCAAGCAGTTTTAACTACCATAACACTCATTCAGGGTGTTAATACTCCTTATATGTGGACCCTGAACTGGAGGTTATTCTCTGTCTAGTGAGCCACTTGCATTGTGTACGTGTACTCAAACATCTTCTCCTGAGAACACTTACAAATTTCAAATGTTTGCAATTCATGCATGTAAGCCTGGTTTGATGCTGTGCATCTTTGTAACACCCGTATGTACAAAAAATCACCCGTCACGTTTATGGCAGAGGTGGGAGCACAGGTCAGATCTTCTGATCCTGCGGTCTTATGTTCCAACTCAATAAAGCAGTTCGCACATGCTGCCTCGTTTTATCATGGAAAAGGTTCCTGTTAGTCCCATTAACTTTGTGAGGGTAATTCTGCGTTTGAAGTTAGCCAAGTGCCATATCTAATGGAAATAGGTCTTCAACTGTTGTTAATTATTTTCAGGCTGTGATGCTCACACATATCCTCACCATTAATAAAAAGCATTTTCCATGGAAAATGCTTCCCACATGCACATAATTAACGCCTCTTCTGTTATAAAAGAATTGGTCAGATAAATTTTAAAGGGACAAAGTCCGGTTGAAATAGATTCCAAAATCAGTACTTTTCACAGAGGATGGTCAGTTACTTGCCTATTAGAAAAAAAATCATTAAAATATTACAAAAGAATTAAAACTTTCCATTTGGACATTTAGAAATAAAGTCCACTACCCTTTTATGTTGAAACATGTTTTTATTTTGAATTTTTTTACTTTGCATACCAGTAGCCTTTAAAAGTTGAACTTAAATGATTTATTTTTTTTTTAAATGAAATATTTCAGTGAACTAAAGAGATCACATCTGAGATAATTTCTCCTTCATGTAGAATCTTGAAATATTTGGGGTTTTGCTCTGATTTGGGCAGAAGCGTGTCTGGAATTTCCAAGTTTCTTCAAAAACTGGAAGTCTGAAGCTTCTGTTTCCATGCAACTTTATTACAAAATTACTTAGTAAAGCCCAGAGAAAGGAACCAATGCATTTTTTCAGTTCAGTTTCTGTTTGAACTGAGCCATGACTGAAGCTGTTCCAGGTCAAATTGAACAAAACTTCAGAATAATGGTTTTGGTTCAAGAAAAAAAAAAAGAGATTCAAACCATTTTTTTTGTTTAAATCTGCCCCCTAAAGAACAAAAAAACCCTTACTAATAATTGTAGTGCTGTCAGCCAACAATGATTTCCATCTAGTCTTATGAAACTCTAGGTTAGGCTGAACTAAGCTCATCCAGCCTGTTTAATCTATTCAGCATTGAAATTACATTGTTAAAATAAAAATATTTAAGGATTGGTTTCTTTGGGCTGTTTTTTTGTTTCTTTGTTTTGTTTTGTTCTATTTTACAGCAGTGAATACATCCACAGATTTGTACCGCGCAGAAAGGGTGTCCACATTTTACATGCACAGGAAATATTCCATAAAAGCATTTAATTAGGTTATGAACAGTCCAAAGGTTGTTAATGTTTGCCCTGTAGATGACGGGCTTCCTTTGTTCGCAAGACCTTGATGTGGAAATCGTTTTGACCCTGTTGAGAATAATGGTAGTGATATTTTGTTAAAGGTATTGGCACAGGGACAGAATAGAGGCGGCCTTTTATGGAGCCGTGTCTTGCTGGTGAGTGGCAGAGTGACGCGCGGTGGGTGACCGGGTCTGACTTGTCCTGGAGAGCATCAAGTGCTCTGCAAAGGGACGAAGAACCCACGGGCAGCTGCAGGTGGATGCAAAACGAGAGCTGCAGACTGCAAACCTGCTCAGATCACAGTAGCAGGCTTTAATTTAACAGGCTCCTTTGAGCAAAGTTATTTGTCTGTTAGCAAGGAAATTCTCAGCTGGCGTCCAGGTGACACCACATTGTGCCACACCAGAGAAAACCCCAGGTAGGTCCCCAGCGGCCTCTGTATTTTGAGATGCAGGAGACAAACTGGTTTTGGCATTTTTATGTGTGCTGTGTGTTCTTGCAGTTTGTTTTATTACCCTTGGAAGTGCCTCACCTTCCCATAAAAAGCAGAGCTCCCTGGGCTTTGTGCACGTGTTGTAGGAGAGCGAGAACATCACCGTCAAGCACTTCTGCAGCCTCTGTGCCCAGCAAGGGTTTCCTGCTAAAACTGCAAGCTTACACACCAGTGGGAACCGTGGTTCTGGTCCCACCATACCACCATACCCTGGGGCACTGTCCTACCCACACTCCTGGGGCTGTTTATTCGGTGGGACCTAAGGTAATGTTATAGATGTTGTGGATGCCGTAGGTACTCTGAGATGTGTGAAAAGATGGTACCGCATTCTGTGTTCATATTTAGCCCAAAAGAAGTAGAAGACCTTTCCTAATCATTAGAGCAGTGAGAATAGCCTTCTAGTTAGAGTAAAATAGACAAAAGGCCAAAACAGTCTGCAAATGAAGCACAAGTGGAGGATAGTGTACGTGACTTGGTCCTGTGTCAGGGCATGAGTGAACAAATTCCCTTGCACTTTTGTGCAAGATGAGGATAACCTGGTGGATATCTGTTATGGCTGGCTGTAGGGGCTGAAATCTCTGATGGGTGGTGTCAGGGTAGTAATGCTGAGATGATGCCACATCTAACAACAGCTGGGTGCAAACCTAGGTGTGGAACTAGCATTTGCAGGGTTTTTTTTAAGCACTTGAATGCGGTAATTCCAGATTTCTTTCTAGACCTCCAGTCTTCCTTTCTACATCTCTGCGTACTGCAGCAGGTATCTGAAAATGATGCCACTCACCATATAGTACATCACTACGTCTGAATCTGTCCAGCCAGCAGGCAACCCAGTCCTTATAAACAGAAACGCATTCAGAGAGGAATATTAGCCTCTTTCCAAGATTAAATGTGCAATTAAAATGCTGGTTTCAGTTTGTATTTTGTTCTGGGGTTAAACTCCACAATTAAATGTGGTGTATTCTTTAAGCAAGCACAAAGACTGGGCAAACGTGTTCTGAGGAGCAATAATGCCTGGAAATAATTGCTGTTCCTGGGGAGAAACTGAGAGCTTGCTGTACTTCTAAGGACCAGAAATAGCAGGGACACTGGCAAATGTAGTAGGAGAAAATACTTATGCTGCCTTGGGGGAGAGGGGAAGGTGGCCTCTTAAATCCCTTCCTACTCTTTATTTCTGTGACTCATCCAGACCTGCCTGTAATGGGCTGTTGCATCGCCACATTGTTAGTTTAACTTCTTTGTATCCTGAACAGCCAGTGGGTCGGTAAAAGAAGCTCTTTGTGCCTTTGGTGGGAGAGAATGGCACAGGGGTTGTTCTTGGAAGAGGCCCAGGGAAAGTATAGGGTGAGGAGGGAGAAGGGAGTGAAAAAAAGCCCCAGAAAAGGGAAAAAAGGAAAAGAAAAAAGGTGTCTGTTTCACAAACCCTGACCTTCAGCAGAACTGCCATTTCCTGAGACTGCACAAAATGTACCGACCGGCAGTGTTCACAGGCCTGGTAAAGAGGGATGGAGCCAGACATTGACACCGACGCAGAGCTGGCTTCCCTGGGCCCCAGGGAAAAGCTGACGGGTGGCCAGGTCAATGAGTACCTGATCCTGTCTTTACCACGAAGAGCAGCGCAAGCTGAGCAGTAATGCTTGGCTTGGCTTGAAGTGGAAGGAGGAGCCACGTGCAATAACCATTGGCTTTCACACGAGAGTCTGAAATTGCAGCATTTCCAGCAGCTGTGTTGTCTTTGAAACATGTTGTAAACAGGCAAGTGTGTTGCTGAATAAAACTTACCCTATCTAATTACTACATCTCCCAATGAGGTGAGCCCTTGGAGAGCGGTTTGGACCTTCCTTCTCTGGTAAGCTTTTTGTTCTCTGGTGCTTCATGGGTAAATGTGCTGCTGAGAGAAGGAAACAGGTCAAATGCTTGGAGTATAGAGAAAATCTGGGGATATTCCAAGAGGAACTGCCAAGTCAGATGGGGACCATCTTTCTGGTAACGGAGTCCAAGTGGGGAATAGTCAGGGAGGAGCCTTATCAGTTCAGAATAACTGTATTCTCTCTGCTTCAGGGAACAATGCGTTTATTTGGGTCAGCGACAGCACTGCTAACACTGGGAAGGAAAGGTGGGAGGGAATGGCGGCATGCCACGTTCCAACAGCCTTTCTTCGGTGCCAACAATGGACAATAGTGGATTTTTATCACCAACAGTTTTCCTGGAAAACTTCAAGGGATGTATTTCAGATTAGATAGAAACAAGTCTTGAAATCTTATAGAAATTGAAAGCTTCAAGGCTGAGAGTGAACTGGGGTTATGATTACGGAACAAACATTACCCTCAGAAAGACAATGGAGCCAGCAGCTGTTGCATCTTAAGGGCAGCTAGGTCTTTCTTTCCTCCTGCAGACACTGGGCACAATAATGTGCTAGAACAAGAAACTGAGGGGAATATAATCAGAAAGATCTCTTCTTTCTTCCTCTGACTCTTTCACAGAAATGTGTTGCTTTTCTACATAAAAACGGAACACTGTTTTGAGGAAGGGACGCAGGCCTCATCTTTCCTAGTGTCTGGAGGTACTGAACAGTGAGGTCCCTCCAGAACGTGAGGTGTCTGTGTTCCAGTTCCAGCTCTGACTCAGAAAAGACAAACTCCTCATTACTTGCAAGACAAAGCAAACAGAGAATAGTTCAGATGTCTTCCATGTTCTGTATTTTTCCTTTTAGTGTGAATCCTACATTTTTCCGTGGCTCAAACTAATGGTGAACATCTGCTTGGCTAAGATATCTGGGACACTGCAGGAGAGAGGGAAACATTTGAGAAGCGTCATAATCTACATCAATCATATATATAGTGTTGCTATGTTGTTCTTCCGTAGTTTATGCCAAACTTCTCACCAAAACCCTCCAGAAATTGAATGGATACACCCAAAAGGTGGGAACCTTTCACAGCTTCTGGGTCTTAGGCCGTACTTACCACATCCTCACTATGGATTAGAAAGAGACATGGGTTCATACGTGTCTGACTGTCTGCCCTGGTTTCCAGATGAGGGTAATATGGGTAACTAGGCAACTCAGAATGGCAAAATGCTGTGGAGCTCACTCTCCCTGCAGCTGAGACACAGCCAAAGTCAGCATAGACAGAGGCTTGCGAATTGCCATTGGCACAGATATGCTAATTGTTATAGCACCAAAAGATGGGTATGTCTCTAAATGACAGATGGGAATTTGCCTGTTCCTTCCTGTATTCCTCTCCTCAAATAAGAGATAGTTCTCTCCTCAGTTAAAGCCTTAATAAGCTGTTTCTTCAGGTGAAAGACTCTGTACGTATGGATCTTTTGCCTCATGATTCCAGGATGCCTGGACAAATGAAGCTTGATGAGAGGCAAAGTTATTTTTCTGTTTGTTTTCCAAGTGTGTTGAATTGTTAGTACTGTGTTAGCAGCGCGTTGGGTCAGTAAATCAGTTTTGGCTTTAGTTTGTCTGAACAGTTCTGCAGCTAATAAGTCATGTCTCCAGTCAATGGTTTGGCCAAAGCTATTAGTGGGTTGACATATGTCTGTGAGAATGACTAAGAAGGGTGGACAGTAGCCTACAGATCAGGGCACTCAGATGGGATGGGAAAGATCTGGGGTCCAGACCTTACTTTCTTTTAGGCCATATAACTCTTGCCTGTCAGACTTTATTGCAGCACAGGTTCAATAGGACATATGTAGCATGAACTCTTTTTCCCTATCAGCCAGACTGTTCTGTATCTTGACAGCTCCTGCCAAGAGGAAGATGTTGATTGGAGTTAATAAGTTTGGTGAGAAAACTAAATTTCGTAAAATAAAATATATTCTCTGCCATGGGCTAGGTGTTGAGTTTTTTCTTAGAGATGTTTAGTTTTGTTCTTACTTGGGGTTGTGCACATGGCTTTGACACCTAAGTCAGCAGAGATCAATCACCCAGACCCTCAACACGTAGGGAGAGGTAGAAGTTCGACATGGGTGTGTATTTAACACCTCCTGTTAGCTCTAGGCTGTTCCCTGTTGTACGTGTTGACCTTCCGGGTTCCTAACTCCAAAGGGACCAATGATTTTACCCTGAATTCATCTGTGATGCCCCACTGTTCATTAATAGTGTTTCCATTATCCAAGTTTGAGTTTCAGCACCCCTTTAGTCTGCCTGAGCTGTGCAACATCATGTCACCATGCCTGGTCTCCTCAGGTACTCATGGAGATGCTCTGAGCTGTGCTTTTGTCACTGCGATATGTGCTACCTTTGCCCAAGCACTGCATTTCAGCTGACATTTGTGCCAGCTAAACCAGACCAAAAATATACAGCTCAGTATCCTGATTTAGGTCCCCTGGCACTCCTGTGCCATTGCACACTAAGGAGAACCGGTGTTGTGCCAGGCTACAGCCAGAGGCTGGGCACAGCAGATCAGTCCTCATGCCTGACTGCAGTTCTAGGCTGCTCCCACCAGTGAGTCCTGCTGGCTCAACAGCCAAATCATAAATCATATTTCGGCGCAGCTTTCATCTCCAAAACACATAATAAACATTAATCTTAACATCCCTGTTAAGTACCAGCAGGTTCAATGGTCAAAATTTAATAACTTGCAGACATTCTATTATCCAAGACAGCAGCTTCCCACTGTGCAGAACTGAAAATAACCTGGCACATAGATGATGATATTTATCGCATCGGTGTTACCTTATGAGGCAGATCCTGATGAATGTCTTGGCACATGCATCAGTTTGGTGGCAGCATTCAGAATTCTGTCCCATGTCCAGAGTATTAAAACCAGGTGCTCAAGTATGTGAAAGCTGAATTGGTGAGAAAATTATAACAAAAAAAAGACTTTTCGGGTTTTTTATACACTACAGAGGTAGACTAGATTTTTGCTCGTGATTTAAGCAGCAAAAATCCACTGATGTCATGCAGTATTACATCTAGAAAGGCTGTTGTTCATGACTAAAGGAAAGCCATAACACCAGAAGTCAATCTGGGTAAGTGTAGCTGAACACCAGTGTTCAGGTTGGTCATCCTGTGAGGCTGAAGTCTGATCTAAATCAATTCAGGTCATTGTGCAGCATCATGTGCAGCAGTTCTCTTTAGTGAGGGAGAGACCAGACACTTCTCTGTAGCTAAAATAGATTTTGATACCAGATGTAGAAACCCATCCCAGACAAAAGTCCACAAAAAAGGGGTTTCAACACTCGCTGGATTGCAAAATGTTAGCCAGCTGGATTTTTGCTCACATCAGGCTAACTAGCTGCTTTGAAAACCATTACTTCTTTGATCCCAGTCCTAGCAATACTGTTGGACCTCTGCTGTACAATGAGCTCGAGGTCAGTAAAACATTTTTCAGTTGTGGTGGAAGCATTTAAATTGGAATTTGTTAAATCAGGGGCACAATTCCACAGGTAGAAATTGAACTCTATGTGTGACATTTCTCTTCTTATTACACTTTACAATATTAAATTGTGCAGGTTTTTACTTCCATTAAAAACAAGTTGCCAGATTTAGAATTTTGCTACTTTGAAGTCCTTCTTTTATTCTCCCCTAAAGGGCTTTAACTTTCAGACATGGTTATCCTTAAAAATATATTTTTAATGTTGGTTTTGAAACCTTACAAAGGATATGGCATTGGAGAAATTCAGGATGGAATGACTTTCTCAAGGGCAACAGTCAGGGAACAGCAAAATATCTCAATTTTTCTTCCACCCCCACATTTCCCTTCAGTTTCCAGTATCTTTATTTGGCTGTCAGCTTTTTCTACCTCCTGTACAGAGTTTAATACTCAACTTTTTGGTAAGCTTTTCTTAGGATTAGTTTCTACTGAAACTGGTTCCAGAGGATTTGCCTGTTCCCAGCAGCTATCTGAGTTAGCAACACCTGTGGCTGCTCCTTTGCAAACATAATCATAGCTAACATGTTAGAGCAACATTCCTAAAATATTGAAAAGCAAGCCAAACTCTCATGGATCAAAGTGTGATTTGTAATGGATAAGACCAGTGAAGTCTAACTGTGAGACCACAGAAATAGGAAAGACACTTTGCTACACCTGGGTGCTCATTGATAGCAGCAGGGAGAAGGACAGGCTATGGAGAAAGTCTCCTTAGAGCAGTCAGTTTGGTTTTGTATCTTTACTTTGTGGAGAGCTTCAGCGTTCCCCACTGTGGGAAATGCACAACGGGAGAAACAAAGAGAACCCAAGGGGATGTTTACAGACCTTCCACCTACATGGTCAGTCACAGGACAGGACACAGACGTGTCTCTTACTGCACTGGTCTTGGAGTCCATGTAAAAGGCATCGGTCATTGCAAGGATATCCACACAGCAGCCTGCCATCTCTAATGCTACTCTTATTCCCTCCCCCTCAACCATACAGTGCCTTCAAATCTTATTCCAGCTCCTTCTACACGTTAAGAGGACACAAGACCAGGGCTGATCATCACCTTGCTTGCATTACCCTCCATCTTCAGTGAATAGAATAATCTGTCATTCTGGTTCTCTCGTAGGTTATCCTGGCTTAGGCCCAACATTCTTGCTTCTGCTGGAAGTGTGAATACGACTGTCGTGGAAATGGCCAGGCAAAAAGCAACTGGAACATATGTGTTTGTGAGCCAAGGCATGTCCTTCTACACAGCCTGGAAAGTTTCGAGCACCATCGATGACATAACCATAAAGTCAGTGAGAGAAGACAGGAACTGCCATGCACCTCTGGAGTGTTTCACAATGATCAGCCCCAAGCAGAGCCCTCCCTTGCAGAGGCCTCAGTGCCTGTGCCCATTGGAAGACAACCTGGTAGGAAACTTAATTGGAAAGTTCTTACTGCCACCTTTCCTTCCATTTCCTTATTCCTGACAGCCCTTAAATCCTCAGCGGAAGTTGGAAACTTGCTTTAGAATGATCTACTAAGTGACAGCTAAATCCCCCTGTCTCTTTGCAGTTACCACTATCATTTTCTATGCAGTATTTATGGAAAAAAAATGATACAAATGGTTTCTGATTACACCAACACAGAAGAAGAAACATTTATACATGGATGTAATTTCTTTTTCTTTTAAGATGAAATAAGGTTCTAGAGGTATATAATTTTAAATTGTTTTAAATTCCCCCAGGTAACATTTAGAGGGGAAGGACTTTGCCTGGTGCAAGTTCTCAGTTGTGAGATGTCTTTACAGACTTGTAGTGTATTAGCATATTTTTGTTCTTTTAAAAATAAATTTTTCCGTTAGCTGAAACTAACCCTCAATTCTGAGCGCAGCATCTCTGCTTCTGAGACTTACCAAATCAAATTTATTTTCAAAGCCAAAAGTCATGTGTAAAATCTCCTTCTATATCCAATTTTCCTTTCTCTTGTTATCCTCCTCAGCAAAGATCTAACAGACAAGTCTTTCGGTCTTTGCATTGTTTGACATGCACAAGGTGGCACATGTAGAATTGTCCCTTTTATCTTGGCAGTCCTTCAAAGTCTGGACAGTTCTCTGACTTCATGTAAAGTTTAAGTCAGAAGTAAATATGCCAGTAAGTATGCCTCACCTGATGGGCTAATGATTTTGAGGGGTGGAATGGTTTTTCTCACGGTGTTTTCTCTTGCTTGATTTCTTGTTCTGAGATGTCACAGATCCCAGGGGCCCCACTTGAATACGGGGCTTTGAGTTTTGCAAACTCACTGTGATACTAAATATGGCAAGAAGTGCTAACAGAAGAATCAGCTTAAAACTGTGCAGAAGTAATTTAGCAGAGCAGGCTTACATTATTCACATTGTGCTTTCTACAAAGGCCCTTCATAGGTGTGATGTGATTATTATCAATATTTTTTGCTTACTTGGATATCTGCAATGCATCTCTTCTACATGCTCAAGACAGTTTTTTATACATGCAGGAAGTGGAGAGGTTGCTGAGCTGCCAGTTTGCTCACATCTCTGTCTAGTCTGTTATAAATATCCTGATTTGTCCTTGGTGTTTTTGAATTGATCCACCACAATTGTGCAATGCCTGGAGTGAGATTTTTATGCTTGATTAAGTGTTTGAGCTACTGAGTGATACAGAAAATGAGGAGAGTAAGAGAACTGAATAACATCGGGTACACAAGAGTCTGCACAAAAGGAAAAGGTGGAACGCAGGTGTTTGAGGGATGGGAGTGCAAGCAGAGAGACTGAGGAAGGAAACAAAACATCAGAATTTTGCACTTGGAAGAGAAACTATAGAAACCACATGGGAAGGAAGAAGGAGAGGAAGGGTGCAGTGTTAGGGTGAGGTTAGATGTAGATGGAGTTGTGCCTGAAGATTTGTGAAGAGTTGTCCTCTATGAGTACCAGAAGCAGATAGAGCCTTGGGAAAGCCAAAGGCTGTTGCTCCAAACCAGAGGAAAAGGCCTCCTGTTATGTACCAGGCACAATCCCTATTCATTAAGGGACAATGTAGTGCCATCCTCCCACCACAGCAGAACTGCAGGAGATATGCTACTCCTATTCCGAGGATGTCTCCTGCATGTCTCTGAGGACTGGTATGGTGAGCAAAGTGGTCCCACTGCCACCAACCTGCTGATTCACAGGAAGATGGGGCTATAGTTCTGCGTGCCCCAGGTCTATTTTGGGTGCCCTGTCTTGCAAAGGGATAGAAAAGGGGTTTGTCCTGGGAGAATAATAGCACCTTGGTAGTATTCCTTGCTGTCCATGATTCAGTCAATAACTATGCTTACTTAAATGGCTTGGTATGTCGATGGAGCAGGGATTTTCCCTAAAAACCACTCACTAAACTGCATATCCTGGATGCTAAGTACAAAAAATACCCACTAGTATTTTTCACTGCCCAATAAAAGTTGTAAAATTGCCCTTTAAGAGAGAAAGAACTGGAGTGAGAGCGCATATGAACAATTTTCTTCATCAAAACTGACCTTTGCATTCTGCCAAAGCTAGTAAGGGGATCTTCCGGAAAAAAGTCAAATGAGTCTCCCCGACAGTAAAAGTAAATGCAACTATTGTTACGACGAATTGCACCGGGATCCAACTGCAATTGTTCAGAGAAATGACAGTGAGTCACTCTCAAGGAAACCAGTCTGAATGAGTTTAGGGGTTTGTAGAGTGACACCCTGGTCCTTATCATTCCAGATATTATCAACACTCGAGGAAATTAGTGGCTGTTTTATATTCTTCTTATAAAGACTCTGAGGTTATGATTGTGTTGGTTGGATTATTATCTAAGGAACAATAGTCAAGATTCCTTTTCCTCTTTAAGACTCAATCAGTGCAGAAATACTGGCAACTTTATAAGATAGTTGCAAAAAAAAAAAAAAAAAAGTCGGTCCTAATATAAATTCATTGTGTCCATTCTAGATAAAGTCTCAGCATGCTTTAACATACACTCAAAATAGCTGACTGACTGACTTATAATATAACTGCTCATCCCAAGCCTTTGACCATTGAACTCTCCCCCCAGATGGAAGCATGAAAATGACAATGCCGATCTGTCTTTTTGCCATGTCCTCAATTACCATTACCCACCATCCAGAATGAGTGGCATTTTCAACTACTGACAACAGTCCCCATCAGACCGCATGAACTGGCTAACAAGGAATTCCAAAACTTCCTGATTCACAACCACCATCTCAGAGAGCATGAGGAAATTCTTCTGATAAATTACCATCCTTAAATGCCTTGTAGATAAACAAACACCTTATGGCACCTTTACACAAGACAGTTGACAAATAACTGAGTGAAAAGGCAGTGAGTACATTCAGATGACGTTTCCATCAGTTTTTCAGAAGCGAAACGAGGGACTTCTTCACCTTTAGCTTACAAATGACAAATACAGATACAACAAAGTGGTGGATTTAACCTCTGAGTAAGTATGTGTTAATTTCAATTCCTGAGAGTGGCTGCGTTAAACTGTTCTTGACAGAATTTAATAGGAATTTTGGACATTGTACATTAATAAATAAGTACTACCTTTGTTATTTTAAGTGCAGTGGTTTTCCTTAGTTGAGAAAAACTGGCTCTCTGGCTTGATTTATATGATGCTATGTTAAAAAAGGTAGTAATGATATGTGTGTTATTCATGTACTTGGAAGTCTCAAAGGATTTTAAATATATCTTGACACGTATGCTCATAAATTGTGTCTAAGGTAGACATTTTGGCAAACTGGATATGGAATTAATGTTCTTGAGACTTCCAAACACCGTTGATCAAAAATACTTTCAAAATTCTCCAGAGTTCCAAACTGATTTCTTTTGAACCTGCCTGTGTGGTCAGTGCACCATCTATCAAATTGTCTTCAGCTTGGAGATGTAGTTCATGGGCCCAGGCTGTGTTTCAGTGCAAATTCTTCCCATCGCGAAGGCTTGTTTTCATCAGCTTGAGATGGAGCCGTTGAGGGTGAGTCTCTAATGAAGCAATATAAAGAGTGAAACATGAGTGAGTACAGAGCTCAGCGTTCCAAATGTGCGTGTGTTTATGAGTTTCTCAGTGATGACCTTTTTACACTCGATCTAATGTGTGAAATGCAAAGGCTTTTGCAAACAGCATGTTTACTTTAATCAGTGAGCCACACGGATTCCATGGGGTGGATTTGGAAAGATGCTCTTGAGAAGATTTGGAGAGGCAGAATCAAATACAGCAGTGGGCTGAGAGCAGGATTCTGGTTTTACTTCCCTCTCTGTATATGGGCTTAACTCCTCTGGACCTTCTTCTACAAATGGCCTGTACTTGTTAATATTAGAGACTGTTTCAGGCACCAAGAGTAATTTTTTCTTACTGTCTGTACTGTGCCGACAGCTGTTGTAGCCTTCAGCTAAGAGTGCAATCCCAATAAACATCATTGCATTCTGGTCTATGCAGCTAGCCCAAGTGGAGGCCACAAAGGTTATTTTTCTTAGGAAAAGCAGATGGCAACCCAACATTTCTTTGGCAGAAAGCATTATTCCGGATGCAGCAGTAACAAAACTGGAGACTGTTCCCTTGCTTGCCATTCCAAGGCCTTTCCAGGCCAGTCTCTTTCCCAGAATGTGTCCTTGATATCTCTCCAGGTGTGCTGCATGGGCTTCCTTACCTACTGTCTTTTTGATGCTTTCTCCAGCCGGATATTTCCATATTTTGGAGACCAGAGTGTTACTGGTCCTCGCTGCTCACCTCCATACCACAGCATGTTTCCACTGCAATTTAGAGAAGATAGAGGTTTAATTATTTAAAATGGGCTTTACTTCTTTTTTTTTTCCCTACAAGGCCCTTCTAGCTCTCACTGATCTGACCACATCTCATTCAAAAGTTCTTCTTGCCCGATTATCTTTTCAGCATGTGGAAAGGATCTTTCTGTGTATCTCTGATGGCTCTCCGTTGTTCCTGTAAAATCTGCTCTGTTTGGTTCTGGAGATAATTTCTTTCTAGTACAACTGTTTCAGTCTCTGAAATTATACTCCTTGGTTCTTGTGGTAGAAATCTGAACTAGTCCCATGACATCTTTTTGGAAGACCCCATGGCATTCAGAACAGTCTTCCAAACTTTATTCAGCCTGTTCTTCTTCATAGCTCGGCCCACACCAAGCAAAATACCTCTTCTAAAAGTTCCTTCTTTGAATGTGTGGGAAACCTTTTATAAACTGAAAATATCTTCTTCAGCAGAAACGATCATTTTTTCAGTTTTGCCATGTAGAAGGCTTGTACAAGATACACACTTCTGTGTTTCTTTTCAGGAGCCACATATGAGAATTTATGAAGGACCTGGGTTTACGCAGCACTGTGGAAAGTGCTGTGATATATTTGACTGTCTTTTTGGAGTGTTTTTTCTATTCAAAGGAATGGAATATGCTGTTCCCAGTCTTTTTTTGGGAGGTTTGATGCACGTAACCAGATGAACTGTTATTGAACCGTACTGCTACACGATCAGGTTGCTGGTGCCGAGGCAAGTGTTGGATTTCTAGATTCACAGAATCTAATAAACCAGACAAAACACTTTGAATTCAAAGTTTAAAAGGCTCAGGGGCATCTCCAGTATTAGTGTACCTGTGTTTCTATATTTCTTTCAAGGAGCACACATGCTAGTGCTTATGGTGCAAGGACAGTGTTAATATATGAACAGAAAGAACTGGGAGTAGGATTTGATTTACTGCAGGGAAGTAAATTTCCCAAGAAGAGCTTTTTACTTTACCTGGCAGTGCCAAAGTCTGTATCACATTTTTCTCCACAACTTGTATGTAAAGTCAAAACCCTAGGTAAGCCAAAAACTCCACAGAAAACTGTGTATTGTTGAGCTGATTCTTCTAGAGAGCCTCTGTTTTCTTTCTGTAAGAGATTTCTCCCTCCCACTGGGTTTCATAGCAAATATCTTTTTAAACTAACTTACATTTCTTTGCACTTACTTTCCTATTGACAGCCTGCTTGCTTTGCCATCAGAGAGCAGTAGTGAAAATAGCAAGTTCTGCTCAAAGACTTCAAGAAGCTCTGTGGTATTATCTGGGTTTAAAAAAATAGTCTGCCAGTGGCAGGCTTGGCCATCCAAAACCTGCTCCACAGGCCTCCCAGATGGGACAGGCTCTTTCCTAAGGGTGAAAAGTTGTCACTTTAAATTGCTACAGGTCCTGTTCTGGTGTATTTTCCTCTCATTTGGGGCATTTTCCATTTTTAAGACCAACACAATACAACAGACAGGGTGTCCCCCATTCCTAAACATGAACAGGAATCCTGTACCGTTCCCTTTACCTGTACCAGGTAAAGTTTCTATGCTTCAGGCTGAATTGACCCCTGCTGCTAGTTCAAGTCAGTGCCTTCCTCAAGTTTCATTTCCCTCTGTCCAGCTCCCTGGGTAGAAGAGAAGCTTCCACTGAAGACACATGATGCTCTGTCTAGCCAGCCAGAGATATATAACAGTGTTGGCCATGAAACAAAGAAATTTCATAACAATAACTTCTATCTGGTCCGTTTCCTGAATTTTGTGTGTTTGCCAATTTTTCTCCTCTCTCCTTAAAAAAATAAAGAAACAAAAAATTTGAGTTTCATTGTTTCCCTGTTAGCTCAGAAAAACCATGAGCCAAGTTAGAATCCCTTAGCTTTAGACATGCCGGTGATGGAGCAGTCCATCAGGGCTCACGGATACCATCATCCAGCCTACACTCAACAGCGTGCCCTCCTCCTGCTGGGAGACTGGAAAGCTGGAGCACCACGACAACTTCTTTCATGTTCTGAGATATCATGGGCCTTTCTTCTCTGGCTTAAGAGGAATGTTTGAGTTCAGGCAAGCTTCCCTGTGCTACTCTTGTATGCCTTGCAATCTTTCTCTGAATCTAAGCCCACGTAAGAAGAGATTGCACAAGTCTCCTTGGACTTTCTCCCTGTTATTTAAGGTCGTCTTCTCTCGTGCTTTCCATCCAGCTGGAACCTGTTATCTGTCCAGTTCGGACTAGCGGCAGATCTAGATGAGCAGTACAGTAGGTATGTTGTGTACGACTTTCAAAGCAGGGTGCTCAGGGTGATCCTTTTTGGACTGGGACATAAAACCCCCAATCAGCTTTCTGGGGTGTGAGATTGGCTGATTTGGCCTTCACGAAAGGCTGTCACTGAGCTGACACATGCCTTCTCTCCTGTTTGGTGTTCCCAAACAGAAGCTGGAGTAGATAGAACCACCAATGTCCTCTCTGTGAAAGTCCTTTAGGTGATATGAGTCCACATTTAATTTATTTAGCAAACTGAGGGGTTTTGTTTGTTTGTTTTTTTCTTTTCAGCTCCTTAAGCCCTTGTTTCAGCTGAAATGTCTTAGTAAATTCCAGTTGAAAGAGGCCTCCTTTTTTTATGAGAAGCTTTGTGAACCATCATACCCCATTGCTCAGCATTATGTTGATTCATTACTGAGTGCAATTTGGAAGTCCCTAAAAAACTGGGTGCCAGAATCTCTGACAGCAGAGCAGAGGCAGAAGAATCACCTTATAAGGTTTTTTTTAACACTTTTGCCCTAAACTTCTAAAATTGGCCATTGTTAAAGAAAGGATACTGTGCTACATGAACCTTTAGTTTGTCTTGGTGCAGTTTTTTAAAGTCATTTTCTATCTACTGGTTGAAATTATATTTGCTTTAGCAGGGTTTTTCAATCTGCTCAGACACACTTCATGCTGCCCCCAAAGACCTGGTCATATTTCTGTCTTTTCTGAGAAGCTATGGAATTTTGACTCAGTTCCTTTTTAGAGGGCTCCAACAATTGTTTAGATCTTGTTTTAATTATTTTCTGGCCTTTGTTGAGTTTTGTGAGTACCTCCATTATTTGTACCAGTTTGATTGCAGATATCAGATCAGCCTTTCTCTCCTGGGAAACTTGATTCCTCCGTTGACATTTTCCTGCCCTGTAACCCATATTTTTGGTGTGCAAGATTGTTTTCACTGGAAGGAGAAAATAGTGACAGATATTTCTTGAATGCCACAATGTTTGCTTGTGGACACCGTTCACGGAGACCTGCAGCAATGACCTAGGAGTCAGTGTCCTTGCTCATAATGCCATTTTTCTTCTCCAGTAATTCTACCCCTTTTTGGTGTTTTAATTTTATAGGTGTTTTTTCTGTTGTTTTCTACCTGCAACTGGTTGTTTCTGTCACTTGTGCAGACACATACAGGTCTACCAAGGCATGAGCAGTGTTTACGGTGTGTATTTAGTTCCCAGACAAACCATCGAAGACCGCTTAATTGATAGATCAGCTGTGTCATGTGGATTAGTTATGAACTAACTTCTGTTGTTAAACAAATGAGCCTTTTTTTCTGCTCTTTCAGTTAACCTTAATAAATGGCTGTTACCAGGTCCATCGGCTTTAGAGAGGTTTCAAAATGTCCATATACAAAAGATACTACCCTTTGAAGCATTGAGTCTTCCAGCAGAATAATGGGAGAGATTTGTGGTCTATGCTAAGCCTTCATCCAGATTTATTGGGTGTCGGATAGTCTCTTAGGCATAATATGCCTTATTTTCCCATTTTGAGGTACTGAGCAGTAATAAACTGTAGTCAGTCATAAAGCTACAGATATTAGTGTCCATGAAGTGTATTTGGGTCCCTTACTGCAATCAGTCTAGAAATGCAAAACTAAATTAATTAATCAGAATGGTGACAGGCACATTTTGTAGGTTGCAAGCAGTCTTTTTTTAATTTTCATTTTCTTTGAACTGGAGGAGACACTCTGCAGACTTCAGAGGTGACCTCTTCTTTCTGAGCCTTCAAATCGTTCCCTGTTGAGCTTGTGGGAAAACAGTTCTGCAATGTTGCTTCATGTGGAAGAAGTAGAGTCAGAGAGACAGATTTGAGAGAGTGGCCTTTGCATGTCTTTCCCACTCCATATTTTATTTTTTTTTCTCCGTTCTAGATAGGTAGGATAATTATGTAGCTGTCAAAAAAGGAAAGGGTTAAAACAATTCATCTAGGCACAAGGTGAACAACAATGTGATTAAATGCACAACTGGAGGAGTTTAGAAATTTGGAATTATCGCCTTTTGTGAAAATGTGAGTGTATATTTGTGGGGTAGGGAAACCAGGGCGTGTTCCCTCAGTAGTGTTTTCTCATGTGCCAACAAGAGTAAAAATAAACTAATATATGGCTATTTTTCTAATGTCAACAGGAATTCTATTAAAATTTCCACCCTTGTGCTGACCTGAGGATTTGGACAGCTGAGTGCTGCTCCTTTGCCGCCAGAGATTTTGCAGAAAAGATGTGGTGTAACTTCCCACCAGGTCAGTGTTGCTCTGCTCACGCAGCCAAGTTCTTGCTGCTCACCCGTTCATCTGTTGGCACCGGCATGGGCTCCCCTCCGTGCTGCGTCTCTGGGGTCAGCACGACCTGGACTGGGGCTGCAAAGGCAGCTCCTGGCTAGGCCTGCCCCTTGGCCCCAAACAGGCCCTTTGTCATTACAGCTGATATTTTTTCTGCTTTAACCTGGCAGGCCCTTCTCTTGGTGAATCTCGTCTCTTGACCCTTGTTCTCTGCTCGCTTGGTCTGAACAGACGTTGTTTTGCTAATGAGCGATGGACTATGGTTTTTTGCCTCCAGCTCGCTGATAGCTCTGGTTCCACCCTTAATGCCCTGCTTGAGGCTCTAAACTTCCCCTCTAGCCCCTTTCCTCTCTCCTGTGAATGTTTTAGATCCCGTTCCATTTATTTATTTCCAGATTTTCAGTTTTATGTCTTTTCCTTCTTCTAGGCTGTTCTCTTCTTCCGAACTGTAAACTATTTCTTTTCCTTTACTGTTCCCTTTTGCTTCTTCAAGTGAACAAGGACTCACTCACCCATCTGTTCTGGGGATGGCTCTGAAACATCTTTCTTTCTCCTCCAGAGTTATCTTCTGAAGGAAACTGGCTCTGAACTGACACTGACCTTTTCCCAAGGGGCCGGGACACATGTTTGGATTTCAGTCCTTTTCTTGCTTTTTCTTTCAGTGATGTTTCTTGTGGTAATATCTCCCAAAATACAGACAAGTTTTTCTAAACTGGCTTCCCAAATTGTTCTCAGATACAAATTGTGTCCTAAAACTCACAAGTCATTAGTAATTGAAGGAACTTTCGGCATGTAAAAAATGGTGTTTAAAGGCTGAGAGGAATCTGGCAGAACATTATTGCTCTACCTTTCCAAATGTTGCAGGATATTCTTGGCTTATTGCATATTATATAACAGAGCCTTTAAGCACAGATTATCTTTAGAAAGAAAGTCAGTGATTATTGTCAAACTGCAGTGATGAATTAGCTGAAGCTGATGAGATGTGTTTGCAAAAGGAACTGACCAAGAGAAGTGAGAAGTAGCCAGCCCGTTTTGGGAATAACAACGTTCTTAAAGATAAGTAAATAATACGTGTGATCCCACAGTTACTGTTCTCTTGGAATGACTTTTCTGACTTCAGAATAAACAGAAACTTTGTTTACATTATGGCTGTCTGCTTTTCATAGGGCTAACTAAGGACTTCTGCCTGTCACTATAGCAAAGTGGTTGGCCAAAACTGGGGCCACGGCAAGATAAAATATCTTTGGTTTTCTCTTGGAAGTCCTGCCATACAAGCAATGTCTGACTGATGGAGTCAGTGTAACTCATGTTCTTTCTAGACCTCCTACTGGCACCAGAAGAAGGCCAATATTAGGAGCACGGTTAAAGGAGCAGACTTTTTATGCCTTGGTTTGCTCATGCATTTTAAATAGGTGCTGCTTCTGAGCACTAAGATTTTAGTCTTCAAAAAGAATAAAAGAATATGTCTTGGATGAACAATATCATGCTCCTTGGAGGGATATTTGTGCACCCCACTCTGACTTCAAAAAATTCTTTTAAAAGGGAGAATACTATACTTGATTTCTTACTTGACTTATCATTAGAGGCTTATGATTTCTGGGAGGAGTAAATTATAACCTGCTTTTTTTGTGAATATTTAACGTACAGGTTAAATATGAGTCAAGCCAAAACTCCCATTCCTGCTGGTGAGATTTTGCCCTTTTTGTAGCTAGCAGCTTTCCAAAGAATGTGGTGGATTCTCCATTGCTTATAGTCTTTAAATCAGATTGAATATCTTTCCGAGAAAGATGCCCTGCGTCAACCGCAACTTATTGGAACTGATTTAGGAATTGCTGGGCAATCTCCTCTGGGCCATGCTCTGCAGATGTCAGAGAAGGTGACTGCAAAGTTTCCATATGATCTTAAAATCTACAAATACACAGCTGATCTTTGAAATACCAGGGTCTTAAAAAAGTTTTTTTTTCTTCAGGGAGGTTTTAAGATCTTTGATGTGCTAATGATCAGAGTAGTCTGGCTAGATGATAAATCTCAGATGAAAGAAGTCGATGGTGAGTTAAGACTTCTTTCTCACCTCTACCTGGGAGCTATGGCACATCTTAGGAACTTCCTTAATAAACAGTATGTGTGTTCATGGGTTTGGGCGTGATTTTAATTACAGCTCAGCAGGAAGCTGTTTTCCTATTTTATGAAAGATCTCTTGATTTTTCAAAATGCTGCATGGAGTTGAAATCACACCAGCCTTTCAACCCTTCCAGCTTAAAGCCCAGTGTTTCGGGCTCTGGGACTATAATGCCATGTTCTTATTTTGGGTCAGACGGAGCAGGAGACTGACCTTTTTTCTTCCAAATCTTTCTGAAAGACTTGGGCTGGGGACTATGGACTGTTCCCTAGTCCATCTCCTTCTCATTTTGAATAGCAGCTCTATCCTGGACCTTGACACTTTCCCTGAGGAAACTGGACAGTGCTTTCTGGTGGAAATGTCACTTCTGACAAGTTGATATTCCTTGGCAAACACCTTCCTCCTCAAATAGTAAAATACTTTGTCAGAAAATTCATGTCCAAGTCTAATGCAACGATGGCGAAAAAAGCTACACTCCGATATAGAGAGAGCTTACTTAGAGCTGTGATGCTTTAAGAATCTCGAATGTTTTGTGGACCACCAGAGATAAAAAATTATAGCAATTGTGAAGGCCAAGAGGAGAACACTATCCCATAGAATACAAATTGTTTATTCTCTTTTAAGTGTTCAGAAGTTTTTTAGTGAATATATTTACATACTTTTAAATCAGAATTTTCTGTCAATGCTAGTGTATACATAGGGGGGAAAAAAAAAAACCAAAACATTTTCTTCTCAAAATCAGATTTATTAAGTGTAAACAAATGTCCTTCCCAGTCTGTCTGAAGCTGGCAGTGCTAAATTTTAACTTTGCAGAAAGTATTTAACGTAATGTGTGTAAATATTATGTTAAAGGTTTCATGTCCTGTTTTGAACAGTGGCAAAAATTTCCTTTCAGCCTTTACGTTTTCCACTAATTTCTTTCATATTAAATCAGAGCAGGCTAAAAAAACTGCTGATCAGATCTTTAGTGAACTGTATTGTAATGTAGTTTAAGTGGATGCAGACGGCTGGTTTTTCTTTTTCTTTATTTCTTCATTTTTTTCCCCCATGTCTGAAATATTATACAGGAGACTGAAGTTCTTGAGGCATTAACATGAGAGTCTCGAAATGGGCCAAAAATAAATATTGTAGAAATATGTCATCCAAATCAAATACTGTGTGAATAAGGGAAACCGGAGAGTTTAGAACTGTGGTTCAAGGTTTTACATGCAAGGTGCCTCAAAAGTTAGCTAAATATGTTTCAGATGGATGTAAAATGAAGAGGAAATGTGTTAAGTATCTTCCCTCCGTGAGATCTCCAGCCCAGCTCGGGTAACAGCCTTGAAGGTCAAGTTCCCATGCGGTTATACCTGTGGGGTGATAGAAATAGGCTCAGATCCCCCTTTCCCTTCAACAATAGCATCCACCTGGTAAATGGGCAAAGGATCTGCTATGGCCTAACAGCACACCGTGGACACCTTTATGCTCAGCTGCAATCAAAACCCTGAGGGTGCCCGAGAACTGTATTGCAGTGTATGGAGCCTTTAGGTTTCCTTATGCTGGGCAAAAGCTTTGGCTACTGAGTGCTCACAGTGCTTAACTGTATAATTGTCTTAATTATGCTAAATTGCACTGTGTAGTCCCTTAACAATTATATGGGTTAGGAACAGTATTACATGACAGAAATTACATTAATGTAATCATGGCATTGCCTAGCAGAACCATGAAAGTCAGTAAATACCAGAGTCTGCACAGGTTTCCCATGAGGGACCGCACTCACCATTGCACACTCTGGCAGCTGCATGTGACTTTAGCGCAGGGTGTCGTCGTACTGTCACTGGTTACATAACATGTCTTCGCTTCTGGGACAACTCTACCAAAATGCTTACTGTGAAATATTCACTAAATAGTGAGTGTTTGGACAAAGACTTTTAAGCCAACGGTTTACATCAAAGAGCTGACGTTGGCTATCAGAACTTGACTGAAGGGTTTTCAGCTGGTTTTGAGAGTAACTAACTGTGAAATCTTACCATTACTATCACAGAGCTGATTCAATTCAAGTACTCCAGGACAGTTTTCATGAACAGATTTTTTTCTGGGTGCAGATCTGGTCAGCCTTTTGACCATATGGCTTGGCCTGAGAGCCAGGGACGCAAAGCCTTGAGATGAGAATCTCGGCAGTGAAAACCAAGGACGAACTTGCACAGAAATTCTAGTGGCTAAAATCTCAAAATTTTTTGCAAGTGTCTAGTTTGTGACTCCGTTAAGATCTTCCTACTGACTCAGGTACTGCAGACCAGTTCCTTCTTCCCCTGTCTGAGGCAACAGAGCTGTCGGTGGCAGCCTCCCTTACAGATGGGCTCTTGCTCTTGGGAAAGATGCAATCCCTTTTCCTTCCCCAGAAAGGTCAGCCTCCTATAGTAACCCCAATGCAACAAAGAGGTAACTGTTGAACTACTTGAATAGATAATAATATTATCTATTTTAATATGTATCAATTATATTTAACACTTCAAATATTTTAAATTTACTTTTTTTTTAACAGACAATAATATATATTGCATTTGCGCAGTAAGCTGTGAACTCCAGATATGGCTGTTCTGCCATCCACTGCTTTCCATGGAACTTCTCTGAAACCTGTGTTGTTTCAACCCCTGTGACCAGCAACAAGAGAGTAAAGGCTGTAGCTCAGATGAGCAACCGGACATGAGTATGAGCTTCAGGGAACCCCAGATCGCTACAGACCCAAGTGACAGCTTTTGTGCTGTACTGTATGAAGGCCAAAAAAAGGGCTTTACGTGTATTATTTAAATATTTGACCAGCTTCACTGTGAAATAACATCAGGAATGAACAGAAACTAGTTTGTTCTTATTGAGTTTTCATGTTAGGGTTCTTTAAGTGGTTGTAGGATCCTCTGCAGCTAGCAAACTTTTTACATGCCTATTTTTAAAACGGTGGTTATAGGCTATGGGTATGAAATAGCACAGCCACATCAATGAATCCTATCTTAAATATTAGTGAAGCCTTTATGACTGTTGTCTTAAAGTGCTGCTAAAATCCAGAACAAGGCTCCTAAGCTAAGCTACTTGATTGACTGTCTCTGCCAGTAAAACCATTTGTAGAAGCTAGAATTAATCTATATTATAGCAAAGTAATAACAAATTGTGAAGAACTATTTTTTCACTTAAGCATCCGTGGAAAAATCAGTGCATTCCTCTTTTCCTATTCTGGGGTAACCTTTAAATTAGTTCCTTAGGTATTTATAAGGATAGCTCGGTGTGTGGGATTTGTTAATAAGCCCTCCTGAATTTTAGTTTGGCTTTCCTCTGGTGAAGTGAGGATGCATATCCCCAGGTAAGGTATCTGGACAGACCCTGTTCTGTCTGAAGAATTTAACACTCTTGTAAGGTTTAAGCATTCCTAGAAATTTTGGATTCCCTTACAAATTGTATTTACATTTTTTAATAGTCTGAGTGTAGCCAAGATGGACTCTATCTGGAAGAGGTCTCTCATTTATCAACTGAATACCTACTCTTTGAGTAGTACAGAGGGCAAAGCCTAGAAAAGCCAAAAAATCTGTTTGAAAGCAGGAAAGAGAGATATTTTCTTAAGACAGCATGCCTTCTTGCATTTGAAGTCATATCTCATAGAATATATGGCCAAAGTTCAACATGATGTGGTTTGAGCTTGGCTTCCTTTGGTAAACAAAAGTGTATATTCAATGAACGGGCCTTCCTTTCATTTCAAATTCAGACCCAGACTCCCTCCAGAGTCTGGAGAATTGTGCTCCAGGGTTATGACCAATAAGCTGAAAAAGGAAGGAGCTGTATGCAGAGCTCTAGTATTTGAGATTTTGGTTTGAGGACATCTCCACCATTTAAAAATCCTTCCATATACAGTCCCTCCATAATGCACTAACTAAAAACCTACACGGACTTATGAAAATGTATTGAAAAATGAATGTGCTCTTTGTCTCTGTTAGTTTTTTTTTAAAAAAAAATCTGTCCTCCTGCGCTCATGTTCAGTAGTGCTTCTGAAAGCACTCAAATAAAACTTTGCAGTTAAAGAATTGCTTTATCAGCCAAAATGATCTATAAAAAAACTTGAGGAATTTTCTGGGGAATAAAATATTATACTGCAAATATTTGCTCTGCTTTAATCTGGCATTGTTCTGGCTCTGAATCTACTGACAATTTGGAGGGGGGGGGAGGCACGTTATCGTTTTGAGCCATGTCTCAGCATTCCTGATCTAGTTTCTTTACAGAATATGTTACAGCAGTAATTTCCCTAAAAATGTCATTTGATACTTTGGTACAAGTGGAACAGTGTGTCAGGTCTGTTTCTTTGCAAAATACCTTTGCTGTGGACACAGATCTCAGCGAGTGCAGCTCATTTAAAACCAGAAAACTTTCTCTGCTCCCAGCATTACTCAGCTTCCACATTTAACGTGTCCTTGGGTTGCACGCTTGACAATTGCTCTTGTCCAAAAAGAAATAAAAAGAAAAGAGAACCTACTGGTTGAAAAAGTGATTTAAATTAAAGAACAAATTCCTGCAGTGCGTTATAGGTATAGCTGGGGAAGGAGTATGGACTAGGAGCCTTGCCAAGGTCCCAAACAGTTCTGTCTTAGGCAGCTCTGTGCCTCATTTTGGCTGCAGTTTTATCTATCTGTGTTCCCCATTTTGGGTGTCTGCTGTGGGCTGTGGTTCCCTCTGGGCTTGTGGCAGCTTCAGAGGAGAGTGGTCAGCCTCAACACCTGGGGCATTCAGTACTGAGATGCACTTTGCTTTTTTCCTGTGCAAGACACAACCTCCAGCCTGAGAGAGAGGAGACTTGTAGTCTGAGATCTCTCTTGTCCTACCACTCTCAAAACTTAATTTTAAAGGGCTCATAAATTAATGTATTTGTTTGCAAGAGACGTTCCCTTAAGAGAATGGACTGGATTCATATCTCACACCCATGCAAATCTGGAGTAATGGTTCTCTTCTTGGAAATCACTCTATGCTGCTGCAATAAACCAGGAGTTGGCTACTGTGATCTTCACAATCCTCATGTTAATTCCAGCACATACTTGTATGCGCTCTGCAGTAAAATTAGAGAAAGAAACATCTGGCAAACAAAACAATTACTAAATAGATGTTGCCCATTGGCCCTGATTTCACACTCAGGATATTTAAAACAAATGTTCTGGTGCTATTGAGAACTCGACATGTTTGTGTTTAGCTCGTCGGGTCAACTGAAATTGCCTGTGTTCACAGTGATCCCTGATGAGAGATGTTTTGAGTCACAGATTATTTAGACTATTCTCAGTATGGGGTACAACTCAAAGCTCCTTAGCAGCGTGACTCTCATAACAATGATATAACCCAACAGCAGGTCCTCTGACCTGCCAACACACCCGTCACTTCCAGGGAATTTGTGTAGCTAAACAAAATATTTGTGAACTAGTGGGAAAACAGGAGTCACCTGCAATGAACCTGTCTTTATTTTAAGGACAGGCAGCATTCTGTGGCCTTTTCTTACTTCCTGGCATATCATACCAGGACTTTGTGTGGAAATGGCATTTCAGGAGATGCCAACAGTTTTCTTTTCCTCTTTTCTCCTCCTCGTTTGGAGATGAGCACATGCACAGTTTGGTTTGGCACCATTTGCTCCACCGTTGCTTTTCAAAGGTAGGATGGAGATGCTCAGATGTTAATTAGACAGTGACAAACTAGGCAGAAGAGTCCATAGAATAGACTCACAACGTAGTGTAAATCGGCACTTTTGCCATATCAAGTCAACATATGTGTACAGGGAAATGGGAGGGAGAGGAAAAGAGTAGGAGGATGTGTTTGGTTAAAGACTGATATTCTTCAAGATCTGAAGACAGGTGACTTCACCAGGAGTTAGCACACATTCATGCTTGAACCTACCTTAAACTTTTCCTTGTTGCTAAATCCATTACTCCTTCATCTTTTTCTTCCTCCATCTCTTTTTCTCTTCCAGCACAAAACCTTTCTAGAAAATCCAGCTTCCCCAAACAGGACCATCCTTTCCCCTTGGCCCAAGACAGTGTAGAAAGTTGCTCTTTCCTCTCTCCCAGTCTGAGATCAGTTTGTCCTTGTTAACACAAACAGGAGCAGGTAGCCAATATGTCCTGCAGAAAAATACCTGGCTTTTCCATGTGCGATTCACTCCTCACATGTAGTATGCATCTTTGTCTACAGACAATCCACCTTTTCTTTCTTCTCTGTCCTTTGTATGGTGCTTTGGAGAATGCCAAACCCACTGCTCAGAGTAGGTTGTACTCATTATTGTCTGGCTTTACAACATCTTCTCACCTGACGCCTCTCTGTTTCTTTACTCTTCAGCTGAGGCTGGATTTCTGGATGAATGGGGCAACATTTTGGAGTGCTGTTTGGGTTTTTTTTGTCTTTATTGGATTAATTTCTCCATTCAGGAAAGACTAAGTCAGTTCTGGTAAGCTCGTAAGGGCCTCAACCCAAAAGAAGCAAAGCATTCAACCTCAGCCAATCAGAATCGCTTTAGTGGATCCATGTTCTACCAGAACATGCAAATTTGGTCAAAATGAAACACTTCAGAAAACATACTGATTTTGTCAGCACTTTGGTTTAAGAAAATAAGAGGGAGGAAGAATTTCAGTCTTGTTGAAATGTGCTGTTTTTTAAATACTGCTGTTTTGGTTTTCTTTTCATTTCAGAAAAAATTTTCTTTGGCATTTTAACATTGTTTTGTGTTTTCTAACAAAATCGAAGTAAAAATCAGAAAAGAACTGGTCTTATATGTTGAATTCTGAAGGCTGCAGGTTTAATTTTAAAAGAAATTAAAATACGTATCTAGATCAGCAGCAATCAGAAATTGCTTCAGCAGAGATCTACACTAAGCCCAAAATCTTAGGCAATATCCCTACCATCTCCCATCATCCAGCTCTACCTGGGGAAAGTGGGACTGCAGGGGATTCAGATAACAAATTAACATGGAATCATTATGAGTAATTTAACTTTTGAAATGAGATATTTCTGCACAAACAATAGATAGAGCTTGAACTCCCTTCTTTCCCACAACTGTCAAACATGCTTGTTTTTATGAGGCCTGGGATAAAATTCAGTTTGACTTCTTGATAACATCTTTTTGGTATCAAAACAAGTGACTGTGGCATAGATTCTGAAAAATTACTATGTACACGCAAAATCCAAACTGACTTTCATGTCAGCTTTTTGCATTCTTGCTGATTTTCTCTTCACCTCCCTTTTTATATCAAGATTTGAGGACTTTTTCAGTTTAAATACTTTTATCTACATAAAAAAGCAGTACTGAGAAAACATATTTTTTATGAAAATCTGTTGATGTTGACAGCGTCTGGTGACTTCTGAGTGGTCATTTCTGAGTGATTTGTTCTAAGTAAAGCATTAGATAATTTTTTCAGACTGCACGTGGGGAAAGTAGACACATTCATATCAGTAATGATGGAAAGTATGTATCTAATTCTTCTTATGCCATCACAGTAAAATCAGTTCTTAATAATGACATTACAGCAAGACAGATTTATTATTCCTAACAGCATGGCAGAGTATGGGAAAGTGAAGGACAGGAAAAGTTGATTGAATCTGAAAAATGTCTGGTATCCTTACACTTAAAAAATGTCATCATTAGGGAAGTCCAGCAAGAACAAGGTAGTTGTGTGTCATCCCGTTAAGTCTGTCTGTGTTAATGAGCAATTAAAATGTAGTCACATGGATGTAAGTGAACATGATTAGGAGTGAAAACTCACCATGCCCCAGAAGGAATTTTGTTTCAGTTCATAATAGGAGCTGCTGGTTTAACTTTGAACACACAGAGGATCAGAGTCAAAATCAGATTCACTACATATTTTAATTCATGAATAAAGCTTTTGTTTAACTGAAAGAAAGAAAAGTTGTGATTTCATTAGTGGCATGAGAGTTGGACAGCCCGATCTCATCAGGACTAATCACTTTCCAGGAAATGCTGAGCGCCCTGTCTCACACAGCATCTCCCAGAAATGATCACTATTTTGCAGGAATGACCTCAGTGTTTCATACAACTGTTGCGAGAAGCTGTCATTTGCTGTGTTAGGGAGGACAAAACAGGGACAGAAAGCCACCATTCTTGAAATGAATGTGGCTCTCCAGGCTCTCAAAGCTTCCTCTTGCTCATTAAAAGCACAGCTTGCCGTCTCCCCCCAATATAGGCTTGAAGAACAAACTGGATTTTATTACAAAGGGAAATAACAGAGGATAACTCCAAACAAACAAGGAGTTTGGGCAGGAAGAGGTCAGGTTTGGAGAAAATGGTGCACAGATGCTGTCAGGAGTTAATATATCCATGTGGGAGCGGCCACGGAGGGAGGCACGCAGGGCAACAGAGGGTGCCATTGTGCCACTGTGCTAATTGTGTAAGCCTGGGTGTGGATAGTTTGCCCTTGTAAGATCCGAGATCTAGTAGATAAAACACTATCAGATATATTTATTTTTAAATCTTTGATAATTCGTTTGCATGGCAGTCCTGGCAATGCAGGCAGGAGGATGTCACACATGTTTTCATGTATATATATGTACAAATAAATAAATATATTGTTGGGGGCATCCATAAAGACAAAAGATCACACCTCCTAGGCGGGCTGTCGTAAGTGACTTCAGTACACATTCTTTCCTATCTTCATCTGCAGTCAATGAGTCCACTAGTTTCTTGGTCTGGCAATCTATAGGGTCCCAGTCAAGCCCTGTCTCTTCCCTCCTCCCCAGTGCTTTGGCATCGAAATATTTCCCAACAAATCTACTCTGGCTCGTAGTCCAGCAGATCAAAGTACTCAGTCATTGACAGCATTTGTTTATAGTAAAAAATGCCATAGCTTCATATCCAGATTTAGCCCTCACCCCTTAGTGCTGTAGAAAAGGGACATTTTTAGATACTCAATGCTCATTCCTAGCTCTCAAGTTATCAGAATTTACAGTTGTAGTGTTCTTATGAACTGAGAAGGCTATTTTTAGTCAGAATGAAGGCCCGTGGTGGACCAAAGCTATTAAGACCCCTTACTTCATTAACAGGAGGGTAAAAAATAGTCCTAATTAAATATTTTTCAGTTCTCCTAAACATTCCTAAAATAGCCTTTTCTGTAAGGGAAAGGGCATAAGCAGAGGGCATGCGGCTTATGTTTTGAGGCGGCACAGTTTTCATGGCACTCCTTTAGCTGCCTGCAGAATTCTTACTGCTTGTTATGTGCCCAGCCCAAAGTTCATCTGATAAAGACCTCTCCCCCCTCTTCCTTGTGCTCCTTACCCGTGTCGCAGACAGGCACTTGCACACTTCGTGCGACGTTCGCTTCGCGCAGCAGAAGACACTTGATGAGTAAAATCACTGGTGCCCTTTAAATCACTGTAAAGTGGGTTGAGGTTTTAAAGGCTTAAGAGGAGAAGCTGAGCTGTGCAAATGTTGGTGTAAAAGCTCTGTTGTACAAACAAGAGCCGCGTTCCAAGGATGCTGCCACCTTGGATTTCACTAAAAACAACACCCCCCCCGCCCCTTACAACTACTGAATTATTTAGACTATGAATCCTCAGGACAGGCAACTTTTATTTTGAACCTTGTCCTCTACAAGTCCTGGAGGCTCACCATCCCTTCTCCCCCAGAACACAGACTTGGGTACACATTGCATCATTGCAATACAGATGTGAACATAAGTTTCGGTTTCTGTCTTTGTTAGAAAGGCAATACAGACCCAGCTAATGACAGGTCCCATTTGCTGTCTGTGGAATAGACATATTCCATATAGTTTGTTGGGCATTCAGAGGTAACAGCAATGAGACCAGATTAGCTCCTAACTAGTTTAGGAGCATTGAAGTTTTGACCCTGGAAGACTTTTTTGAGCAGAAGTGTGTGTTTAAGGAACAAACCCATCTGTGTGCCATGCAAGTTGTTCCTACTAAAAATGGAGAGTCCTGTCACAGTGACATTGATTACAACAAAGTGAATGAAAACTACATACAGCATTTCAGTGAAAAACAACACGAAAAACCCCTTATGTCAGAAAATAACTTATGTCCCTTTTTGTATAGACTCATCTGGAAATACTGTTTTCCTTTGAGTTTTTCTTTGAAGGTAAAAAGGATCAGGCCTGTAATAAAAATATCTCATGGAGAGAGAAGTAGAATTATTCAGTGTGAAAAGGTCTGAAATATATGCAAGAATGACGTCAAACTGGCAATGGCTTGGAGGTAGAGGGGCATACTTCTGCTCCTGTGGTGAGTATCCCAAAGAAGATTGAAAGGTTTCCGTCACAACCCTGTGGCAAACACCAGTACTTGTATGTTGAAGATAAACTTCAAGCACAATCCGTGAGATCCCCTGGCACTGCCTCTAATGGCCAGGACAAAAGAGAAAGGAGTATTCGGCTCCAGCCCCCTCCATGGCAGTGCTCAAGGCCAGTTTGGATGGGGCTTTGAGCAACCTGATCTAGTGGATCTTTAGGGTCCCTTCCAACGCAAATCATTCTATGATTCTATGAAGTTGGTTGTGGAGGCATCCATCCACATTTCTTTATTTGCTAGCAAGCAGAGGTGTCTTGGGCCAAAAAACAAACCAGCCAAGTGACCATTGCCACAACACCATGTGGCTGGCAACATAACCCCCAGTGTGAAGAAATAGCCATGTTTTTTCTGTTGATCACCTTGAATAAAACTTGTGTTGGTGCAGGGGAGGTGTGAACATCCACTTACTGAAATTCATAGGAGCTGTCATGATTGCCCAGATTTTTCTTTGGAACAAAGGAAACTCCCCAGTTCAGACCTTCAAAAGTCAGACTGGTGTTTAATGTTGCCAACCTCACCCTTCCTGTCCCCTTCTCACCTGCCTTTGATGGTAAGCCAGGTATTGTTTGTATGACTTATACACCCAGTTCTGTCTCTTCACCACTGAAATGCCATCAGCTACAACGGATCAGCTCTTTCTTTACCCAAGCACATTGTGTGCATGAGGACTGATAATTTTGGTCGTTTCCTCTTCCATAAATCCTGTGGGATTTGTGCCCACAGACGCTCTCTGAAAATGCTGTAGTAGCAAAGAGTCACCATGGTCCCTCTGAGCCAGCAGCAGTGACCATCAGTACAAGGGGGAAAAGTGGCACCCTCTTGGACGTGCGCTCTTGAATGAGACCTGAGCACCTTTATGGTGTCCCCCTGCACCTAGAAATTGCTTGAAGTCTGAAGTGCCTGGATTTATCCTTTCCAAGTGTTTACATTCTGTTTTCCTATAGCTTTTCATCTTCATTTCTCTCCTAGGACTGAGTCAAACATGGAGTTTCAATCCTATGCAAAATTCTGGCATTTCAGATTCTGTTTCCATTTTCAGTCAGAATTAAAAGAATATGCTTAGAAATTGCAGCTTGGAACAAAACCCACCCCTATGCTCCTTCACCTGAGCCATCCCCATTTGCATGTAGCTGACACGTTTTTGCAAAACTATTATTTCCTCTTTCTATCACAACAGAGAAAAGATATTTTTAAAAGTTTCCTATTATCTTCTTAAAGAAGTTAATAAAAATTGTCATCAGGCTTTTTGTTTTGACAAAACAGTATTATTCTGACCGAAAAAATATAAGCATTTAGACAGCAGTTGGAATCTAACTCTAGTCTTTTGTTTCCCTGATTTCTGCCAAGTTCGTGAACTCAGAGACACAGAGAAGACCAACACTCCTTTTCTAAAGGTCTTTTTGCCACAGCAAAACCTTTTGCCACAAAAATCTTTTGCTGTGAATGAGGCCATTCACTGATTTGAGACGTCGGCACTCTCTGACCCAGTAACAAAAGACTCCATAGAGAGTCATTCCCAATCAGAGGGGTTTATGTAGTTTGGGAAACAGCTGGTGGTGGCCAAGATGTTCAGACTTTCTCACCTACAGAATTGCACCTTCACTTGAAATTCTAGCACTTAACACTACATTTAGTCTGTTATGCTACATTCATCCTATGATCTGGAATGCCGCAAAACCCCAAGGAAAATGGTGTATTGCTACTTCTGTGAGAAATACTATGTAATCAGAGACATTTCCCAGAAAGGGCTGCTACCATTCTGTGCAAAAGCACAGTTGGGCTTTTTTTTATCCCAGAGGTGCTCTTACCCTTGACCTCCAAAGAACATTTGGAGGAGAACAGTGGTCAGAAAAAGTGGACGCTATGGCATGAGACAGTTGTACAACACTGCGATTACAATCTGCTTGTAAAAATTTTCAAATAGGATAATATTAAATGACATGAACAACATGCTAAAATTGCAAAACTGCGAACAATCACCACTTATCTTTTTTATTGGCATACTCCATCCCTGCACGCACATCTGAAACACACCCAGACCATGACGGCACTTCCCACTAGCACAATGATTTGGCTTTATTGCTACTAGAATTGAGAGAGGAGGCTTTAGCCTGACCAAATCCAGATAAACCCTCTAGGCAGGTGGCATATCTTCATTTTTTCTAAGGAATGGATATTTAGGCAGCCCTCTATGAGCCATAATCACAAACTTTCTCCAGGACATTCAGGTGAAATATTAGACAACTGCCATCCCTATTGAATGGGATAGGAAAAAGTTTACTTAACCTTGACACATCTATCTGTGCTCTTCCTGCTGAAAAAACAGGGGTTGGAAGGGTGGTGAAGGGCTACCTCTCTGCCATGCTACACATTCCCCTGGCAAACGATCCCTTACAGACCAACCCCCTATCACGCTAGCTTAGCCAAAGTGCTAAGGACAAACATTGGTGTGACCAGAGCATGGGGTCACTGAAAGAGAAACAGATGTCCATGAGACAGACAGTCCTTTAGCTAATTATCTGTCAGATCTTGAAGCTCTCAAATCCTCGGGGGCTGATGTGCAGTAGGAAGGTGGTGCCCTTCACGTCCCATCTTTCAGCAGGGGATCCATGGACTTTCTCTGCAAGATCATCCACACGCCGTTGTCTGTTCATGCATCAATCACGTGCTGTTATCTAGCTGCCATTGGCTGGGGTCCTGTCTCCAGGGCCTTTGGTGGAAAAGGCCCCAAATGACCTCAGTGGGTCAAGATCCGATCTTACTATGTAAGAAAAGAGCGTCTCTCGTTTCAGGCATGGTCCCTTACTAGACACACATGGAAGATATATTTTAATAGTAATTCTCTCTAGATGCCAAACATTGCTTTATAAATTTCTCTAAAACACCTTTTTAGCCAAAGCACGCTATCTCTTTAGCTCGCTCTCTCTTTCTATATGTATTTTTTTGTACATATACACATACAGTTATACATAGCGTAGGTTCACACGCTATCTAAACAGGAGTGTATTTTGGTTTTGTCAGAGCACAAGCATAATACAGCAAGAGTTAATCTCGCCATTCAAAAATCATCTCTTCATCCAACTTTCTGTCCTACACAAATGCTACGTCACCTTCTGAGCTATGCAGGACAGATGATCAGCCAGAGAATTACAACACCAGGCTGCAAGGTACAAACGGGCTGCGTGAACGTGGTTGCCTGGGGCGGGGGGAGTTATTACTTGCTCGGTGGCATCTGTCAGCATCTTGCCATGAGCTTTCATTCTATATTTATGAAAAGGTGCCGAGGCACAGCAGGCATTATGCATGATCTTCAGCATAAAAAAGGATCATGCCCTTATCAGTTTTCTACACTGATTTGCTAAACGTCATTGCTCTTACCCAGGTCTTGTTCTGCAGAGCCCTGGCATGCTGCGGTCCTGCTAAAATCAGTCTGTCTTTCCCCTCGCGCCCATGTGAGCGTTTGCTCTGTCATGAGATCGTCTGAATACTGGATGTTTCATAGGCCAGTTAGCTGCCTGAATAAATATTTTCACTTTCTTTTAGTCAACGCTAGAGCCAAAATTTCAACCGAAAATAGCTTAGGGTAAGCGTTGTTTTAAAATTAATTTTATAATACATTCTGTTCGTGGAATCATTGATTGGTGTTCCTATGCTGGCTTTTAAAGGGCACAGTACCATATTGCAGAGAAATAACATTTTTACCACTAGAAGTATTACATTTTAGGCCCATCTATTTTTGGAAGGCTATCCTAAACTGTTTGTGGAAAAGCAAACCCAAACATTCTAGCTGAAAAACAGTGATACATGTCTATTGCTAAAAGAGATTTTATAGCTTGACTTAAACGTCTGATTGCAGTTGCTATCTACTTTTGCTGCAGCCCAAAGAGATTTTAAATGAAAAAAAAAGTCAAAAGAATTAACTCTCCCAGCTGCAGATCTAAGGGGAACGTTTAAAAACCTCAATAAGAGTTTTTAAAATAAATAACAAAAAGGTAAGATCCTAGTTTGGATGGTGAGCTATTTTGGACACTATTTGATATAAGAACTCAACATGGATCTTTTTGAAATATGGTTCTTATTACCATTTGGATAGAGTACATTTCCTTTTCGTCATTCAATCATGAAAACATTCCACTTACAGATAGTCCATACATTAGTGCAGCCTCTTTCACACATTACTACATCATAATACAGTTGGCTGCGCTTTCTTCAAATAGGTGCACTCTACCCATATGGCCTGGGTTTATTATTTCTTGCTCCCATCTGTTGTAAGTTATCTTCTTTGGGCTACGTTTTTCTAAGAGACGTTCTTCAGATATACGCACAAAGGCTGTTTCTGAGAGAAAATGTGAACAATTGGGGGGTTTTACACTCCCACATCTGGACAAGGTTCATTGAAGTCGGTGGAGCCTACTGGTGTAGATTTTGGCTCTGCAGAGTCTGTTAAACCCCATTTTGTCTGCATGATCTAAGTTTGTATTACAAAACCCTGGAGGCCTGGTTTTGAAATCCTTGATTCTTGTGACTATTCCTGCTGAAGAGCAGCGTCTTGCGAAGAGAGGTCCTTCATTTTCATTTTCCCTTTCACCTCTTTCCCTCCTTGTCTCTCCCCACCAGGTCACTGAGTACTGACCACATCCTCCACGTTGGAAAAGCAAAGCAACAGTCCTTGCCCTAAGGCTTTTCCATCCCTAGCAAACAGGTCCAAACCTAGAGGAGATTTCTACTGACTTCCCCAGTGAGTCTCAGGATGGCCAGGAGAAGCAAATCCAGCTCACAAGACCTTCTCCTACCATCCAGCCTTGCTCCGTGCTCCCTAGGTGGTCAGACCACCAAAGTCACTGCCTTGTTAGGAAGTCCATAATCTTCTCCTTTCTTGTTCTCTCCTGAAACTTGATGTTCCCAACATAGTGATGCCATTTGACATTACTGATCCCTCCTAAACACCTGCTATCAAATGCATCAAATCTTTTCTTGTCAGCTTGCGTAATGCCCCAGGTCTTTGCAGCATCGAGCAAAACTGATACCACACAGCTGTTGTAGAGTCTTATTTTTTGTTTTGTGGACATGTCACTACCCCATACTTTTGCCCTTGAATTTATTTACATTGATCTTCACCTTATACTGGTCAAGCTTAAAACGACATCGGACAAAATCCCAGCTGAGTGGTCCAGAGCACTGGGAATGGGAAAAATACAAAAACATGAACGCTGCCACGATTGCAACAGACCTCAAAGGGGAAGGATGAAGCCAGTATTTCTTTTCATCGATAGACACAAAGCCATTATTTAATTGAAGGCTTTGAAGTTGGTTTCTACTGAAAGTTTCAATTTTTAGGATTTTTTTTATAAGTTTATCACTGGCCTTTGAAATCACCAAAGAGGAGCCAAAGGATTTTGTAATTCTTCTAAATAGCTGGATATACTGTATTTATGAAAGCCCTTAGAAAAGAGAGACAGAAGGCAGTGGATCTTAAATAATGTATTAAGTATGAAGGATGTTTTTCTTTTTCAGAAGGCAAAACTTTGATATTACTGAATTTATTGATGAAGTTCTGCACCAAAATTTAAAAAGAAAATAACAGAGAGGAAAAAAATAAAAGTAAAAGCTCTGTGCATAATTGTTTTCATTTGCCCAGAGGTAGGTAACACCATTTATCACAATTTTTAACAAACCTTCTGACTTTTTTTTAAGTTACGCAGACAGTATAAAAGAAAACAGATAGAGCACAATGTTGTTGATTTTTAAATTAACCTTTCCTGATTTGTTTTGTCTTCTGTTAAAACTTTCCTTGTCTGTGGCAGTGTGGAAGAACAAAAAAGGGTGTGTGTACATTTCCATCATATGAAAATAATTTGAAATTAATTTTAAAAAAATTTTGGAAAAAGATTAGAGCTGTGTAGAATGTATTTTTTGTATATCTAAATTCCAGGAAACGTCCACAGAGCATACAATCGGGATATACCAGCCTATGCAGAGTACTGCATATATTCAGTAAAGGTAATATTATGTCAGAAAATAAAGAAAAGTTCCTTCCTAAAATTATAGAATTTTATATAAAAAAAATTAATTCTTTATGACCTATGCATAAAAGCATACAGTAAGCATGGGCCATTAAAAATATTTAACTTATTCTCCAGTATTGAAGAGGACATTAACAATATATGTTTAAAAGTATTTTGAACAATAATATCTTATGTATCTACAATTGTATAGCTACCTTATATTATACTTATATATAATACATATATAATTATAATATCATAATAGTATTTCAATAGCTATTGAAACAAATATATAAAAGTAATTTTCAATTGATTGTTATAATTCTATATTACTAATTGTTAATTTGTTCTTGTATTTTTACATAGTACAATTATATAACTGTATACATTATATGTAAGATTATTATATATTAAACGTAGGAATAAACGGTTTACAGTTTTCAGTGCCTCCTTTCTGGCAATTAACATAAGACTGTAGAACACTGGTGTATTTTACTGTTTTTACTGCTTATGAAAAGTCATGTGAACATAAAAATATCTAGTTGATTCTACCTGTGGTTTTGTAATTTTCATCTAACTTTTATTAACTTAGAGCAGGCTCACATTTCATAAGAAACCTGAAATATTTTGATCTTCCAAAGGAATAAAGTCAGAATGCAAGTAAGGCATGAATCAGTTACTGCATCCAACAGTTCAACTTGTGAACCTTTACTGTGAGCATTTTTCACACTGCTTGTTCCAAATATTGCCTTTGCTGTTTATGTACCTAAGGAAATATACAATACATAATTCAATCATCAGTGTGTCATTAAAAAGCACTTTTGAGAGGCTAATCCATAATTGCAAGATATTTAAATAAACGCAAGTTGAAAAGAATTCCAGTCTGATATACAGAACTTCTGCAGAGCAAAGATTGCTATTCACAGGAACAGATATTGTCATTTTTAGGGTTGTTTCTAGATTTTGGTCTGACACAGACAGGAGAAATAGATTCATCATGACTGTTGGAATAAAATCTGCCCATAAGCAGGTATGAGAATAGTTCTTGTATTTTTTTGTGCTGGACAACAATCTTTGCCACCCAAGATTCAAAAGATTTATTCTTTTGAAGTTAATAACAAAAATAATTCTGATCAGAATTTAAAAATAATTGTTCAGGTATTTGAGTTGCAATTTAAAACGGGACTAATTTAATGTCTAAATATTAATTTCAGTGTGACTAATAATATGTGTAACCACTACCGCAAGTCTGATTTGCAAATAAGTACATATCCTTTCTCTATGAAAAATGTACTTTTTTGTAAATGTGACATTAGTTTTTTGACTCTACCAGGTTTCCTTTACAAAACGGGAGTCTGTCAATTAGATACTTAAATCCCACTTCAGTTGAATTTGCTTTGAACTCAAGAGTAGCATGGTAACGAGAAAGAATATTTTAAAAGCTTTAAAACATGGGCTGGACACTGTATAGAACGTGCCCTTTTATAGCAACAGTGACATAAGAGAGAGGTGCCTTTCAACTGTCTATTTTTTTGCCAAGACCATGTCAAATGAACTAAAAAGAGGCCAGTTGACAATGAGCCTGTGTGTATCTGAGGTCATTATTTCTGGGCACTGAGGTAACAAATTCTGCGCAGCACAGCTACCTGCGTAAAGAGCAATAAAACAGAGGTGATTTTAACTAGAGCATTAATAACGTGCAATGTGATCTTTCTTCACTGTAAATCGTGAGGGTTTGGTTTGTTTGTTGTGGTTTTTTTTTCCCTTGTTTTATTTTTTTTTTTTTAAATTTCAGGGCTGTTTGAATGGGGACAAAAGGAGCAGCACATCCCCGTTCCAGCCTGGGTGCCATGACCGGATGCTGGCATCCGACAGGGCTGAGGACTAGCTCAGATAAAAGGATAAAAGCATAAAAGCTACAAATAAAGGAGATGAATCCCACCCCAAAAGATGGGAGCAGCACAGTGAAGGTGACACAGTGGAAACACACCTCAGTCTCCAGCTCTGGAGGATGACTGAGCTGAAATAACTGTTCCACCAGTGAGATGAAGATGTTGGACCTCATAACATGAGGCTCATCTGGGAAATAGCACGGTGTATATTAATTATGACTTTGGACTTTGCACAAGAAGCCTGGTGAGCTAAAGGCAGATAAATGGGGTGGTCAGCTATAACACCAAGAGAAGAACTCAGGTCCAAACATTGTTTTTTTTCCATATGAATAACACCAGAGCACATGTTCAGGCAGGTGTCACACACAAAGGCAAATCATAAAGCTTCCCTGTCTTTCAAACTACTAAGACTTCACCTTCTCTCAGTCTCAAATAAGAATATAGTTCTTCTTATGCCTTTGTTTGTGGGCCCCGTAGGGAGCTACTATGGTACCTGCCCTCCATAGGCGAGCATGGTAGATGGGTTGCAAAGAAATGCCGTAAGAATTGGTCCTAAGCTATGGTGGCAGAAGTCAATGAAAATTTAACAAGAGCAAATGAATCAAAAATCGTCAATGCACAAAAGACGCCAACAGGATGCAGCAGTTTGGTACACCATCGCTTGCAGCTGACCACAGATTAAACTACTCAGGTATATAAAGCTCCAGCTCAGTACACAAAGTCTCCTTTCCCTATTCAGTATCCCACAGCCCTGTACCCACCAGGTCTCTCCCTGTGCCAAGGACATCAGCAAGAGCTGAACCTTGGCAACACTCCACTCCAGAAATCACATGGGACTGAGAGAGGAACAGAAATTAGCTACTGTCCTGGATTGTGAAAAAAGCTCTGAGGTCTGAAGGAGCCGATTTTGTGCCGTTGCTCTTAAATGCAAGAGACAACAGGGTCAGCAGGGGGGACTCCAGGGGCAACGTGGAGCAATTATGTTCTGTGAGTCCTGCCCTGCAGAGCTTACCCAGGTGGACAGACTCATTAACAACAATTAACATCCCATTTCCAGGCATGCCTCGTAAAAGTACAAGGGTAATCACTGACTCAAAGCTGAAGTAACATTTAAAAGTCAGTTTTACTGCACGTCCAAGTCAAACAAACCAGATCTGAGTTTCTGCAGACACTCAGTAGTCCCGTGTGCTGTTTCTGGGCAACAGGGAGGCTGTTACCCAAACAGCCTTGCTGCAGCTCCAGCGGGCTGAAGCTCTGCTTTGTTCAAACCGTTTCTGAATGGTGCCTAATTGCATTCTGCCTCCCTGCTTATTTATTATTTTGCATGAGCTGACCCTGTTACCAGCGCAGCTTTGCACGGAGAACGTCAAAGGGAGGTTCAGAAGTTATCGGAGCTTTCTTATCTTGTAGCCAGCATGATTTCCTAACAGCACACATCTGCCTCGCATTTGTGAATTTTAGCACGTTGAAATCATTGTGGCTCAGAAAAGCTTTTCTGGAGCCTGCTTGGTTGATACACGCTCAAATCACTGCTGCTTCGCGTCCTGGTCCTCCAAATGCTCAAGTACTTGAGTTACTTTGCACATCTGAGCAGTCCCATTGACCCAGTGGGAGTATCTGAGTGGGTAAGTGTCTGCAAGATCCAGACCCTAAAGCTGAAGTGAGGCTGAAAAGCATAGGTGAAAAGGGGTCAGAAAGAAGGAAGGACATGATATAACCACACTAAGTGGTGAACAACCTCAGGCTGTGAAATCAGGTGTTACTATTTAACTTCTCGTAATAAAGCAATAAGGAACTCCTTGTAGCACAGGTAAGATAACAAACTGAGAAATGACAGAAGGAAATACTAGCTTTTAATCAAGTCATGGAAGTCTTCCTTAATCACAAAAAGTAATTCATGCTGGAAATTAATAAAAAATGCAACAAGGGAACTATTGTATTTCTTCCTAGTTATGGAAGCAGGATACACTCATTCTATGCAAGGAACATGATACAGTGACAATAGTGGGACAATTCCTCAACTCGGGCTGGAAGTTGTTGCTAAATTGATTGACACTGATTTCAGATGCTGGCTAACACATATCACAGATCGAAAACAAAACATCGCAAAATTTGGTGGTTGGATGGGGGAGAACAGTGGCAGTTGAGACAAAGAACTTTGTACACATTAGGCTGAAAAGATGTTTGGGGCAGGGATTTGCGTTGTGATATATTTCTACAGTCCCTCTGCAGCCTATCAACAAGAAGTATTATTAAGCCAGAAAAAGCTGGTTAAAAAGGAAAAATCAATTTTTTTTTGTAAATAATACTGTTGGAGACCTGCACGCTTGGGAATACCATTGCTCATTCGGGGTTTAAACTGAGTTACCAGGATTAGAGACACAGCAAAATAAGCCCTTCCATTAACTCGGACAGCCTGCCGCGAGACGCAAGGGCGACTTGCTCTTGACCTGCTGGTCTCGCTTTTGGCGTCGTGCCCTGATTTGAGTAAATGTGACTCACTAATATTCTACAAAAAAAAGCAGTTTCCTGGTTGTTGGGCGATTTGTCCTGTTGCAATCCTTTCCACTCACTCTCCCTTACAGTGTGGCAGTAGGGCTGAACTGTAAATTTGCTGGAACAACACCACCAGCAAACCCAGCACAAGTCCCCCTGCTACTTACACTCTTAAAACTTACTGAGATTAATTTAAATAGAAAAAAAAAAAACAAAACACTTGCTCCCTCACCCCTTTCACCAAAGTCAGTGATTGCTGTAATAGACTCACTGTGGAGTTAATGACGAGTGAGGCTTTGGATGGAGCCTGAGCCTTTGATGTGCCATAGCAAGGCAGTTTGCGGGTGCTGCTGCGGACCCCTCATATTTTAGAGCCCACCAGGCTGGAGCTGATGAGCACACCCAGAGCCGCAGCTCTTGGCATTCAGGGATGCAATCAGAAGCACAGCTAGACGGGAATATAGAAAGCAGCAGTGGGAAAAAAAATGCCTGTTTGTCCCAGCTGAAATGCTTTGCAGCAGCTTTCAGATTTTGACAACTGCCGGGGAAAGTGCGGGGGGGGGGGTGGAATTTGAGGGGAACCCAACAGGGGAATTTGAGGGGAACCCAGCCGCTTCACCTCTCTTCTGACCCTAAAGAGTTACCGACGTGTTGTCGCAGAACGGCCAGAACAAACTGACTGCAATTTCCCAAGTTTTTTTTTTTCCCAACAGGAGCAGTAATCTGTGTGGCTCCGTGCTCTGGGGATCACGTCTGGATGCCCCGAGGGGCTGAGCATCAAATCTTTGAGTAATCGGAGCGCAGCAGAGCCAAGCAAATTCAAATCCTTTTGCTTATTTGTTTCTGAAATGCTTGGAGGACTCCCCGTTAGTGTGGATTTGTGCCTCTGCCAGGCTTAGGTGAGAAACTGCCAGTTTCTGCACATTAACATAGGTCTCCATAGACTTTATCAACACACCCAAATATTAGCAATTCTCTTGCTACCTCTTCTTTCCTTTCCACTGCGTGATTTTTTTTAAATGCCAGGATTTTGGTTCTGAAGATCATACTATCATTTGACTATTTAAAACTGCTACGTAGCTGTGCATACAAATTTCTCTCATGTATTTTGACATTGTCTGAGGTATTTCATAATCTTGGACTTAAATTATCAATTACTTTGTCAACCTGAGTAGCTGAGTAGCTGAAATACAGCATTTTAAAGTTAGGACACCAGAGGGTTATCTTCCCCTGCCCCTTGGGCTCTCCTACTGCTTTATGTAAAGTGCTGAGCAACTCATTATAACGTTTTGCACCTCTTTTTTATTTATTTTTTTTTTTTAATTCTGTTTTGCAGAGCTCCAGTAATTTCTTTCTCAAAATGTTAGTGTGCAACTAAATTCATTAGCTTCCTTTTGGGTGATGAAAGACAAACTATTATCACTTATTGAGCCTGGTAATCAAAGATAATTTGAATATAATGTGGCCTCAAAATTAATAGCCCCGAAACAAATAAGAATAATAGACTCTAAGGAAAATTACCAGAATAGCAGCACAGCAGGCTCTCTTTAAATGTGTCTTTAAAAATAAATTGCATACTAATAATCCTATTATTCAATGGAAAAAAGACTATCTTTCTATTTTTATTAGGTACTCTGGAAAAGCCACAATCTTTTGTAATATTGCTTCTCACAAATCACTTCAGTTTAATGACAAGATACTGTACACTTCATCTCACATTTAAGCAAATATATTTATTTCATCCTGTTGAGAGATTTTTTTAAACTTTAAGATTATAATTTTTTATAAGCCCGTCATAAAACAACAGGAGCTCTGCCAAATGGAAATACATACCACCACCCCTGGTATGTTTAAAAATTAAGTTGTTTTTTTTTTCCACCAGCACAGAAAAATACTTATTTATTCTGACAAAGAAGCAAAGGACAGCGATCAGGGACACTAAAGTTAACTGCTGCCTGAAGTCATAAACATCTGGTGGCTATTTTAATTGCATTGTGAACTAACCACAAAATCCTCCACTAAAAGAATAGAAATATTTCCCCTGTGCAATATTGTATTTTAGAATTCCTCTCTTCTGAATCAATGTCAGACGTGATTACAGCACAATGAAGTCTGTGTTTTCATGCCTGCATCTTCTTGAAAATGCCGCGTACCCTTATTACAATTACAGCGTTACTCAAAGATTCACGTACAGGCGAATTATTCAAGTTATTGTTGCAAACACTGACTGAAAGATGAAACATAATGCTTACATCATTGTCATTTTTTTGCAAGTAACTTAGATTAGTATGTCCGTATACAAATACCGGACATTAGAAAGCACACGGATAAACACACAAGCGCACAACTTTGCGTATGTAAGAATGTATTTATATATATACACAAACACACAGATATTCATACATATATATACATGTATATATAGGATGCATTTAGTAAGTAGTAATACAACCTACCTAAATGTGAATAGAAATTGTTGTTAACAAAATACTTGCATGAGTTGTACAGGGACCTTCTAAATGTCTGTGCTTCCTGGGGAGACCAAATGACCTCTTTTTTTACAGATACCAAGATCAAAGCTCTTGGTTTAGATACTCCAGCTGTCCCTCTCGTTGGCATTTGACATGCAACCCGGTCCATTTAAAATCAGGGGGCATGTAAACATTTTAACCCTTGGCAGCAGTATCTGGGAAAGATGCTAGCAATAAATGGTCATAACTCTCTGGGCCAAATCACATTTGGTGTCCTTCCTTTGAAGTCCATGCAGGCACTGTACCCTATGGTTTTGACAAAGAGCCAAGTCCAAAAAAAGGATGTAGGCTCTTGAAGCTGGCCAGACATGGACTTTGGGATCCAGAGTGGCTCCACACAGCTGAACGGTTGCCTCCATACTCGCTGCAGGCCTCCCTGCTTGACCTTGGAGGGTCTTTGCCCACAGCTCTGTTTTCAGAGCCCCAGCTCCTGCACTCAAGTGGCAATTTTTTTTGCCTAAGCAGAGGGGCACCTTCATCCCTTGTGAAACCTCTTTCGGTGGGTGTGCATATGGGTAACACATGCTGACAGGATTAGACGCCGCACTTAATGCGGTCACAGCTATTTTCTTTTTTTAAAATCATTGCCACAGGAGGGTGCCATTTTTCTGTTTAAGCCCCAATTGGTCAGATCCTTTGCTCAAAACTGAGTGATGGGTTCAAATCCCTCTTGAGGACCAACATATCCCAGGAGAACAGGAGATGATGGATGTGAACCCAGAGAGGTGTCCTTGCATGCCCTCGCCCTTCCTACCAAGGACAAGCCAGGTCCCTAGGGACTGGCGAGCAAACAACATCAAAGATCCTATGGGTAAAAGCACTTCTGCAGAGGACTTCTGGTCCTCACTGCCAGGTTGATTTCTGTCCCATTTTTGGAACAGAGAGAGCAATGGAAAACCAGTGCTCTTGTCTTCTGCAGCCATGCTTTAAAAAGAACCTTTCTCTCTGTCTCTCTCTTTCCAGTCTGTGAAGAAACAGTGGAGAACACCATCCCATTTGACTCCTGAAGCTACTTGCCTCTTGCACCTGGTACCCATGGTCTGGAGAAAGAATGAGCTCCATACCCAGGTGAAATATGTCCCATTGGCTTGTTTGTGGCTTGAATGCCATTCTCCCCACACAGAGAGCCCAGTTGCTTGACCTGAGCTTCCAACTTCATTTTGGGTTCAGGTGCTTAAATACTTTTGTCCTTAAAATGCCAAGGTGCCCAAAGGTGCCCAAGGGCACCTATGCAAAAGCCAGATCTGATGCAAAGGCAGTAAGACAGGCTGATGTGACATTGGTTCTCAGAGGGGCAGAGCAGACCTGTAGAACAGCTGCCTCTTATAAAGTGATGCAGAACATGTTCAAAGCCATGTGATGCTCGTGGAGAAGAGAAGGACACTGCAGAGCTGGGTACACCCTTCCCAGAGAGGTCCTCATTGTAAGGCAGATGCTGCAAAGCCAACTCTGATGGTTATTGCCTGGCAGTGGAGTGGGGAGCCACGTGCATGGATGAAGTGGCAGGAGCTGGTTCTCAGGGGGAGAGCTGAGGACCCGTTTCCTGCAAGGAGGGTAGTTGGTGTAGTCAGCTGAAATGGTAGAAATAACGCTGTCAGCAGAACCCCAGGAATTTCCTTTCTCCAACCACAAAACAGTTTCAGGCTTTGCGCCCCCTTTTACTGCTACGCTCACCCAAGTGCTTGGCTTCTTCAAATAGCTGAGTTTCATGCACATCCCCCTCCCTGCTCCTCCTGGTCCCATTTTCCTTCTGAACTTTCCTTCCTTCCTTTCCTCTCCTTTCCATAGACTTCCATGGATGGTTAGTCTCCCCCATGCCCGGACAGGGAAAAGCCCTGTTAGGCAACTACCCTGGTGCTGTGATCTTCCTTCTTGGGACTCCATGGATAGCAGTGAGGCATCCTTATGAGCATCCCTGTGCCTGAGTCCCAGTGCCTATAGGCAAATGTAACAAAACACAGACGTTTTAGGGAGCCATCCTTGAGTCATAGACCAAATAGTGACAGCTGGTTTATACCCGTGCTGCTCTCCTTCCTCATCTTGCCCTACGGAATTCATCCAAGGTGGAAGATGCTTCACCCCCGTGCTTGGCTCCCCATAGCATGCTCACAGCTGCTCAAGCTGTGATGGCTCCTCCATTACTAAACTCACGAGTACTCAGAAATTAATTAGTAATATTTAATCCAAATCGACTTCAATTGACTTTCAACGCATTTGAGTATTTAAATGGCAGTCCCTGTCAACTGCAAATAAAGCTATTAATGGCATTGTAATGTATTTGCATTCAACATTTATTGTCAGGAATTGTGAAAGTATTTTATACCAACAAAGATCTCGGCAAACATGATCTAAGGAGGTCATTGAAAGGGGAAATTATAAGATAATGCTAACTTCTGAAGTTTTTTTTACTCCATTATTCTCTCTCATAGAACTGCAGCTATTAAAGTGTCTTGTTAAATATGTGGCTTTTAAATTAAGTACCCACTAACTCAAAATTTACAGTGCTTTAACATTATTTTCAAAGTTATGCTTGCACAAAGAGATAAAACAATCCAACTACACCATTTCAGAGTTTAAACAAATACACTTTGAGCTGCAGTGGCAAGATTTGGTTGTTGTTAACTGACTGTAATTGTATCAGTGCATTTATTTCCATTTCCAGACGATGTTACAGAAAACCATCGGGGAAGGATTTCTTAATAGTGCAAGTGTAGGCAGAAATATTAAAAGAAACACTATGCTGAAGTTCTGTAATTAATACAGAGTTGACTACAAGTGTTTGAGGTCAAGAAATTGAAGAAATAAACATAATTTTTTGAAATTTATGCTGTTCAAGAATTGCTACCTAACCCGAAAGACTGAAACCTGGATTCCAAGCGTACCAATCCTGCACTTCGCTATCAATTGCTGATATGGATCACCGGTCACAGCTCTAATTGACTGATTACACAAAAGCACTTTGCAAATTCAAGACTAAGCCTCTGCAAAGTATTAGCTGCAGTTCCTAGCGACTTGCTCTAACGGAGCTTCAAAGTTTGCATAAAGTCACCAAAATTGAATTTGCTGACTTAAAAGCAAAACTCGGGGGATTTGTCCTGTGCATTTACAGAATCTGAAGGAATAATGAATAGAACTGGAACAGCCAGATGAAACATTAATTGCCAGGGTATAAATTGAGCAGCAGTGTTTAAAAAATATATTTTGTGTCTGACTTCAAGTGAAAAAAAAGGATTTAGATCAGAATTGATGTTAAGGTTGGAAATCAGCTTTTGATTTGCCGATAGCAAAATTCAGATGAATTTCACGAAAAAATGATAGCATAAATGAGCGAGCCTCTGGAATATGATTTCATTGATGGGGCTGTGAGCTTGCTTTCCTTTTACCTATTTCAAAACTAATTAAATTAACTGGCAGCTCATCTACCTATTTACACTGTAATCTCAAATCTAATTCTGCAGATGGCCTTGAGACATCTTTTCGTCTGTTGCCTAGAAAACAGGAAGAAAAGCAGAGGCAGAGAAAGGGAAGCATAATCAAAATTCCTGGTAGTAGCTAAAGATCTGAATATCAACCCGCTTCGTTGTCACAACTATTTAGAAACAAGCCATCTCACTTTCAGTGTGCACTATGATCTCACATGGCAAATGGTGGAATATCGTATCAGGAGTGCAGAATTTATGTAGTAAATTAATCACATCAAGCATAATAAGATTTTGTGTTCTATTTCTGCAGCACCACATTATCCATTTCATGAAGGCTAGGATACATTTAAAAAGACCCTCAGAGTTTTCATGGATATTTCAGCAGCCCAAGAACAGGAGCCATTATACCATTGCAACCTAATAAATTCTACCAAACCAGTGGGGTTTTCTTATTCTTATTCTTATTCTTATTCTTATTCTTATTCTTATTCTTATTCTTATTCTTATTCTTATTCTTATTCTTATTTGGAAATTCAGAGAGGAGATAAATGAGTTAAAATAACAAGGAGGAAAATTACTTTCCCGTAAATCTTTGCCACCTTCTAATTTATGGAAGAAGACAAATGTAATTTGGGACAGCAGATTTGTATTAAAATGTGACCCTTTACAACTGGAATGTCCATAATGGGTGGCAGTTGAAAGATCTGTTTTATAATGCCGTCACTTCTTTAACAGCCTTGCATGCAATGATTTCTGCATTCAATTTCCTGTACATGTGTACGACAGCTCGCCCAAGGGAATTAGGTTCCCCTAAAATACTCCTTCTTTTCCTGAGCATTTACAATTTCTAGCCACTGAAGGAAAAAAAGAGGGAAAACATACTATAAAAATTAACACAATAACACTTACTGTATTTATGAAACAGTGAACTAGTTTGCATTCTTTGCTTCCAGTGGAATGGAAAAGGTCACAGCCTGATCCCACCAAGCTGTGCCACAACTCTACCAGCTGGAGGACAAGCCTTCCTCACCAGGGAGAGCAAAGATGCTCCTTGTGGCAGCTGTCAGATCCAGATGCAAAATGCTGTATTCCTCTTTCCCCTTCCATCTCTTCCAGCTGAGAATGGAAGAGGAAAGGGAAGGAGACGGAGGAGAGTCGAACTCAGCCTTGCAGCTAAAAGGGATAGTCCTGAGCCAGCTATGACAAGAGATGGTGGAGATGTCATTCAGTTTTAATGTTAATCTTCTTCACAGTAGTCCTGGACTGTAATGACACACACTGAATAACTTACAATTTATTATTTGGCATGGGAAATCATAAGGAAATCCTTTACTTAACAATGGAAAGTGTTTTCAGCCCGTTTGATAACTGACACTTCCTTGTCTATTGTTGTTGGGTTTGATGCGAGAACTGCTGGAGGGAATCGGTAGCCCAGGCTATGCCCAGAGGACTGACTAGAAAACTGATTAATCTCCTCTGGCTGTGTAGTTCATTCAGAGTAATAAAAATAAATCACCTATTGAACTACATACTGAAATTTTATACACTTGGTTATCTCTGCTAACTAATGCTCCAGGCTTTTAGAGCTGGCTTTGGGCAGATAAGGAGCCTCAATGCTTACAGGAAAACCATTTAAGCCCAGTGCTAGCCACAAGCGTTAGCCTCGCCAGCATCGCGGCTTTGAAGGGACGTGTCATACAGCGCTTGTGGACTCGAGGTCATCTATCTTGTGGTGGATGATAGTACCTCCACCCAACCACCGCCAGCAGATGAAATGGTACTCATTCCAGCTTGTGAACATAGGTCACCTATATTTAAAGTCTGCATGTGCATATAGCTCCATATCTATATGTATGAAGTCCATAATATTTAACAACTCCTCAGCCTTAAGTGTAATACCAGTGTTAAGGTTTTGAGCTAAGACTAGATCAGTTTTTGTTTTTGTAACAAACAACTCCCCTGTTTTTGGCATAGTCACATTCTCCCAGAGCTATTTAGTGTCCCTTTGCCCTTTTGGGGGTGAGGATGGTCTCCAGGATGCCTAAGCGTTGCAGGTGTAATTGGAGCACAGATGGTGGTAATAGCTCCAGAAAATTAAACACTTTTTTTTGCTTCTCTTCCTTTTTTTTCAACAGACAATAACCGTCTTAGAAATCATTTGGCCAGGCAACGCTGCTCACCGCACACAAATACAATAAGAAATCCAACAAAGCAGTCAAGATATTAATCAATTTTTCCAATTCCTTTAAAAAATGTCAAGTGATGTGGCAAAATAAACTACCATCTGGATAATTTTTGTTGACACAGCAGCGTACATCGCCTAGAGAAGCTGCCGCCTTTGATTTGTTTCATCCAGCAATGAGGCAAATGGGCCTTCGCTCTCCAGCTACATTATCGGTGAGAGCATTAGCATGGCTGCTGTGCCATTTATCTCCTGTGCTTCCTGACACGTCCTTCATCCTGCTGTCATAACAGATATTTCTGCAGCTGGAGACACTCTGCAGTGAGCGTAGCAGCCCAAAGCAGGTACACCTACAGCAAAAGGGAACTGGGAAACGTAGCACTTCTTGGGAAAAAAAAGGCCATTGTTTCACCTTTACTTCCCAGGAAAGCAAGAGCATGCTGACAGCACCCTTTATATCACAGAAATTACTTTTGCACCTGGGAAGGGTATTGCCCAAATTCCCTTCATTGGTGTGAGCTAGAAGATGGGGAGCAGTATTGTACATGAAATGCTTTTTATTTTTTTCAGAAGAAGGAGCAAGCCCTGCTGTATTCATTTCCCAAAACACCCTCAAGGATAAAGAAACTCCAGGCATCTCCAGCAGGACTAGTGCACCAACATAGCATGTTCGGTAGCTTTAAAATCATGCAAGACTCTTCTAGCTGGCCACTCACAGAATCACAGAATGGTTGAGGTTGGAAAGGACCTCAGGAGATCATCTTGTCCAACTGCCTGACTCAAGCAGGGCCATCTGGAGCCGGTTGCCCAGGATCATATCCAGATGGCTTGTGAATATCTCTAAGGATGGAGATTACACATCTCTCTGGGCAACCTGTGCCAGTGCTTGGTCACCCCACAGTCAAAAATTGTTTCCTGATGTTCAGAGTGACCCTCCTGTGTTTCAGTTTGTGCCCATTGCCTCTGGTCCTGTCATTTGGCACCACTTAGAAGAGCCTGGCTCTGTCTTCTTTGCATCCTCCCGTCAGGTATGTATGTACATAAATAAGATCTCCCCTAATCCTTCTCTCCTCCATGCTGAAGAGTCCCACCTCTCTCATCTTTCCTCATAGGGAAGATGCCCCTAAGAAAGGGCTTCTTTGTCACCTTTGTTGGATTCTCTCCATGTCTCTCTTGTACTAGGGAGCCCACAACTGGAACGAGTACTCCAGGTGTGGCCTTACCAGTGCTGAGTAGAGGGGAAGTACCACCTCCCTTGACCTGCTGGCAACACTCCTCCTGATGCAGCCCAGGATACCATTCACCCTCCTTGCAGCAAGGGCACATTGCTGACTCATGTTCAACCTGGTGTTCACCATAACCCCCAGGAGTTTTTCTGCCAAGCTGCTTTCCAGATGGGTTCACCCAACATGTACTAGTGCCTGTAGTGGTTCTTCCTCAGGTGCAGGATTTTGCATTTCTCCTTGTTGAACTTCATGAGGTTCCTGTTGGCCCATTTCTCCAGGGACCTGTTAAGGTCCCTCTGGATAGCAGCACGATGCTCTTGGCAAACTTGATGAGGGTACGCACTGCCCTACCATCCAGATCATTAATGAAGGAGTTAAACAGGACTACATCCAATATTGATGCCCTGGGGTGCACTGCTGGTTACTGGCCTCCATCTAGATTTTGTGCCGTTGATCACCACTTTCTGGGCACAGCTGTTCATCCAGTTTTTAGTCCTTCCAATCCTTTCAATACCCATTAGCAGTATTCAAAATCTTGGAACTGAGGAATTGCCTACTAAAATGACCCTCAAAACTGCAAACCTTGCATTTGATGATTGAAGAGTGCAGGGGTTTTATGGCCTCTTAAAATGTCTGACACTGAGTGTCAGACACTCTTAAGTGTCTGAAAGGTCATTCTGCTTTGCCTTGCTGTGTGATGCAGGTGAGGCACTGGACGATCAGATGGACTTGGTACAGAGGAAGGTAACTCATCTCCCTCTCAGCGTCACGGCATCCCGCCCTGCTAGTCTCCATGGCAAGGAGAGGGGAAAGAGCCGCTTGGCTCTTTGAGGGGGAAAAACATGACAAAAGGAGGAGAATCAAAGTCATTTTAACCAGCTTGTTATCCTGGGAACACAGCAGCCTTTAAGAGCAAGACAGTCCTTTCTTTTCTTTCTTTATAGAGAATTTCTTCTGGTGCACTGCGATAATGGGGAGGTTCTACAATGTCAAAAATGTCTCCCTTCACCTCTGTCCATAACACTCACAAGCTGTCAGTCCCTCTGCTATGAGCTTGTTTTTCTTGTCAAAGACAGTGCTGACCACTTGTGCTGGCTATAGAACCGCAGCGCTTGGTGCCAGAGGCGAACCTGCAACTGGACTAGTTACAGCTGTTGAGACTTCAAGCCAAAAGCCTCCCTTTGCAGAGCCAGCGGCATACGCCGTGTATCCCTCCATGCTGCCCTATCCATCCTGTCGCACAGGTCTGCATTTCCATGGTAGTTTCAATGCAGTCAGTGTTAGTCCCTTGTGTTGTTGGGCTCAGCACCCTCCAAACCCCCCAAACAACTGACAGCAGCCTAGAATCCAAATCTTGGTGAGATACGGACTTTTCTTTGCTGTTTTTTTCCCACTCCAAAATGCGCTAATTGAAACCTGCAGTTGGAAAATCATAGAATCATCTATGTTGGAAGGGACCTTTCAGATCATCGAGTCCAACCATTAACCTAACACTGACAAAACCACCACGAAACCATGTCCCTCAGCACCATGTCTATCTGCCTTTTAAATACCTCCAAACATGGTGATTCAACCGCTTCCCTGGGCAGCCTGTTACAGTGTTTGATAACCCTTTCTGTGAAGAAATTTTTCCCAGTATCCATCCTAAACCTGGTGCAACTTGAGGCCATTTCATCTTGTCCTACTACTTTTTACTTGGGAGAAGAGACCGACCCTAACAGGCAAATTTCACAGGATGGACATGTAGGTGGTACATGAACACAGCTGGCTGCTGTCTCACCACCAAATCTGGAGCCACCAAACCACAGTGTTGCTGGCATGAAGTTGCCATCACATGAGGATTCAGTTGCTGTGTCCATGATTTTGCATAATCATGGGTTAAAGTGCACAGGTTTTTTATGCAACCATGTGGATAGAGGATGTCAGTGTCATAACTGCCAACTTTATGTCACCAATCAGGTACTTTACCACTGATTGTGATTGGACATGTATTTACCAGCTAGGTTCCTGAACAAAATAGAGCTAGCTTTTTAACATTAAAAGAAAAAAAAAAAGAAAAAAAATGGCAGCTTGATAAACGTTTTTATTTCTGACTTTTAAAACCTGGAGCCTGAGAACTACAAATATATTGAGGAGTCTAGGTCCTGGTTAGGAAAGCAGTAGGGATTAAAATGCCTGAGTAAGTGACAGGCACTAAGCACCTTTTTGCTCCTAGGCCTAAAATGTTATTGATACAAGGGATTGCCAGCAGACTTATTCTGGGAAACGGTTTATTCAGTTATTCTGAATTGTTACATTTTGTTCTGGTTGTAGATGTACTGTTGAAATCGGAAGGGACAATGTGCCCTTTCCACAATAAATTAAACACTAATATGCTTTGGAAAGCAATAGGGAGGGATGGTGTGGGCTTTAGCAGAGCTGGTTTTATTTCACATCCATTTCCAAATTCTTTATACATTTCTGGACAAATCATCTTATTAGTTTGAGCCTTTATTGCTTAAAGTATAAAAATATTTCCTTTCTCTGTAATCCTTTGTCTCTCTTGTCTGTTCAACTTGTAAGTTTTCTCTGTGTACATTGTGAAGTAGCTTTAACAGGACTCCAATATTAGATGGCAATTCTAACACTATTGCAATAATAACTGCAGCCAGCTTGCATTAAATCACCATATATTTGATGTAGCAGTGACAGTTTCAGTGGAATTAGGCTAGAGAGAAATTTATCCAAGAGTCTTTAGCAGTGATTTAGACATGAATGCCCTTTTTATGTAAAGCGATAGTTGGAAGGATTAAGATTGGAAGGTTAATCTTTCCTAACGGCTAGCTCATTGTTTTCTCACGATTCCAAGATTCTTTGGTAAGAGACGTGGTCTGGATAGCTCACCATTAGCAGTTTTGGAATGGAAAGTTAACCGCAAAATAGTCAGAGCTGGATATCTTGCAAAACTCGCTCAAATACTGATTTCCTTCTGAGTCTTTCTTCTAAAGATGCCAGACACATTCCTATCCATGTCCAACAACTCTGTTTTCTGAAACAGGAACGCTTACACATACACACATATCCACGCAAAGACACACAAACACACTCAAAAGAGACAACTTAATCTCTGCCAAAGAACACGTACACTGGAAAATATATTGATTAAATAACTTGTTTTCTTATCAGGATTAAATAATTTGTTTTCTTATCACAGGCTAAGAAACCTTAACCGATGTAAGAAAGGGTGCTGCTCGTAGGGGAGGCTAACATCAAAGTTAATATTAATTAATTAGAAATCTTTAATGATTTTTTTTTTCTTTGGTTCCTGAAATGGGAAGTCATTCCAACAAATATTTGGGACAGGAAGGAATTTTGCTGCTAGTCCTTCCCAGAAGGAGAAAGACTTTCTGTCAAAGAACGGGTGGAAAGCAAAGAGGGAAGGTGCCATGAATACTTTTTGACTTAAATCCCAACGTCTGGAATCTAAAATGAGACCTTTTTGGTCCTATGCTAATACATACCCAGTATAAATCGCCTTCCAACCTGTTTCTAAATCTTGTCTTCAAATCCAGCGATGTAACATGTTAACGAAAGCTTTGTTTCTCCTTGGTCTGTCTGAAACAAGTCTGCAGTTCAGCGTTGTGTCTATTGGGCACCCTGTTGGTCCATGTTCCCTCCAGGGCACTTTTGTTACGGTCTTGCCATTTTGGTGATTGCAAGGCCGTGGACTCAGAGGGAGCTTGCTCCCACGAGGATTCAAGCATATTTACAGGCAAGTGTAGAGAGGTCTGGGTTTTTTTGGGGGGTATATCTTTCATATATCAAGGGTCTGATGACTTCAGGGCAGCTTACGCTAAGGGGCCACCTGGAATAGAGGATGCTGCTCATGCTTTCATGTAATCATTTTGAACCATATGCAGAATACATTTAGGGACAGGATTTATGAAACAGCCCTGCATTAGGCAAAATCTGCTCCCATGGTGATATCTGAGTGGTACATGCACAGAAATGGAGCAAGGCTAGGCCAGCGAAGAGCGCTTTTGGAAAACTGCCAGAGTACACAGTTGTGGGATGACATTTCTCAGTCACACCCTGAATTCTTATATTCTTCCATCCTGTTAGAAGTGAAAGTCCTATTACTTGGAAATTGTTAGTTATGCTTCCAGTTCCTAAACAATTATTAAAGAGGGCCATCTCTGGTTATTTATGGCACAGCTGCAATCAGAAAAAAAATGGCTGTAAAAGTGCCATTGTGGATATCTGGTTCAGGAGCAGCTTTCTTTGCTCTGTTTACAAATCAGGGGAGTTGTCAGCCTCACAAGCTCAGCCAGGGAACTGGGATTTAAATGGGGTCATTTCTGGCTCAATAATCATTAGCAGTACTGAACTTTCTGCAAGATAAAGAGTCCTCCATCTAGGCACAGATTTATATCGGTAGGATCAGAGCCTGCAGACCATAAATTCTTTCGAGGCCAGCACTGCCTACATTTATGTTTTTAAAGTATCTCACTGTAAGGGGCCTCAGAGCCATATTGTATCAGAATTAAATGTTATTTTTAAATCAATATGTTCCTGAATCTCTTACACGGTTTTGGCAAACCCCAGGCATTACTGTTGATAGAAAAACAATAATTTAATTTTACTGGCTAATTCATTCTGGACACCTTTAGATGAGGCAGTGACCTGATGTCCTCTGAGACTGGTGGAGAGACAGAGAAAATACAGGAGGGAAAAATCTTTGAAGCTTCAACTAGGAAGTCCAAATTTGGAGGAAAGGATTTTGTGCCATACAAATTATGTTATTGTGAGTTTGGGACTGAATTGTATCATTATTTTTTATAGTGCTATAAAATGAAAAACTCGTTTTATGAATCCAGTTCTAGCTGTCCCTTTTGGGTTGTCAAGTCCAAGCGTGCCGTGCACAGGATATCATTAGCTTAATGCACAAGTTAGTGAAATAAATGGACTTTAAATGATGCTCAGGGTGCTCAAAGAAAAGAGTAGCCAATGCAAAAAAGTGCATTAGAACTGGAAGTAAAATAAAATTCCTTCTTACAAATGACTTTTTGGCTTGTTTGCTCATTTTGTCTCTGGATGTTTCTTCTTGCTTTTTTTTTTTCTTTCTTTTTCTTTGATTGAATTATTCTTCATAACTTCCAGGGAGGCAAACCTGCTGCAGGCACAAACTTCCCTGACTATTTGATCTTCCCACCCAGTCCCAAACAGCTGCCATTTCCTATGTTCCCTCACAAGAAACAGCCTTGCCAGCTCTCCCCTGGCCCACCACCGTGTCAGGCTGTCTGGCAAGGACGCCCCTGGGCCAAGCAGGCTGCAGGCTGAGCAGGCTGAGCCCCAACAGAGGTGGGGGTCAGGAGACCTCTGATCTGCCCCCTCTTCACTGAGCAGAAATGTCATTCAATTTTCTGTCTTGCTTTTTTCTTGGAAGTGGAAAAACTGTTCTGGATCCCCCTGACTTCTGCTTCTGGCTCTTTCTCTTCAAGAAAGAGCAAGTCCAGTTCTGAACTTTGAGCCCTTTGCTTAGGAGCTGTCATTTTAAGAGGAACTTGTCTGCCTTTAAAAGACTACAGTTCTTAAGTGCATATAATTTGTAAAGAGCGTAAGTCTCATGCTAATTATACATATCCTGTGGATGCTCATACTGAAAGGGCATCCTTCTTCCACAATGTACTGAAAAAGGGAAATGAATCACAAAACACAAGCCTCCGTGAGTCGGACTGAGTGCAAGTGTCTCCCTATCTTAGTTCACAGAAACTTTTGGCTCTGAGCCCTAGATTCATTTGAACTGGTGGCAACCTTCCCACTGCCTCCAGTGGCACTGAATTTGGCCCCTGGACATTTATGTTGTTAAATGGAGCTAATAGTCCCTGGACGAGCCAGGAGAAAGGTCCCCTCCAGCCTACAGGGTCATGGGGTCTGACTCTCACTTACTCAAACACGCAAAACAACACCATCAAAAACTCATAAACAGCGGCCAAGGCTGGAGGTTAAAACAAATGCCTGCATGCTTCACAGAAATCCAAAAGCAGTTGTGCAACTGAAAGCACATTAAAGCATGAGTCAGACCAGCGTTTGGAGGGAAAACACATCCCGTGGTGGACAGATACAGCGGGTAGATGGACCACATGGCCCACTGCCATCCTAAACTTTTGCTATTTTAGGTCTCTTATAATATATTATTTGCAAAACAACCCTTTTAAACCAACTTTTGTGCCATGAAGTGGGGTGTAACTTCCCTGTAGGTTGGGTTTCTGCCCCAGATCTCATTATTTCTCCTGTTACACTCTCAGTTTTCCACTTTCCTTTTCTATAACTCACATTTTTCTTAACACTGCCCTTTTTTGCCTCCTACTGCCTGCTCACATCTCCTTAATCCCAATGTTTGCAGTTGCCCTCCCGTTACTTTTCCACCAGTCAGTATCCTTCTTCCCAGTTAAACAAGTTATTTACAGAGCTCTGTTTAAGTGTTGCTTTCTTCTCACCTGATCCCACGCTCCATGTTTTCTTCAACTCTGTGCCAGTATCAGTGCTTGATTATTTGTGTTATTATTATTAACTGGTCTGGTATGCACTCATACTTACACTAGGTTTTTTCCAGTTCAATCACTACCCTCACTTACAGTTTGATGAACTCTTTCTTTGCTTTTCTAAGGACCTCCTTTGTTAAATGCTCTTTTCCTTAACACGTTTATGGAAAATCCAGCCTGGTGGAAGCTCAGCTGTTAAAGATCTTATCTGGGAAGAGCTGGAAAAGTGAAGATGAGTTAAGCCACTGATGCAAGATTGCTTTCTAGGCAATATTTGGCTGGTCACCTTCTACTAACAGGTGAAGTCAGCATCCCCCTGCTTACCTCGTCACACAACTGTAAACCTCATGCAGCTTGTGACACCATTTATAGCAGTCAGTATGTGGGAGAAATACAATTTCAGCTCTAAAATTTTACACGCTGTTGTTATGAACTGTGAAACTATGGCAGCTTTCCCTCCGGAAACAGCTGGACTTGCATGCTGATGAAGTAAGCCCTGTATTTTACATCTATAATTGTCTTATCTACCATAAGGTAAGGATTTCTGGAAAATGGATCAGTCAGTGCATTAATACACCAAAGCATGTTGCTATCCTCACAATTAATGACATAGATAGTAATGAAATTGTCACACATATATCCCATGATCCATTTGCATGTAGATTTTCAAACCCAGCTTGGCATGTTTCCTTGGAAAATGTGAGTTTTTAGGTGAATTAGCCATTTAGTTGTTAAAATAAGGCCTTTTTGCAGAGCATGATTGAATGTGTCTTGGATGCCAATCAGCTCGCTCAGTGAAGAGAAAGAACAGACAAAACTCTTGGAGTGCTAAAAAGCTCCTTAGCTGCCATCCACCTTCCTGCTTTCCTTAAGCAGCCAGCCTGGTGGGAAGCTGGTTTTTCTCTCCTTGCAAAAACACTTGGGCATGTGTGGTGCAAGGCTTAAGCAAAGCAGCTTCCAGCAGAAGCAAGTAATTTCTTACCTAAGAGCACGACTAAGCTCAGTGTAGACAGAAATGAAAAATGAAAGGTTAATATTTTGGCTCCAAGGTCCTTCTGGCAGAGTTGAGATTATCTTTGGACGTGTCAAGAAAAGCTTTCAGGACAGACCCCAGAGCCAAACATTTCTGAAGCGACTAGCAGTTTTGGAAAACTCAGCTGTGCCGTGCCTGGCTTGAGAAAGAGACATCTGAAATCTCACCTTGTGAGAAATCAGGCCCCTTTTCAGGGCTGGAAGGAGATAACTCAGCCCTCCACCTCCAGTAACTCCCCACCTATAAAAGCATTGAGCAAATCCTTCTCGAAGCTGCCTCCACTTCTTCCCAGTAAGACATTTCTGCAATGTAAGACATTCTCATTTCAACATGAACGTCTGGACCACATTAGCATTTGAGATTTCTGTTTTGAGGCCTAATTGCTTTCAGCCAATCGCTCCCGGTGGAAAATCAATAGAAGGTTTGACACTTATTTCAATTGCACTGAGATTTCTCACAAATGAGAGCTTAGATGTCAGCCCGCCTCTTCATAAAGACACAGTAAATCACAGACATGAGGACACAGCATACTTGAACCTGTGTTCATTGGTCAGACCTCAAAGTTGGCTCCATGCAGAACAAAACAATTCTCCTCTTCCCCACAGGGCAAATGAGGAGTTCTCCACTGAAATCAGTGGGGTAAAAATAGTATAACTGAAGAGAAAGTCTGTCTCAAAAAATCAGCCTTTTAAGGCTGTATTCTGATTTTGTATACACTAGCTTGGATCTGGAGTGTGCCTGAGACAAAGATTCTGCAGCTTAAAACTTGCACTTAAATGTGAAGGCAGATCTCAGTAGTATGGGGGATAAAATTGACAAAAGAAATGAAATGTTGCCATGCATATGTAAATATTTCTGGAGGTATGTAATTCAGCTGTGAATCCTCTGCTACTGTAAGGTCTTCAAGGATGGTCTGCCTTTCCTTCAACTCTCTTATATAGCCATGGGGTGAAAACACACACTTTAAGTGTAGGAGACTGAATCCGAGCTTTGAAAACAATATTCCAGCTCCAGCTCATCTCTCCCTGTCTCCCCTGACCTGATGGATGTCTGACTGTGTACAGAAAGTGAGAAATCTTCAATAGGGGTGCATCACTCCAATAGCTTAAAGGCTATCTGACCTTGCAAACAACGCGTGAACTGATAGCTCAGCTAAGCTGGAGGGGAGGTTCTCCGCATGGCCACAAGTCACTCAGATGACCTTGAAAGGCCATTCCTCTGCATTATCTGGATACCCTTGCAGTTTGGTTTACAGGCAGGAGAGGGAGGGGAATGGCTGGTATGGGAACCCCTAGAGGTTCGTGCACATGTCCAGGTATCTTAGCTCTGACAGGGCTTGGTAGGTTTTCTTAGACTTTCTGACAGAAAATTGGGCACCTGCTGTGTCAGATGAAGTTTGGAGCATCTCAGAGGAGCCTGTGTGCTGAATTCAGGTACCTCATCATCCAGCCCTGTTCCCAAAGCTTTTCTGGAATTCAATCCCTTCATTTCCCTGAAATGCTGCTGTGAGTTCAGACTTGCAGAGAGACAGAGCTCAGATTCAGATAGTAAAAAAACCCAGAGAACTCTGCTGCACCACCACTTCTCCAAGTGTTATGGTCCACAGGTGTCCAGCATGCAGATGTGCAAGAGGCACATCTCTTCAAACAAGTTGTGATCTGCCCAGCACTGTACAAGCTAATTATATTTCTTTCACTGAAGAACATTCCTTCCAGCAGCTCATCAGGGCCGGGGGAGCTGCATTTGTCAATCGAGGAGAAAGGTCTGATTATTGATCCTTTGTGGATGGTTCGGGGCAATAGTGACTCAGCTGTTGTAGCAACACACGCTCCAGACTCCAAGTTGGCTGTCGCCCACTCAACCCTCGGCCTGTTTGCGCCTTTTTTCACCCCCAGACATTGGCAACAGAGCACTGGAAAACAGAAATGTTCAACATGTAGGAGTGTTTACTCTTGTCATGACACAATTTGGGATTTTCCATTTCAGCTTGAAAAACAAACCCTAAACAGAATTTATTAGGAAAATAGTAGCTATGAGGTAAACTTATGTCAACAAATGCCAAGAGGTCAAATAGACGACGCTTGACATTTTGCTTGAATATTCTATGCGTTCCTAGAAGCAGTGCGAAAGCTGGCTTTCAAAGTATTTGCCGGAGTGTTATAGTGACTGGGGAATAGGGGAAGTCCAGAAGGTTCCTGAAAGCAAAGCCTTATTCTGCTTTGTTGTAACAGAGGTCTTTTCTTCATACACCAAACCCAAGTGCTCCAGATGCCAAGGCTGGGGAATGGCAGGGGATGGTGACACTGGCATGGCCACGTCGCCAGCAGGAGCCAGAGGTTGCAGGACAAGCTGGTGCCACGGACTTCCCCACTTTGGCCTGGGTGAGAATAACTCTGACTTTTCCCATGATACTCCCAAATTAAGTAGTCATAATTCTTCCCGAAAACAGTCTTAGCCATCCAGCCAAAGTGAGAGATTCACAGCTGTTTCTCGGGAAGGTGCTCAGCTCTCATTAACAGAGGCAGAAATCCACTCAGCCAGCAAGAGGGGAAGCAAGACTAATGGTGAAAGCTGAATATGAGGAAGAGGAGGGTAACCATCCCTGCTTCAAGTAAGCTTCATATATTGTCCTCAACAATCACGAACAAGTATGATGCGTCTCACTCATTTTTACATCACGCTCATTTTTATTCTTACCTTGTGTTTAACTCCACAAGTTGTGTTCTAAGAACACTGTCATATGACGTGAGATTCATAGTGAATATCACAAATGAGAATATTCCTTTATCTAGGCAGCATCTGGAGACTGTGTAAATCCTATTTTGTCAGAGCTCCTGCATTCCTGGGTTACTAGCTAGACAACCTTGCACTTGTCTATCTTCAAGATGTCTTGGCATCACCTGGATAGGAATATTCAGTACATAAAATATCACAGGTAATCACAGAATCACAGAATGGTTTGAGTTGGAAGGGACCTTAAAGATCATCTAGTTCCAACTCCCCTGCCATGGGCAGGGACACCTCCCACTAGACCAGGTTACACAAAACCCCAGCCAGACTGGCCTTGAACACTTCCAGGGATGGGGCATCCACAACTTCCCTGGGCAACTTGTTCCAGTGCCTCACCACCCTCAGAGTAAAGAATTTCTTCCTAATATCTGATCCAAATCTCCCCTATTTCAATTTAAGACCATTATCCCTTGTCCTATCACTACACTGCCTGACAAAGAGTCCCTCCCCAACTTTCCTGTAGGCCCCCTTCAGGAACTGGAAGGCCGCTTTAAGGTCTCCCTGGAGCCGTCTCTTCTGTAGGCTGAATGACCCCAGCTTTCTCAACCTGTCTTCACTGGAGAGGTGCTCCAGCCCTCTGATCATCTTCGTGGCCCTCCTCTGGACTTGCTCCAACAGGTCCATGTTCTTATGTTGGGGGCCCCAGAGCTGGATGCAGTACTCCAGGTGGGGTCTCACCAGAGCGGAGTAGAGGAGGAGAATCACCTCATTGGCCTGCTGGCCACGCTTCTTTTGGTGCAGCCAAGGATACGGTTGGTTTTCTGGGCTGCGAGCGCACATTGCCTGGTCCTGTTGAGCTTCTCATCAACCAACATGCCCAAGTCCTTCTCCTCAGGGCTGCTCTCAACCTGTTCTGTGCCCAGCCTGCATTTGTGCTTGGGATTTCCCCGACCCACATGCAGGACCTTGCACTTGGCCTGGTTGAATTTCATGAGGTTTGCACGGGCCCACCTCTCAAGCCTGTCAAGGTCCCTCTGGATGGCATCCCTTCCCTCCAGTGTCCTGACCACACCACATATCTTGGTGTCATCAGCAAACTTCCTGAGGTTGCACTCAATTCCAATATCCATGTCACAGATAAACAATGTTAAGCAGTACCAGTCCCAATACTGACCCCTGAAGAATGCCACTTGTCACTGGTCTCCACTTGGACATTGAGCTGTTGACTGCAACTCTTTGAGTGTGACCAGCCAGCCAATTCTTATCCACCAACTGGTCCATCTGTCAAATCCATGTCTCTCCAATTTAGAGGCAAGGATGTTGTGTGGGACAATGTCAAATGCTTTGCACAAGTCCAGGTAGATGATATCAGTTGTTCTTCCCTTATCCATCAATGCTGTAATGCCATTGTAGAAGGCCACCAAATTCGTCAGGCACGATTTGCCCTTAGTGATACCATGTTGGCTGTCACCAATCACCTCCTTATTTTCTGTGTGCCTTAGCATACTTACGAGGAGCATCTGCTCCATGACCTTTCTGGGCACAGAGGTGAGACTTACTGGCCTGTAGTTTCATGGGTCTTCCTCTTTTCCCTTTTTAAAAATGGGGGTTATATTTCCACTTTTCCAGTCAGTGGGAACTTCACTGGACTGCCATGACTTCTCAAATATGAAGGATAGTGTCTTGGCAAATTCATCTGCAAGTTTCCTCAGGACCTGTTGATGCATCTCATCAGGTTCCATGGATTTGTACACCTTCAAGTTCCTTAGATGGTCTTGAACCCGATCTTCTCCTACAGGGGGCGGTTCTTCATTCTCCCAGCCCCTGCCTTTGCCTTCTGCAACTTAGGCGATGTGGCTAGAGGACTTGTCGGTGAAGACTGAGGCAAAAAAGTCGTTGAGTACCTCAGCCTTCTCCATATCCCAAATCATGAGGTCTCCCATTTCCTTCTGGAGAGGGCCCTCATTTTCCCTAGTCTTCCTTTTGTCACTGACCGTAGAAGCTTTTCTTGTTGCCCTTGACATCCCTGGCCAGGACAATAGGTTTTAACAGTTACTCTGGTTTAACATATTCCAATAACTCTGCAAAATTATGTCCCCTTTCTTCCTATTCTGCTTATAGTTTCAGTTTTAATAATACCATTTCCAGGCCTCCATTTCCAGAAATTATTCTCCCTGGTTTGCATTACGGCATATAGCATTTGCAGATGGTGAGTAAAATGTACTGAGATTATGAGAGGGGAATTGGAAGAAAGTCACCAACGAGACAAACAGAACAAATTATCATCACCAGAGCACCCCAAAGAAGTTGACTTAAATGTTGTGTAGGACTATTTTGCAGAGAGGCAATACACTCCAAAATGCCCTCTCCTCTCAGTGAATGGGGAAAACACTCATATAGATACATGCTATTAATAGACTATGGGTTGACACCCGGTGATTCAGGAGAACTCACATACCACAATTAGGTGTGCTAGTTTTCACGGTTGTGATAACCGTACTGTGATGGACATATCCCAACAGGTTGCTTGCAAGCTGCAAATACAACACAACACTGCAGTATGCACAGAGGCCCCTGGAAGATGCCATGAAACAATTCAACATTTTGATGTGTATCTCTCGTGTGAGCTGCAAATTCACGTGCTTTATGATACTTAATTCGCAATGCTGAAAAACTGTAAAATAAGTAATACCACAGAAAAGAAGAAAAGATGGATGGGAAAGATAAGATGTTTCAGATGATGGAAAAAATTTCCAGCTGCATCTGTGTGACCCCGAAGGGTAAAGCCACAACTATACCAGCACATTTCCCTGGGCAAGGCCGTAAACAGGAGAAGACCTGGTGTACAGACCATGGGCCATGTCATGATGGCTGACTGTGGCAATGCTTGGGTGTGACAGCCAACCCCAACTGCTTCACAAGCTATCATGGGTAAGAACAAGCATTTACCCACAGTCAGTAAGGTGAAATAAAGTCATCCCCTGGCTCACTCTGCGATGACTTGTTTGTGTAGCTATGCCCTAAATCTCAGTTCACAAAGCTCAAGTAACTTTAAAAACTAGAAGTCTGGATAATTAATGATCAATTTTTTGCAACATTTCTGGCACCTAAAGATGCCCAGTAAGATTTCAGAGCTGAAATCCTGTTAGAATCACAGCATGTTTGCAAATCCAGACTCCAAGAGTCCAGGTGTTTAAGGTGAGCATATGTGCAAAATGTATGTCCACAGAGTTCTTCAGCTATCACTCCAAAGCTTCCCCCTAAAAATTTTGACTTGTACTGTCAACTATATTTCCAACAACAGCCTTTCTGCCAGGGACCTAATTCACACTGAAGTCTGGTAGGGAACAACCACTAGCCTGAGCAGAGGTCCTGGGGCAAGCTCCCACTCACACTAGTTGGGATGTTATGGTACAGTCAGCTTCCTCTGATATCACAGTGGCTAGAAAATTAACCTTCTACAAGAGGAGGAAAGAGGATAAATCGTGGTCTCTGGTCATGTTTTACACACATTTATGTCATATAGATTGAGATGTAAGGATCTCCATGCTTTGGATGAGCACTGAATTGAGATGCTTTAGTCGGCAGGCTATCATTTCCCCAAGTTTCAGGAGGTGCAAGATTGCAAACATAGACCAATATTTAGCCTTTTTTTGTGGTTAATTAGGGTGTCTCCCTATATGTTGACTGGTTCGCACCCTTTCTTAAGTGATATGTGAAGTATACAAGCCACAGCCCCCCAGCTCAAAGGTGTGGATCCCTCTCTAGCAACTAAACATCTAAGGCAGGTTCTTAAGTGACTGAGCTTTTTCAACCTAAATCGTTTATTATTTCTAGCTCTGAACCTCCAAATATGCCTAAAAACGTGATAATTAGACTTAGGGAAAACCTTATTCCTTCCCTGTAAAGAGCCACATCCACATCTCTGCAACACCAGCACATCTTTCTTGCAAAGATTGTTTTGGTGAGGCATCCATCAGTGGTAGAATCTGAAATATAGATCTTAGACATTTGCCAGGGGGATCCAATATTAAGTAAAGGGAATTTAGAGCTTTAAAATGCTGATTTTGAACCAATAGATCCATCTGCTGCTGACAAGGTGGAGCATAGAGCTGTAGGACTGAGACGAATAGCACAGCAGAAACTGGTCCTCTCCAACACCGGGGAACAGAGCCCAAATCCTGCCTTGGGCACCCTGGCTAAAGCTGGCTGGTGTGTGGAGGCATTCCTAACACAATCCCATAGCAGATCCCAACAAAAAGACAAATGGAGGTCAACGCACTTCCCCACCCTGCCATTCTTTGATGCTAGCTCCCCCCTCTATTCACCCACACAAACCCTTGATGTACATGGGTCAAGACTCACTCTCCATATGGGGCAGCCCACGCTATTTTTAATTTTTGAAAGTTAAACCAGCTCTGAAGCTGGATTAGTGATGGCAGATCCCCCTAAACTATAGGCACGTAAACTGAGGGTGGACAGCTGCTCCGACGTTCCTGGCTGGGAACCCAACCCTTAAACACACTAGATGCACATACATGGCTTCTTGGCTGCCCCATTTATGCCCATCTGTTACAATGGCACACTGCCTGCTTAGAAGTTGGTCAGATCTTTGCCCTTGGGTAATACACCAGGCAATGATGGATATATAAGGACAGTCTGCATACGGTGGCAAGAGATCTCCTCCCAGGAAGTGCCTTCTCCTGCTCCAGCTGAACCTTGCAGTTTGGTGTGCTGGTACATCCTTGCACTCCAGGCACACCTGTTTCATTACTGGCCTCTTAATAAGTAAGCAACCTGAGGAGAAGGAACGGAGCCTGTGGACTTAATGGAAAGTTCTGGCTGTCAACAATGAGCCAGGTTGTATTACAGAGCATTCCCGAAATACATGCGGTCACCAACAGGGACATCAACATGACAGTTCCGCCCACTGCCACTCTGCATAACAAGCAACAGGACCAGGGGGCAAATCAAATTTCAAAGGATTGCGTACATTTGAGCCCAAGATACCACTTGTACATTTGCCTCAAGAAGAGAGCCAAAGGACATAACCTTTCCTGGTCTTTAGTAGGGTGCACGATGCCCTTTCACATGGGAACATGATGACATGAATAACTATGTCAGGTGAAAAGCGGGGATTTTCTTATGTTCCTTTAAGGTACGTCCATTTCCCTTTGCATAAAGTGGGAGAACGCCCTTAAAGTGAAGACTGAGAATTTTATGGACTTCGCTTTCCCCTCGCCCCAAAGATCTTTTGCCAGAAGCAAAGATCTTGAGTCTATAGGACAAGTAATATTTGGTGTGATGCAGAAGAGGGCACGCACTGATCTGCCTTTGTATTTGCAGTAACACTTTAGGACCTCAGCTGAGTTTGAAGCCCTAATCACTCTTCAGGACAGCTTCTATCGTGGGAAGTATAAAGCATAAGCACGTAACATGGAAGAAGGAAAAAGAAGAATATTATCCTGCAGTTAACTACCAAGAATTGGATAAAATGACTGATCTGTTCTCCCAAAGGAAAGTTTTATTTTAGCAAAACCCAATACATCCCTCTCACAGGCTTTATCTATAAGTCCTTGTATGTTAGAATTGTCTCAAATACGTTTGCACTAGTGCAGGTTGGTAACAGCACCTCTTTTGCTGCCTTTCTCTCTACATCTTTTCCACCACCGCAAGATTCCGCTTCAAGTTGATTTATTTGCTTTAGCAAAAGCTTAAGGAAACCAAAATTGTTTTGATGTCACCTTGGAAGCGTTGTTAGGAGAACGATCTCGCAAGATCCAGGATCCTGACTCTGGAGAGCAGAAGCATGCTTGATTCAATGCATGGTGCCAGTGAGGATGCTGCAACTCTCTCACCCTACTCTCCTTTCCCAGTAAATCTGCACCTATTTCTACACTGTCTGCAAAGCAGCTTCCAAACCCTGCGTGAGCTCTGGTGCCCAAATGAGTGCAGCGGGTCAGTGTACCAGCGCAAGTGCACTCCGGCTCCACCATCTCGTGGACAGGCGGTTGGCAGCCCTTCAGAGGCCATTCTTGCATGATGATACACATGTCCCCAAGGGTAGGTCTTGGAAGGGTAACTGAATGTCTGGATCCCACTGAAATCCTATAGTCTCCTTGTCCCCCAGGCCTCCATATAAATTGGGAATAACAGGAAATCTCCAGCTTAGAAGAGTGCCATGAGGCACTTAGATACTGATGTAATTAAAGCTATTTATGTACTTCAGGTGGACGGATCTGATGTATTACCCGTGATGGCCCTTGTACTGTCCAAACCAGCCTGCAGTGTGTGTACATTTCACTGCAACACGCTGGCCCATATCCCATTGCTAACAGCTATTTAGAGTGCGCTTTGAGACTTTCTGGTGAAACCTCTATCGTTCAGTCACCAGGATGAGATAACGCTTTAACGGAAGAGAAAGTCCAGAGTTTTCTCACCACCACTAGTGAGAAGCCCTTGGTGTGAACTCCTGTCTCTGGGAGTGTGGTGCAGGGTGCTGCCCCACCGACCTCTGAGTCTGGCTCAGCCCCAGAAGCCAGGAGTGGACAACGTATGCAGTTTCTGACCGTAGGTCATTCTTCTCACCCTAATTAAGTCTGACAAGCCCAGTTTCTCCTTACACGTTGAGCTCACATGTTCCCATATGAGAAACTTTTATTCCAGCTGCCATTGTATAATCAGAAGTATTATAGGTTTTGTTGTTTTCTTGCCAGACAATGTTTTTTCTCTAATTGGATCCATAAGAATGCCCTTACTCCTGAGATGAGACAGACTTTTGCCAAGACTAATGTCTGCAGAGAGGAGCTAACCTCATTTATACCTTAAAAAGTCATGCTTTTAATCCAGCAAAAGGATTTTATCATTGTGTTATTTGGATGAGTGATATGGGGTGGAAGCCACCTGAGTGACCTAATAACTCTTAAGTAGTTAGTAGCATAAATTCTTCTTCCTCCTAGAAAATCTTCCTTCAATCTTGTGTCTGCTGGCTGCATTTTGTGAAATGCCTATCCTGACAGATGCCCTGTAAACACCACTGAGTGGGCAACTTGCTGGTGAAATGGCTAGAGAAATGCCTCTTGTATGCAGTCTGGCAGGATTTAGCTGTAGGTGAGATGTGTTGGTGTCCAGCACGTTCGAAGTTTATCTGGATGTGCACGGGGTGCACTTGGTGTATATATATATATGTGTGAGTGTGTATATAGATATATATATACACATTTGTGTATCTAGCAAATCATCCCTAAATTCTGGCAAAACATGTGCCAGATAGTTCACAATGGACCTGTCCCAGCTTTTCAGACTTCCAGAGTCCTTAGGAACAAGGAATATTCATGTAAAGGACTCTCCTTCCCTGTGATGGTGCCTCTCTCTATGTCTGGACCACTGTGAAATGCATACCGTGAAGTGAAAAGAACTAGGTTATTCACACATGTGAACACCTGAAGGTCCAAGTCCCAATGTAAATCATGTCTCGAGACTTCAGTAGCACACACAGACAGCAGCTGAGTCAGGGCTAGAGGATCTCAGTTTTACACTTAGGGATTTTATTATTCATTTTGTGGAGCTAGATCAAAAGCACAGATACTTCTTTTTCAAAATGCCTCCTACTCATTAAATTATATTTCTGTTGGCAACTGAGGGCCTTTGACCTCTCTGAGTAGCACACTCTTTCCAGAAGAAAGTTTATGTGTAGACTGACTGGTTCGTTACCACACAAACGATCAGTTTTTGTTAGGAACAGACAGTACTTCAGCATGGTTAAAAATGAAAACACAAAGGAAACTGGTCCTTTTTGGGCAGGAAATCATGGACGTGGGCTTCAGCTCTGAATGAAGTCACTGAACTGCTACTCCTTATGGTGGCATGAGACAGGAAAGGCATGATAAAAAGCTGCAATGTGATGCTGCCAGGTAATCGCTAGGGTTGGAATCACTCCTGAACCAAAGACCCAGAGAACCACGGGCTAAGGACTTCCAGTGTTGTCTGAACCATTTATTAAAGATTTAAATGCCAAACAGATCTAGCAAACTCTATCCTACAGAATACTTGAAGGCTCAACTTCAGGCTGACTATAGGAAAGATGCAGGAGGGAAGGGGGAAAGCACAGGGATATATCCAGGATGTCTGCCTTACACAATACCTTCCAGAAGAAGGGCCAAGATTTCTGGCTTCTTGGACGTACTCACCCAAAAACTTGCCAAAGCTTTTCATTCTCTGTGCTGTGAACAGGAATAAGGTAATGGTAACGGGAGGCGAAATTCAATTAGGTGGAACAAAAGGGACCTTTTATGGATTTTCCATCATAAATCCTTTACTTGGGCTTTTTTTTGGGGGGGTGAGGGGGGGAATCATACTGTTTAAAGAAATGAGGCATAACATATAAACCAGTAATGGTGATTGAATAAACATAAATCAGTACTTAGTGAAAAGTTGGTGTAAACGCAATAGCTGCACAATATGTCATTGTCCTTTTGCCAGGAAGACTGCTTAAAAGTAATGGGTGAAAAACTGCTCTTATTTAGGCATCATCTAGGCACCAGATGGATGCCAAATGGCATTTGGGATTTTAAATCACAGTCTATGTTTAATGCACTAAGTTCAATGAATCTTAAGCAAGGGACAACTTCCATTCCTTAGACCCTCCACACTTAATTCATGCTGACTTACATCTTGTCCTGTCCCAATATGATGAGGAATTGCAAGGCTTATATCTGGGCTTTGTCCACTGATATTGAAGGGGTTGACTTAGGTCCTACTGATGTCAGGGCAGCTGCCGTAAATTTAGACCCTGACTAGCCTTTTCATTATGTTATTTTGAATTTTTCCCTGGCATGTCTCAAAACACTTTAACAGTATAAATATTGTCACATCGATGTTTGTATGCCACTGTACAAACCAACGATGCATCTATATCACAAAAAATGTCTCCTTCAGCCCTCAAAAAAACCCAAGTAGTAAAATAAGGAAAGTGGCTGTACAGAATCTGTTTTCCCTCATTTCCTCATCCTTGGGTCATAGGTCCAGGAGAACAGGGTCATGATCCCACCAAAGATTTCTGGCAGGTGACCCAAGTTTACCTGGTAATGTTGCCAAAGGCAATGTGGGATGTCTAGGCCCCTGCTGGACCAAGGAAGTTGAGACTATCATCTCCCACATTCCACCAGCCAGTTTTACATTCTTCCAAGGGCAATGATTCTTCTTCAAGAAACCTTTGTCAGAGTCATGGTCTCCATGTCACTCTCTGGAGCCTTCATGGCCTTCGAGTCATAGATTTTCTACTTCAGCCCCAGTCAAAAAAATGGTTCACTGCTCAGCACCTTTCACACAACTGGGTCTGCCAGATTCCCTGGCACTGCAGTCAGCCACAGAGGGTGATACGAACACTGGATCTGTTTCTTCAGATGATGGATGAGCCAGAGCCATGGCCTTCAAGAAGCCTGCAGGAGTGGGGCTGGTGTTCCAGGTGATGGAGCAGTTCAGCAATGGTGAGGGTGACAGTGTCAGCTCCATCACCATCATCTGCTCCTCTGCAAGTTTTGCAGAGGCAGGCAAGACTAGAGATTGCAGATGTATCCCAGTGTCATTGACACCTAAGGAAACATTGAACAGTGCTGTAAGGAAGAGCTGTTTGCATGGTTAATTAACCATGGTGATTAGAACCTGAGTGCTCTATGTCATGTGGTTGACCCACCTTCAGTGATCTTCCAGTTTTCCTCTGGGAGAGTGGTGGTCAGCAGGAAAGCAGAAGACATTGGGAGCTTAATGAGGAAGAGCCCAGGTCAGTGCTATATGGATGCAGGCACTAGATCGTGGGAGTGAAGTGCTCAGAGCCTTTGGCTGCATCTATGCCAGCAGAAAAACTGTCCCAAGAAGCACTCTTGGTCAATGCAATTCAGTTGTCTTCACTGTGCATTGCTAGAACAGCTACTGTCATGGTTTTGTCCAGGGCTGGCTAGCATTGCTGAAGGCAATTTCTGGGCATAGGTCAGGAGTCAGTAGCTCCCAGTGAGCAGGTTTCTCATGGCCACCACTTGGGAGTTTAGAGACAGTGGCTGGGATCATTTGGCACAGGCAAGTCTCAATACTAGACACAAATCAAATGCATACTTAATTTACCATTACATTCATAGCGCTTAAGGCCAGCAAGGTCCTTTTTGAGCAAGAGGAGAATGGCTGGAGCCTTCAGACCTTGAACCATTTTCATTATGCCAACTTAAAAGAGGGTATCCCAAGGCCAGAAGAACACGTGTGACTATCTTCAGTTGTCAGTGGTGTCACACAAGGTCCCATAAAAGCTGCATCTTGGATGGAAATGCAAAGGTGCATACCTATCCAAGATATAGCAGCATCAGACTCATCCCTGTTTAAAGATGTAGTTCCTTGAAGATGGTCCCCAGCTCTCATCTGCTAACTCTAAGACCTGAGTCAAGAAGCTCCGGGTTTTCTGAGTGATAGAAAACCTGCGGAGAGGCAGTGTTACTGGGCCTTTGAAGAGGTTTTACATGAAGGCAAATGTCTAGAGACTGCAGAGGAAGAAGAGCTGTCTATACTGTCTCTGCTCTTAGTCATATGCTTTAATTATAGGTAGTCCTGTGAGGAGCGGGGAGTTGGACTCGGTGATCCTTATGGGTCCCTTCCCACTTGAGATATTCTATGATTCTATAATTCTATGCTTCCACCCCTATTGCCATGCTGGGTCATGATAATTCCTATCTATCTCCCTCAGGAGAAAAGAAAATAGGTCCTGCACTGATGAGGTAGCTTAAATTTCTCTTCCCTGATGAAGTGAATATTGCAACAGGAATGTCTGTCTTCTTGTAGGGTCCAAATCCCTTAGGTAGAGCAGTTTTTGTACACAAAAATAACACATACACTTTATTACAGAAAATGACACACCACAGACATCAAAAAAAGGGAACCACATATTTCGCCCCTCCTCCAGGAGCCCGCAGCAACCCAGGCCTTGGATGGAGAGGATGTGGGCACACCAGTCACCCATCACCAGGCAGCATTTACTGGTCCTGCCCACAGACAGAGACATGTTGGTCACATGTACGCAAGAGCTCGGAGAATGGCCCATGGCAAAGTGTACAATTTAAAACCCACCCAGTTACATTCTTGGAAACATTCTTCCCCGAGTCAAACCGAGAAAAATACGTACTCCAGATACCAGCAAGAGGCACAAGGAATTGCATCACTCTCCTATGGCTCCAGGGTTGCAGCATGGCCAAACAAAGAAGGAGGAGCGGGAAGGGCAGGATGCAAAACTGCAGCCCTAATTGTTACCTCAGAGGAGGCTTGAGGGTCCTTGGTTTCAAGCAGGAGAGATTATAGCCCTGCACCAAAACTCTCCTCAGCTACCAGCGTATCATCTGTAGAGGTGGCAAACCGATTTTGTAAAAGACACGGTCTTGCTGTCAGTGAAATCGATGCTAAGACTTCTCCTGACTCCTAATGAATTAAAGGCTCATGCAGACCCAAGTACAACCTTGCATCAGTGTGCCCACCAATGTTCAGCTCTCGACACAGCAGCACACCAGTACGCTGGTAACACAGTGAGCCCGCAACAGACATGCAGTTACGCATCCACGTATTCATGCATTCACAGATGTTACACGTGTAAATAACCTGAATTTAAACATGATGATGGAAATGAGCTGTGTATCTTTAAGAAGGTGGGGGTTTCTTTTGGAGAAACAATGATTTTTTTTCATCTTTTCAAAGTGTGAACAAAGGAATGGTAGGTTTAATTCATGTTGTTTTTTGCAGGGGTCATTATTTGCAATTTCAGGAATAGAGATCTTAAAAAAAAATAATCAAATTCAACCTGTTCTTTAATCTGTCTTTTCTTTGAATCTCTCCTTTCTTTGTAGACATGTCCACTAGTCCTTAACCTGATTTATGTGATTGGTCAATTGTGAGTTAATGAAGGGGATAAAATGTTTTCTGGAATGCTAGGATAATCGGCAAATAGCAATGACCAGTAACTGGACCATGGCCAAGACAGGAACTTAATCCCCTGAAGTCCAAGGGTATTGTGAAGTTGCACTGAAGTGGGAACTGAAAGAAACCAGTTACATCATTCCATTTGTTTCCTTAGATTGGGACAAATGCGCTCACTCCAGAAAGCATATTTGAAGACTAATTATACAGAGAGAAAACAAGTTAGGAAGGAATTTCTCTACTTCTAGGCATATGTGATTTCAAGTGTGGTTTAAGGGTTTTAATCCTCTTCTTTTCTTGCAAGTTTTTACTGTTTGATGCATTCAGTGTGGGTTGTTTCTTCCAGAGGTCACACTCTCTCACCCCCTACCTCTGCTTTCCCTAATGATGCAGAGCAGCTCCCTCACCTTCTGTCAAACATTTCTCCTGAATTCTCAGTGGCAACACAAGAGCTGAATGGTTCAGCTGCAAGGATTAAAGAGGTGGGTTTAAAATGTATGTATATCCTTCGAGTGTAAAATTTAAATTAGAATACAGAGACATCCTTGCTTGCTCTGCCTTGGATTTCACATAAAGGTCAGAATTCATCGCTGCTGGAGTCCCACTGAAGTTAAGCGGTTTTGTCAAGGAGGAACTTGGGGCTCTTCGGTCTAGCCAAGGCCTCTCAGCCTGGATCTTTCTGGTTCTGAACACACACCTCAAGACACGTGGTTGGAGAGGATAGGGAGAGAGGATAGGAAGAGAGGATTTTCAGGTGATTGGTACAGAGTCATTGAATTTAAAAGTTGAAACTATGCTCATGAAGCCCTGATAAATACTCACGAGTTCAGTATTTAGACAGGGATTGAAGCACAGCACCTGTAAGACCACCAAGAAGTGAGTTATCATGCCTTTGGTGGAGGAAAAAGGGTGGGCTATGGGCAGCCCACTAGTGATAGCGAGAGAACAAGGGGCACTCTAAAATATCCCCTTTGCCTGTGGTGGGTATCTCCACCACTGAGGAGCTTGTCAGGAGTAGAGGGAGGACAACCCAATTTGCCCTGGGTCTCTGGTTTTGAGAAGTTGGACCAGGTCCCCAATGCATTACATGATATATGTCAGTACAAAGATGTTCTTTGACTCACTCCTAGTACTAAGACTATGCAACACATCCCCCAGAAGGGGATTTTGGGGACATTGCAGGATGACCCCTGTGCTCTAATCAATAACCAGATGCTCAATAATGTTTTCTTAAATACACATCATCAATCTTGCTGGAATAAAAAAAAATAACCCTTCAAACAAACTGAAGTGACTGAAACTCTTCATGGACTTCCAAGCTAACACCCTCCCCTGTGTTTCTGTGCTGCTTAGGCTCACTTTTCCTTCAATGAGTGGTTAATTTTTATACCATTTTACAGATATTTTTCTGACAAGAGGCCCTGGAGAGCCAGTGTCGCATATGCAGGTGGATTGTAAATTCTCTGGGGAGAGGGCTGAGGTTTATTTGCCTCGTTTGCACCTCAGACAGTGGTCCTGATTTTGATGCTATGCCTAATTCACATAATTGATAGGCAAATAATTGAACAGCTTAAAATGCCTGGGAAGGCCCAGGAGAAGGTTCAAATGGAGCCATTGCTTTTCTTATAAGAACAGTTGAGGTCTGTAATGGTGTGAGCTTTGAAGGGAGCAAGAGATGGTGTTTGTGGTAATGAGATTTCCAGAGCCAGAGGCCCACAGGGAATGATAAAGAAGAGAGTGAAGTGAGACATGAGGATTGAGGATAGATTAATTAGTGGTAAGAAACATCCTCTTGATACTCTTTAATATGCCAAAACACTGAAATATGTGAGAACTATGTTAATAGCCCATGGTGAAGCACCAGATGGGCCAGCACCAGGGTCTACACCCAAATGTAGGATCTCTAGGGCAGCCCTGCTGCTCTTCTCCCTGTCTGGCTCTGATCCAAATTTGCAGACCCCTCACCACCCCAAGCCACCTGGCCATACCTCCAATGGAGTCAGGTTCCTCTTCCACCTTCCCCTGGCTCCTCCTCACTGGTCTCTTTATGCTCCTGGCCTTGATCTGCATATTTTTTCAGCAATTTTACCTCTTCATTAGCATTTCAGCAGCTAATTGCTGTCCTCCCGTGAGCTGGCTGGATAACTGTATCAGCCAGGCAGCTGCATCTCTCTTGTGTTTAGGGATTTGTTGATTAAAACGATTAGCTCATCCAGTTTGACCCTATCAGCTCCAGCTTCCTTTGCTGCTGATGAGAAGCACATGTTGGTGGGCCTGGAGCATTTCACTGCAGAGCTCATCAGTAAAACAAGGGTCTGGACAACAAGCAGGTGGGCTCTAGCGGTGTGAATTCCTTCTTGCCATGGGTTCGGGACAGATCCATAAGGAGCAATGGCAACCACCAATACAGAAAACACTGCCGGTAGCCCAGGATCCCATTTAAGACAAAATTCAGCAATAGGTGGCTTCAGAAGACGAGGTCCTTCTAGAGAAAGATTGAAAAAGGTGATGCTGGTTGGGTGAGGTCTAGGAAGTTAAGGGAGAAGAGGATATTTAGCTCTAATTTGCTTGTGATAACAAAAAATAAAGACTTACAATAATTATTGTGTAAATGCCTTGTGAAAAAATATAAATTCTTCTCATTTGGTTTGTGTGTGGTGTACTAAGGACTTCTAATATATTGCATAAGTTTCGGAGAGCTGCTCTGTGTGTCACAGACTTCAGATTAAGCTTTTGTTACTAGTCAGTTTTCCAGCTCTCTGAATAAAGCTAGATCTGGTTAGCTTACAGCTCAAGGGGCTAAACCTCATCTCCGCACCCTTTTAGCCAAAGAACAGGCCTGGGGGAGACGTCCAGGAAGGTTTTGTTATTCATTTGCTTTCAATATTTAAATGCCATATTAAGGTACAAACTTGTAAGGTCTAATGTGTATTGGATTTAAATCAGGAGGACAGTTGCTCTTCAAGACAATGAAATACAGCTGTCCAGCAGTGAACATCTACGATAGCTCAGTTTCAGGCCTGATTCATCTATCTCGGGTCTCTTAAAAGCCTGCTGTTAGAAATCCTCCTATGCAGTCTATTCCAGTGCTTGCCTATCCATTGATTTACAGAGCTTTCTGGTTTTCAGCAAATCTGATTCTTTCATTTGTCCACAGTTTTTCCACCTATCTTCTTTTCTGTGATTTGGATCTCATGCGTCTGGAGTACGTATTACTTAAGTTGTAGTGCCTGAAGCTGAACAAAGCGCTCCACACGTCTCAGATATGCCTCTCTCAATTAAAAACATTAAACTAGAGCTGCCAAGTGCTGACTTCAATAACGTATCTATTAATAGTGACTGTTATCAGGGAAATGGGAAGAACAGCAGACAGATAGAAGGAGAAAAACAGTATCAAATTAGACATTTCTCTGAAAATATCCTCCAACTTAAAAACCACAAAATGTAGTCAGATAACCTACAGAGTTATGGCTATGTGGGTGATAAGCTTCCCTTTAATTTTTGCAGAGGAAACTGTGCTTCAGACTGGCTTTTCAGAAGGGATAACAAAAGCCATTTACTCCTACATGCACAAAACCCCACACCAGCACGTTTATGCATTGCCATGGGCAAAGCGCCTTCCAGACACTCAAGATGGTTCCCTGCTCTAAGCATCGTGCAAACCAGACTGGTTTTGTTGCTTACTGGCCTATAGCAGCACTGATTATTAAGTTTGTAACAAAATCTCAGGTAACACAAATATTTAGAAAGAGCAATCCGGAGGGATTAAACAAACACAGAGCCTAGCTCTTACAGGATTTCTCCTGGGTTGTTATTCCACTTGCACATTTTAGAGATAGGAAAACCCAAGTGCGTAGGGCTGCGCGGATTGCTCCTAAAGACTAAATGCCTGTACGCATGGGACTAGATTCACAGGAAGGATTTAAGGATCGGCATTAGACCCTGTTCCTAAATCCTAATTAGGCAATTCCTAAAGATGGTTGTTCACAAACCCCAGCACCCTGAGCAGGGTTCTGCCTAGTACCAGACCCTCTATAAAAACCAGAAAATGCTGAATGGGACAAATTTCTTGTGGGATTAAAAGCTGGAGTTTTTTTCTTAAATCTAAGCGCTGAATCAGGTCAGTCATTCCTCTCCCTTCCCTCAAAAAGCAGTGGAGTTGGGGTATCTTTTGCAGAGCTCTCCTGCACCAAATATTAGCCTATGCATCTCTGACATGACGGATCCCCTGCAACGTCCACAGACTGCACTGAAAACCATTTTAGAAGTTGGGTCATTAGGTCTTCTGGTGTAATTATTAAGGGTTTTTCATGAAGAGGGGATGGGGCTTTGGAGTGGTGGAGAGTGCAAAGAGAAGGGGACAAGCTTTCTGCAATAGCCCATGGGATATGCACTTGATCTCCGGCATGTTTTTCCAATCTGTGGCCTGAAAAAAACCTAAAACCCAGCTCAGAGTCAGGGGAGGCAGCTTTACGTGGTGAGCTGCTGGGCTCATACACAATGAACCCTGTTTTGGATGGAAAAGCTTCAGTTTCAGCTCCAGAAACATGCTAGCGTCAGGGGACTGACCAAGTTATAATTGAATCTCTTTGTGTTATTGGTCCCTTGGCCTTCCTAAGCTGAAGCAAGCTACATTTGATTTCTTTGGCATCGTCTAGCGTGTGTACTGCCAGCGTGTTGCCCTTGGTGCCTTGTGTAAGCCAAACTGGCCACTTCTGTGACCTCTTGTTCCTTCTATACATGGAACATATTTCAATGATTTTATAACTCCTCAAATAAAGTCTCTTTTATTCTAATCTGAATGCCCTGTTAACTTGGTTTTGGATCCCCTCCCAGTCTCCAGAATACCTGATGCTTTATATTTTGGATATACCGGACTGCCTGTTGCTCCAGGTTGTGACAGACGGTGTCTGGTTCACATACTTCTCCCTTCAGATTTAGACAGCTTATTCCAGTTCCCCACCACTGCTTTAAAAAAAAATAAAAGGGGGGGGGGGAAGAGCATAAACAGCTTCCTTCAAAATTCTCACTGCAAAAGCTGCCCATCAGCTCAGTTGTGCTGTCTCATCAGCTAGCAAAAGCAAAAAGTCCCTCTTGTTGCTCAGTTCAGCTTCTCCAGCTCATGCAAGTGGACTGATTTTGAACGAAGAAACTCAGTGTGGGTTGTTTCAATACAGGTCTAAGGACAGTGACTGAGGCACATGAATAGAGAGATGAGGATCTCCCAAGCAGTGCAGGAAACCAGCATGAGAAAAGTCACATTTCCTGGAAACTGGTTTGTCAGAAGCCAACCTGCTTGCAGGAACATTTGGGGTGGGAGGAATCTCTAGACTAAACATTTTTAAAATATACTTTTCAACTTGCCATAATGCTGGCTCTCTCTTTTTTTTTTCCCTTAAATTAAGAATTTCTTTTGATTCTAAAGCACCTTTGAAATTGCAGTAGATTAAACTTTTCAAAAGTTTTTCATTATCTTTAGATATCAGAATTGAAATAAACTGTTCCCATATGCTTCAGATTAAAAATTTCAGTGGAACCAATCTGAAACTGGAGAGGGAGCATTTGGCGACAAGAGTTTTACTCTTTCTTCTTATTTATTACAGGAGGGGAAAAACAAAAACTCTGAAACCTCTCACAGGATGGGGAACAAGTTTCCTACTCACTTGTGGGGGCCAAGTTCTTCAGGCAGAGCTGCTCTCGCAGGAAACCAGCCCTGGTGAAGGTTTCTCTCCATCAACAGATGGAGAGGAATTACTCCCCTCTCAAACATAAACTGGTCATAGAGGGTATTATGAAAACTGGGGGGTAGATCGAGCCAAAGTGATCGACCCTTGCTCTCATTTTCAACTCGGCTTCCTCCTCTTCCTCCAAATTAACTTGTTTCTTTATATATCTCTTGCTTAGTATTAAGCATGCAAGCTGTAGCTCCTGTAGTGGTGGAAGGTAAGGGTGCAGTTATATTAAATTGTAGCAATTGACCCCAAACTTCTCCTGCTTTTTTACGCTCTCATGGTTGCTTTTGACTTCTCTCTCTGGCCTTGGTTATTTATTCCTTGAACTTCACCCTCAAAAAGGCCTCTCAAATCCTGAACCAGCCTCTTGTGTCTCCCTCGTCTGCAGATTTTCCAGTTGAAGTATCCCAGACCATGCCAAACTGGCTATCTTTTAAAAAAGCCTCCCAGAGGGAAGATTCAAGTGTTTCCCCCCACTCTCCCCCTGCTCCTCTTCACACCTTCTTTTTATGGTTTGAACTCTGGGCTGTATCATCTCTGCAGCCAGTAAATCAGCCAGGAATTCATCATAAATGTGGGTTCTTTCAGCAGCATGTGGGTTCCTATCTGTTTTTTGCCATGCTCTACCGCAGCATTCAGGGGAAAACAGTGGCTTCAGCAGAAAAAGGCGAGATGAGCAGCCCTGAGTGCCCTGCTGGTCCTCTCCTCCTGTGACGTTGGGAAGTGCTTAGCAGAGGCTACTGCACATCCAAGAATTTAGCTTCATTATGGACAAGACTGATGAGTTTCCAAAGGGTCATGAGGTCTTGGAAATGTGGACAAGACTGTCTGCCACCCTCATAAGCTTTTACAAATACAATGTCAGCCTCTCTTCAGGTGTTACCATGAAAGCATGTGCTTACTTCTTAATTTCTTATCCCTCATGAACTTTCTTTTGCACTCAGATTCCTATAATACAGGTTTTTCTTATTATTATGTGTCCCAAGCTTTCAGTCGGGAAGAAAGCTAATAGTCGGGAGCCAAGGAGACCTTGCCCAGAGACCACACCATTCACCAGCCCAGGAACAGCAGCTGAGGGAAAATGGAGCCCAGGCTGACTTCTCCTGCTGGGAAGTCACCAGGGGAAATTTCTCCAGGTAGCAGATACGACTGCACAACTCCAGGCTGTGCTCCAAGAGTCATCCCATGTTGGCCTAAGATGACTCAATGCCATGTGAAGTGCCATCCTATGTGCACTGGGAGCACATGCTGCTTGCAGAAATCCCTGCCATGATTTACATCCATAATCCTGGGCTGTGGAGAAGCTGGCATTCCCATGGGAATCCTGTGACCAGCCAAAATTACAGCAATGAAGAATGTTCAATGACCAGGACAGATCAAGTGAGGTTTCAGTGAGGTCCTATGAGCAGTAGAAAAATATTTCAAAAGGTCCTTCTAAAATCCAACTTGCCTTTTCAGCTCTACACCTTTTTATTCAGAGAGAGGGAATTTTTCCGGGCACTATTGCAAGGACGATCCTGAAGGAGCAGGAGAGTGTGAAGGGCTAAGAGGAGGTGAGGGACAGAGAGAGGTGGCAACATGAGACTGCTCTGAACCAGAAATACAAGGCAACATGGAACGACAAGGACTAGATACCTTACCCTAATCTTCCACGTAAGGATAATATCCAGGTTTTCCAAGGCATCTCCATTCAGAAACAAGAAAAATAGAGAAGTGCAATCAATCTATCCCTACTGATGTTCTGAAGCTTAAAATAATAGCCTGTAATCCCAAGTGAGGAAGCAATTACTAATTACAAATGTAATATAGAAAACGTTTAAAAAAACCCCACCCAGTTCCTCTTTCTTTTTCTCACAAATCATTCCCTGAATTTTATGCGAGTGTTTGCTGTTTTTGAGTACTAACTTTCAGACAGTGGGATGCCTGTGAATTGCTCTCTTAGTCTATATAATTTCCCAGTAAGAGATGGCCACGCCACCATTTGCAGTGTCAGAGCGGCCAGTTACACCTGACAGCGGTATCTGTATACAGCTGTAAAGTGAACTATACTACACCATGAGGTGTGCTAAACGTCGAATGAAATTATTCTCGTCAGAAATGAGTAGTTAAGGAGACGCAAACATTTTAAGAAATCCCCAGCGGCTGCCCCATGCATTTGTGAATATTTTATTTAATTATTTGATGGGCTCTGGGTTGCTATGGGAACTTCATGAACTTGGAGAGACACAACAAAGCTGGGCCCTTCCACTTGGGACAGCAATGTCTTTGGTCCCAAGCATTTCACCATGTACTGTAATTATTTAAACGCCAGCAGAGCAGTGATATCATGCAAAGACATGACAGATCACACTTTTCTCATATTAGGAGCGAGGGCTGGAACATGTGAATATGTGTATGGGAGTCTGTTTGTAATGAAACTGCCGTTATGGGGCCCTTGTGTCCTTGCAGTCTCGTTTCATTGAGTTAAGAGTACTCACTTTTCTTAATGCTTTCTTAATGTGTTTACTTAAATATATTTAATAGCCTATGGAGTCCATTTCCATCTACTGTTGGAGTTCTTTTAGAGCGTCATAGTGGCAATGCTGCATAAAATACCCATGAAAAACATCAGTAATGATAACATATTGAAACATATTGAGTGCATGTTCAGGATGTAAAGAGGGTAACCTTCAGTTTTGTGATGAAAATAAGTAGATGAGGAAAACTGTGGGGACATATTAAAATAGAGCAATCAGCCAGGAAAGTAACAAATTCCTCTATGTACCCAAAGGGAAAGAGTGAAGGACAGTTTCTTGTTTCAGATGTTGCTCATTGTGGAAGCAATGAATGCCCAGTTTGGGGAGAAAAGTAATAATAGTACAAGATAATTGTGCTCTCTGCTCCCTGTTCACCATCTGACCTCATCCCTATTGCATTCCTGGCTGCAAAACAGCTCAGCTTCAAGGAAAAGACTGGACTGCTCCCAAAAAACCCTGTGACCTGGTGGTTAGGACACTCTCTTAGTACGAAGGAAAGGAAGGTTTAGTGCCCCTTTTAGGGCATCTAGTGCTTCCTAGGTGAATGCAGTAGCGTGCAAACAGCAGCCACTACCAAGACCAAAGATAGTGGCTGTCCTGACCACACTCTGGGACCTTCTCTGGGAGGCCTTGGGTTGAAGTGGCTGTGACTGCGACGGAGGTCTTGGTGGGAAATGACCACCTCGAGGCTCTTCTGACCATGTCTGAGGACTAAAGGTAAGCATCTAGGGGAATTTCCAGGAAAGTTGCTGCAAGTCCTATGGCTATTCTCGTTTCTCTGTCAGTACACAAGAAGCTCCCTGCTCACTGACCTGGGGGAAGAGAGGCAGTGGAAGAGGCTAAAAGCCTTGAAGCAGAGGCACCGAGGAATTGAGAATCCACCCTTAAATTGCAGGAATGGCAAGAGGATTTTGCGCTCACCCCTTCTGTGTTTGAGTACCGGGAGTCCTGTTATTCCTGCTAGAGACATCTATATGCTGGAAAAGCACGTCCTGGTGGCAAGGGACACAATGATCTCTTCAGAAGGGTCCCAGCTGCCTTCCCTGTTCAGTGTCACTCATACCGCCAGGCCCGGGGAGCCAGTGGTCATGCATGTAAAATCACTCTTTTTAATTTTCTGTTTCTGTAACATGACCTATTACTATACTACATCTTCATGAGGCAGAGCTGTCTGGAGAACATCTGTTGCAGTCCCAGCTGTTCGGGTACTTCCTCTGTCTGATGTTTCAGCCCCTGATATGTGCAAATCACTGACAGTATTACATCCCCCAGTTCCTCCTACAAATCCTATTTTCTCTGTTCTCACAGGGAGAGGAGGGGGGAGGAGAGGGGAAAGATACTTTGTATGGTTAAATATGGGCTAGATGTTTTATTCTCACCAAATCACACCAGTAGGGTCATTGTGGACTGACTCATACCAGACAGACAGTAAAAACCATCCCAGTGTTCATTCCCTTTGGAGCCTATATAATTAAAGCTGCCCACCTGCTCCTGAATTTTGCTGTCATTTTTTGATGCTATGGGCAATGTGATACTCAGTTATTATCATAAACTATGTTAAGCTCTACCCACTATGGGGTTTATGACAACAATCCTTGAGAAAATTGTAATCCTCTGTGCTCAAGTATATCTCCTTGTTATAATGCTTATGATTCTTGGCTTGAGATGATGGCAGATGATGGCCATGAAAGACTTCCAAATATGGGTCCTGGCAACTTGCTCTCTCCCTAGCTTGCCCGTGTTAGATACTTTAGATGAAGCCATTTTCAGCCCATCTCTTCCAGCCTTTCAGCAGAGACATCATTCCTCTTCCAGGACACATGACTGAGAGGTGTGACAGCCTGCCCCGAGGTGATAGTTCCCCTGCAAAGCTGTCCCTCACAAAGCCGCTGAGGGTCCAGGGGGAATTAAGGTGGCTGCAAGGAGGTGGGGGGCTGGAGTGTCATCCGAACAGCTCTCATGCTGTTTCATCTCAGAGTTTGAACTTGCCTCCTTTCCCTGCCTGTCCCACAACTCTTGTTTTCATCCACACACAATAACAAGCATCAGTGCACCTAGCCGAGGGCGCTCAGTAAGGATTTGGGGCACTTTCCAGGGCTTTGGATGGAAAATTTGCAGGGGCTGGGGTGTAGAGAGCCCTTCTCCCGCACCTTCAGTGAGAGTTACAACCACTAGATGATCACATTAAAGGCTGGCAAATCCTCTGGTTGTGTTTTAAAAGGAGACACTGCCTGGATCTTGAGAGAAGGGCTGTACAGAAGAGCACTCCAGGCTGTGGGTCCCACGCAGACTTGGCTTTGGGTGCGTCCAGTGTGCAGTATTTCCCCTTGGAAAAATGGGAGTTATTGACTATTCCTCCTTACATACTGCACAGGCATTGCTAGAGGCAAAGACTAAAACGTGTCTCCAACGCTCAACATTTGATGCACTACATTTAAAAATAAAAATCTGTCTTCCGAGCTCCGAATACTGTGGAATAACCGAGGGACATCAACTTACAATATTACAAATACAACCATGGGACAGCTCAAATATTCGACAGTCTTGGAAACAATAAAATGAGTTTCCATATCACCAATACCAGTGACACATATATTAAAGCAACCATCATAAAATGCTTACTGTAACTTCATGATCGAAAACAGTAATAACAGGTTTTGTGTCTGTAAACACTCTTCATTGGTTTCTGGAAAATTAAAAAGCATTAAGAATATATCTTTATAATAAATTTTTTCAAACGGTACAAGTATTGAAGGCTTTGGAAACTGAAAAATTTTTATGACTTTTTTTTAATTCTGAATAACCAAACATGCAAAATTTAACTCCAAATTGTTATGAAAAATCCACATCTGATATAGTTTTCCCTGTACTGGTGCCTCCAGCTAGAATCTCAACAACGAAAAACTATCAAGATTAACAATCCAAACATGTTTCCTAGACAGTCTGGTCATCCATAATTGTTGGAAGCAGCCACTTCTCTTCACTGCCAAAATTTTGTCTATCATTTGTTGCCTGATACTCCTGGAGGGATTTATCAGTGTTTATTAAATAATTTGAATCTGCTTGGTAAAGTTTCCATTTAATGCTGGTTGAAATGTGAATTATTTATCTCCCCCCCACCCCCAGCTTTCTGAAAGACAACACATGGTCTTTGATAAAAGCTTTTGAACGCTGGGTGTGCGTGAGCTGGAACCACACACAACTAACTTTCTGTAGTAGCTCTACGACAATTAACACATCTTGCGCAGGTCTTACAGGATGGCGCAAAGCAAAGTCTCCCCTCGTATTTCTCTTGCACACACTTACCCAGAAAAAAAAAAGAAAAGAAAAAAAAGAGATATTGCTCACTTGTATCGGGTTTGCATGGCAAGGTTTTGGTAGTGGGGTGGCTACAGGGGTAGCTTCTGTGAGAAGCTGCTAGAAGCTTCCCCTGTGTCTGATAGAGCCAATGCCATACGGCTCCAAGACAGACCTGCCACTGACCAATGCTGAGCCTGTCAGCGATGGTCATAGCACCTCAGTGATGGCATATTTAAGAAGGGGGAAAAAAACCCTGGGCGGCAGCAGCCAGAAGAAGGGAGTGAGAATATGTGAGGGGAACAACTGCAGACACAAAGGTCAGTGAAGAAGTAGGGGGAGGGGGTGCTCCAGACACCGGAGCAGAGATTCCCCTGCAGCCCATGGTGAACACCATGGTGAGGCAGGTGAGACCACTGTAGAGCAGATATCCCATGGAGGACCCCATGCAGGAGCAGGTGGATGCCTGAGGGAGGCTGTGACCCCATGGGAAGCCCGCGCTGGAGCAGGATCCTGGCAGAACCTGTGACCCTGTGGAGAGAGCAGATTTTGTGGCAGGACTTGTGATCCTGCAAGGGACCCATGCTGGAGAAGTCTGTTCCTGAAGGACTGCACCCTGTGGGAAAGATTCACATTGGAGAAGTTTGTGGAGAACTGTCTCCTGTGAGAAGGACCCCACGCCAGAGCATGGGAAGAGTGTGAGGAGTCCTCCCCCTGAGGAGGAAGGAGCAGCAGAGACAACATCTGATGGACTGACAACAACCTGCATTCCCTGTCCCCCTGAGCTGCTGTCAGGGAGGAGGTAGAGAAAATCGGGAGAGAAATTGAGCCCGGAAAGAAGGGAGGGATGGGGGTAAGGCGTTTTAAGATTAGGTTTTATTTCTCACTACCCTACTCTGACTTATAATTGGCAATAAATGAATTTCCTGGAGCTGAGTCTGTTTTGCCTGTGATGGTAATTGCTGAGTGATCTCTCCCTGTCCTTATCTTGACCCATGAGCCTTTTGATATATTTTCTCTCCCCATGTCCAGCTGAGGAGGGGAGTGATAGAGCGGCTTTGGTGAGCACATGGCATCCAGCCAGGGTCAACACACCACAGCAGTGCTGATGACAGCAGTTGTCAGAAAGCTGCTAGCTTCCTAAGAGAAATGTGCTATTATGCCAAGAATTCCAGCGTTAAGACTCCCAGTCACTTCCATGAGGCCAAGTTCAACCCAAACCACTCTGATGGCTTCGCCCAGCAGCTGGGGAAACAGATCCACCTTTTAAACCATGTTTTTGGGGAAACAAGGGTAAGCCAAGACCCTGAATGGACTAACAAGTCATCTGTGCCTTCCACCTACTGAGAAACTGAGCTCAGCGCTGGAACGCAGCCACCCCAGTATGGCCTCCAGTATCTTCACTCTGTCACCAGCTCAGGTTTGGGAAATAATTGATCTTGGTCTTGGTTTGCTACCCCTGGTGCTCTGAAAAGCAGCAGTTGTCCTGTGATTTCCCCATGACAAAGAAGCACTGCTGATTTAATGAGGAAGGTGATGGCTTAGGACAGACATTAATTTGATGCGTGGATCCAAGTCCAAATCTCTGCTCTTCCTGCGTTAAAAAAAAACCTTTTCATTTCTCTGTATTTCAATGTCTCTTCTACACAGTGAGAGTAATTATCACTATAATTCACAGGGATGTAGTGAGAATAAGTGGGCAAAGGTGTCTGGAGTGCAGACACTCTGGAAATGGAGAGAGTCTTTCAGTCATTTACCTACACAATGTACGTCATGTTTTCCCCTTAAATTATTTAACAAGTGGATTGTTTTTGACCTTGTTCTGCCCGTTTGGTTTTCTGCCTTTTGGTTTGTAGGTGCCAGTTCTAGCAAAAGATGGCAAATCAGATTAACTACTGCAGAGACTTGCACTTTAAATGCTGACCGCAGGGTCATGTTTGCACAGAGGCCCCTGCAGCACTGTCGAGGAACAAAAAACAAGTGCAGACAGAATTGTGCTGACTTTATGCCCCCTTACAAATCTTCTTCTGGCATATGGGGGTATTAGGTCTTAACACACCAAAACGAGAGAAAAGTGTTTTATCACTTCTCTCTGATATCAGGTCATGCCTGTCCTTACACGCAGCCTCTACTGTGCACGCACATTTGGAAGAGGGTTTCAGATAGACATCAAAGTGCGTCTCTTCTGATGTCAAGCAGGAGAGCTCTTTGCTCTTATTCAACCATGACAAGAGGGCAGCTTGTGGCCAGGGCCAGCAAACCGCGGCTGGAGCCATGCGATGAAAGCTGGGGCTTGTACCAGCAGGCAATCCCACCCTGCACGCCTCTCCACTCTGACTCCCTCATTTTGTTTCCTATTCCTATGGGCAGGGAGAGTTCAGGAGGACACCGTCCTCCCAGGCTTAGAGGGATAAGGAAAGTCACAATTATTTGCTGAGCTCTCTACCAGATTTGGGCAAATTTAATGTAGATGAACATTTCACCAATTTGCCGCATATCTTTGTAGTTTTCCAGTGCTGTATTTCAGTGCCAAAGCCAGGTTCATCCTTTTATTTCGTGGTACCTGGATGACAAATTTAACTTATCTTGTTGGCTTCAGTGGAACAGTAAACATCATTGGGCATCTTTCTCTCCACCCAGGAACCGAACCACCTTCTGGAAGTGCCAGTTTCTCTTCCCTATTTAAGGAAGTTCATGATTACTCTGTCCCTAACTTTGTTACCTAGCTTAAGAAGGATGAATCATGTCCTTAAAACACATCCTTATTTGTCTGTGAAATCCAGGCAAGGCAAGAACATGCTTTACGTGAAAGATGTTCTCCAGTGATGCTCTCAAGAGAAATTGTCTGTTATAGCGGGAATTGAGTGCTCTGGTTTGTCCCAGGTGCAGGGGGAGCATCCCATAGCAGCCCCTGGCTGCCTCACAGGCTCCAACTCACGTGCACCAGCCAAAGCAATAACTTGACTTTACTGTGCAGACCTCCTGTGACATGTCACGTCTCCCCCTCTTTTTTAGTTGCTCCTTCTTATCATTCACAACTCCTCTACTCCTATGCAGCTCCTGTCTTAGGCAGCATTAGTGAAAATACTAGAATTTTCAATTTTCCATATGAATAGCATCAATATTGAAATAACTCGGCAAAAATTGCCTTAAACCCTTAACCTCGTCCTCAGCAAGATTTCAGATCCCAGCTCCCGCTGGTTTCAGGATCTGGGCCTCCATCCTTATCTCTCTGATTAAATCATTAGCTTTAAAATCCTTCACCATTTTCAACCTGATAAAAAAGCACGGGAAAACGTGGCTGTAAGCTTCATGAATATTTATTTTTTCAGCGGTGAAGGAGCAAGTTTTCCTAACAGCTTTGCTAACTGGTTGTCTGCAGAACAAGGAAGTTATGTCCATGTTATAGCAAGCAGTAGCAGTTTATTGTTTTAGTAGACACTTCTTTTTCCTTCCTTTTGAATAAACACACCGCAGGGTCTGGGAAGACGTGTGCCAAGAGCATTACTGCGCACAGCAACAGCCGAACAAAGCGCGGCAAAAGCACAATCCTAATCATAACAGAGCGAGCAAGTATTGTTAGAAATGTTCCCTTTAGTATGGAAATGAGCCAGGGGTAATAAAAACACCATAAAAATGTCAAAATGACTGATCACCATGAAGCACTGGCCTTTTTATAACCAAAACTTGCAATGAACTTAAAAAAATTCCCGTGTTAAGAGAAATGCCATTTTTACTTAACTTTATTGTTCGACTTATCCTCACTTCACTGCACAGCATAAACGATTGCAGAAGAGAACAACTTCAGAAGGGCATCAGTAAAGATCTGATTGATATTAAATGGCATTCAGGCACGACGGTGGACTCTGGATGGAAACAAACTGTTAACCAGGGCATTAACATTAACGCTACTACTACCTCTTTATGAGAATGTGGGGCATCTTTAGGTACTAATTGTTTGAACAGCAGCAATAAAACATAATGCTTAATGACATACAAATGAAGAGCTGTGTAACTCATGTAATTCCATCAGAAAACACTCAGGAACAGCAGCTTGACTCTTTAATTACTCAGATCAAAGAAAAAAAAAAAAAGGCATTTTGAAGTCTAGTCTAAAGTGTTATTTATTACTCCTCTCACTAAATCATAGATCAGCTCTGATAGAAATCGCACCTCAGACTGGATTTGGTTAGCAAAAATGGGGAAAAAAAAAAGAATATTAATTGCTTTGTTGATGTCCACATATATTGTGGGATATGTTAAATCCTAATTACAACTGACTGGCAGAAGGGAAAAGAGAAAAAAAAAGAAAAAGTGTAAAAGCTAAAATAAGGACAAATAAAGGTCATAGCTCCACAAACTGATCTCAGAGACCTGAAGCTGGTAAACACACACAGAGGTGCCTGGGCTAAACACAAAATGTAAAACGGGCATCCTCTTTCCTTCAGACTACACTCTATACATAGACAATATGTGTGTGTCACTTAATAGTCAATGCAACACCAGTATTTTTAATATCGTTATATCAGCCACTACTTCCTATTTCAACTACAATACTCCACATTTTTGGTGGGGTTTGTTTTGGGGTGGACTTTTTGGTTGTTTTGTGGGTTTTTTTTTCAATTGTAGCAAACTTAAAAACTGAGAATCAGAGTGCAAGAAATGCATGGTTGGTAAGAAAGTCTGAAATAAGAGTTTCCTAGTTATTGGCATTTTCTGGCAGGTCCACAATGCTAAACTGACCACAGGCAGGTGGCCTGGGTGCATCCCAGCACACTTGGATGACAGACCCTGGCCCTGGCGAGGCCACTACCTCCATGCCTCGTTTCTTCCTCTGTGAAATTCTTGCTGAGATCTACAGGTGAAACCTACTCTTAAAGCTAGGCAGTTTTGTGCCTATGCCCATCACACCCTTGCTGCATCAATCCACAAGCAGAGAAATGCACGTGGGTGCCCTCTTTGTGGGTCTAAAACCCATTGAAATCCTGTGCATGTAGGAGACCTGTAGGGGCACTTTGGCCAAACTGTACAACCCAACATGCGACCACTCGTGCCCAAAAGAGTGTGCTGGGGTGAGCTGTGGCCAAGGCCAAGGCCTGGCTGGCTCCCGTGCAAAGCGAAAACGGATTGAAGATACATCAGTGTCATGGTTTAACACCGGGTGGGACCTAGGACCACACAGCCACTTGCTCACTCCCCCGAGCTGGGCTGCAGAAGAGAATCAGAAGAGCAAAAGTGAGGAAAAACTCATGGGTTGAGATAAAGACAGTTTAATAGGTGGAGCAAAAGCCACACACACAAGCAAAGCGAAACAAGGAATTCATTCACCACTTCCCATCATCGGGCAGGTGTTCACCATCTCCAGGAAAGCAGAGCTCCATTGCACATGATGGTTACTTGGGAAGACAAATGCCATAGCTCCAAATGTCCCCCACTTCCTTCTTCTTCCCCCAGCTTTATATGCTGAGCATGCCGTCACATGGTGTGGAATATCCCTTTGGTCAGTTGGGGTCAGCTGTCCCAGCTGCGTCTCCTCCCAAATTCCTGTGCACTCCCAGCCTACTTACCGGCGGGGAGGTGTGAGGAGCAGAAAAGACCTTAATTGCTTAGGAACAAGTAAAACCACCAGTGTGCTGTCACACTATTCCCATCCCAAATCCAAAATATACCAGCTACACTGGCTGGTAGCAAAAAAAGTTAACTCCATCCCAGCTGAAACCACAACAACCAGTAACAAGTTTAAGCAACTGAGCAGGCCATTAACCGCATGTGTTTACATTCAAATTCACATGTAAATCCTTCATGACCGAAACGGCAGTGAATCCACTAAGATTTTCTAAAATGCTGATGGCGTAGAGGAGGGGGGGTGCGTACGCACAGGGCTACGCTGCTGTTTACACGGGGGGTTTCTTGCAGACACAGTAAACGTCGATGCACAGCTCTAGTTTATCCAAGTAACACCATCACCATTGCTGTGGTAATAAGCGGGAAAGTGCTGAGGTGACATACTCCCAGTCGGGAGGCAAGCGGAGCTGGGTGTGCGGCCTGAGCGAGGCTGCTGTGTGCCAAATGTTGCTGTAAGGTCTGGGGTGCGTGTGTGCAGCTACAGCACTCGCCAGGAGCCACGCGGCAGGGGACTTGCGCTGGCATCTCCTTTTCTCTGCAGCTCAACTACATTTCTTTAGGGACAGAAGGGACCACCAGATGCCCCCGTCTGGACTAGGTGCCTCCCTGTATCCTTACAACATTCCCAATATCTTGCACCCAACTGAAACACCCTGTCCACAAGGCACCCAGCCTTAATTTTGAAGATTTTTGAGAGATGCAGTGTCTACCCCTTCCTTTGATAGCTCCTTCCAAAATGTGTGCATTTCCCATTTAAATGTGTCTGGCTTCATACTCTGGACATGTCACATCTTTCTCTGCCAACGGGCCAGCCAGAACAAAGATGTAAAAACTTTGCAATGACTCCATGCATCTGATTGATTTCCCAATGGACACTGCAGGGATTTTTTCCCACTGGCATCTGCAAGAGCTGGAACGGGCACTGTGTGTAGAATAATCATTGACTTTGGGTAATTTGGAGTGCTGGGAATGCTCAACATACCCCATACAGGCAGAGGTGATGCCCAGATAGCAAAGCCATGATAAATTCTCCATTAACCTTTGACCACCTCCCAATTTTTGCTCACTGCTACATCTCCCCCGGGGCTTTATTCCAATATTTCAAACCTCAGAAGAGTTTCAGACAGCCACAGAAATGGAGCCGACAGAGAAATATTTCCTCTTTCCCACCCTAAGCGTGCAGTTTCTCTTTGGGTCCGAGGTCCAGGTCAGGTCAAGATGAAGTCTGGGTGAGGGCCAGCTTTTCTGAACTTTGTCACAGCTTGGATGTTTCCTGCTTCTGGAGTGAGTAGTGAGACACTCACACGTTTGCCTCGAAGGGCTGGAGGTGCTGGGCTTGACCTTGAAATCCCTGCTCCACTCCAGGCACTGGAGTTTGGCCATCAACTCCAGCGACCCCACAATTTCATCTTGCTAATTGCAGTTTGGCTCCTGGTGCAACTACGGCATTTGGCTGTAGAGGTGAAGAGAGCAAAAATAGTCCCTATTCACTAAAAGACAGAAACCTTTTCCAAATCATTCAAAAAATAATGCCTCTGCCAGATTCACAGCACCTACACAAAACATCAGACCAAGCTGTGGTGCAAAGGTAATTTTGCAATATTGTCTGCTTCGCCTTGCCAGCATGTGTTCCTGATGTGTGCAAACACACACACACGCACACACACGCGCACACCCTCTCACACACGCACACGGCCATCCTTTCCTTCACCATACAGTAAGTTTACAGAACTCTATTGTCTATTACCATAGTTCCAGGCTTTTATTCCTTTCTTTTCTTCTGTAACTTTTATTCCACAGCCAACAGACATGCACACACTCTGCCACGCTATCTCATTGTGATGTGTTCAGCTATTGTATTTGCCACCGATTGAAAAATCACATGCAACTTTTTATTTTAAATGTCTGATAAAATTTTTCAGTTTGAAAGGGGCCGACTGTACAAAGATTGTCCATACAAAGTTTAAAAATGCCACACACAAACTGGCACATAAGGCCATGTTTGATCTGTAATGCAAATAAAATAAACAAAGATGGTGAGTTTTAAGCCTAAAATTCCTTTGATCTTTGAAGCCCCATGGCTTTGAAAGTACAACTGCCTTCTGTATCACAGCCTGGCATGTACATCTATATGCCTATATGTGTACGTATACTTATACCTAACATAAAAAAACTTCTGTGTTCAAAATAGAGTCAGTAGCTAATTGCAAGACTATGGTTTTCTTCTTTAAACACCCTCTATGCATGAGTGAAGATCTTGTCCTGGTGAAGAAAAACAAATTCAAACACAAGCAGGACCTGGTTGAATTTATTTAGACTAAGGAAGACTTTGCAATACATGCAAGGCACAATCAAGCCCTAAAAATAAATGGCATGCAGTAGGGCGTGGGGCAGAGTGACCCTTAAGAGCACTTATTGGTACCCTGTGGAGGCAAAATAACTCCTCAAAAATGCAACACCCACCCAGGCACAGCAAGGCAGTGCAAGGCCCAGACAATATATACAGCCCCACTTAAATAGGGCATAAAATGATCTTATCCTAGGGGGAAATTTCACATCCATTTGGGTGCTCAAGAGGTGATGCTCAAGAGGAAGCTGATACCCAAGGCAGGATGAGCATCCCGAGCTTTCTGCAAATCAAGACCTTTACAGCATCTCACGTGGCACATCCAAAACCAGAGCTGTCTTTTCAGTGCCATGGCTGAGAGCTTCAGCTGCGCTTGGCCATTGCATCGTCCATGCTGGGTGGTTTACTGCTGTGTTTGCCTTTGGAAATCTCTATTAGCATCACTAGAGATTTGTGCCTAAGGGCAGGAGCTTCAAAGGGCAGGAAGAAGCCACTCCTTCTGCATATCTGGCAATATGTAAAGTTTTTGACTGCATGATACAACATTACAGAGCTGGACCACAAAGGGTAGAAGGCACCCGCGGAGAGCATTACGGTCAGCGTGGAAGACTGTGCTGTATGGGAAATGCAGGATTGCTTCTTTTAACCACTGACCCTCTCTCTGAGGGTCAGCAATATAGCTGCCATTTGAAAAAGTGCCATAGGACAGTCTCTTAGGGATTACTTAGAGCTGAACCATCCAAAACCAGTGTTCACCTCCACCTTTGAAGCTGGTTTCAGGACCTCTATCACAGCATGTGTTAGAAGTGTCCTCTCGCTGCAGCACTGGCACAAAGAGCAGAGAAGTGCTATGGGCTCACAGGGGCATCCTGCCCTCTGCCATGCCCATAACGCTGCTGAAACATGTGGTAGCTCACGACATATTATGGTGCAATAAGCAGCTTCCCATAGGCACGAAATATGAGATGTAGCCCTTAGTATCTCTCATGGAAACATCCACTTACTGCCTCCTTAAAATAAAGGTGATGTGCGTATAGTTTATAGAGGCATTTTAGGTTTGTGTGGGTTTTTTTAATAAAATGACTCAATAAACTATAGCCGTTAAGAACTGCCTAAATCATGCCTTATACCTGAACAGAGCCCTCAGTGCTCATATTTAAGCCTCCCTGAAGCCGAGAGGATGTATACAAAAATACTCATGATCTGCATTTAGCTTTTATGAGCTTCATAAATCTGTGTTAACAAAGTGTAACTGAACCCTCCTGCTGAAAAAAAAAATAAAAATTAACAATGCGTTGCTTTATTATAACCTCTACAGGAAGACCATCGTGAGGGATGGTCTTCCTGTAGAGGTTATAACATGAATTTCCTACTACAGCATACAGGAAAGCAGCAGAGTGTGCTATGAAGTACTGTATCGCAACAGTGCCAGTTGGTAAACTCCACATGAGTGGGAAGGTCTCCTTCTTCTACTCCCTCCTCCTCCTCCCCTTCCCCAGAGCTATTGGAAGGCTCCAGCCGGCATCAGCACAGTGGGCAGGGATGGAGCTACTGATCCAAGTGCCTAAGGCAAAAAAGGGACTTTTTGGAGCAGCATGTACTGGTGAAGGAAAGCAGGAGCTTACGTGATTTGCTGAATGGGGGCCTCATCTCGCAGCGCTACGGCTGAGCAAACAGGGAACTGTTTGGTTTGCTGGTGACTCAAACAAGCCAGCAGAAAAATCACTGCAGGTCAACCCAGAGCAAATACCTTCAGAAACGTTGCGAGAAAAGCAAAGCCTAAAGCACTGTTTTGTTTCAGGTTAAATGAAGTGTTTCACTTTCAAACGGAGCAGCTGGTATACTGAAGATCTCTTTTGCAGGACGGGCTTGAGAAGGAAGTAATTTCGAAGTTAAATTTGGCATGGTTCAAATTTTCAGGGTTTTTGCAGCAGCAAACTTCACGTGAGAACAGCAAACAGTTGCACCATTGCTGAACCTGCCTTCTCTAAGGAAAATTTTGGCCGCCAAAGGGTTGGGTGCCTCTCCTTGGCATGCAGCACAAGGAAGGTGCGAGGTGCGAGCCCTCCTGGAGGGCAGTAGCTCCCGGCGTGCTATTCCTACTGCGTCCAACTCACCCTCCGCTGGCTCCTTCAGCAGCTGCATTTACAAATGAAGTGTTTCACCTGCATTTCATATTTTCCCCTCCCAAGCACCCTGAGGGTGAAGTTCATTTTACAGGCTCACCAATTATTACGTTTTGATTTACAAAATTTTCTTTTAAAAAGGAAACCCACCGCAGGTTTGTGCTTAAAAAACAAATGCAACCTCCTTCCCCCACCAAAAAACATGCATAGTGAAACTGGCTTCCCTGTGAGCAGAGATCTTTGCTGCTGAAGATGACAAGGTGTTCATGAGAAGTGATGTGGCCACTGCAGACCCTCACAGTCAAAGCATAAACAGCGGAAAAGGCCAGTTTCTGATGGAAAGGGTGGCACCAGCGGCACCTGAGATGATGTTAGAAGGTTATATGTGGCTAGTATGAAAAGGCATAGAGATAGATGACCTCCAGGTTAGGAGAAGTACAGTTGGTCACATGTTACATTGAGCATATTCTGAGCATCGCATCTATAGAACCCGAAAAAAAATCTTTATTTTCTTTGATCAAAAATACGTATAGAAAGGCCTGTTTCGAGGAAAATATCATACACTTTTTTCTTGTTTAACAAAATAAATTAAATATACATGACTTCTGTTTAAACTCTATATAGAATTACAAAGGTTTTATATTTGCAATTGGACTAATTTCCAGTCCATATAGGTATTTAATATGGTCCTTCTTTATTTCATCTTCTTACTGTTGTTTGAACTGCAATGAAGTTGTATCATTTCCAAAATGTTATCTGAGGGGAGGGGACAACCACACACAACCTAGGTGAATATTTCTCAAATGCATTTTTTCCTACAAGATTATTATTTCATTCTCTTTGTTTCTTACTCTTTTTTCTAATGTTTTCATATATTTTGCATTGATGTAGAAAATCCAGTAGCTTGTCACTGTGAGCCATCAGAGGACAGTGTGTTTTGCTTTCTTCACCATCAGCAGTTCAATTATTATTATTATTAATTATTATTATTTCTTAAATATAAATATAAAGGTGTTCTGTACAATGTTCCTCTTTCCTTCTTTCCTTTTTCCTGGCAGTGGCACTGAGTCCTAGGACCAGGGAGCGGAGCATTTGTGGTTTGATCTGCAGAACCCGCCATGGGAAACACGATGCCTTCAACTTGCAGAAATCAAACACACCAGCTCAGTTAGCCTTTCAGACCAAATTACCGTGATTAAGAAGCATTCAGCATTTCACATTGTGAACAGAAATTCATTTTTCCAGGCCCTCTTGAACTACTTTTTTTTTTTCCCTGGAAGAGCTGAGTTGGTTACGTCTCCTGGTGCTTTGGCACTAAAACTCAGGTACTTCAGAGCTCGAGTCACTCAGAGGGAACAGGCTCTCCTGCATGCTCCCACGTGGGACAGGCTTGGGGGCTTCCCACCAAAACGAGTGATGTGCAGCAGGCACAGGAACAGAAGTGCCCATCTGGAAAAGCGCTGCGGTTGCCTCTTGCTCTTCCTGCTCCTTTTAGCAACACAAGGAAGGAGGTGGTGGTTCATGTCCCTGTGTCCTGTCTCACTTGTTGCCACCTTAATTAAAAAATCCGGGAAGGCTCTGCTGTTGGGGATGGCTGCCTCTCTGCTGAGATTCGGAGTTCCTTCATTATTCCTCAGCTACATCCTGATTGCAATAATTAAAAAAAAAAAATCTCTTTTCTCTCTCTGTCTTTCTCTATTATATATATATTTATATAGATAGATATAGATATATACACATATATATACACACACATACACACACGCATATACAATTATATATATATGTATATATATATTTAAAATTATATATAATCTTTTCTGTCTGCTTTGCCTATTGCTGGCAGTGTGAGCTGACTTGGAGCAGTCTCTTCTGAGGTACCACGAGGAAAAGCCCAAACGAGCTACTGTACACGGCCACCCACTTAGCACTGGTACTGAATGTGCTGGTGCTGATGGACTTTGCCTTCCACGTGCGAGTGGGTGTGGGTGTGGATGTCCGTGTAAATCTTTGGGTACATTTTGGATGCCATGGCTGGGGCAAGTGCAGGCCCTTGCGACAGTAAATGCTGCTGCTGGGCGACATATTCCTCATAGTTTATGGAGGAGATGCAGTCTTTGTCGGGGACCTGGGAGACACAGATTCTGTCCCGGGGCTGCGGCCGGTGCACGGGGGCAGCAGCTGGTGGGGAGCAGGGTTTCTTCTTGGTCTGGCAAAGCCACAAGAGGATCGTTCCGAAGATGAAGACGGCTCCGGCGGGGATGCCGATGATCACGGGCCAGGGCAGGCTGCTGGTCGAGGAAGGGGGCACAGGTGCACTTGGAGGCTTGGGATCTGGACATCATGGCAGGAGAGAGACAGAAAGAGTTAATTAAATGCAGGCAAAGTGAATTCAAAACAGATGTCACACTTGGGCTGGCTTTCGTACAGCCTGTCTGGCAAGCGTGCCAGACCAAGTAACAAGGGAGAAATCAAGCCAGCACATGATGTTTGGTAACTGCTTTGCTTTTCAGTGCTCCTGGAAGGACAAGCAACCCATTTTCTTTGGTTTAGGGGTCGGGAGGGGAGTCTTTGGGTGATTTTTTAACTTTCTTATCCAAGCTTTAATGGATGCACTAGAGCCAGCCCAAAAGAGTTTCCTAACACCCTCACTCTGTGATGGAGTGGGCTTCGCTGCCCAGATTGGAGGATACAACGTGGGACGTGTCAGTAATACCTCCATGTCAGCAGCCCAGGAGGCACGATCGGGTTGCACAGAGCAACAGCACATTGCCCACTTGCCTCTGCCAGGTGTAGCTGTGTCTGCGTGGGCTTTAGACACTCTCTAGTATCCCTGTCTAGCGATATACTGGAGCTACTCAGCAATGCTCCACCATGACAGGCAGCATGAATGTGGCATTTTGGGGGGTGTTGTTTTGAGTTTCTTGTGTGTCTGAGAGGAAGGTTGAAGGATGTACGTGAGCTGGTGTCCCCTCCTTGGTGCCCAAGCCGTGGAGAACTGAAAGTTCACATGGCATTAAAGTGTGTGTCCAACTCCCTATGGGTTCTACCTTCACCAGTCTTTTTGGAGCTGCTGTTGGCTTTCCTAGGGCAGCAAATGCAGCTACTGGAGGAGATAAGATGCTTCAGACAGCATCTTTCACACCTACCTCCCCCCTCTCCTCTGTACTGTTGGCATTCTTTACACCCCCGGGTTTCTCAGCCTGATCTCTTGATTTATAGACCCAAAAGGAGTCCTGGGGTAGGATCCTAGCTATCAAAATCCTCATCTAGATAGCTACTAGCTGGGATTTCCATAGCCGTAGGAATTCAGCTTGCAGGAAGACGCTCAAGAAATTTTGAAAACCACAGGTTATCCAAACCGCCCAATATGTTACATTCAAACATATATCACTTAACTTTCAAGTCAAACTTCTATAAGACACTGATGTCTTTTTCTCTCCTTGACAAATAATCCTACGGCTAGCCTGAAATATTAAATATATACCATGTGGTCTCTTTGAAGTCAGAAGCACCTAAACTGTTGACCTCAATAGACAAAACTTTGATTCACCAACACTGAAAATTACAGAATAATTTAGGCTGGAAGGGCAGTTTGGAGGTCATCTTGTCCAACCCCTGCTCAAAGCGAGACAGGATCAGAGAACTGACCCATCAGCTGACCACAAAAAAACAGTCTTCATGTTGGTTGGCAGAAATCCTCTGCTGGGCTGAAATGAAAGTGTTTTGATATTCATCCATGTTGTTCTTCAGAGTTGTCTATGTCAAATCTGGTAGACTTACAAGCAAAATGTGTTTTTCTAACTCATGGCCTTGCAACCACATTGTTGCCTCTGAGGGCAATCTGGGTTCTCCTTCTCCGTCATTGCTACTAACAACAGGCCTGCAGGCTCTCTTTCTGGAATGAGGCCTCATTATAGTCCCATTTAAATCAATGGAAAGTATCCCACTGATTTCATTGCAAGCTGGATCAGACTCTCATAGTTCAGAAACACCCAGAGGCTTTGAGTTATATCCCACCCACGCAGCCTTTTCCTTGGGATTGACAGGCTTTCTAGTTGGGAGTTTAGTCCTAAATCTAAGTGATGCAGAAGAAGATGCCAAGAGCACTCTCTTACTTGGCAACCTGCTGTCAGTATCTAAATTCAAGCTAGTGACTCTCGGCTGCTGAGAAACAGAGCTTTGGCAATCAGCGAGCAGGGGAAGGGGGAATCGAGGATGGAATCCTAAGGCCATGCTGCCTTCCTCACAGGATTCATGAGTGTTTTCCCCACTGTCTACACAGAAAACCAGTCCTAACAGCCTGGGAGAGTTAATGATCTCTCTTTCTTACTGGTGTCTTGACTGGAGACACTCCATTAGACCTGACCGCCAAAATGTTCTGATATTGCCTCCAGCTCCTGAGGCTGATTTTTTTCATAAAACTGGTGGATCTGAAGCTAGATTCACATGGCAAGATAAGGCAGAAAGAAATGCCTTTTTCAATAAAAAATTTTATAAGGGCAGAACTGCACAGTCAGGAGACAATGGAGTAAATGACAAAGCAAGGATGGTGTGTCTCAAACACACTCGATACAGCCTCAAGTGGACGTGGCCACCAGCTCTGAGGCCTGGAGAGAGAAGGAAGCAGCTGCAAGTCTGGTACAAGGATCCCCAGGGAATCACTGGGTAAGAATTCAACTAATCAATCATTCTCTCTTTCACACTCATTCTTTTCCTTTGCTTGTGACTGGGACAGTTGTTATTCTTCTGTCATTTTATGGGCCTGTATCATTGTTTCCTTTTACCAGTAAAAACAATATAAATAAGAGGATGAGAAAGAAGAAATCTGAGGGAATGGGGTTGCAAACTGTGTTGCTATTCTGCTCCCTTCTCACGCGCTGCACCCTGTCACTAAAGTCATTAGTGCCTGCAACTGTACTATCCTTTCCCAGCTCCTCTTCCATACAGGAGCAGGTAACTCATTTTCCTTCCCCTTACTGGAATCGTTATTCCCCGTGAAGGGAGAAAAGGAAACATCATCAAGAGGATTTCAGCAGGGGCTGATTTAAATCAGGGTTGGTTTAGTCCCTCATGCATTCTTACTAGAACTGGACTAGCCGAAATCAGCACAGCATCACAAAGGGCCATAGAGCCCAGTAGGCATCAATAGTTGGGTTAATAAAGATCATGATGCAGACTATTGTCTGCAATGGTTGTCTATTGTCTGCAAGTTCATATGGGGAAAAAAAAGGCATAACTCACCTGGCAGAACGGTGAGAAAAGCACTGCGAAAGCTGTAGCCCATGGTGTTTGCCCCTAGGCAAATGTACATCCCTGCATCCTCTTCCTTGGCTCGAGTAATCATCAGTTTGTTCAGGTAGGAACCATCGGGACGGGACCAGACCTCCCCCGTGGGCAGCACAACGAACTTCTGTCCCCCAACGTCGATAGTTGAATTGTACTTGCTCTCTGTGCCGTACTCCACCCTTTTCAGCCACTGGATGACGGGTTTGACATCGCTGCGGACTTTGCACTGGAAGGATGTGGTCCCACCGTAGTCTACCGTCGTGTTTACGGGGTGCGTCCCTGTCAGGATGGGCTTGGACCTTGTCCTCTCTGCACAAAAACACAGGGAGCTCCATGGAAAAAGCTGTTTGCCAATCTCATTAACTTGTGATAGCAGAAACATTGGGAAAAGGTGTAGGAGGGACGCAAAATAATTGTCTAGTCCAACTCCCTGCCCCAAAGCAGGCTTAGATTTCTGCAAACCTCTCCTGATATAAATTCGCTCAGCCTCTGCCAAAGCCTCTAATGGTAGATGCTCTTCAGTCTCTACAGTCAACTCCTCCATTGTCTGAGGCTTGGCAAGTGTTATCTCATGCTCAACCTGAATCTTCCTATTTCTAACAAGGAAGTTACTTACTCAATCTGCAGCAGGTCTGGATAAAAGTTTGCTCTCCCTCCTAGCCCTTATATTTTGGAAAATTTTCTTCATCCCTCTCTGTTGTACACTAAACAACTCTCCTAACTGCTAAGAAAATAGGGTCCTAAGATTCTCCTACAGAAGGTTTTTCTCTCTTTTCTGTGTTTCCGCTCTCTCAGGTCTCTCATGAAGCATTTATATTTGGGCGGCAGTTTGCAGGGTGTTACGCAGCACCGCACAAGTCAGACCTGGCCCTTCTGCTCCTTAGCAAGTATTTGAAGTCCAGTCTGAACTGCTGAATTTCCCCATTCCCTTCCCGTACACTGCAGCTATGAGACGACAAAAGGGGCCATCGTTCCTTATACTCCCACTCCTTGTGTACCCATATCTCAGGGACCATATCCCAGAATAATGGGATCTTAATGATGTACCTACAGGGTCAGAGGCTGCACTGATCTTTCTTGAGTCTTGACCTGAGGAAGATAAATGGCCTGACACTAGCCAAAAAGGCCAAAACCCATTTCAGGATTAAATTTGAGCAATAGTATAGGTCTGAACACAAATGAAGTGGATTATTTCACTGTAAATGGTCACTTGATATTGACCCTGATGATGTCTTATCAATGTTTATAAATATCTGAAGGACAGTGTAAAGAAGATGAAGCTAGGTTTTTATCAGTGGTGCCCAGTGACAGGACCAGAGGCAATGGACACAAACTGAAACACAGGAGGGTCCTTCTAAACATCAGAAAACACTTTTCTGTTGTGAGGGTGACTGAGCACTGGTACAGGTTGCCCAGAGAGATTGTGGCATCTCCATCCTTGCTGATATTCAAAAGCCGTCTGGACATGGTCCTGGGCAACCAGATCTAGGTGACACTGATTGAGCAGGGAGGGTTGGACCAGATGACCTCCAGAGGTCCCTTCCAACCTCAGCCATTCTGTGATGCTGTGTCTCTTACCACTGTGTCTGGTAGGGTGCAATTTGCAGGTGAATATGACAGAACCTTTGTATTCTCAGACACAACCTCAGTTTTTTACCAGATTATTTACAAATACATATCTATTGAGAGTCTACACCAGAACCACTGTGGCTATTCCCAGTTTGGGGACAGTGAGGGGAGGGGTAAGATATATTCTTTCTCCTTTTGGTCTTCCCAAATGTTCCGTAAGGACAGACAAAATTGGATGGGAAAAGGCCTTTCCTTTCATGGACTAATGGCAGGCTGTGCATATTGTCTCATCTTTCATCTGGGGGTCCTTCAGGACTTCTGTCATCTCAGTTGCTGGGCCTGGCAGCTGCCCATGGGGACCAAACTCTGCTGGAAGCCATCCCATGCCATGTCATCCACTACTGGGGGAGCGGAGACCACAGACACCACCAGTGAGGAAGATCTTCACTTCACCCTTACCTCCCTGCTTTTATTATTTCTTTCTTCAGTCTAATCGTCCCCACACTCACTATGGAGCAAATTTTTGTGGAGGAAGAGCTCAAGAAGGCTTTTTCTTTTCTAGCCAATTACAAAATCTTTCCTTTCCCACAAATTTTTTTCATCAAGTCTCAGCTGATGAAGGAAACAAGATGGTAGGAAAGGAAACCAAACGCACGAGGTTCACAAGACCATCCTTTCCAGCATGATCATAAGCCTTATGTTGTGTCAACACCACATAAAGTCAAAGGAAAAATATATCCCTCATTCTGAGGAATGTCTGGGTTTTTTTTAGTGCTAGCATCAGAGAAATCAGTCACAGTTTCCAGAAAAGGAGGTACTGCAAACCTCTATCCTAGGCACCGAGATAAATTATGGTATCGCAGTGGGTGGTAACTGCTGGCAATCATCAACTGCATTTGATGGCAAACACTGCAGAATTGAGCATGTAACAAAACAGCTCCCACCAGCACTGGCTTTGGGGTGAGAGGAAGGAACAATGGATCCTCTTTCAAAACCTCAGGATACTTTCAATGATGAGGGCTCTAAAGATGTGCCTGGGGAACAAAAATACCACAGTGGTCTCCACAGGCTTTGCCTTGGGACTGTGAGCGGGAATCACAGCTGGGGAGAGTAAGACTCAGATAAGCAGGACTTAGGAGTGGAGGCTCAGGGGAAATAAAAAAAAAGGAGGAAATTGAATAAAACCTGAAATGCTCCACAGAATTATGTTAAAAATAGAAAGACGTCTGAAAACTGCTTAATGCCCTTATCTCCTTGACTCTGGTTCCAGCTTTGGTTACTGTTTTCACTCCTAGCCAGCAAAAGCTAATGAAAACAAAGGTTACATACATCTTTAAGTTGATAAAAACCAAGATAAACAGGGACACAGAAAGGGGTTTGTTCCTGGTGCTGTCTGGTTTTGATGAAGTGAAAATGCCACAGCTGCCATTAGGATGGGGCTTGATTCATTTCCCTGTCTCTGCTCCTGGTTTTAGTGTAAACACATGTTTTTACTGTCTCCACACAGCTGCATCTTTATCAATCCCAGATGTCCAGCAGGTTTGTGCCTTCTGAGCCCAACAGAGCTCCCCACATGTGCTTTTAATTCCTGTGATTCTAGAGAAAGGACTTATCAGAGAACAGATCTTTACCTTTAAGAACAATCTTTCACACTGGGATAAACTTTCTCATGCTAAAATGTATGCACAGACAGACAAACGACATGCTTTCCATGTGGCTGGAAATAGCCCTCCATGCCCCCGCTCCTCATTAATGAAAGCTATTCAATCTTCCCTCCATTCAGCTCATCTTCTCCACTTTTGTGAGTTGGCTGCTCTGTAATCATTTCCATGACAACTTATGATGATGTCATAGACAATGCACAATGATTTAAGAATAAGAGCTCTCCTCTGGTAAACGTAGGTAGGATTTGAGTATAATTATCTTCAGTAATAATATGGGAAACGAGAGATGAGAGACCAAGAATCAGAACAGCTAGATAGTAAGAAAAGCAATTTACTCTATGCCACCAAAATACAGGGTAGTCCCCCGCAGCTCATCTTCTAAGGGCTGAATCTTTAAAGCTATGTAGGCATCTAAAGATACAGACAGGACCCTGGGATTTATTTTTTTTTTAGTATCTCAGTTGTACCCACCTGAACCTTCAGATGCCCAAATGTTTTTTAAAATCTGGTCCTAAAGCTTTGTCTGGCTAATCACTCTAGCCATAAGATTTCTGCTAATTCCCTTGGGACGCTCCTCTAACGAAGTGGGCTTCCTATTACAGCTATATCTAGACTAAATTTTCAGTTGATTGGTTTGACCCTATTACCACTGTGATAGAGTAATCTGGGCCACGCTAAATATTTCCACTCCTCCTCTATGGTACATGAAAGGGCTTTCTCAGTTAGTTCTCAGTCTGTCCTTGAATTGACTCTGTTGGTAGTATAAGATTGAATTGGGCAATGGTGAACTTTTACCATGCAGATGCCCTTAGAGAAGACTGTTTCCCAAGTATCTCTCCTAATTTCAGCTACTAACTTCTATTATTGCTACTCTGTCTTACCCAGGTGTTAGGTTTATTCTAGAGTTTCAATAATGTTTTCTCTGTCTCTGATGTTTTTAACACTTTCCCATTTCTGTGTCCACACACTTGCCATCACACTCCACTCTTTTTTTGCAGCCAGCCTTCTTCTCAAAGCTCCCTCCCTGACTTTCCACCCCAGATGCTGCACTTACGGATTACTTCAACTTTGTATGTTGCATTGATTTCTCCAACTTTGTTAAACACTCGGCAGGTGTATTTCCCACTGTCCTCTGGCTTCAGGTTCTTCAGGTTCAGCGTCCACTTCTTCTTCTTGTTCTCCCCAATCTCTTGGGGTGTGAGGGGCTTATTGTCCTTCAGCCACATGATGTCAGGCCGTGGGTTCCCGCTGGCCACACACTTCAGGCGGATGGAGCTGCCGACAGGACGGGCGATCACTCTCCGTCTCATCTTGGCAGGCTGTGTGAACCTGGGTCGGGCTGCAAAAGGCATGAAAAATTGACTGTGGTGAGCAAAAGGCACACAAAGGAAGATACTACTGTCAAGTGTTATGGACAGATTTGTTTGAGAGGCACCCAACAACCCCATACATACCAGTCTAGCAATCTCATATCAGCTCAAACTAATTTCCTTAGAAAGGGGGCACTATCCAGCCTGATGCATTTGAATGTCTAGTGGACTGCCATGGTCACCGCATTAGCCTTCAGCATAGCAGAACCCTGGAATTTCTCAGTGTCCATAAGGCAACTGCGTCAGACCATCTCACAAAATAATACCAAAATCACACTATTGCAGATGAAGGCAAAATGCAGCCCCATAATCACATTATAATCATTACCATATTCCATGCCACAAGTTCAAGCCCTTATCCAAGACCTAAGGAAAAACCTCAGATACCTGTCAGGCCATCTATTTTCTCAATCTTTTGCTGGTCATTTGAAGCTTCACGTTCTGGAGGTGTTCTGACCCCTAGTTCTCACTGCCTTTAATGTGACTTAAGAAGAGTCAACATCTTTTCAATGTGTAGCAAAGTCTTAGAAATGTGCCAGACTTTTGTACATTAATCTGAACTGAAACATATGCAATTCATTCAACATTAATTTATGAAGCATTCACGCTGAAAGGCACAAAGAAGCACAAAAACAAAAGGAAAGACCCAATAAAAAAACCTTGAGTTTGTTCTTAGAAGATAACCCATGCCAGTCCATCCCACAAATGGAGAAGCTGAAGCAATAGCTGCTGATGGACAGAATCATGGGTTAAGATAGTCACCTTCTCTTAGCAAGGAAGTCACCAATATTTCTAATGGCAGTGACAAGAACGCTAGAGAAATGCAAGGTCCTCAGCTGGCAAAATCTGAAACTTAGACCCTCAACTGCACCTAACTTTAATTCAGATTATGTCACAATTCCAGAGGGAAAAGAGGTGGCACCTTTACACCCTAGTAGCTTTACTGACATTGCAGAGAGTCTTCCTGTAAAGTCGTGAGTTGCTCTACCTAATCAATAGAAAGAAAATTATCTTTGCAAAAACTCTTAAAACAATTGAAACAATAGAACATGACCAGTAGCAAGGCAAAAGCTTGTCTAATAGTATCCTGTAGTGCAGAATTCAAAAGGAATTACATATTTCCCAGAGTTACTTTAATTATGCAGTGACAGTCCAGGGGCACTGCTAACTCCAATCTCCTGCTGAGATTAACACCACCTCTGACTCCCGCTTGGCACTCTCCTCCTACATCCAAAATACTGCTGCCAAATTCACCTGTCTTCTTTTTTTTTTATTTTGACAAAGCCAGTTTCTCCTCTGAGTCTATTCAGCATCTCCACAACACATTTCTCTCCCTGCTTTTGAACCCTGTTTCTTGCTTACCATAATCTTACTCTTCAGCCATAAAGGGCAGTCACCCTGCATTTTCACAATCCCTGGCAAATTCTCCCTGGTCTTTGTCTTGGGAGATAAGAGAACTAGGCAATGAGTGGCCTGCTCTGTGGCACACTGGGTTGAATTATGCCTGTCAGCCACTGGCCTTCACCACTGGCAACTGGAAAGCCACAACCTCAGTAGCACATAAGACACCAAAGCAAGCTGAGAAGCTTGTGCTTTAGGTATCAGGGAAATCTGCTGCAGGGCAACAGAGTGGGACACCCTACTACAGAGCCAGCCCTGCTGCCCGGGGCTGAGGGACAGAAGCTCTGGGATGTGCACTATAGCAGAGCTTTGCTGGATGGAGGAAGCTGCTCTGCAGCTTCTTCTCTCCAAGCACTGGGGAACTGCAGCTATTGCCCTCCGAGGTCTGTGAACATATCCCTTAGTCCTCACCCCACTGCAGCCTTGCCCAACATCCCTTCCTTTCAGAAGAAGACACCCTTTGGCATACCCCTCTCTTCAGAGTCCTTTTCTGTAGGGGAAACCATCTGCCTCCACAGCCTCCCCTTGCCCCCTTGGCTGTCATTTTGGGTCCCAGCCATTTCATGTTATTTCAAACTCTTGCTCAGAAATGCTTTACTCTCCGTACAGAGGCTTTCATGTGTAATCTAAGGAACCGGAGCAACTCCAGCACTGAAAGTCCTTGCTGTGACAGCTGAGCAGCAAGTGTGACATACTAACCCACTCCACAGGTCGTGGTGCGTAAATTGCTGGGTATTCCCTTGAGGGTCTGCTGCAAGAGGAGGCCCCCTCCCAGCAAAAACAATCACCCTCCCAGAGAGATAATTAACCCCATCATAGCTGCACATTGTGAGCAATGACATGCTGACGGTTAAGTCTGAGCCGAGGGAGATGTGCTGATAAGGGCTGTCATTGTGGAAATCCAGTGAATGTCTGCAAGGTGCATGGAGAAGTTAAGAACAAGCTGCGAAATGGGTCTAAACAGTTATCCTCTAACACAGCAGTAATTTACTCTGAACTGCGGGTCCAGGTAGGGGTGGATCCTCACCGGATTCTTGGGCTGGGACTACCATATGAGAGAGCAGCCTCGGGACAGGACAGTCACACTGCCCATGCAGAGTGAAGAGTCGAGTGAGGCTAAGCTCTCGCCTTCCCTTACCGCTTCCCTACTTCCACAGCAATATTTCAGAAGGACTTGGTGTCCCTGCTCGGTAAGGGCGCTGCAAGACAGAAAGTCTCTTTCCTCCCCAAAAATCAGGCCTATAAGGTTTCTGGTTTTCCTCCCACTGTGACTCCCATGAATCTCTCTGGAGTTTTGCATTCATTGCTCGTACATTGTTGCCCAGATACATTCCAGTCTACAGGTAAAGCTAAACTTCTTTGGCTCTTTCTGTCTTTCTTTCTTCTTCTGTTTAAAGAAGGTTAAGTGATTATGTGGTCTCAAAAGCTACTCCAGGCTGTGCGCAATATGCTGAAACCAGATCCCATTTACACAGTCCTGAATGTTTCCTTGACAAAAGCCTGAATTAGACAAGTTTAGAAAAGGCAGTTAACAAAAAAGGAGAAAGAGACACACACACACATAAGAGAGAAAAAGAGACCCAGCCAGCACAAAGGAGAAACAGGGAGAAGCAGCAGTGTGAGAGAGGCAGAAAAACTCTTTTGAGCTGGTGCTAGTAAATGTCTGTCCCCAAATCTGTACCATTACAGAAGTTTTGCTTGTTGGAGTGCCAGTGAAGACCATTACAAAGTGCCTCTGTGTTATTTATACTTCACATGCTTGTTCTCCTCCACATCACTTGGCGTTTGCTTCATAAACATGAACAGCACATTTGTACAGTATAAATTATGCCACACACAAGAGCAAGGGAAAACACAAGTGGATGGGGACAAAGAGACAGTGTTGTGCATGGGCTCCTTGCTGAAATGCTGTTTACCATAAAGATTTATTCAAGCTAATGAAAATTAAATGAAACAGAAGGCTGTCGGCACAAAGACCTGGGAAGGAATTCAGCAGTCTCCTCTTCCTCCGGGACACCTCGAGGTATATGGATTAGTCACAGAGGCTCCTGTCAGATGTTGCTTATACAAACTGAGGTAGTTAGCTAAAACATGTAGTCTGCTGCGATCCACCACAATTACCTCTACATTGCGATGGTCAGCACCTCTTCAATCTTTCCTGATACTCACACAAAAAAGTGTCACGATATGACTAAGTATTGAAATACTTTCAAGTCTTTTGGATAAGAGCTTACCCAGTTGTGGGAAGACATGGCTTAGGGGTATCTAGTTTCCCAAGATCAGCTACCTGCTCTTGATGGGGGCCCGACCTCTCCCTAGTGATACCACTCAACAGTGGTAGCTGGAAAGCAAAGTGGAGGGTTTTTTTTCCCATGCTTCTCCTCTCCCAATTCTCTAGAGCCCAGGACTCTGCAAACACAAACTGTTCCTTCACCCATTATCCTCCAGAGACCTGCAGATACACACTGACCCTCACAGAATCACAGAGTCACCTCCCTGCACACCAGCTCACACCAACACTTTGCTGGTGAACACTGCTGGATGGAAAGAGCTTGGGTGGGTGTGTGGCCTGCCACAGCCGTTTCCCTGCTTGGGGAGAGGAGAAAGGAGGGAGGGAAAGGGGAAAAAGCAGAGGTGCAAGAACACTCTGCAGCATAATGAAGGACTGGGCCAGGGAAGAACAGAGTAAGACACTGTTTGATATGAGATTGTCAATGCCTAATAATTTTAGTAGAGCTTACATATTTTTTTATAATATTATTGTTGCATTGATCCACCAGCTCTACCAGAAGCACATCTGCCGTGGCATTCAATGTCTACTCCTATGTCCACCAGGGTAATGAAGAGTGCAGAGATGGCAGCTTTTCTTGCTACCTGCTGAATCCCTCCTGACCTGAAGTTTATCAAAGCCACCCTTTCTCTAGCTTTAAAACATTGTCAGCCATTTCCAGAATGAGTGGAGGTTGCCTTCCTCTCCCAGATCAAGCTCAGGCTCAGATGAATCTGTAATTCAAAGCTACTATGGCACTGCCTCCTCTAGGTGTTGACTGGACTACACCACAGCACACCACATCCCTTGTTTGCCAGCTCCTGAAGAAAACTGGCCTCTGCTCAAGTAGTGTAGACTCATATGGTGAAAGTTTGACAGGTTCCACCCCTATCATTGCTATGAGGTTACTCCCTGGCCATGAATGTGGTACAAAGCCATCTCTGTATTATAAAATTAAAAGGAGGGATGTACTGCAAGAGCAAAATGGAAATGCTGTGCTTCATCCTTCAAGGTCATAAACTCACATTGCACTCCTGTTGGTAATGGCCAAAAGCTGTTTGGCATCAGTCTGACAACTTACTGACCTTCAAGGAGTGCTTGGACCAAACTTTGGACCTGCAAGTTTTGCAGTGATTCAGAACCCATTCCATTCCAAGTGAGATTTTAGGAGTTGCCCAAAGCTCTGCAACAGCACCAAAATCCTATGCTTGAACATGCCAGGGCTTGGAGCAGTTCACGCAGGTGTCTAAAAGAGAGGGTAATTTTAAAAAATACTCAGCTTTGGCCTAATGCTAATTCTCCTGAAGTGAAGTCAGACCTCCCATTTGCCCTCAGTGGGAGCAGTGTTATGTTGGCACTGAAGGCTTTTGGAAATATTGCTGTAAAAGTCAATATGCCTTTTATAGACAGTCTATGAAAGTTATAATAACTGCACATGCAAAAGAAAGTCACTGCCCAGAAAAACAAATGCAAGGGAGAACCATGCTGAGGTACATGGCAGGGGGCCCTACAGCGGACCATGGGCTGCATTTCACAGAAGGACCCTTGGATGGGATCCATTGACATCGAAATGTTCAGCTAACACACTGTTTATTATTTGACCATCTGTAGGGAGAACTCACTCCAGTCGTTCTGCCTTTCCTTTCCTTCCGCAACTGAGAAATGTGCCGCATGAACAGCACTGAACCAAGAACCGAGGAAAACCAACAAACATACACTGCTCCTTACCCCATTGCTTCCCAGTATGATCTTCATATTCTCCATTGGAGCCTTCAGGTACCTGGCTATCCTTTCCTGAGCTGGTGTCATCTGCAAAGGAAAGGAAAGGGAAGATGTTACAAAGGTCTCCTACAGTGCTGCAGTACGATAACAAGAGTTTGCATCTCCTCCTGGAGGCACCATGCAGATGAAACACATTCAACATACATTCGGCATCCACATCCTGGCACTTACAGCCTCGTCAGTTTAATAACAATTTAGTTTGCTGCTTTATGAGTTTTTCGGCAGGCTACCAAAGCAATGGGAGATTAATCAATGTTTCCATTAATAGCTGACAAAAGCCTCTTTGTTTATGTTTACAGGTTGCCGTTTCCTAGGAGGAGCTGATCTGTTGTACCTTTTATGCAAATAATGGTATAAATCCAAATTACAGCTAATTAAACCTAGGAGGTGGGGGAAGACTTATATGATCAGTCACACAGAGCACAAGCAGTGGAATTAGGGCCACTAATTTGCCTTTCAGCTTCCATACAAAATCAGGAAATCCAGCAGGTCTGGGGTCAAATGAGCCCTCAATGGATACTGAGTGCAAAGCTGTGGCTGGGGAAAGCAAGAGTGAATTGAAAAGCTGTTTGTGTTTTGTTTTGTGTATTTTGGTCTTTTTTTTTAATTAAGACCACCCATCCACCTGTATTGACAACACACCGCTTTGTCCCTTGTCACTCTAGTTGTCTATACCACTACTACAGAGCAGCACCAAGGCCTCCGTACCCTGTACTGCTAGGAGAAACAGAAATCACCAAAAGGCGAAACCCCCATCTCTCCAGCAGCCCCCACCTCAAATTGCCACATTACCACTGTGACACGGCCACGACATGGTCTCCATGAGGGCTGAGGGAGCAGGGGAGTGCCCTGAGCCTCTTTGTGCAACCTGGGCTGTGCTGGTGGCCTCACACCTCTGCAGTGCCCAGATGTGAAGCTTTTTCTGCCTCCAGTAATAGCCTGACCTCTACTGCACAAGTGCTCAGCTCAGCACAGAGCACCCTTTTACAGCAGTGCATCACACCAGGAGGGACGTCCACCTAAGGGACTTTGGGCATCTATGGGTGACAGTGCAGCAGCGTGGCTCTTCCAAGGCTACTTCTGTACTCTACAGGTGGCGCAGCCCCATACAGCAGCTGGATTTGAGCTCTTGATTAAGAGCTTCTCAGCTCCTAGCTGAAGTGCACTGAAGTGTGTGAAGTTTCATTTTCAGAAATAGGTCAGGTGAAGCTGGGAGAAAGTTCACTTCAATAAGGAACTGCTCTGCAGTAGTGTAAAAAAAAATAAAAATGGAAGGAATGAATCCTTACAAATGTCCAACTCCTAAACCCCATAAGAAAAAGGTCTCATGAGCATAAGAGAGGAAATTTCTTGTGGCAGTCTTTGCAGCAGAGAGGAAAAACTTATCCCAGCCTATACATGAGCATGTCCATCCCCCGCTAATGTACAAACAGTATAGCTGCAGAGTACAGTTGTTTTATAAGTTAGGTTGTGCTTAAACAGTGCTTAGTGCCTAAACCTCTGTGCAGTCTTTGAGAGAGAGCGTGTGTTTAACCCCATCCTCACCCCAGTTTCCGCTATTTTGGAAAATCATCCTCTCTCTTCAGCACGGGGCATTTTATGCCGACACATGCTCCAATCTTGTTTGCCGCTGTCCCTTAAGCAGAGAGGCAGCAATGCCATATGCGTTTGTCCCCCTCGCCCCTGACAGATTTTTCCCTTCTCCTTGTGGTTACTTCAGCACAGTTTTCCCAGAAGGTATGTGCAGCTGTCACTTCGAGGAGAAAAGAAAACTTTCAGGGCAGCAGCATGCCATGCTCTTACTTTGGCAGCTCACTCCAGCTGACTGCCCCTTCCCACCTCCCTCTCATCCTCTGTCCATCGCTGGAAACCTGGAGGCTTTCCTGAGGGCTCCAGCCAGCTCCCAGGCCAAACCACACGGAAGCAGCCTGAAACGCAGTCACACTCAGGAAAACACGGACTCTTGTGCAGTGCCGTGAGTGCAAACGTACCGTCCAGGCTCCGCCGAGGCTGGCCCGCAGCCCGTGTCTCCTACAGGAGAGAAGTAATCCATGTGCTGTGTTTTACAAATATGTTTTTACAGCCTTGGCAAACCCAATGCAGGGAATACAAATATACCCATTATATATGATGGCTTGCATATGACAGATTGTCTCCTTTCAGTCAAAATACTGAATCGATTATCTTCTGGCACTTGTACAGTTCTTCACATAAATATCAGTAGTGCTACGAACGAAGTCTTGGATGCTCTCTGACAGAGAACTTAGTAAATCCCTTAGCAGAACTAGAAAAATGTATTGAGTAATGGAGAAGAAAGAAAAGCTGTGGTCAGAGATGTAGGATTCCTGCCCGTTGTTAACTGCCGGATATCTTAAAAGTGGTTAAGACATTTAAGTGGTGATGTTCTGTCAATTATATCTTAATCCTCCTCAGCTTGATGTACAAAGAGCAGTATATCCTCCCTTGCGTCCTGCCTCATGTTACAGTATGTCAGCCTATGTGTGCTCCTCCTGCCTACACACAAGGACTGACTGGAGGTCTCAACACCTCTTGACATGCTGCCAAGCTTTTGATGTAAGCAGAATTGCTCTGAACCTGTTTGATCTTTGAAGACGCTTCTCCGGTTTTTATCCTGCCAAATCGCAAACCTGTGGGGTAACCTACCAAAACCAGAAAAAATCATTCTGGGGGGAAGAGATCAGGATAACTAACGCCACCATGCTGAGCCTATGAAAAAGAATCTGGCGGAGGAGCAAGACTGAAATAAATAACCGCACACATTTCGACATGTTATTTTAGATCCACTGGAACCGGTCTCACTTTTGTGAGTTGTTGTTAACAACAACACATAGTAGAAGTCTTCGTGGTGGTGAGGAAATGTCATAAACATGGAAACTCACATAGAGCAAAACTACTCCTTCCCATCCCCAGAGCCGCACACTGGGGGAGCGATGTTACAGCAGTCTCCGTTCCAGCTGCAACATGCGGTGATTGGGCTCCTACCTTCAGCGTGACCGTATCTGAACGAACTCACACTTGAGAACTGTAGGAAAAAAGCTGATTCATGAGATCCAGAAACTGGATGAAATTCAGCAATGCTCATTTGGGGAAGATCCCCTGAAGCCCAGGAATCTCTGGTCAAGCTTCAATGTGTGAGTGAGGCAGCAGAATAGCCAGTGATATAATGATAAAGTGTTAACCTGGGATGAGAGTGACACAGGGTCAAGTTCCTCTTCTGCATTCAGAGAGGGATTTGAACCTCCCCTCTTGCACCTTGTGTGAGTGTCTTAAGCTCTGGACTGTGGTCTTAGAGAGCCAAAAAGGAGCTTATTATTGCATAAAGTGGAAGAGCACTATAGGAGACAGGTACACCCTTAGGATGGAAGACCCCTGTCTAATACAGATATCACCAAGATTTGACTTCCACCTGCCTCATCCAAAGTTAGTACTGTGGCTGCTTGAAAAGAATTGGTCTCTCCCTGTTTTGAAGAACTTTTCTATTTTTTTAATTTTAATATCAAGTGGCTTCCTAGGGTAGGGAAACACTTTGCAGTTGTTCTGGTCCCTGTGCTAGCTAGGATGGACATCTTTCTGGACCTCAAACACACTTTGGTCAGCCTGCTCACTCCTAGGGAGGTATCTGTGACACTGAAAGCAAAGCCAAATTTCCTGAAAGTTCAGAGGCATTTGGTTTAGCCCAAACCTGCAGTCTGAAGCCTGGTTAAGAGTGCCAAATCTAAAGACCTGCTGTTTGTATTTCACCCCAAGCTTTACAAATGCAAATGGCCTGGTAATATACTTATTAGACAGAGTGGACCTGAAAAAAAGAAGCACATTCAGATAAGTATGACCAGCATACAAACCGATGAGTTAGTAGCAGAAATCACATGAGTCTTAGCTATATTCAAAAATGACCTAATAAGCCGATTGCTTACTCATGCTCTTGTCACCTCCTAGAGAGGCAGGCAGGTCAGGGTGATAAGCATACACAAAAAAATGAGCCTGCAGCCAAAGGGCAGCAGGGACCAGCTATGCAGAGTTGCCAGCTTTGCTGCCAGCAGATTACCACAAGCGGCAGCGCTAAGAAGGATAAGTAGCTGAAGTTTCCTACAAGTTCCCTTTTCTGTGACCTATATTGGAAGGTCATCCTGTACTGGACTTCTTGGACAGTATCACAGGCTTAGGAGAGCAGCCAGTTGGAAGATGAAGTGGAAAACCAGCCTTGAAAAATAATCACTGATTAATTTTATGTCACGAGTATCTGAGGCTAAGAAAACATATATACATGATTTAGATGTCCTCACTGTACGATTTGGTTCCATGGTGTTACAAAGCATGCTGGCTGGTTGAGAAACCTGAAGTGGAAGGCTCTGATATCATGTCAGGTGGCAGACTTAGAGACATGCGACAAACTCATGTAGCCCCTTCCCCTCCAAATGCCGCACCTGACCATAAAAGACAGGGCCAGAATGGATCCAGACGCATCAGCCCGTTGTTCAGGAATGTCATCTCAGTGGCATGATCCCTAGCTGCTCTCCAGCCATTGCCTCTTCTTGCTTTAGGATCTCATTCCAAGCTGGCTTCTAGGTCTGACATGCCACAGGACTGAGATGCTGGCGCTGTGCTGGGGAAGTGTGTGATCACAGGTAGTCACGGGACTGGTTTTCCATGAGACTTGACATGTCTGAGGGTATGAGGCCCTGATTATCAGTGCAGACTTCATGGGCCAAATCGCCCTTTCTCCCCCCGAAAAGCACGATGGTCTGTGCACATTGCCTGCCATGGTCTACCCCCTGTCCCAAAGCAGGCTGGATTTCTACAGAAAAGGGATTTCTGTATGCAACTCCATCAATTGACAAAGCACTTTGGGAATCCTACGCCACATAAGCAGGATATAGTTACTGTTTATTACCATAGCAGAATTGTTCCATTCCCTCTTAAAGGTCAAAAGAAATGGAAAATTCTGCATAACGCTCCGGCTCTGAGAGAAACTGATGGGAAATATTCACAGACTGTTACCGAGCCAGGATCAAATTTTATTTACCCACAGACTCTCCATGAAGGCTTCATGTTTTAGCTGAACGCGTATGATTGGTTTTCAGGCCAATACTACACGCTGAGCATCATACAACGAGTCTAAACAACGGCCCAATTTTTGAAGCAAAAATCTAGCTGTGATATTTCTCTATGATTCACAAAGTTGCTTCAATTTGTTATAATGCAAGGCTCGTCCCTGCTCTGACTTGATGGGACCAGCTTTGGAGTCTTTGATGTCAGAGGCCTTGAAAGCCCCATTTCACAGATGAGCCAGCTTTGCATAAATAAACAAAGTGACCTCTGAACTGGAGCCTGAGACCTGAGCGCACTTCAAAGCACTGGGGGAGGCGATGGGGGGGCAACGGGGAATGAAGCGATCAGCATGCATCATTAAGGGAGCCCTCGCTCAACGCTGCTGCCGAACAAGGGGTGTGAATAAAAGGAGGGAGGCAAGCAGGGAGGGAGTGAAATGAGGGGGAAAGTGATGTAATCCAGTCAGGCTTGAACAATTATAATGAGGCCTTCTCCCATGGATGAATGAAAGAGATCTCTCTGAACTCCAGCTTTAAGAGCTGACTCTCCCGTTTACCCAGATGCGTCATATTTGCACATCATATGTGCTCCCCAATGTCCTTCGCTGCTGCAGATGTCTAGTGACAAAACACAAGTTGCTTGTGGGAGGGGGGTCTTGGATGTTACTAGGACTTAAATCACAACTTGTTCTGCTGAGCCTAGCCACTAAAACTGAGGGGTGAGAACACACCATAAACTTATACTGGGAAGTTATTGGACTAATTTCTCAGTAGTCCTGATGGTGCAGTAGATAGAAGAAAATACACATGAAAGTAAGTACAATCTGAAAAAGTAGGCCTCTGCAGTTTATCTCAGATAAATTCAGGATTTCCTGTAATACTTGAGAGAAATTAAAGAGGACCACAAGGGAAAGATCATTTTGTACTTTGTTTTAGGGAGTCTTCTGCTATCCTGACTGGTTCATCTGATGCACAGATAAATGGTCCATGAGTTATATATGTAGGCAGGCAGTAACAACTTTATCACTGGGTTTGCGGGGATTAAGGCACTTGCTTTCCCCAGATCTCCTTAACATGGATTAACACTCCAGGTTTCACTAGAATTTCAGCTGGTATTAACCCCTAATGGCCAGGGAAACACATCCCGGCCTACTGGCTAGCACGTGATTTCCGTCTAGAAGCTACCTCTGCCAGATATTTGGGGTGTTTCTGGAGGACCTCTATCCTGGTGACTACTTGAGAATCTAACTTTTTTTGCAACCATAATAATTCTTAACATCTGTGATTGTAAAGAAGAACACTACACAAATATACCCTAAAAGCTTGGAGGAAAAGGAACTAATTTTTGAGATATCGTGTTTTTTCAGCTTGCTTTGTGACGTCTGAATTATGGCTTCAGAACCCTTGGAACTGGTGATCCACAGATGAATCCCAAGGCTGATTTGAGATCATGAAAAAGATGAAGATGCAAAGTCCTCATTTTAACTAATTCTGAATGTCCTCCCACCATTGAGGTCTAATTTAGCAAGCCTCCTCCCTGAACCCTCCTTTCTGCCAGAGGCAGACACGACAAAACTCCAATGAACTCATCCCATAACACAAACCTGGTGTAAATCTTAGCTACAATTTTGAATGTTTTTCATAGTTCCTCCATCAACCCTTAATCTCATGCTCACCATTCCTTAACCCGCCTACTATATTTAGAGTATCACCTACTGTATTAAGAGTGCTGATGCTATGAAAAGACAGGAAATGTGTTTAGAATTTATTTGGAATGGCATAGTGAAAGCAAAGGGATCAGGAATATTTGGAGGGAAGAAAAAAGATCTTCTGGAGGAAACCCCTCTCCTTGGGCCCAGCCAAACAAAACCCCTCAAGATGAAAAAGAAGAAACCCACTCAGAGGAGCACAAAGCCAAGGAACACTCTACTTTTCTCAAAAAAAAAAAACCCAACCAAAAAACAACAAAACCAACACAAACTAAAAGGTTGCTGGCAGACAATTTGCCTCTGTAACGGGCACTGAAGACTTTACTGCTTACTGCCTTTGACTCCAGCTGAGCCAAAAATAACCAGAGGTATTGATACTGGAATTTTCTGAAAATAAAAATAAAAAAGGTTTGTGTTGGTGGCTTTTTTGGTATTTTCAGCTCTGGCCATTTTCATGAGAATTTCCATGCAAAAATTTTAATGGATTTCACTTCAACCCTAGCACTGGGAATCTCTCTGTAAGTAGGATGCTTTGCAAAAGAAATGTTTGCAGCCCACTTGCCTCCCGAAACACTAAAGAGCTGCCACAGTCTACAGACCAAAGCCCTGGCTGGGGAGCGAAGAAACAACACTTCTGTCCCTAGCTAGATCAGTAACTCACATTTTTAAGTTATGATGATGTATAGGCCCATCTTATTACCTGTAGATGACAAAGTTCTTAATTGGTGGTTATTGCTGCATCCCACATCTCAACACACAGGTGAACATATATCAGAAGTGACTGCTTTAAGACCAAAGACCAAAGAAGACTTAACTCCTTTCCACAGAATGAAGGAAGGAGGGACTATGGGCAGCACAGACATATCAGAGCCAGCTTATTTTATGGGCTGGTACCAATCTAGCTCCAACAGCACAGGCAAACTAGTCCTACTTCTCTGGAGAGTTTTATCAGTCCGCAGAGAATCTAGCACTGCTGTGCATAAGCTGCTACCAGCACCTGAGCTAACTCTTTTACCAACAATTCCTTCTTAATACTGCAATCTCTGCTGGGAGTCCAACATAGACATATCCCTGCTTCGTACTCTTGCAGACCACTAAAGAATGCTGTGGTTTATTCTTTGGGCTCAATTAAAAAACTTTGGTATGGAAAGGGATCACATATTTCCTTAGAGAGGTAAATGTGTAACGTGGAGAGATGAACCTTCAGAAAAGCAGGGTATTTTAGGTATATAAAGGGATTGATACACAAATAATGAGATAGAAAATGAGAATATTTAAATTGAACATATTTCAAAGCTTACCAAGAGGGGCATCTGCTAAACTATCGAATAAGTCACCCAGAAGAAGAGAAAGAAGTTCTGTTTCACAGAATCACAGAACCATAGAATCATTTAGGTTGGAAAAGACCTTCCAGATCATGGAGTCCAACCGTTAGCCTAACAGTGCCAAGTTACCACTAAATCATGTCCTGAAGCACCACATCTACATATCTTTTAAATACCTCCAGGGATGGTGACTCAACCACTTCCTTGCGTGTTCCAATGCTTGACAACCCTTGAGGTGAAGAAATTTTTCCTAATACCCAGTCTAAACCTCCCCTTATGCCACTTGAGGCTATTTCCTCTTGTCCTATCATTTGTTACTTGGGCTAAGAGACCAACACTCACCTCACTACAACCTCCTTTCAGGTAGTTGTAGAGACCGATAAGGTCTCCCCTCAGCCTCCTTTTCTCCAGACTAAACAATTCCCTCAGCCACTCCTCATAAGACTTGCGCTCTAGACCCTTCACCAGCTTTGTTGCACTTCTTTAGACACGCTCCCGCACCTCAATGTCTTTCTTGTAGTGAGGGGCCCAATAGTGAACACAGTATATGAATCCTGCTGGCCAAACTACTTCTGATACAAGACAGGATGCTATTGGCCACCTGCACACACTGCTGGCTCATATTCAGCCGGCTGACAACCAAGAGCCCCAGGTCCTTTTCCACTGGGCAGCTTTCCAGCCTCAATCTCTGGAACATTTAAAATTATAATAGTCTAACTATGGCTGAACTAGAGATTTTACAATTCCATTTGCCAAAGTTGGCAGAGAGCTTTAGTAACTCCTTCACTGTTACTGCGAATACAGTATGATCGATAAGAATGAAAAAGCCCAATAGAAAAGAATGTTCCTGCAAAAAAGAGTCTGTGAAGACCATAAAAAAATTCTCTATTGGCTATATCTATATAGAGGAACTTTGGAAATCTTCTGAGGTCCTGCATGGAGCTCTTTTGAGTCCATGCAGGATGAGACCTGTGCATACCATCTTCATCTCTCTCCTCCCCTTCATCCCCATGACTCTGTATCTGGTTCAGATCTGCACCTACTTTATAACCCTTTCTCCCCCTCCTTCCTCAACCACTTTCCATAAAGCTGTGGAGAGAGAAGCCTTCCTTGAAGGTTTAGTTCTTCCCTTGCTTCTTGTGGTCTATTGCTACCCACAGAGCTCACAAAGTCATCTGAGACACACTCTTACTGCACATCTCCACATACGGATGCTCCAGCTCCTGCTGTAACCACACAAAGAACCACAAGGAGAAATGGCTGGAGCTTTTCACTGAACCACTGCAATTCCCTGGCCTACCATTATAACAATTACATTGCAAAGGCAATCACAGGCCTTCCGCCACGCCGACTTCTCCAGACACCAGGACCTCCTGCCTGCCTTCAGGTCTCCATTCCACAGGGGGCAAGAAAACAATTCTTCCTTCTTTGTTGTTGTTGAGGTTACTTTTTTTTATCAGCATGCTCCAGCATACACAGCAGCCCCAAGAGCTCTGTACCACAGGCACCAGTCTGCAGTGTGTTCTTGATCTACTACTGAAGAGGATGAAAGGGTGAAGAAATCAGAGAAAAAAGATGAGTAGCTAGGCTTCTGCCTTGTCACCAGCACTTTCTGAGCATGAATAGTAGCACCAAAAAGACAGCAATTACCAATCAGCTGTTCCGGACCTTGAACAAATTGATAATATTTCCCAGTATTTTTTAATTGTTATTTGCACCATGATAGTATCAAGAATTTCTTTGAGACAGGTTCCCAGTATATTAGACATTGTTCACACGCAGCACAAAAGACAGACTCTTTTTAAAGAGTTTACTGCCTGGGTAGTGCAGGCACAGAGCAGATGTCACATGTACTAAGGTTCCTCAGGAAACATATTTTTCAGCATCCACCTGTTATGGCCTGATTATAGAGTTGAGAAGCAAAGCTTCATTTGTAACACCAATCAGCCTATCTGAATTTATAACAATTTTATTGCATTTATTATTTATAACAATAAATCATTAGTTGCTTATAGTACATTTATAAACATTGGGAAGAATTACGTGATTTTAATTGTTATCTGACAAATAAAGATGTTGAAATAGTCCTTACTTTGGAAACCTAACTGTAGTACCCAAGTTAGGAGTGAGAATGAAAAGAAGGTCAGGTTGACATCCACCTCTCTTCCTAGACTGCAAAAAAGATGATGGAGAGGGCCTCAGCCACGTAGAGTGGGTGCCAAAAGCGAGGTGGTATGAACACTCCATCCAAGAACATAGGCCAAAATTCCATCTCCAACAATCCTAAATTGCTTAGGGTTGGGGGAGGGAGGCATGCCGCTGAAAGGACTAGTGCAAGGTTAATGATAAGAAGAAGATTACAGCAGAGCCGAGGATAAACTGGTAAAACCTGACTCTCAGCCTTCTATTTTAACCACTATGCAGCTGCTGTTCCCTATAAAGTTATACCTCTATCACTCTCCTTCCTTGTAGCACTGATCGATATTTATTATTTCCTTCACCAAGATGTGTGGGAACATCATTGATACATACTCTATCGCCGTGAACATCCACATGGTCAAAATAGCCATCACAAAGAAATTTCCAGGGGGCTGGAAGAGAGGTTGTATTTGTCAGTGATTGAGTACAGGAATTATTTTTGGATGGCATTTATAATCAAACAAAAATAATCAATCGTACAATCCTGACCCTTCCAAACTCTACGTTAATTCCTCAGTGTGGAATTACCCAATCCATCATGATGAACTGGGAATTGCAATACTGGACTTTACAGACAGGAATGTGGATCCAGCTGTTTCTTCAACACCAGTATGGAAATTATTGAAACATTCTTTGTGGGCTTACATATTTCATAGTCTTCTGGTAGAAAAGTAAAAATATCTCCTATGGAAAAAATGAAACATCCTACGGAGTATGACAATTACCAAATGAAGCAAACTCTCAGAGAGGTCTGCTGCTTAATGTCTTTAATAGGAAAGGTGAGCCCCTTGCGTGTTTGCTTGAGGCGAAAAATCCCACCTCATCAAGATCTATCATTAGCCTATTATGTTTTAACTTTGATTTCAATAAATAACAACACCTATAAGTGGTAACAGTGCAAAGAAATAAACCATATACAAAACATAAACATTTCAGTGTCTAAGATGTTAGTTATATTCAGTTAGGCACAAAATGTTGTTAGGGAATCCCTCCTCTCAGATTTCAGAAGTAAAGAGAACTATTTCAGAAAACAATCCATATATGTAATAAATGTGGATTTCAAAACAATATGCCATTTGCAGCTGTCAGCCCCTCAACAGCCACCAACCTATGACTATATACTCAAATATTTTTGATAAATAGACTTTCTAAAGGACAGACAAACCACTAAGACAGAAAGTACAGAAAAGGCCTTTGAAAGGGTAGAGAGGAAAAATTAATTTTAGCTTAATTTTTTTCTTAAACTTTTAAAACTTTAGAACATATTAATAAACTCATATGCAGTAGTGTAATAGCAATATGGCAGTGGTATAATCTCTGACCACTACACTTCATAGCATGACAAGAAGCTAAAGAAAATTGAGATTTTGGGGTCGCATCATAAAAGACAGAAAGTAGCCTCAGTGTCTGACGATGTCAAGCCTTTCAACGTTGCCCCCATATGCCGTTAAATACATAATTTTATTAGTGAAGTGCCATACACCTTCTACATAATGCTCAATGAATGATATGCATATTTCAAACTAATAATAAACCGGTTTAAGTAGCAAAATGTTACCACTTTCACAATTCTGTCCAAGAACAACTCTGTACAAGTGGCAATTTTGTTGGCTCCCAAAACAAACGGAATACTTGGCACCCTACCTAACGTGAGGATTACAGTATATTACATGGGATAATATGGGCCTACGTCTGGCCAAAATTAAACCTAACCTAATTACTTGGAGTAAATTATAGCTTTCCATGTGGGGTAAAACACAAATTGTAAAAATGGTCGCTCCACAATTAACTATATAATCCCAATGCTGTCATTACAAATTTCTAAAACATACTTCTAAACAATGACTAGCGTGGTACAGTCATTCCTGTGGGATGGAATTAAATTCCCTCGTGTTCTTTGTATGTTTTTTTTTTAAAAATGCCTGTTCTGTGACATGACCAGCAGTGTATGAGAACAACAACCAGCACAGGACCAGGGACTGCAGCTACCTAAGAAGACACGTGAAACCCAAGATCATTTTAGGTAGAATTCAACAGCTTTTGGGTGCTTAGTCGCAGAGTTACTGCATTTTTTGGAGAGTGAGCGTACAGCTCTCCCCAACACTCAGAACCCTCTACAGTCAGAGAGGCAATGCACCCTGTGTTAGTGGACTTCATACCTTGAACCTCTTTTAAAAGCTTCACTGAGATGAAGAAAGCGCGGCAGGAGTCTGTGTGAGTAATACTGTTCTGCAGATAGGGAACAAAGGCACGGAGACCATACAAACACATTGAGAAAACAGCCTATGGCTGCAATTTGAATTCAGTGCTTGTCAATGAACCAGAGCTAGCTAACACCTAACCAGAGTTAGCTGTCACCTATGACCTTGCCAAGACGATCCATAAACAACTTTTTTTCTAAGAAGTATTTCACCTTCTTTGATATTTAGAAGCTAAAGCAGGTGCAGTTTATGAGCTTTCTATGGGAGTTACCCCATAAGGACTGCTCCTGGAGAGCACTGGAAGCCACAGTGTGCACCAAGGGTGAAAATGGGAAGATTTAAGTCCTCTATTCAAAATACCGAGAACATATCCCAGTATTATCTGCGAGGGGAAAATATATTTTTTTTACTATTAAACGGTGCTTTCTCCAAAACCTCTAGATACTTAGTCTAACGAGCACTGCATTTATACACCTTATTTTTTACTGTGATAATGTATACTATTATTAACATACTCATATGAATATTGCATACTGAATGTATCCCACACGCTGTTGGCTATTTTAAACAACAGATGTGAGAGGGATTTAAATACCAATTTTAAAACTGTGCAGTTGATTAGAATCCTGTGAGCCATTCATAGATTGCCAGATATTCTATTTACATGTATTCCTCCCATATAAAATACTTCAGGGAATACTCTAGACCCTGGCATATGGTTTAGAATGATGATAACTGATGTTGGAGATGCCACACAGACAACAGGACGTATTATCCGGTTACATCTGTGTGTAAAATGCTTTGAGATCTTTTGATGGAAGGAGTTATGAATGTGTAAGGCTGAGATGCTACTTTTATGTCCCTCTAAATCATGCTCAGAGATAACAAGCAGTTAGAGCCCCATCAGTGCAAAAACAAGCACTTTTATGAATGCATTTCATTGCATCCATGTGCTGTTATCCTCTAGGGTAATTATGACTTGTGGGTGAACCTTGAAAAATTGCGGAGGATCAGCTTAAAAGGAGAACTCCAATGCCAAAATGCATCCAAACCTTGAAAACGGAAACCTTGTGAGAATAGCCTGTGCACAGTCAGACTGCAGGGCACTCGGGGCTTACTCTTCACTTCTTCTAACACCGGGGAAACCCCTGTCCATGCCACAAATCTGACTGACTTCAACTTCTGCATCTGTAGCCTCGCAAATCCCACGGGCCCGAAACTCCCACGCTCTCTAGCAGAGGCCCTGTCTGACAGATTACATGCAAATGTTACAAATACATCATAGGTTATAGTGGAGGAATGTTCACAGTGCTGCAGACGCGTTCGGCAAAAAAAGATTCAGCAAGACCCCTTGATAAAGCCCCCATGGTAATATGTCCTGAATGAGGAACTCTATCGTGTGAACGCATTCCTAATAATTCCTTCTGTTTTCATTAATAATATTGAATTTCCTGCTTCTGGGGTATCTTTTCGTTTTAACAAGGACAGCTTTTTGTCTCGTCTTCTGAAAGACTGTGCCACTGTAGTAATTATTACTATTTATGCTGAAGTCGTTTAAATGGACCAGGCATCCATATCCAAAATCAGCAATTTGCAAGCCATAATCTCATACCAACCAGATTAATGCGACACCTGAGATGTGTTTTCTTTCAAGACATCGGAGTCTGAATGGCTGAAAGTGTCAGAAACGCATGAAAAAATAGCCTTTCTGTTTCAGAAACATATATGCAGTTGATTCTGCAGTGCTCATAAGTGATGTCTGGTAATTTTTTTCTTGAAAAACAGCCAACTAAAATTGAATCAACTTGTAATAGGCCAATGGTTTGAAATCACTAGAAAAAAAAATAAGAGAGTTGTTTTCTTACTATTTGAAATACCTCATTCTGGCCCAGAAATAATTAGGGGCGGATAAATTATCTGGTCTACGATTTTCTCTGGCATATTATTTTACTCATGTCTTTCTTCTTCCTCTGCGGGGGGTGCTTGTGGTCATATTGTTCTTTTATTTATGGCTCACAGCCTTTTCAGTGGCAGCATGCACACCAAAGCACAGGCACCGAGCAGGAATGCAAATTCCTTGCGAGGTAACCAAGAAGAGAAAAATGTCCCAGACCATGCCAAATCTTTACAAGAACAGCAGTTAAACAGAAAACTATACCCTTTAAAAAAGCAAAAAACAAAACAAAACAAAAAAACACAACAAAAACTGGGAAAAAACCAAACTGGGAAACAACAACACTTAATTACAGTGTCATGATTTGTATATTTACAAGCTTTAAATATAGGACCTGGTTCCCTATTGAAGGCTAATTGGTTCTTTTGAAATTCCCTTATAAAACAGCACTCGTCTTATCCAGCTGATGCATTCCCCTATTTATTTTGCTCTACGGTGACTTGCTTCCCCTTTGAATAGGTCGCTCCCAGGACTGCGCTCTGGCTCAGCTTTCAAGCTGATTTCTCTGACAAGCTGGCAGCAATAAAATAATTCATTCCAGAGGCTGAGAGAATCACCCGCAGCATATACTGCAAGTATCGTCTGGCAGCAGTACAGAGGCCTACGCAATGGGAAGCCTGGGGTAAACCCTGTGCTGGGACACACGAATGCTGCGGGGAGGAGGAAAGGCTTCAGTAATTCGACCAGGAATAAAGGCAGCATCATGACAGTGGGATGGGAGGAATGCTGGAGAGGGGTTGCTCTGAAGGTGGCTCACTGAAAGGATGAAGAAGCAAGCAAGGAGAAGAATATTTGGAGTAAAACTGGAATTTCCAAGAGAAGCAGCAAGCCTCTGGGATGAGCCTTGCGACGTGGTGCAGGTTTTCAACCTTTGGTCTGCATATCAATGACAGCTTCTGAAGAACTGGGGAAACTATCTGAGGAGGACAAGCCTAACAGCAGTAGCCATGCTTTTGCAATGCTTTTGTATCAAAGTTTTCTGCTGGAAATGCTGGGGATCCACAAGCTGAAAAAAAATTCTTGTGCTAAACAATATAATGTTGGAAGTCTTATAACTATGAAACTCTGAAAAAGATGAAACAGCAGATATACTCCTGCTCAAAAAAAATGGCAAACTCCTCAGAAGCTGGCAAGAACATGGGTTTTTGGATCATATCTTTGGCTGGGGTGTCTATAGGAAAAAATAGGCTTGAGATACTACATCTCCCTGCTGAAGTCACTGGATCTCCGAGTGCTCAAGGCAATCAGGACTTTCCCGTATCAGCATGATGTATAACGAACTAGCCCAATATCTCACTGAACAATCACCAGCCTATTGCAAGGAAACCTGATTACATATCCCCGTGTACTTCCAAACCAACCACATCTGGGTAGAGATTAGTCACTGTTTTTACAGCAAACTTCTGGACTAAGATCTGCTGTCTGATGCATTTCCGAGGGCTAGAGACCCCACTACCTGTATGCCCTGAAACTTGTATTAGCGGCAGCCCCAACTGACTCCCACTTGCTCCCTTGGAGTCCCATGTAAGGGGAGGCAAGCCAGGGTGATTTGGCAAGTCTCCTTTGAGATAACACAGCAGGAAAGCAGGGTTTAACTGTGCTGGCTTTGCTCTTTGAGCACTCAAAAATTATACCACTGGAAAACTATATCGGCCTCCACATGAATCTTCCTTCTGGAGATTTGACTTCTGGCTCGTCGTAATCTGTCAGCATCTCAAACTGCAAGAAGTCTCTTCCGCAAGACTTTCTCATAAGAGAGAGCTGACCCTCCCGCACAACCCAGTTTGTTCAGCTGAGTGGGCAGATTTCCATTGCCTCTGTTCAAACTTGCCCACATTGTCCTGTCCCAGTCTACAGAAAGTTCACTGATGCCTAAGGATAGCCTGGACAAGGTCAACCGCCTGACCTACAGCTAGGATGGCTCTCCAGAGAAGCTATCTGGAACGGGAGGCACCGCGTTACCCCTTCACAAGCAAGAGCTAATGCAAGCACACTATTAGAACACCAGAGATGCAAAACAGACTTCATAACATGACATTCAATCACAAAGCCCCATACTGAAATCTTTCCATTGAATCGCCAGGCTGAAGTTGGCAGGATTTAGGATTATGTTTTAAATGAAGCAGAAAATTGCTTCGATTTTATTTTTAAGCTACATGTTACTCAAGTGACCAGATATTCCAAATGAAAACTCCATTGGAAACTTCCCAGAAACTGAGGTGTAGCATTAATTCTTTATAAAGCAGAGCAGAAGGCAGCTATCTCCTTTCTATAGCATGAATGGTTAGTTGGTGCCTAGCAGTCTTAAAAAGATTAAATATCACCTTAATTTCAGAAGCCTTCTGCTCTGGCTATAAAAATGCTACAACTGCAATAATAACACAACCCATTGTGAAATATCAATGTTTGGCTTGGATTAATACCACTGCTACTTTCTTCCACAGGGAAAGTAGTGCAGTGTGTCTTACGTGTTATCTCCTTCAGACAAAAAGGGTTAATTACCCATTATTCATTACAATAATTGTGGTTTTGCCTGCTTAATGGAAAAAATACATCGTTTTCTGCTTTACAAATATTGGGTTAATCTTATCAAAAGAAAAAAAGAACCCTCTGAAAGCAGATTTTTTTCCCCATTAGCCTTTTCTAAAAATGAAAAGCATAAAAAAGTTTAAAAGCTAATTCGGTGACAGTAAAGCCAGGGAACACATACACATCTCCATAGGTAAACACACCATTGCGCAGGAGACATCTCTCAGAAGAGACTTTCAGGAAGCTGTTATCTTAAAGCTATCAAAGCCTCTTCCCCTTCCTCACCTTCAAGGGTCAAAAGTGGACCAGATGGCACAGCACTAGCTGGGCAGTAGGCTCTCCCCTACCACCAGGGAGGTGACCTTCCCAGCTGATGGCCCAGGACCTCATCTGTGAAACAGGGAGCAACAGGTTCCCACCAACTAAGAGTAATATGAGGATAAATACAGATGAATTGTGAGCCCCTCTGGTATGAGCACAGACGCAGAAAGACAGGCATGTTGTTTTAGTCAGTGTGTATAACTCACTTAAATTTACCATGCAGTTTCAACTTGCAATCCCATATTTCCTGTCCTAATCTCATATACAATGTGGGTTTTGTACTGTTAAACAGTTTCTCTGTGGTTGCTCCATAGCGATGGGCAAATTGATTCCTATACGAAAGGCCAGACTCTGCTTTCAGATACGTACACTGTTTCCAGTGGTCTGAAATGGGAGTAGCTGGTCTGGTCAAGAACAACAACTGGCGGAAGGATAAGGCATAGGTATCACAGAGGAGCTGATTGCTTCTCCGCTCTGCCCAATGCATCTGAGTAAAAATTAGCAAGTTATTCTCTCCACTTACTGCCTCAAATTTTAACCCATGGTAATATTAATTCTGCCTTTTCTACTGTTGCTAAGATTACATATTCTTTGGGCAAGGGTGCTCGACTGTCCACAATCAGTTGTGCAACAGGACCCTACTACAAGGAGTTAGTAATAATTAAGAGCCATGTTGGTGTTCCTTTAGAGGAAAGGCTAAATACAAACTCATATTAACAACCTGTACAGCATGACAGCAACCTTATACAACTATCACAGGCCTGATCAAAGCACACTAAAGCCAATTAAAATGTTTCATTGGCTTCAAAGTAGAATGGATGAAGAACATTAATGTTTATGGATGGATGTGAACAACACTGAAGGACCCAATAATCTGAAACTGTTCTCCAGTGGCATCACCCTGAAGGGTTGAAGTGTTCTCCATCACATATTATATCAATAAGACTGAAGCAATGCCACAGAAAAAAAAAAAAAAGAAAAAAAAAGCAATGCAAAGCACAAGCTCTAGAAGATCCCAGTAAAAGGAACAATACAAATTACTTAGGAAAAAAGCCTGGATAAAATTACCACCTTCACCCTTCAAAGTTTCTTCCTGAAACCAAATCTAAATCACACCTTAGCTGCACACAGTGGTCTTGCTGGATGGGGAGGTGAAATACCTAGTTAGCAGCAGCAACGCAAAGAATGTCAGTGAAAGACGCCAAACCATCTGTTTAGCAACATGTTGCCTTAGGACAACATATGTTACATAGGTTATTTGTGTGAGTTCTTTGATACCTGGGTTGATCTACATCTTGGGGGTTTTTGAGCTTAACAAGTAGTAGGCCTTATGATAAATCCTGGTCTGTATACACAGTCAATGGCCCCATAGGCAATTTGTGCCAGAAAGATCTTATTCTTAGGGAACATGGTTATTACAACTGTTGCTTTAAAAGGAAACTATTTTTTCAAAACATGTTATTGCTTGTCTGTACACAGCAGATACGTAAATATTGGTTTGTGCTTCTGTCATCTAAGCAAAGGACAAGCTTCGAACATCACCCACCAAATCAGACAGGACACAAGTGAGTTCCCATGTGCTACTGCGAAAGGGAGTACCCCAGGTAAGAGAAACACCACCTGGCCCTAAGTTCTTCTTTGTGATTGTGATTTCTGAAAACAAGTCACTCGTCTTTGCCATGGCCACAAAGCACATCTCTCAGGAATATATCCAACCCCCATGTCTACCAGAGCTAGGAAATGACAAATGCTTTGCCTTCAGCAACAAATATCCCCTGTGGGAATGGTGGACAGTGTGAAGCCACTCCATCATGGGCAATTCGCCTGGGTGACGATCCTGCACCAGAGACAAAGAGGCAACGTTCCAGTAGGAACAGATGAATTGCCGTTTGATTGGAACTGAGCAGGCAACAGCAAGTCTCAGAAAGGTGAGAACTTAGTTGTCTATACAGCCTTACTCCATGCAAGGAGAGGGACTGGACAACTAGCACTAATACCTCCCACCTTTGCCGTTTCGCTAAGGTGAAAGAGAAGTCCAAGGGTTGCCTTTTCCAGCAAAATCACTGCATTTCATAGAATCACAGAATCATAGAATTGTTAGGGTTGGAAGGGACCTTAAAGATCATCTAGTTCCAACCCCCCTGCCATGGACAGGGACACCTCCCACTAGATCAGGTGGCTCAGAGCCCCACCCCGCCTGGCCTTAAAAACTTCCAGGGATGGGGCTTCCACCACCTCTCTGGGCAACCTGTTCCATTGTCTCACCACCCTCATGGTGAAGAACTTCTTCCTAACGTCCAATCTGAATTGACCCATCTCTAGTTTTAATCAATTCCCTCTAGTCCTACCATTACGCGACATCCTAAAAAGTCCCTCACCAGCTTTCTTGTAGGCCCCCTTAAGATACTGGTAGGCCACTATAAGGTCTCCTTGGAGCCTTCTTTTCTCCAGACTGAACAACCCCAACTCTCTCAGTCTGTCCTCATAGGAGAGGTGCTCCAGACCTCTGATCATCTTCTTGGCCCTTCTCGTGGCCCTTCTCTGGACATGTTCCAGCACGTCCATATCTCTCTTGTAGTAGGGGCTCCAGAATTGGACACAGTACTCCAGGTGGGGTCTCACAAGAGTGGAGTAGAGGGGGAGAATCACTTCCCTCGACCTGCTGGCCACGCTTCTCCTGATGCAGCCCAGGATACGATTGGCTTTCTGGGCTGCTAGTGCACACTGACGGCTCATGTTGAGCCTCTCATCTACCAGCACCCCCAAGTCCTTTTCTTCAGGGCTGCTCTCAAGCCAGTCGCTGCCCAGCCTATATCGGGGCTTGGGATTGTCCCGACCCAGGTGGAGGACCTCGCACTTGGTCTTGTTGAACTTCATGAGGTTGTCATGGGCCCACCTCTCCAGCCTGTCATTTCACTGCAGGTCTCAGCTGTTGGATTTTTTAATCATACCTCCTCAAGATCTAAGAGCAGAAACTGGTTATTAACATGGCAGCAGCTATGAGCGAACACAGTCAACAAGTGTAGCCTGGGAGGGAGGGGAAAGCTAGCTTTTATGTCATACATTACTGCTTCTGAGCGAGGAAAACGTAACTGGCAATAAATTACAATGAAAAGAAACACGCTGATCAAATACCCATCACTGAAAAAATTGTCATTAAGAAGAAACTGATTCAACCAGATGCAGTTTAGCACATAATGACACATTTGAGCTTCGTCCCGTGAAAAGCAAAGGAGAAGCTGTTGGAAAATGAGCTAAATGCCTCATAACTTACAGAACATAAAAGCAGAGACACCTGTAGTGCGAAGTCACAGCTGAGAACATTTTCAGTAGCAAAAGCAGGCTCACAAATAGCAGGACAGAGGTTTCTTTTTCTTATGTCTCAACTGTTGCATATTCAGCATGCGAAGTAGATACCTGCCTCCTTCGCTCCCGTCTAGCCAAGCAGGACAGCCCAGAGCCAAGTGAGTGCTCAGAGAGAAGTGGGGCATCAGCGAAAAATTCGCTACGTATCAGGACTTGCTTTAAATCCACTGGGATAATCCAGCAGGTCTAAAGACTCTGATTCAGAGTTCAAGCAAGGTAAGGTTAGACAAATTCTAGACAAGCCAAAAAATAGCAGAAGAAAGCAAAAGAAACCAAAAGCCAGTGCAGTAGCTCTGGAGGAAAGGCTGTTGTATTGGCTGACTACAAAAGCGGTCCCTTTCTCCAAAAAATGTTTGCAAACAACTTTCTAATATTGCAGAAAGGATTGTTCTCTAATACTGCAGAAAGTGTTGGCAATGTGAAGAAGCTCAAGATAAATGCTCTTCCAAAAAAACCCTCACCCCTACCATTAATAATTTCTTATCTTTCAAGAAGTTCTGTCCAGATCCAGATAAATCTGGAGTTCAGGAAAATTCAAATCTATGTAAAAATGGGGTAGGTCAGACCCAGCTGCCTGTATCAGACTTACAGCACAAACAGTAATTATCTGCAACTGTGTGCCGTTAAGGCACCTATTCAATTTTCCTCTCCAGAGCTACGGGCACGGTGGGTTTCATCTGCACAAGTGTCTATTAGCACAACATGCTGAGCGCTCCAGGAGAAAAGTGGAAGGATTATGCTACAAACAGTTCAGTAGCCTTCAAAAGCCTTCAATATGTTAATAGCCTTTAAAGTGACATTTCAGAGCACCAGCGGCACCTGGTCCAGCTGCTCGCGGCTCCACTTCCATCTAAAACCCTTGCTGCCCATCTCCCAATCCCTCAGGCCAAGGTGAGGAGGGCCTGTGCCTGCCTACTCAGTGCGAGAATTTATTGGTTAGGCAAGAGGAGAGGACACAGGATTCTCCTTCGGTTTCTTGTGCACATTCTCCTCTACAGCTGCTGAACGTAACTTTAGCAAACATCAAGGAGAACAGGAGGCTTTACTGAATTAAAATATTTAACATACTGGCTGGTCATCGTTCCCTTTGAAACCAATACCCATCTGGGATTTGACTTCATGAAGACTGCTACAGTCTTTCCATACCATGTCCCAGAAAAGTTCAGAAGGGAAGCACATTGTTGTATACTTTATGTAGGCCCACAGAAAGATTCGGTTTGGAGTGCACATGCACACAAAAGCTTTTTATCTCCAGAGACCTAACCTTTGATAACTGTCATTGCAAACATTTTATTTTGCTCTCTTAAGTAGCGCTATCAATAACTGCCTTTTGCTCTAAAGACAAACGTGGTCTGCTTTTCCAAGCAAAGGAAAACAAATTAAAGACCTAAAACACCCATCAGTTGTTCACTTCAGCAATTTGATCGCTCTCTTTTTTTTTTTTTTTATTTTCAGAAGACCCTTCAGGCCAGATAATAGTTACTCACTGCCTGCAACACTGAACTTCAGTCCACAGCATGTGTATTTTTTGAGAGCTTCAGTGAAATATGAGCAAGAGGCACAGATTAGAATCTGGCCTGGAATTACGGTTTGAACTCTGCAAAAACGGATACAGCAGGTCAAATTCTACTCTCAGTTACAGCAGAGTAACATTCCAATGAAGAACAGAAAATCCATGTTTTTTGCCCTAATTTTTTAGCTTATTTATACAACCCAGAACGATGGGGGGGGTGCGGTTTAGAAGGATTAAAATCATTTGTAAGAAATCCGTGGCAAGCTGCATGTATACAGCTCACTGGCGCATCAGCTGAATGCTTGAGTGAAGAATAAAAAAGTGAGTGGCTCTGCGTTGTTTGGGAGAAAGCAGATAGGTCTTACTGCCTTGCAAGTCTTATGCAATTCCTGGAGTCTGGTGGAATTTGGAGGAAGCTCTCCAGGCAGCAGAAATTTAGCTGCAGCAGCACAGAGTTCAGCAGGGGTGATTTTACTCAAATACTGGTGATTCCTCAGTTGTTTTGATTAACACACAGACTTTCATGCCACCATGGCTAGGTAGGTGCCGCTCCCCCCATGATATCTAGGCTAATTGCATCTGCCATCACTCCATTACACTGAAGGCAGTGATGGAGGCATACTCAAATAACAGCGAGAAGAACTTGACATTTACCTTGAAATGGGAAGAAGTGACATAAACATGGTCACAAAGGATAACACCGAGAAGGACCTTACGCAATACAGTCTAGGGAGCGCTACTGTGGGAGCAATGCAAGACATTTCTCATGTGCATGCAACAAAAGCAGCATTTGGAGCCCCAAACACGCGTACATGTGAGTGGGTGCAAGTGTGAGTTGCACCCACATACACCCACGCGCACGTGAGGAAGGGAATGGGGCACGTGCGTCTCTGGTGCTGTTGCACTGGAGTTATTCAAGAGAGCATTTACTGGCCCTGCTTCTCCGCTTGCTTACAGTGGAGACACATCAGGGATAAATTTCATCCTGTGATTCTAAGCAGCTGGCCAAAACAATAAAACTGCAATCTGTAAACGTGCTCAGATATTATTTTTTTTCCCCAAAAGGTAATAACTTCCCCTTACATACACACATGCACATTGTTCAGAAATATTAGCCATTTCTCCTCTGCTCCAGCTCTGGTAAGTCAGGTAATTGAAGCTTCAAAGGAGAATCACGGTTTAATGGAGCTGTGCTTGCCAAAGAAGACAAAGGACTTTCATTAGATTTCTTCCAGCTTATTTACATGACTTATCTTTTTATAAATTCAACTTCCTTCCAAAGTTGATAATGAGGTGCCTTGAAAAAAAGAAAGAAATGGAACGGTTTATTTTGTCGCAAGACAAGTGATTATTTTTGTGATAGAGTGTGTCTGGTGTACAGTTCAAAAACAATGGAAGTAATAGTCTTCAGGCAAAACACATAACTGTTCCTGATAACAGCCTCCCAGGAAAAAACAGCATTTTTCAGCATTCTGCATAATAGCATTGACAAATACCTTCCAGAAGCAGCTGTCATGGTTAATTTCTGCTCTAAGATCTAAAACCAGGGATGGTTTTTCAAATAGATGTTATTCATAACTTTTTTGCATTTTATTTCTTTTGCCTGAGTAGAGAACGGACATTTCCGAGACAGGAAAAGAACCATTAACATACTAGATTAAAATGTTTCCACGCATTTCAGCCCTTGTCATTCTGACTTGGACACAAATATATCCAATTTCTCCACTGTGGAGTCCTCATAAAATCAGAGGCATGCTGATATTTTCCTAAACTGGCCTCTAAAGTGCGGCAGTGAGCCTTGGGAATATCAAGATTTTAGTGAAGGAAAAACCGGAGCAGAGCAATTGGATCATTTGAAAAAATGATGGGAGTTACGTTCTAGGCAATAAGTGATCAAAAAATAGGCAAGGTGGTTTGTCCTGATTTGCCATTCAGCAGCTGGGATGCATGGAGAAGATTTACCCAAAACAACAGAAGGGGACTGACAACCAGAAAAAGGATGGAGCAAAGCATCCCCCTCTGCAGGGAGTCAGCTTCAACACTTAAACTAACTGCTTCTTTACGGTTTGCATAAAACCCTGACAAATAAGCACTCACCCAGGGCATCTGACAAATTAATCTGAGGCTCTACCCACACGAATTTATCCCAAATAACTACCACAGTTAAATCATGCCTTAGCTGAATCTAAATTCACTTGTGAAGCACTCAGTTCTGGCCCCAAGATTCCTGTTTCCAAACCTTTTCAATATATACATCAGCAAATGAACGGCTTGTATGTTTGAGTTTCACTCAAAAAAAATATTTTATTTCATGTAATGAAATAAAAACGACATTAAAGCAAAACTATGTGTGCAATAATTAAAAAAAAATAAAAAGCTCTCGCATACTTGAGCAGACAACCTAAAAATAGTTTCCAAAGAGATTCTCAACATTTCTAAAATTAAAAGCTGCCATAATAAGAGCATGTTGCAATAGCAAATCTTGCTGTAAGAAGTTCTGAACCTTATGTGTGTGAACTAAAAGAAACTAAAGCAAGAATTTTTACAAGTCACTTGACTCAATATTATGGTACATTAACCTTGACTTTTATTACCGCTCAGCATTTTTGCTTTTGGACCAGACCAAAACCCAGAAATACAAATGACTACACATATGGGGGTGGGGAGGAGAGAAATGGGAGGACTTGGGGTTTGTAATCACTAAAAAAATGTAGTATGAGTTCTGTGCTAAAGCCCGAGTGGGTTGTCATTTTATCTAACTGATTAGCTCCATCCATAATTAATCCAACTTTTCTCCCTACAGACTATGAATCAAAACCTGTGTCTGAGAACTGTGCAGGAGGGACGGCCTGGGATGGGACGTGGGCTCAGGTTCAGGGCACAGCTCAGCCTCACTCCATCGAGACTAGACTCCAGGAGGAAATTAACTTGCCAAAACATCCATTTCACTGACCACCTCGTATTCAGTGGAATATCACATGTTTGCAAATAAAGTTGCTAAAAATAAAAGGGGTGGCTGCTCTGCCTTTGCTCTGATGGGAAAGGCAGATGTTGCCTGTAGCTCTACCCACCACAATTTTATTCTCAATTTACCCACCACCCCCTGTTTTATTGCTCACTCTGCGGTAAGATACTGCAAGTCAGAGCTGCTGATTGCCAGTATGAACCTCGTGCTGGTGTTTATAGTGCCTCATACCGGCAGCCTTTGCTGGAAAACAGTTTGGAGATATTGAGAAACATTCTCCAGTCATTCCAGTGGGAACCCATGAGGGCTCTGAATTAACCTTGGCCAAAAAGGAAGTGAAAAGGGAAATAAAGAAAATGAGTGAAGATAGCATTCCTGATAATGCATTCAGTTTACATGCCTAAATCCTGCCCTCAGATAGAAACGGCCGACTCGGCTGCTAAACAAATGCTTGAGCAAAGAATTTGGCACCCACGTTTCTAACCGTAGGTCACTGAAAAGCAAATCATTTTTGCTGCCCTTCGCAGCACTGGAAAAGGTCATTTCCCAAAGATGCAGGGCACCAGGGGTGCTCTGAGTGGGCCAAGGGACCCCAGAAGCACTGTGGCAGAGCACAAAAGGCGTCATGAAGTAGCAGCAAAATCAGTTCATCTCAATCTCTTCTTAAGGTGACTCAGTCTTCCTGCAGCCTCCCAGGTATGACTAAAAGCTGCTTGTGTTGACAGAATGAGATGCCAGTGGTGTGGCCGGTGTCCCAGCCTTTCCAGGCTCCCTCTCATCTCTCTCATTAGGAGCCTAATGATCTCATGATCATCCCAGATTCATCCTACTTCATAGATTTAAGCTATGCCAACATAGTATGGATGCCCTTTCCCACCCTGTGCTTGCATCCCTCCTGGATTAGACACACCTTTACCTTTGTCTGCAATCAAATGTCAGCGTGTTACTGTGGGACTTTTGTAAAATAAATATTTGAATCGTGATTTCTTCTAGTAACTGAGAGCTCCTGCACTGATTTGTGAACACCGTTCCACACCATGTAAGATCACGAGCAAATGGGCAGCTGCATTTTGAAGAAGCCAGATTACAGCAAACACGCTGGCACCCAAAACTAGGAAACAACACAGCAAAAAAATTATCCCAGATTTCTTTACTCGAACTGACATGCAAATTGTTCAGCTGTGGCTCATCTCCAGTGGAAATGCAGCATATGTTGAGTATTTCAATGATGCGGTGAATGCAGTTAGCACAGAAATGCAAGCACAGAGAAACACATGGCTGGTTTGACAAGAGGTGCAACACGGTCTCATCTCAGACTGACTCCCTCATCTTCGACCCACCTCCATCTATCCAAATATTTTTGAAAAATGTCCAAACTGCCTAATGGTCAGTTGCATATCCCCTTATCCGTAGAGGTGTGCTCACTGGTGTGCCTTGTCAGAACAGGGTACAACAGGTGAAAATAAACAACTGGAACTTGTAACTTGTTTTTTTTTGCTCCTAGTTGAAGGTATTTTTTGTATTAATCATTTGTGGCTCTTCCATTAAGCTAAATGATTTGGATGCCTTTATGTACGCAGGCTGGCACGGTGAGGCGGCGAGACCGGACCTCCAGGCCCACCAAAACTCCCACTGCTCCAGAGGAAATAGCTCTGAGAGCATCTGTGCTTGGAGTTGGTTCCGCAGTAACTATTTTGCCGTCAGCCCCATGGCGATACCCTTATTCCCAAGCTCTCAGTCCAGATGAGAAATGAGTGGTGAGCTCAGACCCCTGGAAAGAGCGGCTTGCACTCCAGAATTGATGTCTAACAATGAATTTATGCCAGAATTTCCAAGCGTTAGTGCAAGGGAAGCAAAGTGGGCTCCCTGGACGGCTCTCTGTGCCAGCTAAACCTGTAGTAATTCTGCATTTGATAGTATTCCCCTGAAAGAACAAGAACTATTCTGGTTGCGAAATGAATGTTCCATAGGAACAGCAGGAGCCAAATCCTGGAGCCTTGACTTGCCTGTAATACTGGCTGATACTCAACCGAGGTTCCCAGCAAGGACAGAGGGAATTTACCTGCACACCAACTTCACGTTTCAGCCTCAAGGGACTATGGATACCTAAAAAAACCCAAAAACCTCTCTGCCTCCAAAGCAGGAGCATTTGGGAATCAAAGGGAAGTCTGAAAGCTCCTAATGAAGGGAAACATTTCTATGGAGAAACTCCTCAGTGCGGGCAAATTAGAACTGGAAAAAATCAAAGCTCTGGAGGGTTTTATGCAACAGTAGCCAAAACCTTGAAAGAAAACATTGTTAAAGGTTCGTATTTTCTCTTTTCTTTGGGGGGACCATTTCTTCTGGAGTGGCCTACATTCTCAGGCCTGAATGCTCCCAAATTAATTGCTTTGCGGACTCTTCCCTCCCCCTACCCCCTTTTCTTTCTCTCTCTTTAGCTTAGTCCCAAGCCGGAGAAGTCTTGGCCGGGCCCGTAATGAACTGGCAGAATGATAAAGAGATGCTGGGCTGAAGGGAGGTGGGGGACCGAAAGCCCACTAATAAGACCAGGATCCCCTACTTACGCTGTGCCCCACCGCGGGGAAGCCATTAAAGAGCCGCAGAATAGAAGAGAAAAGGAAGAAAGTTCTTACAAAGAGACCTCCCCTCCCCGGGCCCTCTCCAGCACTTTTTCAGAACAGAGCTCTCGACATGGCTAATCCCTCCACCGCTTAATGAACTACAAGCTTCCCTTTCACTCAGACAAAAGTTTCTTTCCTTTCTCGGGCCTAATCGCAGACAAATGGTCCCCCCACCATGATGCCTGTTAAAAACCCATTCCCTTTTTTGAGGCTGTGGGGCAGGAGGAATGCCACTGGCAAGAATAGGTACCCTTGAAATGAGCTCCTTCTGCACTTCTGAGAGATAAGTGGGAGATGACATTGGAGCTATAATGGAAAAAATATTTTCACAAGGCAGCATCTGTTGTTTCAGTGGATGCAGCCCCATTTTTGTTCCAGAATGCTTCTGTGCATCTGTCTATATCTTTTCTGTCAGTGAAACAATTACCTCCCGCCCGCCCTCTCTCTACACACACATATATTACTGCTAGGAATGTTGCATGGCTGCACAATAAAGCTGCCACAGCCTGTGCCGAGTTTCGAATGGACAACAACTTACTGCAAGAAAGAGTTACCGGTTTGCTTCCAAAATGAAATAGTAGGCATGATTTTTACAATTTATTACTTCACCATGCATGGGAGGACCTCAAATATTGCCAATTCCACATAGGAAAAGGAGGATATGCTATCTAATTGGGTATTAAAAAGCTGAGCATCCAAATTTTATTTTGGTATATAAATAATTATCCTTATTTCAGGATAATAAAGAGGCAAAGCATTTGCAGCTCTCACTTCTGCTGAGCAACAATGAAACCAAGCCATTTATTTTAGTCTTTAACCTTCCAAATGCAGTATGAATATTTCATCTTGGATGATTTTTTAGATGACTATTCAAAGTTGATTTCCCCAAGTTTATAAAATACACCAATGTCAGAGCTGGGAATGTGGCAGGTCTGCCAAGCCTCCCTCCAGAGCTACATCCTCTGTCTCACACTCCTACGTGACAAGAAGATGTATAGACTTTAAAGCAAGTAGGGACTTTTTGAACATCTAATCTGAACTCCCATCTAATCAGTGCTGCTGTATTTGGCAAAAACATTTTCCAGGAAAGCTTCCAGAAATAAGCTGAAGACATCAAAATATGGAAAATCCATCCTTTCCCTCGGCAGTTTGTCCCAGGGGTTTTTCACCTCCACTGCCTGGCTAGTTTCTACCTTGCTTTTGTCCAGACTCACCTTTTAGCTCTCATATTGGCTCATGTCTTTCCTTTGATAAATTGAAGGACTGTTCAATATCTTGTATCTTCCACCCATGAAGTACTTGCTCACCGCAATTAAGTCACCTCTCAATCTTCCTGTTGATAACGTTTACAGCTGGAGTTCCTTAAATCTCTTTCTTTAAGGCCCTATCTTCATCCTGTTGACATTTTTGTGACTTTTTATATAGCCCCCCTGATATGTCAACGTGCTTTTTAATGCATGGGCCCTTTGGTTGTGCGCAACATCTCTCTATCTCACCAATGCTGTTCACACGGCATAACAACCTCCTGCTCCCAACAAATGAGACCACATGAGCCCTTTTGCAATGGCATTGTTGACACCAATATACAAGCATATTTAACAAATAGAGAGAGGTACTTAGCATATAAAAATGCCTTTCTGGACTTTCTGTGGGAATGGATACTGCTTATTTTCTGCACCTGGACTGAAGGTAAAGGCAGACTTCAATTTGTTTGCAAGACAATATTTACTTACTGGATTTAACTAGAAGGGAAGGGAGAAGGAAAAACTCCCAAGCCTATCCCAGCACAGAGCCCTGGGACACAGGCTTCTCTCATGCTTTCATGCATAAGGAAATGTTGGAGTTTGAATCCATGTCTCAGTAGACTTCATATGCAGTTATTTTACACTTAAAAAGGGGGGGGGGGGGACGGAAATGGGCGCATGGATTAAATGAGCAGCTGTAAATCAATTAAGACCAAATGCTCACAATGGATAAATGTTTACATCAATGTGCAGGTCAAATAAGACCCGAAGCATGTCTCTGGGGCACCACACGTTCAGCATTTCCTTTCCTATTACAAACCATCACAGCAATAGTAACTGCAGTTTCCTAACAGGCCCCTGTGCGGATAGATACACAGAGTTTTGTGTATGTCACCAGCAGCCTACAGAGCCTGTCTGGGAACCCACAGACACATTTTTCCCTTCAGGATTCTCAGCAGTTCTTGCTCCTGCTCTGTTCTCTTACCACTATACTTCTGCCTGTGCTCTGAACGGATCCAACAAATGCAGATGCAATTGAGGGAATGACAAGTAGGAACACTAACACGATCAGAGCTCTGCAAAGAGATCTCACACGGCCGCGTAGTGCAGAGGAGAGAGAAGCTGAAACCCGCTGGTGCGAATGGGAGCTCTGTGGCTTTGAGCCCACCTTGAACCACCACATTTATCTAAAACAAGGGTGATGACACACATTTGGACCAATGAGGCTTTAAAGTGAACTAGTAGCAGCTATACAGAATCATGTCAGAAAAGGTCTCTTTCAAGGTGATTTCCCACTACTATGCCACTGAATTATGGCTCTCTTAGGAGAGGCTCTCCCCAGTCAAGTGTCAGAGCCCCCCCTGATATCTGGGTTACTCCAGGCTCTTGCAAAAGCAGCACCGAGCTTATCATCACCGACTTCCAGCAGAGTTCACACCACAGTCTAGGTGAATCTTTGCCAATGTCTGTAAAGCACCTAGGATGTGAGAAGTGAGTACTTCCAAGCATGCATTTCTGACTCTCCGGAGCAAGCTCAGTTTCAAAGGGCTGGATTCGGTTCTTATTTCTCTCAAGCTTGTCTGCCCATCAGTACGTGTAAGGTCAGGCATGGGAGGAAGGGACTTCTACCCAGAAAATTAAGCAGCTACAAAACAAAAGGAATCCCGTTCAATTATTCCCAGCAAGCAGATTAAGCAATGAAAGCGACATATGAGTCCTTTGTGTGGTATTTTTGCAATTATGTTCATTTTTCCTACATTACTAATACGCTACTAGAAACCAGACACCATGCCCAATAATGCGAAAACAAGACAAAAGAATGGAGCCAAGAAGGGGAAGAAACAGAGTGGAAAATGCAAACCAGTAAACTATTCCTCTTAGCAAATGCTGAGTACCAGCAAGGGCGCATTATAGCTGGGCCCCCAGACTCACGCAGCAATGAACTAGGAGCAAAGCAGCAGATGGTGGTACAGCAGATTAGAAATTGCTACCAGCTGCCCGTCTGGAGAGCTTTGCTTGGGATTACAGTCTTGAGGGTAGAGCAACAACCTGTAGTGAGCGACATCAAAATGTAGGGATCCTTGAAACAGGAAGGGTCCAGGCCTCACAGAGGTTTAATCTGCCCATGCGGACTCTACCCTGCCAGTGCCAGAGAAAGCAGACAGAAAGTTTTTGTGAATGTGTTACTAGAAAAAGTAACTAGATCATGTTACTTTTGTGAATCAGTGCAGCTGCACTGGCACAAGCAGATCTAAGTCAAAATGTACTGAGATTCAGAGGTGGGAGAGTTCTGAGCGTACCAAAGTGCTTATACAGTGCTCCGTTCTCTGTTCTCTGTTAATCAACCATTAATTCTCCTTTACTCTTCTGTCCCCATTGTCTTCCAGGTGTAATTGTAGTGACACATTAGTATTTCCCCATTGAAGTGCCATTACAGAGCAATACTTTTCTTCTAAAGTGCTGATAAATACTGATGTACCACATTTGAGGGATGATTGCCTTTACTGTTGGCTGCTCGGAATAGTAACTGCAGAGCTACTGAGAGCAGAGAGCATTGCAGGTCTTTAGTGTGGAACAAGTGTCTAACAAACTATTTCATTCAGAATTTCATTCACAAGGTCATCCTCCTGTTAAATCATTCTCAATCAAATTCCTCTTAACTTAACTACCAACAGCTACTAGTTTATCAATCAGTGCATCTCTAACTACAAGGTTACAAATAACACACCTAAGCAGGAACCCAAGAGAGAAAGTAACTGACTTCAAACTTTACTGGATTTAGCCTTTCCCTTATATGACCAGAGGTATTTTCCAGAGCAACAGTTAGATGAAAGCTTGGGAGGAGATCTACTGTATCAGGATGGGCAAATGTGCATGTATGCATATATTTATCACCGCAGTCCTCCCAAGGACTCAAAGTGCCTTCTGCAGAGGGATACAGTTTCTTTACTGGGTGATATCCAAACATCAGCTTCTGTCATTGGCTTTAACTAATGAAACATTCTGACAATAAATCGCAGCAAGCCACATGCCGCATCCATCGTGCTGAACCAGTGTGTGTTTGCACACACATTTTTGAAAGCACATTTTCCTTGGTGAGCCTGTAATTTGACTCAGTGGGTCAGTGCAATGTGCGCTAAATGGGATGGGAGAGTCCTTCGCAGTATCATTCACATGGCCAAAGATCTGAAGCAAATCTATTAAACACATTATGTTATTCCAGATATTTAGCTGTGGAAACAAGATCAGGACCTGGCTTATGATCACAAGAAAAATGTCCTTTATGACCTTTGTCTTTCAAGAGTGAGGGGAAAATCCTGCCACTTGAACATATATAAGGTTTACTGATATATAGATTTCAAGGTGGACCAAAGAGGATCTAATGAATGGGCAAAATGTTAAATCAAAGTAAATAAGTATTTTACAGCAGTTCAGATTTGGGGCTCCAGTTGTCAGCCCAATGAAATGTTGATCTCTTTCTATTCCAGCATCTTCCAACCAAAGCAACACAGAACTCCCCGTCTCTCTTCAGAATGCAAAGCTCCAAGTAGCCTTGAAGTCTTACTATACAATACCTACATACATATACTTTAGAATTGCAGCTTTGCCTCAGCATGACCCCATTTAGTTTATGAGAAAGGTTATCTTCGTAAAATTATTTTTAAATAGGAATGAGAATGGGAATTTCCACCGGGAAAAACTGCCCTACACTCGTGAAGGAAGCCCAGTACCCAGTGAGGTAGTTGCCCCTGTCATAGAAGGCAAATACAAGGAGGTGAAATACCCGTTCCATTGAGGACTAACTCTTTAAAGCTATGTTTGACACAAACAAAACCATTTCTGAGCACCTGTTGTGGTTTGGCCTCAGACGGCAACAAAGAACCACGTGCCGCTCTCTCGAGCTTTCCCAATATGGGAAAGAAGCAGAAGAAAAAGGCAAAACTCTTGGGCTGAGACAAAGGCAGTTTAACAGAACAGCAAAGGGAACAAGAAAACAACAACAATAACACGGACAGAGGAATATACAAACATGATTACGGAACCGCCGCTCACTGACTGGACCCGGGACGCCCCAGCCCGCTCCCAGCCGCGACTTCCTGCCCCCTCCCCCAGCAGCTCCGGGCCGGCAGGGCTCACATGGGATGGAATACCTGTGTCCCTGACGGAGCCAATGGAAAATTAACCCTAACCCCACCAAAACCAGGACAGCACCTTAGTACAGGTGCTCAGAAAGCTGGCATTTTCACATCTTGTTTGTCAATCAAAGAAGACCTTGCTGGGAAATAAATAAAGCACACAGGCTGCCCTGCTAAGACTTTTCCAAGAAGACTGGTGACGTGAGCAACAAGACGTGTCACCACTTGCTGCCATGGGGGACTGTTAGTGGGTCAGATCCTGACAGTGATGCCATGCAGTGTACCCCACCAATACCCCACACTGGGATATGTGGGAAAGGAGCAGTCAGGGTTTATTGCCATTTCCATGAGGAATAAATCCTGATTAGACCGGCCAAGGCAAACGCTGGCCTGCCCTCCCGCCTGCCACAAAGGTCAGGGCTGGTGGGGCCAGGCCAAGTGCTGGCTGTCATCTGCTGAACCGGTGCCATTCCCCACGCAGACGAGGCTCTGCTTTTCCAATATGCAGCTACAGCCAGGCCTGGCAGATGCTCTCCGTTGGTGATGCCAGGACTTTCGCCTTGGCTTGGCTTCTGCCATTTGGATGGGAGTCATCTTCAGCAGCAGACAGGCTGACGCCTGACAAGGGCTGCCCTGCAGGCAGGATGTGACCCCTCGGTGATGACCAAGGGCTCCCTTTTCTCCCACCTCTGCATCCATGCTCCAACCCCAGAGGCAGAAAAGAGACAAGCCTGTGCTGTACAGGAGTGCTGGATCTACCCCTTGCCGCTCAGAATATGAAGGCAAGAAACATGGTTGCTCCATTAGCTGTGGAGAACTTAAGTCTATAAAATAGCAGAGCTGGCAAAGTTTCTTCTAAAGCCGGTGCTCTTTGAAATGAAGGCAAAAGAAATCTGTTAAACTCAACCCCCAATTATAATGATCTTTTTACATCAAAAGAGAATTTAGTAGCTTTGTTGCTTTCACAATAATAATAATAATAATAAAAGAATCATTTCTCAGGAGACACAAATTAAATATTTGTCTTCTTTGCTGACAGAAAGGGTGAGGTTTCTCTCATCTGCTGCACAAGTAATTCGTGTGCACTCCCCTCGTGTAACACTATCCCTCTCCACCATCAAAGCACTGTGGGTAGAATTTAATCACTGCCCCTACTTGCTCTGCTCACAAGCCTTGCCTTAGAAGACAAGTCTCCCTTCAGAGATGGATTTTACCATCAAATCCCTCTTTTCAATGCCACACCCACTGCACAAGATCACAAAGAAAGGGGATTGTTTAAACACAAAACCACAACTGTTTGATCACAGCAGTGTTATCACTTAAAAATACTACAGAATCTTTCAAACCTCCAGGTATTCATATAAGAAATAGTTAATCTCTGCCTCACGTTGTAACGACATATTATTCCCCCTTCACCAAAGAGAGTTAACTTAAACTCAGAAAATGAGAACAGCACTTATATCCGTAACACATATAAATAAGTATACTCCCCTTCGTATGCATTAGAGATCTACTTAAAGATTAGCCCAAGCCAAATGCCAGAATTTAAACCACCTCAGGTTGTGAAAACACCTGGATCCAACAGAATTAAGGCCAATCTCCAGTAACTTATCAAGAGGATACCCAACAGCAGAGAAATTAGGGACCCCTTCCCCATCTGAACCAGACATAAATTTTAGCAGAGTCATTCCTTCAGGCTAAATGGCTTTTTAGAACATCAGTATTGGTTGTGTGTTACTTCTGATGCAAGGGCTATGCAAACCTCTAAGTTTGTTGAACAAAAAAAGAAAGATGGAAAAAATTAGGAAAGAAATACACAAAATGTCTTGAAATAAATAACTGCATGGCTATAGCACGCTGACCTTACAAAGATGTATGTAAAAAGTGTGCTAAAGCGACTAACACAGAGCTATTGAGACAACTTTGAGAATGGAACAAAGTGAAGAGCACAGAAAAATGTAAAATTTCTGCTGCATGGAAAATTCTGACATTTCAACATTTGTTTTATATCCTGGGTCTAAAATGTTGACACTTTTTAATATTTGTCTAATGGACCAAAACATGAAACTGTTTCATTTTCATGTTGTCAAATCAAAACAAAACATGCTAATATTCTCAAAAATTAGACATCTCATTGTGATGTATTTAAAAAGACCAAAATGCTTAATTTCTCACTATGCTGACACTAGACTGCCTTCTCTTTCCCTTACACATTGCCTTATGGGAGCTGTAGTTCCTGGCCATACTTCGTCACCTAATAGGTATGCAGAATTCTTGATTCTTGTGATGGATCAAACAAGTTTGGATAAAAGATCATAGAATCATAGAATCTTCATGGTTGGAAAGGACCTTTGAGATCATCGAGTCCAACCAAACAACCTACAATCTCTGCCACTAGAGCATGCCCTTAAGTGCCAAATCTACACGTTTCTTAAACACCTCTAGGGATGGTGACTCAACCACCTCCCTGGGCAGGCTGTTACAGTGCCTGACCACTCTTTCAGTAAAGTAATTCTTTCTAATATCTAATCTAAACCTCCCCTGCTGCACCTTCAGACCATTTCCTCTGGTCCTGTCATTATTCACCTGGGAGAAGAGGCCAACACCCACCTCACTACAACATCCTTTCAGGTAGTTGTAGAGGGCAATGAGGTCTCCCCTCAGCCTCCTCTTCTCCAAACTAAACATGCCCAGCTCCCTCAGCCTCTCCTCATATGACCTGCTCTCCAGACCCCTCACCAGCCTGGTAGCTCTCCTCTGGACACGCTCCAGCACTTCAATGTCCCTCTTGTACAGAGGGGCCCAGAACTGAACACAGTACTTGAGGTGAGGCCTCACCGGTGCCGAGTACAGAGGCACGATCACTTCCCTGCTCCTGCTGGCCACGCTATTCCTGATACAAGCCAGAATGCTGTTGGCCTTCTTGGCCACCTGGGCACACTGCTGGCTCACGTTAAGCTGGCCGTCCACCAGCACCCCCAGGTCCTTTTCTGCTGGGCAGCTTTCCAGCCACTCTTCCCCAAGCCTGTAGCGTTGCTTGGGGTTGTTGTGACCAATATGCAGGACCCAGCACTTGACCTTATTAAACCTCATACAGTTGGCTTTGACCCATCGATCCAGCCTGTCCAGGTCCCTCTGTAGAGCCTTCCTACCCTCAAGCAGATCAACACTCCCACCTAGTTTGGTGTCATCTGCAAACTTTCTGAGGGTGCACTCAATCCCCTCATCCAGATCATTGATAAAGATATTAAACAAAAACGGCCCAAAACTGAGCCCTGAGGGACACCACTGGTGACCGGCCACCAAGAGGATTTCACCCCATTAATCACAACTCTCTGGGCATGGCCACCTAGCCAGTTTTTAACCCAGCTAAGAGTACACTTGTCTATGCCATGATTCACCAGCTTCTCCAGGAGAATGCTGTGGGGGACGGTGTCAAAGGCCTTAGCAAAGTCCAGATAGACAACGTCCACAGCCTTCCCCGCATCTGGAAGGCGGGTCACATGGTCATAGAAAGAGATCAGGTTGGTTAAGCAGGACCTCCCTTTCCTAAACCCATGCTGGCTGGCCCTGATCCCTTGGCTGCCCTGCACTTGCCGTTGAGAGCTCACTCAAGACGATCCTCTCCGTGATCTTTCCTGGTATCGAGGTCAGGCTGACAGGCCTGTAGTTTCCTGGATCCTCCTTTCGACCCTTCTTGTAGATGGGCATCACATTAGCCACCCTCCAGTCATCTGGTACCTCCCCTGTTGACCAAGATTGTTGACAAATGATGGAGAGAGGCTTGGTGAGCTGTCCCGCCAGCTCCCTGAGTGCTCTTGGGTGAATCCCATCTGGCCCCATAGACTTATGTGCGTCTAAGTGCAGAAGCAGATCATTGACTACTTCCTCCTGGATTATGGGTGGGCTGTTCTGCTCTCCATTCTTATCTTCCAGCTCAGGAGGCTGAACACCCTGGGGATAGCTGGTCTGACTATTGAAGACGGAGGCAAAGAAGGTAGTTGTATTACAAAAATAGCACATGGGAAAGTATGTAAGATTAAAATATAACTGCTAGAAGGTGCTTGCTGCATTGGTAGAAGCAACTTAATACCTTATTGAACTGACTCACAACAAAGTAAGTTGAGTCAGATTCAATAAAACAAAATATTTTAATTTGAATCATGCATAGTCAAATAAAATTTCTTTGGGATTTTCCCAACAGAAGAACTGATATTTTTGGCATAATCAGAAGTTTTCTGAATTAATGGATTTATAATTTTATGGAAATTCCATTTTCCATTAGAAAATGTCTCCGGGAAAAAGTTTCCAAATAGCTTTCATAAATGTTGTTGGTTGAGGCAGCAGCTATCTTTCTGTTCCTTGTACACTGCCTAGTACAATAGGGTCCCAGTTTGTGCTGGGGCTCTTAGATGTTACCTTGTTACCAATATCATTAAATACTAGAAGCAAGACACTCCTATTGCCTTGTTCTGTAACAGCTTTTTTGGTTTCTTGTGGCATACCTCTTCCATCTCCAAGCCATAAGTCAATTTTACATTCATGAAGTTTCTTGCATTGCCATATGAAGAACATGTCCTTGGATCACAGAAGAAGCTGGCAAGGCTTACTACCCCTTGCAAAACTTTACTGAACATGGCTCAGATGCCAAATTTACTACAAAAATACCCAGAAGAGAAGCCTCACATTGATTTCTTCTACTTCACTGACACACGACCAAATAGGTCTTCTCCTGTGGCTAGCAATTCACAGGCAGGCAAATAAGTGATCTGTTCCATGCTGGGCTTCATTCTCATGGCACAAACCTACTCCTCCGGGCAAGAGAAGTTATTTTCTGGGCCTGGGGGAAAGTATTTGACAGTAACTGATCAGGACGAATGGCTGCTGTGTGCCTCTCCAAGTCAGTGAAACATGGTAACGCACCATCCAGAATTTGTACTGCCACAGCTTAAAACACATTAGGAAAATAGCCCAATCAATAAATCCTCAATGAATGCACTAGCACATTGCTGCGTTATCACACGAGTGGAAAGAACAAATGTGTCACTCCAGTGATTGTTTGATGTGAAATCATGTGGAACGCCTCATTTGGAGAGCAGCCCGGTCGGCCTCTCTGAAACCGATCCCCCTTGCGCCATGTTAACGAACACTGTAGCGTGAAATCCAACCTCGCATCTGCGCTGCTGCAATCTCATTTTGTGCCCGCTACGTGTCAGCGTCTGTTTTTATTTTCTGGCACCTTGAGCAAGTGTTAGTGACTCTAAATAATAAGTGACATACGGACACTTTGCTGGGAACAAGCACCTGGACTGAAGCACGGCATTCATTAAACCCCGACACATGCACCCTCTGCACTCTTTTCAGTACCTTCCTTTCTTTTCTTTACCACACGATTACTCATGTGCCTAATGTAAGAAATGGAAAATACAGCATGCCCCACTGGCCTAACAACTGGACCATGATTCCAGCAAAACTCTCCTCCTCTATGGTCCCTTTTATCCTTTCTTGCACAGCACATTTAATAAAACCACAGACACACCTTGGCCGGCTTCCTCATTAGAGAATATTAGGCACTTACTTTTCTTTACTGCATTAAAACATACACAGGTGCAGTCAAGCTAAAAGGGTATGTATGTTTTGCTTTAGATGAGAAACAAATTTCAGGGCAAGTTAATTGCACCTCCACAGCCTCGTAACATGCAAAAAGCCTGAATTTTTGATGCACATCTTCCATGAAGCTGAACTTCAGAGGAAGTAAAGAACAGAGTGGGCACCATGATGGTTTTGAGACTTGTTAGTGCTCTCTTAGTCTGTGTACCTACTCACTCACCATCACAGCATGGCTAGGGAAGGAAAGGAGAAGGCATACTAGTCAATCATTTTACAAACTTGAGGAGGTCAACTAACACTGAAATTTGTATTCTTGTAGAAAACAAAATGAATGTACCTTGTTAGCTTGACTGGTCAAGCCTATGGCATCCTCAGTTTCTTGTACAGGATAGACAAACTAAAGGTCTTACTCTTTGCAAATGAAGAATCTAAAGTGTCTTTCACATTTAGCTTCGGATTCCAGTTTCTGTATCTGATGAGTCAACGGAAACAGAAAGCTGCAGAAGATGCACGTTGGGTAACTGGTGGGTGATCAGGAAGTTGCCAGCAGCCATCCTCCCCATAGGATTTGCTGAATTAAACATCTTGTATCCTCCGAAGAGAAAGCTGTGTCTGGAAGGGTGGAGGGATTATAACGGCTGTGCCATACTGCACTGGGTAATGCAGGATAAACTAAACATTTCCAGATCATCTGAAGGAGGAAGAGAGATTTTATAACCTCAGTCTCATGCGCTAAGGATGGGACAATCATGAGGATTTTCCACAGAGCATCTACTTTCATTGTCAGACCATCCACTTCCATTAGCAAAGACAATGACTGCTCCTTAAGCCTCTGGTCATAACACGTGTTTTGTTTGTGGGGTTTTTTTTAATTTTAAAAAAGCTTTCCAGGGATAATTGGAATATTTACCGGGCACCTCATGAAGTCTGAACTTCCCAATTGCAAAAAACTGTCTTGGCTAAAAAGATGTGTGAAAGTAACACTAAAACATCAAGAAAAAGCATATATATACACACACAGATATATATGCGCATTCCCTGAAAAACAGGGAAAAGAGAAGATTGATGATGAGCAATGTCATTAGCCTTTAAAAAACACAGCCTGCAAAAAACTCAAGTTAAAGGAGTGAAACACCAGGGACTCATCAAGCCAAAATCAATAAAGCAGCATTTAAAAATCCATTCCCAGTTCAGGGTAAGCCTGTTGCTGTATGGGGAAGGAAAAACCATCAGTGGCAACACAGAAAGGACAGAAGCAAAAGCAAACTGTGGAGACTGTATTATCCTGAGAAGAGAGATGACTGTTAGAACATAAACTGTATCACCCACTGAATAGGTAACCATTCAGGAGATTGATGCAACGTGCACAGATTTGAGGCTGGAAGCGCACAAAGCTTCAGGTCATGAGACTCAGTCTTGAAAAGTAGAGACTTTAGGACAACCAGCTCAACTTGAACTCTCAGGCAAAATCTGTGGTGCAAACAGCTAATGCATTGTTTGAATACAAGGAGAATACTACATAGAAATGGAGAGGTGATCTGACTATATACAAAGTAGTATGTGATATAGCACTCTGGTTCCAGACTCGATGTCATGGCTCAAAAACTAAATGGGAAGAATGAAGGAAAAAAAGAAAAAAAAACAAAAAAGAGTACAAAAGTGAGCCTGAAACATTTAAGAGAGCAGGAGAAAACACTTGTAAATGTTAAAGTATTCAACACATCCTAAGAAAGAAGGCTGAGAAGTGAGTTAAGCCCACTACTACTACATAACCAACACATAAAACTGGGGCCTCTGCAATCTTGGTGAACCAGGCAAAATATAAGCCAGCAGCTGGCAGTGGAAGTCAGCGAATGGCAAAGGAGAATTGGCAACAGTACATTTTTTTACATTTCATTCAGCTGCATCTTTACTTGCATCTTCAAGTAAACAATTTTCCAACTTTTTCATGAACACATACATAGATGTAGAGCTGTAATACGGGACTGATGAAGTCAGCTGTTTTTTCACAGCAAAACTTTCATGGATTCCTAAACCTGCCATTTTTCATTAACTTTAATCCTGGCAGGTAGCAATGTTTAACCCTAATTTCTTAAAAAAAAAAAAAAAAAAAAAAAAAGGCAAAAACCAAATAATCAAACCCAACTATTTCACCATTTTTCCAAACAAAAGGAAATAATGTAGCGTAGGTAGCAACTGTGATGACATTTGAGATTATCCTATAATCCAGTTTCAATCTTCCAGCTGGAGAGCAGAGACTGGATGGTTTGAAATCTGTGAAGCCATTTGATTTTAAAAACTTAACAGGCAAATAAAAGGCAGTGTAGGCCAATGACACCAAATTTGCTTTACAATGTGTAGTACACTGGATACAGATTTTATACGTGTTCTCTGTGTGCTTACTCTGATATAAACAGTTACAGCAAACCAGAAATATGTGCTGTCTGTGCAAGATGGACTGGAATTCTGTCCTTGCTCACATCTGATCTGTTCACACAGAAGTCAGCAGGATCAGCCAAAGGAAGAGAAGTTCTCAAGACAGAAGGTATTTAACAACAAAAACAAAAAACCCTAAAAAATTTGATCATGAAGGAGGAAAGGTCATGGGGAGCAGAGTACGCATCTTTATATTCTTTGTATCATATTGTAGTGTGTGACTAGCTCTTGTCCACTAACTTAATCAGGAAGACATATTTTAGAGAGTGACAAGTAAGAATGAATACAGTCAGTCTTGTTTTCACCGCAGGACACAGAGATTGGCTTTGGATGTCTTTTTGAAACGTTCATTTGCCGGGCAGAATGGGAGCCTGAGGGCAGAAGGCTTCAAAAAAGAAAAAATATATATCCCAAAAGTCATCTAAAATATAGGGCTACACTGTCAGCTGGTGTAAATGAATGTAACTCCACTGATGAGAAGGAGCATCTATAGCATAAACCAGAGGAAGATCTGTCGATGACAAACTGAAATTGTGCCCTTGGTCACATCTGATCTATTCACAAAAATATGCATGCCTTCTGGGGCAAATTTTACTATCTGTTCAAGTTTGTTTGGGGAGTATGTGCAGCTTTGTCTGCTGGGAGAACCAGGAGGGGCAGAGGGAGTGCTCTGGCATAAAAAGCACTACATCATTAAACATCTCGAGGAGCAAATTCCACCCTCAGTTGCACAGAGGACAATTAACCCCCTCCGGAGCTCTGCTCCAGATGATCAACCCCATGCACAGTTCTCATCACTCTTGTAGTGAAATTCCTGGTAGAGCCATGCTCGCAAACATTGTGTTGGCACAAAGTAGGAGCAACTTTGTTGAAATAACCATCATAGCCATTCTACCATAAAGCTGAGCTGCTTGCAAGGGGAAGGTAATTAGAAATAAGAGAGAATTTATCTGTCATGAGTGGCAGTGTGCTCCAGTTCAGAGCAAATTCCTTGTCATTTACGCATGCAGTTCTATGTGGTTTTAACCTTAGCATAGTCGCTGGTAAGTCAATAGTAACAGAAGGGGTGGGGGGCAGGATGATTTATTTTTCCTTCTTGCTGCTGCAGAGCAACTGCATATTTTCCTTGTCAACAGCTGTGGTTCATATACACTATAGAGATAGGCAGAAAGAGGGAAAAAAACCCACCCAATAAACAAGACGTAGGACTCTGAGGAATTATTATTACATGCTGAGCATGCCAATATAATGCTATTTGCTGTCTCCTCTCTAGGTCATTAGAGATTCCAGTGTCTTTTGTCCAAAACAGTTGCTCTTCCCCGGGAGCCTGTGCAAGCCCTCATCTTTGTGCTGTACAGCCAAACCCCGACGGAGGCTTTAACCAAGGAAGGGTGATCAAGTCCCACTTGTGTACCTAGCTGAAACGCCTCTGCTTTTCACACCAAATTACCACATGCCTGTCTACCCTCTCTCTTTGTATCACTCTTCCACGCTTCTTTTCTGCTGCCTTCCACGTGACTTACTCGTGTCTGTAATCCCTTCCCAGACCCAGTCCTCTAATGCCTTCCCCACGCTTCTGCTGGGAGGTTTTACTGACGTTAGAGTCCACAGGGACACATAGTCTTGACACTAACAGGCAGTGACACTCCTACTTGCTTTTCACCTTCTCCACACACTGCGTCTTGCTCATGGCTTAGGATATTGGAAGCTCCAAGAGGACAGCTCTGGCTATGCTCCCTTTTAGCGTGAAGGCTCACAACCAAAGATGGTGGAATTGATGTGCCTATCCCACCCACCTCTTTGCCACAGTAAATAATCACTGAGTTTGCCCCAGCAGCAAATTAAACGTGGAAATCTAAACTGCTGCGAATGTGACGGTGTAAGAATGCTGTTTCAGCTACCCTAGCTCAGCTGATGAGGAGTAGCTCATTAAATGGCAATTGCATCGGCATTGTTCATCAAAAGCCTGTGATTTTAGGTTGCTTGAACTTAGCTATAAATTCACTAGCACCTTACTGGCATGAAAATACAAGAGCACTGAGACTCAGCCCTCTGCCTCAGCTTTCTTCTGGGTAGAATAGCAAATATCGTCAGCTGTCCATGAACACAAAACACAAGTGCTGACCTAAACCTTCATCCACCATCTGAACCAAACTAAAAACGTATTCAAAGGCATAGGATGTCCTTCCTTTACTCTAAAAACTGTCTTGAATTATTTTGGCACTTTCCAAGAAAGTTAACAGCATAGTTTCATGATAGAGGCTGTTCATTGAAATGTTGATTAACATTTGCATTGTGGTAGTGCCTCACAGTAACCTCTCTGTCAGGCGCCCACTGTCTGCAGGACTCTCTCCAAAAGCATTCAGCTTACTGAAACACCAAATCATTTTTGCAGGTATGAATGCAAAAATATCCAGGCTGGTGCTCAGGAGACTGTGAGATTTGTAACTGGGCCACACAAGTCACCGCCTGAATGGCCATTCGCTTCTGCTGGGGCCAAATCCACCTACTGCAATACAAATATGCCCACCAAATACAAATATGCCCCCAAATATGCCAGGCTGGCTGAAGCTGTGGAGGACAAGAAAGTAAGGTCAATTATTTAGAGTTTTAGTGAAACCCAAGCGAACATATTTATCCTTGCATTTTTGAACTGAATTTTGTCTGTAGAGAAGCTCAGCAGAAGTTGAGGTCAGTAGAAAGAACAAAATCTGGTTTTCCACTGTCTTGCTTTCACCACAGAGAAGATTTTTTTGGGAAAAATAATAGTGTTTGAGCTTCTCACAGCAACCACACTATCCAAGTTTTTCAGTTTGAGATCTCATTTCATGTACGTAAAACTGGCTCCATATATGGCTCTTGGAGAAAACCGTGTTACAAATACAAACATCAGGAACAGATGGAGTTCTGCAGAAAACTAGTTGTTCTCAGGTGGAAGAGTAAGCACTTAGAGGGCCCAAAACAATTTTATTATTCAGAAATAAATAACAGAAAATAGTCAGCAATAGCCACAGTGGTCCTGCAGCCAGGCTGAAACCTGATTTCAAACTAAACACCGTGGAAAAGTGAGCAGCATTGCTGGCATTTCCACAATGCAGGTTGGAAGGAACACTATAACCACTGATTGACACTTGTCTCCTTCCAAATAATCTTCAGGAGTTGCCCAAAAGCAACATCTCTCTGCACCCACTTGCCTTCCTCTCCTGCTCCCCAGAGAAATGCGTTGCATCCTCCCAGATGGACTGAAGTTTGATACTGGCAGCTGCACCGATGAGAACAAAAATAAAAACACAAAAAATGTTGCTCTCCTGGGCTAGGCGCTGAGCTATGCCTACGTGTCTGGAGCCAACTGCTTTCCTGCCTGGCTTTCACAATGCCAGCTTCTCTTTTGTTGTGCAGCACGTCTTACACAAGGAACCTCGTATCTGCTTTCATTCGCAAAGAAAGATCACCCACAGAGCAGGACCTCCATGTGCCTGGAGGGAAATCTTTCTCTTTCACTTGGTGGGTTTTATGAGGGCTATCTTCCAGTTTGCACAGCAAACATATGGCCTGATCCAAAGATCATTCAAGCCAACAGAAATGCTCCTCTTGAATTCTATAGGCTTTGGCTCTTGCTGCTCTAGAGAGCAAGGAACTGTAGCCTTCATAATAAGACACTGGGCCAAAAATAGAACTGCACGTATGACACGACTCTCGCCCCAACCCCATTCTCATCCCCCACCTGCTTCTACAGGTCACAGCTTTGTAGCCACAGGAAGATGTTTACATCATGGTCCTATTGACACAGGTCAGAGTTCAAGGAAGCCCAGTAAATCATAAGTCTAAATAGGGTAGGGCTGGAGCCAGGCAGAGGAGAGAGGGGAAGTAATGAGACCAGAACCATCTCTTTGAAGAGGAAAAAATGTGAAGGTTTACAGTCCCCTTGGTGCATTCTCCCTCTGCTGAAAACATGTTCAGACGCTGGTTAGCTAATCTGCCTTCTGAGACGTTGTGCTGAATGGCAGGGAGCCCTATTCATGCCATCAACAAGATCTTAGCCTATGCTTCAGTTAACCCTGCAAAAATCCTAGTGGCATGGAAGGCAGCCAGATCATTAGCCCTGTATTTTCATATGCGCTGTACCAAAGAGGCTGAACTGCGCATTGCGTATTCCCAAAAGGTTGGTGAAATCAGACTTAGTCCCAGCACACAGTGGGATTCTTCTCAAAAGGGAGAAAGCAAGAAAAGAAAAAAAACCAAAAAAACAAAAACAAAACACACCAAAACACCAAAAACCCAGTTAGCTAACAAGGCAGGGCATATTTTGGCACTAAACTAAACCACAGTACATAGCTTAACAACTTTTCACAGATCTTTTTCATTTATCATTAATCTGAAGGCAACTTATTTTTCCTCAGCAAAGGATGTACAATCCATCTCCTTTATACTACAACATTTCTGGGTTTCCTACACAGTTCAGGGGATCTCGAAGATATTCCCACTGCCTGTAATTACTGCAAAGTGCATTAGCACTTCACTCTGTCACTCACAGATTTCCTCTGCCTCATTAAGACTCCAGGAGTGTCTGATGACAGCATTTAATTAAAAGTGAGTGAAAACCAATAATAAAGCCTTGTGATTCTTTTGTTCATCTGTTTGTTGATCAGTAAATGGTAAACTCAAGGGATTGATGTCCAGGACAAAATGAGTGGAAGAACAGTAAGAAGGGAGAGTCAACATCCAGGTGTGGCACACTGACTCAGAAAAATCAAATTTCATGCTGAGACTCACGTAACAAGGGTGAGCACAGTATTAGAAATCCTTGACCTTTCTTCCTTTTAAGAACAGTCCATATTTGAAAGACATTTGAAAAGCATTTGCGAGACAGGACAGTCCTGTACACAGGGGTAGGCTTCTAAAGGGAAGTGTGATCTGCTTGCCAGGCCCCATCCACTTAGCAAACATAATCCAGCCTGTCTTCGGCACAGCCTCTTTACTGATGCCTCATCTACACAAGGAATATTATAGTTGCGTAGCTTTATTGCCAGACCCTTCCTTGCTCAAACAGACACAGAAAATTATCCTATGGACAAAATCCTGCTATTGCTAGTAAAATTGATTTATTCCAGCTGAGCAGCTGGTCATAGGATTTTTTTTCTCTGCAAGAAAGTCCCAGCAGAGATTCACACAAAGAATATGATGCCCAGGTAAAAGCAACATTCACTTGGCTTCCCGGACGTAGCCTTGGCTAATATAACTATTATTAGATGGCTGTTTCAGAGAAGAAACTGTGTAGGCAGTCAGCCTCCCACTTCTGTAGCTTTCAGTGAAATCTCCAACTCGTCTTCAGCCCTTTTAAGCCACAAATACTGCTCCTAATCAAGTTTCTTTATAAATTGCAAAGGCAGTTACTGCATTTTGCAGCAGATAGCGGTGGCCTAACTTTGCTGCTCTACAATCATGCAAATCTGTGCCCACAGAAGCTGAATGTCTTCTCTCTTGAGGCAACCACAGAAAAGTCTGTGGGATACGACTGGCCTTCCCTACATAACCTGTACATTTAGATGTTGTAGCAGAAAGTCAAAAGACATCACAGGAACATCTATACTGGCTGCCTACCTATCACATGACATGACACCTTGCCTATATTTCATTGGAAATGCAAAATTCTTTAGTTAACACACATTCCGGTATTGTAAGCAACTACATTGAGCACCAGTGAAGTAAGGCTCAACCACTGACTCAATTTCCAGGCCTCAATGAAGAAGAAGGTTAATTGCCTGAGGTAAGGCCCAGTACTAGCAATATCCCTGGCTGCAAACACACACAAAAAACCATCTTGAGAGATCCTTGCCAAAAGTGCTAAAGAAAAAATTGCTGGCTTCTTCTCCGGCAATGAAAGGTCCTTGCCATGTGAGAAAGACACAGAAGACAGACATTGAAATCACTGTGCTGTCTCAGAAATATGAAAAAAGGCCTCCATTTTGTCCGTATGATCTACTGGATTGGGCTAGAATACAGGATAATGTGAGTTATTCTGTGGCAGTAACTATTTTTCTTATTCTTTCCTGCCTTTAATTTTGCGCAATCAGTGAATTTTAACAATGTAGGATGACAGTCACTGTAATGGCTGCCATTTTTGTTATTTATTACTTATTCTGTAGCTATTGCTCAGAGACTCCATTCAGGCCACGAGACACAGAGACCAGGAGCACAAAGCACAAGGTGACATGGATATGCAAACAGGCCTTATGTCCGGTTCACAGGTTTCAGCCGTTATTATTATTTTCTTATTAGGTAACTAAGGTAAGATGCAATGGTATCAGTCATCCTTCCTGGCACCTTCCTAGCCACATGAGTGATAAGCAACACAACCCACAGTATTGCTTTTAATAGAGGACATGCACAATTCCCTCCTCTGGCTACCTGGAACAATATACTTCAGTCTTATTTCTGCAGGAGAAATGCATCGTGTCAGCAAACACAGTCGTTAGCACAACATTCAACATAATTTGTCCTTCTGAGCAATGATTATCACTTTTAAAAACACATTAAGTGATCTCAGATATTTCACAGAAACCCAGATTAATGACTTGTTAATATGTTTAACTATGTCTTGGCTCAGGCCCTCTGGAAAGTCAGGGACAAGGTTATCTCTGCACCTGCAAATGATTTAACTATGGTTACTTTTTTTTAAAAGGGTTGGTTACAATATTTGATTGCCAAATTCTCTGCTGCTTACTGTTCTGCATATTCTGAAGCACTGATCTGCTGCAGGTATTTTTGATGACCCTCAATGAGAGGCAACCTAGCACAGATCTGGATGAGCACCCAGCGTACGGTGCTGCCCGCTCCGCTGGGGATGAAGTCCACCAGCTGCAGCTGTTCAGACAACTTTCCTAACACCATCCCATGATGCAACGTCTCCTGCTCAGAAATTACTCAGAAATCCCCGCTTACAAAAATGACACAGGAAGAAGGTTTTTAGGACACCCAGGACAGGCTGGCATAACCACAGCTCTGACAAAATATGTGTCCCTCTGTGGGCATAGTAACGCTCTTGCATGGTTAAGTGATGCAACCTGCCACGTTCCAAATAAGCACCAGCTGCAATTTTCTCCATATTTTGAAAATTACATGTGGCTCTCAAGAGCCTGGCAAATTGTCAACACAGCCCCTAGTCTGGTGCAATTTAAGTGTCCTTAATCCAAATGGTATAAAAGGAAACAGTTACAGAAACTCTGAAAATAAAGGATGATGTTGGGTTGATGGCTTTCTAAATATTGCTTAAAATCCTGGGGGTACCTTCTCTAGACATCTACTTTCAGGCAAAACTTTAAAAGCCTGAGCTGCCATCACTTCCCAGAGGAGCTAGTTTAAAGGCTATATTTAGAAGATCTTGTCAAAAAACTTTCCTTTAAATCAGGCTGCTTAGTCCTACCCAGAAAAGAATGTCATTTTATACTCATTTGCTTAACTTTTAGCTATTTCCACACACACACGTATTTTACAGGAGAGAGACGACTGGGCTACCTCCTAAACTTAAATGAAACCATTATAAAAAGCTTGCAGAGAAAATGCCAGCTTTGTGCCTCGTAAAAAAACCAACGTAGTATTTTCCTGGCACTGTGCAAATGACTGATCCAGTGGTTGTTATCTTTCCAAAATGCTCAAACTATGAAATTCTTTGTTGGTTGGCAGTTACCAAAAACTTTTGGGTAGAATCTGGCTCGTGTGATTTGAACACTGCTTAACATCGGTCATGAGAAAGGCTTAGGATGAGTTTTCCTCTTTTGCAGGAATGCAGTGAAACTGAAGGAAAACCTGAAAGCATGAGGAAAGAAGCAAGTGAACAGAACAGCCAAGTTACTACTACTGACGTGCTTTTTCAAGCATCTTTAATCAGCAAACATTAATGTGATCCTGTCTTCTTGGGGACAGATTACATGATCTCTTTCCGTAAGTCTTTTCCAGCTTTTACATCTATGATTCATCCCTCTCTTGGGCAAAACATGAAACCTGTGTGCTGATCATTCATCATCATTAAAAATCTCATTGCATTTTTTACAAAAGCAGAGATGTTTGTTCTAGCCAAAATTCCAATTTGCGTAATTACTGTACACTGCCTACCTAAAAAACTCCCTTTAGTTTGAATCACAGAGGCATTACTTTATAATATCTTCTGTTGAGAGGAAAACATTCTTCTCTTCCTTGAAGACTGTGTAGTCATTTGCACTTACCCAAAGGGGTTATAAAATGTTATTTACATACACTGTATTAGAGTCCTACTGGGTAAAGCATCACACAAGATACTGTGCAGGGGAGAAACGAGCATTGCAAGTCATGCAAGCTGTGGGAGTGTAGCAATAAGGACAGAAAAAAATTTTGCATGCTTTGAGACATGACTTCCTTCTTGTTCTAAATCTGAAAACCTTCATAGTGAGTGCAGGGCACAGCCCTCCCAGGAGACATCTCCTTAGACTGGTCCCTCATGGATCTCAGCTTTTCTGCCCCTGCTTTGAGTTGGGTTTGGTCAGAAGGGCCTTACAGACGTGTTACACTCTGCCCAAGGTGACATTTTCTATGGAGGTAATTCCCTTACTGTTTTTCTTATTGAAATTGAATGTTTTTTAGCACAGAAACTATCTTCTCACAGAAAATTCTGGATCCACCAAACTCCAGAAAATTTTCAGAAAGAACATTTGGGGCGACTACTGCTCTAGACACCACGACAAGCTGCAACAACATCTTCCAGAACGCAGCAAAACTGAATAAATGACTATGTGTTATTTGGAAAGAAACAAAGGTGAAGGAAAGACTATTGTACAGCACCTCCACCATCATTTTGGGTGCCATTTCCAGTATTCCCAACACAGTATGCCTCTCCCTACCATTGCAAGCCCATGGATGCCACACCACCAAGGCAAATCTGGAAGGATCTGTGGACAACTGCGAAGAAAAACAAAAAGATGACCTTGTGGATCTTTAAAGTAGTGTATGCCAACCTATGGGTAATGCAGAGCCAGATAATGGCTTTTGAGCACTGCATTTGATTTAGCTGTTCTCAGCATGAAGGATCAGACCCAGGGAACTCCTGTCACAAGAGAAGGACTGAACTGAGATGAAGCCTTCAAGGGATTGTTTTCCATGGGAGGTTAAGGAATAACTACAAGCCACCCAGAGCTGCAAGAGATGGTGGCCCTTCAGCAGCAGCCCTAACGCTGTTTGCAGCTATAGAAAGGACTAGTCAGCCACTGCAGCCCACGGACAGGAGAGTGTAAGACCCTATCTGAGGAAATTAAGTCAGTGACAGTAGGGTGACAGGAGAGTGAAGTCCATTGCTGCTCTCACAGCCAGTGTACTCCACAACAAAAAATCCAGCCACATGTCCAATACGCTAAACACGGCCGTCTACTAATTTTTTAATTACAACAATATTCCCTCCACGTTGTTGCTAATGAGCCAGCACAGGTTGGGGTCCCTTGCTTTGCATGCTGTACAGAGACACCATTTCTGTTTCAGGGAATTCCCAAGCAGCCAACTATTGGAGTTCGGGCATTTATGTCAGGGGAATACCATGATATGCTCCCCCTGTGTTTTTTTTCACTGTTCCTTGGGTGCCCACTATCGTGGGTGTTACAGACAGAAGATTCTGCTAGATAGGTCTCTGCTTCAGTCTGACCTCGGCATGCCCATGTTCTGATACCCTGTGCCTAAGGCCAGCATGTAAGACCCTATCTGAGGAAATTAACTCAGTGATAGTAGGGTGATAATACAGTTATCAGTGATGATACAGATAATTTCATAGCACAGTGTCCAGCACAGATTCTAAGCTCAAAGGTTCCTCAAAAAAGAAATTCTTCGGGAACAGGAGTTATACTTCATTTATTGTAATAAAGCTGTAAGTGCTGTAAAATTCTAAGGCCAAACTGCTACTGTCAGAGGGTCAAAGAGACTTATGGCACCTCTAGTGTATTGAGACACTCGTAACAGATTCTTCTGAGTCCTACATTTGACAATTAAATATGGAAAGCCCCATGCATGTAAAATAAATTTGGACAGGTTTCCCCCCTTACCTCCCCAAAATGCAAATTAAAGCAGAAAACAGCTACCATAGTCAGGTTTAGGTTAGACAGCAGAACTTTCTAAATTGTTAAAAGGCTGTATCCTCCACATTTGGGTGGGGTATGTGTGCATGGAAGCACCCTTGACCCATGTCTTCTGCGCTTCACACTAAGACATTATAGCTTGCTTTAGTATACTTTATAGGAATGCCTGACTGGTGAATTTTAACACACAATACCTTCCATATGTGTTGGAGAAGTTTCCTGGTGTATCAACTAACCTTCTATCTGTGCACAGAAGCAAACCAAATAGTCACTGTTCTCTATCATGTATGTGCATTGTCAATAGTAGAAAGCCAAAGCCAAATCAAAAGGGGATATCAAATTCTCTACAGTGGGTCTACCTCAGCCTAGCAGAATGAAATTAAAAAAGAAAATATTTAGGTTCTATATCAGAAAATCAGAAAAAAAACCCCCTCTCTGGCAGTGAAATAACATCTATTGATAAGTTTTGGAAAAGAAGGACAGACTTCAGATTATGGCACCTGGACTTGTAACACAGGGTCACAGTTTCCAGTTCCTATACAAACTTCCTTTGGGACTTCAGGCAAGTTCCCTTACTCAGTAAAATGGGACAAGGGCTGTCACTCATCATTTGTCTGTGTAGTTGACTTAGCCTGTAAGATCATAGGGGTAAGGTCTATTTCTTACTACAGAAAAATGACCAGAATAACATGGCTTTGCTTTCCATTTGCGCTTCTGAGCACTATCATATAAATAAGTATTTAGAACTGCTTGTGACGAAAAAAAAATAGGCTGAGGGGAACAAAACAATAATAATAATACAACATGTTTCTTGCAATAAAGGAAGGCAAATGACATGTCCAAAGAAGGAAAGACCAGTTCTGGGGTGGGACAGGCAGAGTTCATATGTGGCAATTGGCAGTAGACTCCTGGGACCTGGCAGATGGATATTGCTACCTCGATATCCAGGACAGCAGGATGAGAGCTGACAGCAGCTTTGGATTCCTGCTGGGCTGCTCCACTTTTAGTTTCTGTCTTAAACCACCCTGAGATGCTGCTGGGGCTTTGTTGCCAGCTCGTGCTCTGCCTTCCAGAACATGGCACCTCAGGTGACTTTGATGCACTTTTAGCCTGGCAGATACTCTTTCCTCAATCCCTCACCAAGGGTCTATCATATCATCCGCCCCTTCATCCAATGGACGCACATATCTGCTGGTGTTTCCTCTGCTGCTAGCCACCCAGGAGAGGTATGAAAGGACATGGAGAAGGTAATGCCATAAGCCCTGTTCTCCCATGATGTAAATCTTGGATCATGAAAAATACATGCAAGATTTTCCTTAAGACAGAAAGCAGATTTCAGAACTGGAGAATCAAATTCAGCCTTGGCGTATTCCCAAGCAAACAGACAGCTCAGGCCAGACTGAAGCCCAAGGGACTGCACAAGGCAGCATCCTGCTTTTTAGCAATGCATTTCTGGCCATCACACCACCACACTTCAAGTTAAAGGTCTGCAAAAGCCTCTACTTTATAAACCTCTATCAGGTACTTCCATGTCATACAAAAATGTAAGTGACAGAGAGAGGTAAGTGGAGAGGGAGAGAGGAGAACCCATGCACTAAGGAAATCGAATGCTGATGCACAACTGACATAAGCCCTAAATATTTACCTCAGTTTAAAAACTTGAGCTATTTTCCTTTTCAGTCCTATCAAATCACCTTCCTAATCCTACGCACTTGTTATTTTTCCCCAAGGATATGAACGCAGTAAGTAAAACATCTACTTGAGGAAAAGCGAATTGCTGCTGGTGTGACATGAATTGATGAAGAAATGCTGCCGAGGGTCTGATCCCAGTGCAAGCTTGAGCCATGGGCTTCCAGCAAGATTGAAGGCACGAGTCCGAAAACCACTTCCCTCTCTCTCTCACTCTCTCTGAGTCTTCTGATTCAGTCACTCCATGTTAACCTTTCAGATTACCAAAACCCACATTTCACTTAAGTCCTAGGATAGGAGAATCCTAATGAAAACCTGAGCTCAGCTGCTTTCGCCTGAGCCTGAGATCTGCCACTTGAAATAAAGGGACGCCTTTTTCAATTTCTATTAAATTAGTTTTGCAAGGAAATTGTTTTAGCAGAAGCTACGCAAATGCTGAACATTTTGCAAGCTGTGAAGATCCACAGGAACTGAAAAACTTTTCTCCCATGACTGTTGCATTGTTTTACACAAGGAAGGATGAACAGGAGGTCAAAAGCAATGCAAGAACAGGAGCTTTTGGCCAACTTTGTGTGCTGAGGACTAGGAAGTCCCACTAGGAATTCGTTCTGCAATATATAGAACAATATGGTTTCTTTGCAGTGTCCAAAAATCCTGCCCCACCTCCTAAACAGTGGCACGTAGGCCCAACAGCAAGGAAAAACTGCTTTAAAATATTTCACCCTGTGCTCTGACTGAAGTGTTTAACCAGGCTTCCTCCCACCCCTTAAAACTCATTGAAAAAAAGCCCCCAGCTATCTGCAAAGACAATATCCAGAATTAGGTCTTTGAATTCTCCCACATCCAGGACAGACAGAGGCAGAAATAAACTACCCTGTCACAAAAATTACACACGGAAATTAAAAGAAAAAAGACTTTAAAATAGTCTTATGTAATTTAAGTGTGACTCTCCACTAACAATGTTCTGAGGCCTTATTTGAAACCTTATTAAGGAACTGCAAAGTATTATTGTTATAGCATTGTTAAATAACTATGTGAAATAATTCCAGATGTAATGAGGATGGAAAGGAAGAGGGTGCCTCACACTCCGTCACAATTATATCTTCAGATTACTCTTTTGGTCTAGCTGAAATTTCCCACTCTGTGTCCCAACAGTGGAGGCTCGCAGTGCCTTACACACTGGAATTGCTAAAATGAAGCCCACGATGAATAATAGTGCTTTTGTTTCAAACGAGCTCCAATTCCCATGGTTTCTTTTGAGATCTCTCTCCCCCTTCACAGATTCTATATTTTGCTGACTTTTCCTTATATTTCAGTGTCAGCCAGCAAAGAATTGGCAACAATTGTGGGACAATTTCTTCTTCTCATCTCCCTCTTACAGAGGGAAAAAAAAAGGGGAAAAAAAAGAGGAATTTAAAGAGACAGCCTGCAGGAAGAACTGAAGCTTAAACCGTAAGCTGCACATTTTCAGAGAGCATGAAGCTGTGGAGGGCTTGGGGAACTGGAGAGATGCAGCACACCTCAATATCTAGGTTCTTTACGATGTCACCTGAAATGGAATTTAAGGGCAATGGACCTGTATCACCGGGCTCTTAGTGACTTACACAGTCAGATACCACCCGCGCAACTTCTCTCGGTCCTCCCTAGCCCACGGGTGTTTGCAGGAAGGGCTGGTGGAATGAGGTGCTCAAGTTGGAAGAGCACTGATTTGGCAATTACGAGACCCACAGGGCATCTTGAGTGGGACTGCTCTGTTGCCGCACCCACTAGAGCTCAGAGCCTGGTGAGAGCATGCTTGATGTCGAACTATCAAACCTGGAAAAAATATAGTTAAGCCCTGGAGTGAGTTGGACAGGGAGCTCCATTTTCTTCCTGGCATGCTATGCAAGCAGAGGAATGACCCCCTGCATTTCCACTGCCTTACTACATAGACCTAGGCTACTTGCTAGATGGACAAGCATCCAGTGAAGTTCAGCTAAATTATTTTTAATGAACAGAAGGTGGTCTAAGCCACTAATCTGCTGTTGACCCTTTGGGAACTCTCAGGAACTGGGGTTTGCTACAAGTCAATTCAAATGGCAAAAGATTTTTCTTAATTTGGCAAAAGTGATAGTCCTCTTATGCTTTCTCCAATAACGTTTGCAATTTGTTAAACACAGCTAAGGTCCCCAAGACAAGCGATCCAGGATCTCTTTTGCCATGTTGTTGGACTGTCCTCCATGGAAACACGAATACCCTTGTCATACACTTTTATTTGGGATCAAAAAAATAGATGATGCTCTCAGGAAGTTTCTAATGCAATCCTGGGTGCCACAAAACTGCATCTATTCCTCATCAGTCTCAGCCCTCTCAGCATCCTCTTTGGGCACAGAAAAGTCCCACTTCTGCTCTGGACAGAGGCCACCCGGGTTAGATGTCCTTCCTACCTTTGCATGTGGTCAGAGGTGATGCTTTATCTCCAGTGCACAAGGGACTTGGGACACCATGGAGGAAGAAGACAGGGTAAGGATAAACAGGCCCAAAGCTGGGAGCCAGACTGGCAGGACACATGCGATGCCCAGGAGGCTGGGGAAAAGCTGACATAGGGATCTCTACCACCTTAGACTTTATGGGCATGATCTTGGGCCCTTTCTAATCTTTCACACAACAGTCCCTGGGACAAACTGCCTTGTTTATTCACCTTCCCACTGTATTCTCTTCCATCTCCCCTCATGCCATTAGAACTAATGAAACCTTAAGAGTCCCAAGAAACAGCTTTGCCATTGCTCTGGCATGAATACATTGGTTGCACACAGGAATGAGAGCTTAGCCTGGAGACATAAACCCAAATATACAGCTGGTACGGTATGCTGAAAACTAACCCAGCACAGAGAGCTGCTTTTATGGGCAGGATTTGTTTTTCCAAATGGGATTTATTTAAAAGAAAATTGAATGGTTATAAAGAGCTCACTCTAACAATAACACAGAAAATGAATCCAGTGTTCACTGCCGGCTTTGCTACACAGTACAATCCAGAAAGAGAAATCTTCTTTAGAGGGTCCTGGCAGCAAATGACCTGCCCTGCAGAGCAACCAATTCCTTATGGGGAAACAGCTGGCTGAAAACTGGGACTCTGCTAATGACTGAAGTTCAGGCAGGAATTTCACTGGGGAAGATTGTTACAACGCCAATGTGAGAAAGTGACTATGGGAACACCCTGTTTCAATAACCTGTATCAATAGCGTAGCAAGGCTCTAGGAGACAAATGGGACTTCCCCCTCCAGGAAATTGTTGGTGGTCCCCATTCGCCATTTCACCATCTTCATCACCAGGGCCAGGACCCCTTCAGTCCAAAGGTCGCTTACATTCCCCTGGATACTCCAGCCAGCTGTGTAAAATTGCTTCTGTACAACCTTGTTTCAATTATGATGGCATTTAAAAACTAACCTATGAGTACCACAGAAGTATGCATCAATAAAAACTTGATGCTCTAGGTTTCAGCATAAAGTGTCCATAACTTGCCTCACTGAGTTCCTTAAAACAGCACTGGGGATCTTTTGACCATAACCCTCTACAAACTCTCCTCTCTATCTGCTTTTCCCAGTGCAGTACAATGTGCTGCATCTTCATTTGTCCTCCTTGTCTTCTTCAGCATGTGTCCCAACAGGCCAATACACCCAGTCACCTAACTGCAGTTTATCCAACTATCTGAGGAATAGAAACAAAAGTAATTACCCATGTCCATTAATGTTTCTGATAGAATTTGATTCAGAACTACAAATCTATCTCAGTGACTAATAAGAGAGACCATTACATGTCTTTAATCTAGGCACATCAAAGACCTTTCCTCTCCAATTAGGCAATGGGCTTCGTTCAGTCCCGCCCAGGACAGTAAGCCACGCGCTGCTGCACAGATGTTTTCAAGTCACAAAGTAAAGTGGGCATGGGGACAATTTTTACAGCTCTTACTGGAAACCTATTAAGGTCATGGTATTGGGAAAGAGCACAGTATGGCCTTCATATTTTAAGCTTTGGAAATATCAACCCCAGAGTTATAAGATTATTTATACTGGAAGCTGGCTACCAGGCAGCTGCCAGCGTAGAGCTAATCAGGGGACTGGCTGGTCTATTAATCCTGACATACTCCTCAACCCATAGTCTGCCCATAGCCTTCCATGCCTGCTCCACAGTCAGCAGATAACCCATTACACCAAGAAGTCCTGATGAAACCCCAGACCCAACTGATTTTTTAAACCTGCCCCAACCATATTAAGATCCAAGCAGAGAAGCAGCAGCTGGTTATTTTGCTGTTACAGACAGAAATCTGGAGATGTGGATTAGCCCTGGGAGAACTGTCCCTTGAGATCACCTGATCCCTTTCCTGATTAATTCACTCAAAATTGAATTCTTACTTTGAAGAGGTAAGAAAGTTGTGCAAGCGGTAAGTTTTAGTAGGGTACATTAAGTGATAGTGAACATTAAATGGGGCAGTTTTCTAAGACCTCTGTGGTAACTTGCAAGTAAGAAGCGTTTCGTTTACCATTACTTTGGCACATTCGCTGAGAAAACCAAGTTACCTAGCACTAAGGAAACCCTGTCAAATAGCTACCAGTGTTAAAAAGAGGAAATTCCCTTACTTAACCTTTTGAGGAACAAGAGGTTAACAGAAAAGGTAAATTGTAAATCTCTCCAATTTAAAAAGTGGGACCTTTTCAACAGCATTTTCAAGGAAATCTACTGCCAGAGTATTCCCAGAATTAAAATGGAAAACCTGACACCTTTAACAATTTCCTGCCACTGTATAACTGTCAGTGTAGCATGGATTTTATCAACTGAAAAGTTAAGTTTAGAGGTTAGGAAATCTTTGCATTCATATGCTTTTACGTTGTTTTTATACAGTTTTCTTTCCTCTGCAGCCCCAAGTTACCTTGCTGAGGAATCCTTGGAAAGGCAGCACAGTGGTTTTTACAGATTCTTCCTTCTCCCATGAAACACCACGCAATAAAGATCTGAACAGGAGAGTTTTGGACCACTCCCATCATCCAAAATAGCTCAAATCTATTGCCCTTTGTGTCACGTCACAAGACATAACTTTCGTAAGTGCTGGTGAAGGAGCAAATATCATCGATGTGGCTACTACTTACCATGCAATTAAATCCAGATGCCATAACAAAAATTAGAGCCCCACAACGATGAACACTGTCCCTCTGGGAGCACACAGGTAGCATACATAAGACCCAGGTAGGAAAGCAACAGCCAGTGGCACCCAGTAGCTAAATGCCAGAATCAGGAATAAAATACAGGTTTCTTAACTCCTTGCCTCCTGTCTAGTATGCTGTGGCACCTCGTTTCTGGGGTGAAGCAGAAATTTGGCCTAGCTACACATGCTGAATGTAATTAAGGGCAGGGAGGACTGAGATGAAGTTGCTGTCTTGCTGGGTTCATACCACACATGGATGCACACAGCTTTTACTATCTTATCAGCCTCGGTGAACTTTTTAAAAAAAAAAAATCACAGTTCCTCTCTTTCTTGGTTGCTTTCTCACGTGCACTTAAAAGTCAAATCAGCATCACCAAGATCCACAATGAACATTGAGAATCATCAGCATGGAAAAAGGTCCCAGTATTTTACCACTCCATCCTGTTTATTACAGAAAAAATGCTGGTTTTCTTTTTCAGAGGTGTTCTAGGGTATACCAGCCCATTTTAATTACTGTGAAGATATTCACCTGCCCCTGTCTGAGCCAGAGGTGCTCAGGACATCGAGAGCACTACATGTTATGATTTGATCAGTTTTATTAACTAAAGAAGTATAACATTATAAACATAACCCAAAAAGCACCCCCAAGCATGCACACCCCTATAAGAAGAAAAGCAGAAGAGCTAACAGGAAGGGAGCTCACATGGGAGGAAGAGGCTGCGACTACAGAAAATGTTTCTATGGTGCTGTTAATTATTTTAAAGCCATCCTCACCATCCCCCACAATATGCTATTTTTAATTCATTTTTTTTTACAACAGAAAGAGCATTTGAGACAGGAGAAGGCATTCGGTTCAGCTGTCCGCTCTCAGCCCTGCAAAACCACAGGGCACTCTCCATATTTCCACCTCCACCATGCCGGGGAATGACATCACCTCTGCTCGAGGGGGCTGGCGGGCCAACAAAAATAACTGTTACTGACCAAGAGCGCTATTGCAAGGAATATTTTTGGAACCGTACTCTGCATTCCTCCGAGTCCCCTGCTTCCTAGTCCAAACATATCATGGCCTAAAAATTCCTCGCATTTTCTATGCAGTGTTTCCTTTGGGCTCGCACAATGGGGCAGTTCTTCTGCTCAGCAGCGCTAGTGTTCTGGAAAGGGAAGGGGAAAAAAAAAAGGCTGAAGCACTAAATAACCCTAATGGCAACCGCAGGGTCCACAATGTTATTTTTAGGTCAGAAAAGTGATGCGGAAGGCAACAGAGTCACCTCAGATTTACCTTCCACTGCCCTTTACTGAACAAAAGGCCAAAGAACTCAGTCATTTCTTCCACGTGGCAGTAAGGGGGGGACTCACCTATGTTTGTGGCAAAGACCCAGCTATTTAGTGGCATTTTGCATGGAAGGGGGAGGCCAGGAGGATGTGGCATCTCCCTCTGACAGGGCCTTTGGGACCATGCAGGGCCAACGCAGCCCCAGAGCCTCCTCACCTCTATGCTCAGCTGCCCTTCAGCTGCAAGAGGCACAAAACAATGGAGGCAAATTCTAGGTTGTCTCTAGGCTGTGCACCAGCCATCGTTTTCCCGAAGGAAAGAGCAGGAGTCCCCAGCTGGACGGTCCCTCCTAACACCCCACCCAAGTGACACTGTACCGATCCCTTCCACTCCCACATCTGTTGGTGTATTGACAAAAGGTCATTCTGGACACTTTCTCACTAGCAAAAAAATGATTTTGGCAAAATGCGTATACCTAAAAATATTCCAGCCTAAGCCAAGCACTGGAAAAAGCTCTTATTACTACTTTACTGTATGGTTCTACCATTTTTTTTTTTTGCTTCTGTGTTGGAAGAAAGCCATTTTCCTTATTATCAAGGTAAAAGTCATGGCTGATCTCACAGGGAGAAGTAACACATGCCTATAATGGTAGCTCCATTCCAGCCCTGCTCTGTCCCAAGCTGAACTATTTACCCAGTCTTAGTACAATATTCTATTTGAATAGAAACAGAGGCTATTAAACAATATGTGCTTTACTGGCCAACACTTTGTTTCTTTTTTAAGCTGCTCAGATAAGAAAAACAATACAGAAACTAATAGGGGGCATAAAGAGACCGTTTATGCCACCGATGTTCTGCACAAGGTTTAGAAACTCCCTTTATCTTTTTGTACCTCTGTTACTCTGCCAATCCTTGATCAACTTCATCTGTTTAGACTATAAAGTTCGGGACTCACTTTCTGCTGTGCCCTATCCTTTCCACTCATAGTTGGGCCTTGAAGCACACGTTTATTAAAATTATTACGTTTTTAAAGGTATTTAGATTGACTGCACATCCGCAAACAGACCAGCTGCCCTAAAACTGTTTTTCAAACACAGGGACAGCAAACAAAATTCGCTCTTTGGGGTGTTACAACTGAGAGACAAGGAATGGGCTAGGGAGATCAGTATTTAGGTGGAACTAATTAGCAATGAGTAAAAAACTAAATGACAACGTAAACCATAGCCCCCTTGTGGGATATTCTAAAATGGCTGTGCATGTCTGAAGCATTTCAAGGACTTTCATTATCTGCTCGGTCTAGCGTTTTCACAGCTCAGATAAATCAGTATTTTCAACCACAGCATTCAGCCTCTTGCCTTACAGAATAATTCCCCAGTCATAATGTCCAGAGATACAGAAGCACACAAAATATGATCTCTTTTACTAGGCTAATAAAAATCAGAAAGTATACTGTATAAATTTTATAGACCTCGAAGGTCTATCTTCCATAGGAGGAAACTGGGACTTCAGGCTACTGTCGGCACCGCAACGGAGAGAAAAATATTTATTGGCTGCTTTAGAAAACCCACCAGATAGAAGTCACCAGCAAAGCATAATAACATAACTGTAAACTTACCTGAGTCTTTCCTCTTTGTGGAGCCCTTTCATGTTACGGTTTCAACTTGCAGATTAACGCTCATATTGCCACAAGGGAAAAAGGGCCAACCAGCAAGAAAACTACTTCTGCTTCTTTGAGCCTACCCCGAGCAGGCAACTCTATACTATCAGAATGCAAAGCGCAAGGGCCATATGGGTCTCACTCGCAGCTCCTCTGCATCGCTGTGCTGAGCCCGCTCTGCGCGGGGTCACCGGCTCCCTCCAGCTAAGCTGGGCTGGGGGCGTTCGGAGGAGAGAAGGCGCCTGCTCTGTGCAGAAAGTCCTGCTGATTTGGTAGGATGATTCGGGGAACCTATCTGTGCTCCGTTTCTGAAACGCACTGGCCCTTAAGATATTAATGTGTCACTGAGCGCTCTGAGGTATGTCAAGCACAGCCCTCACGGCTGCGTTGCTCCTTGCTGAACTGGGGATGAGAGATTGGAAACCCAGATGCCTCCTGAAAGTGAGCTACGTCCTGAGTTGAGAAGGTCCATATGGATCCAGCTTCTCCACAAAGTGCGAAGAGGCAGGGTATGAAAGCAGGGGAGAGAAGGGAAGGGAAGGAAAAGATTCATGCAGTTTTCCCCAAAGAAAACAAGGTGCTGAGCTAATGCTTTTATACGACTGAATGACAAGGCAAGAGATGGGAAGGAGGACTTTTTGGTTTTCAGATTGGTGAAAACGGGAAGAAGCTGAATACTGGGGTCCCAAGGGAGAGACAGAGACTGTGCTTCAAGCAGAAGCTGGGAGCTGCAGAAAGACAGCCCAGCAGAGGCAACCTGAAGACCCAGAGAGGCAGTAACAGAGATTCTGGAGATCACCTCAAGGTTGGAAGGAGGACCCCTGCATGAGCAGTATGTTTACTTCTTTCAATATAGCTCCCGCATGGTACAGAGCACAAAGTGACTGCTTCAAAGAGCTTTCTGCAAAATCTCTGTCAGTTTGCTTGTGGGCAAAAGCTCATGCCTCAGACAGATGACATCAGCCACTTCAATATATGTCCTGGATTCTCATAAAGTTCCTAAAGACACCAAACCTCATCAGTTTCTTTGAGATCAGAGGCAAGAATGATGTCCCGAGCGCAGACCTGAGAAAAAGTGTTTTCATGTGCCTTAGTGGAAGGCTCCACTTTTAAAAACATTTAGGTTTTCCATGAAAGGGATGTTTTCCTCCTCAGGCTGTTTGGGTTCAGAGTGCTTGTCCACATGGAAACATTTCTCCTCACCTTAATTTCTGTGATCCAGGACTGAACAGCTTCAGAGGGGGGACACAATGGTTGTGCAAATAAAACCACCCAGAGACCATCACATTTTTTGCTCATCCAATGATCAAGGCGGCCAAGACTACGGGGCAACATGAGCACAACTGAAAGCCTAAAGGTGCGTTTTACTCCCCCGAAGATGACAGTTAGGTTGGATTGAAGAAAGAAATAAGATTCTTTCCAGGGTAAGGAAGCTCTTCTTGGCACTGAGAAAAACCGTGCACCAGGGCTTTCCACCTCATCCGCCATGGATGTGGACATCACTGACCACCCTCCACTGCAGCGAAGCCTCAAGGAAGAAGTCTGTTGCAAAGGAAGACAGGCGGGTATGTGTTGTGACTGGCTTCCACTTACATAACTTCAGACTTAGTCCCAAACTGGTTAGCCAATATTCTCTGTTTCTGACAAAAGAACAAACAGCATCTCTTCCTGGCATTGGAGAACGGAAAGAGACTGCAGTAACCTTGACAGGTTTTGGGGGAAATAGAGAGTAGAAAGACTATCGAGACAAAGTTCCTAACCTAACTTAATTACCTAACTAACCTGAAGTATTCCATCTTCACAGGAGAGAACGAGCCACACAACCAGGCTAGTTACATGAGGGTACCATCCCCACAGTCTAGTGGAAAAAACAAGGGGTGCCTCTTCAACCCAGCTTTAGTCCTAATTTCAATGCTAAAAGATGGAGCAAATAGATCTGGCTCATGATTTTGACATTTGCTCTGCTATCATCATCAGCTCTATCTGATAGGATGACACTACTTAAGCTGTGGTAGCCAGAGGAAATCCAATGCTAAGGAAATGGACATTCATTTAATGTTTATCTAGGATCTGCTCCACCAATGAATTCCAGATGTTGGCTTTAATTGTCGCATTCTGCTATGTTTAAGCAGCAGGAGTTTGTAAGACCGATTTATAAATCAATCTGGCAGACTCATACTGAATCCCATCTTTGCCAGCTTTTCTAAGTAAGAAGATGCTCTTAAAATATTAAGTACTTAACATGTCTGCAATGCAAAAGGAAGGAAAGATTTTTAAAAATCCCTCCCTGATGTTTTTCTCCTTTTGCTCCTTCTCTCCTTCATTCCTCCCTGCAGAACTGCAAGACAAGCCATTTCCCTCAGACGAGTGCAATGAATTTTAGCAGCCGTAAAGCTAACAAGGGCAGGTATTAGGATGCCTCCCTGCAACATGGGCAGAGCACCCTGCTCCTCACTCACATACATTCCTTCTGAGTAACTCCACCGATTTCCCACCACACCAACGGCAACTGCATACATGGACTACATCCAGAAACAGTGTTCCTGATATTTGAGCCTGGAGTTTTCTTAAAGTGGAAAAAAAATTAAATTGATTACTACAACCTTGGGACTGTCTCAGGCCCCTAGCTTCCATGTTCTTATTAACTTGTATTTAACTGTTGCAGCAGTTACATCTCATATCCAGAGGTGGTACAGAAATGTCTTTCATATTCTGAATCCCAAAGCATCGTACAAACTCCGAGTTAGACACGAACAAACCTTGCAATTGCTTTGTGCTCCACATGACTTCACACAACAGCTGAATGTGCTGGACTAGCATTAGAGGGATTACTTATTGCAACAGCCAACTTATCGGTCAGGCCTTGCTTACAGGAGAGAAAACTATGTTAAAAAATAGCTTCAGCTTAAGTACTATGTCCCTTCTAACTAGGGCAGACGCTATAGCCCATTTAAGTTGCTTTAGAAACCCATTTTCTCAATTTCCTTTCAAAACACCTGCTTCTGAGAAAGCACCTCAGTATTCAACACATGTGAACCCTACTTACATTTTTCAAAAGGTGTCACTGGATGGTTAGGTAGGGTTTCAAAAGCTTTCAGCATTGGCAATACTTATCCCATGGAAGTTCATGGGATTTTCAAAAGGGGTTGACTCAGCCTCGGCTGACTGCTTTTGAAAAACTCCCCTTTATCTTCCATCTTTGATGGCCCCAGAGATAAAGTTCGGTTTACCATCCTCCTTTAAAATTACAGACCTCTAAGTGGGGTCCACTTCTTCCCTCACTAAGATCATGAAATGCATTTCACTTGTGGCCTGAGTGATGCCATACTGGAAGAGGGGTTTGAGAAAAGCAGTGGCTAAAAATCCACTTTACACTCTGAGCAGAGACCAAAGTATCATCAAAGAACTGGCTGTATCATCTCAGCTTAGCAGTGGTTTAGCACTGGAGGCTGGAGAAGAAATCTCACTGCATCACAAATCCCCTAAAATAGGCAGGATGAAGTGAGCAGGCTTGAAACTACTTTACAAGCCCATGGGACTGTACCTAAGCAAGGCATAAAAGCAATGCCATCCCAACAAGTTAAATCGTTATCACTGCGCATCCTGCAGAGCTGGGGTGGCACCAGGTATTGTGCCACATCTGAAATATAAAAAGGCAGGTCAGAGGTCCATAAGGGAATAAGCAAACTGGTTATTTCACCACAGCAAACAGGCTCCCCGTGCTAAGCATCAAAAAAGCTGGTACAGGGCTCCAGGAGGGTAGCTGTCAATAAGAAAAGCAATAAAATACTGTAAAAACAGGCTGCAGCAGAAATAACAGGAATGACATGCAGGCAACTTATGGCTTTTATGCCCCACGTCTGAAACTATTTCTGTGGTCCATAGCACATGAGCAAAGGTGAATGGATTTGGTCCCAAACACAGAAGAGTACTTTCTCCTAATACTAGGTCAGAAGGATCTAGTGAAACTTTTAGAGTTTCCCCTTCAGGACACGCCAACATGGCCTTGGAGGAACAGAGATGCTGTCACAGGATCTGCAATATTCCCTCTCTTGCTGCAGATGATGAAGGGTGGCAAAAATGTAATTTGTGAGCAGTTCGGTGTGCAGCCTGTACTCCTGTCAAGTGTGGAGCTTTGAACATGAGAAGGGCCAAAAATTCCTAGGGAAAGCTAACATGGGTCAAACAAACAAATAGCAATAACCACATATAAGGCATAACTCCTGTATTTAAGGTTTGACAGTTTAATTTAGAGCTGACTATGTCCACGACCTAGGTTTTGTCTAGAACAAGCGTAAAATGTATCCAAATCATTCCTGGCAAAGGGATGGGAGATACATATGAGCACTGATGGCACTTGAAGATGTCGGGTGGCCAAATTCCTTTCTGATGCAATTCCAGCAATCCACCCCTGAAAGTTGTTGCCCTTTGCCTGTTGATCATGGCAAGGTTTCAAGGGGCCACGACAAAATTCTCCATAATTACCCAAGGACGGAGCACCCAGAGAACAACAACTTTTTTTTGCAGGTCATACAGACATATTTTTACAAAGGTCATTTACAATTTACAATTACAGCTTCTCAGACACCATCCCAGAGGAAAGGGATTGATGGATTCCCCATAGATGAAGCCAACCAATCCATTAATGTGGAGCAGGAGATGTCTCGCATCTCAAGAGCACTCCTGTCAGGATGGGAGGAGCATGCCTAGCATCTTGCTTGCGTTTCAAGCCAAAGGCAGAGACCAGCTTCTCAAAATTCACCCTCAATATTACTCACTTCCCACAAGTGAAGGCTGCTGCGTCTTCCAAGCCTCCTTGAAGAAAAGGGATTAGCAAAACCACACTCAAACCAAAGCAGCTCACGAGAGATGTTGGCTGAAACAACCCACTTGATGTCAAATTCCCACAACTTTCTCCTGGGTTGGAGTTTCTCCTGCCAAAGCACACGCGAGGGCTACCAGGAGAAACTGCAGTGGGCTTGCAGTTGTCAGGAGACGCTGCAAACAGAGCCCAAACACTGGACTGTGCCGGGGATTGGGGAGACGCCATCACTCTCCTCCATGAGATTCCTGGGATTGCTCTGGAGAGAGCAGCAGGCAGGTCTGGGAATCCCAGCCTGCATCTGAAGTGGATCCAGCTCCCTTCCCAAATGCCCTGCCAGTGAAAGAGGAGGACTGTCACCAGCTCTTCAGCACATTCAACAAAAGTGACATGAAGATCCTTGTTTATTTCAGCAGAAAGCTCATCATAATTTATTCTAGCTTGAAAAAACCCAGTGCAAAACCAACATGCCAACTCATATGGTTTCTCTTTAAGAAGAGAAGCACCTAATATTGGACCAAAGAAAACTCAACAAAGAATTTGGCGGTGATGCTTTTTCCAAATCAAAATAGTTTTGCAATGGAGGATTCAGTCCCAAATATTTTGAAGCCCTTTGTTGACAATCAAGCTGAAAACAGACTCGACTCAGTAGTTCAACTGACTTGACAACATTTTTCAGGGAAACGATGAATTGGAAGTAAAAATAAAAAAAAAGAAAAAAAAAAAGAAGACATAATAGAAGTCCTATGCATCATTTCAACTGTGTGATAAACTCAGATTTAGTCGCTTGGTTGGCATGAAGAGATCAGAAAACCATCCCTATTCTGCATTTTTTTGCCCTATAACCTTTGTAGTGTGTCTGTAAGAAAATTACATACACATACAGCAACACACATATCTGTAGCAAGATGAAAGAAAGAAAAGAAGAAAAGAAGAAAGATATCAACTGCCTTTGTTGCACTGGATCATTGTGATGGAAAATAAAAACATTTGCTTCCTTTTAATTTACATGAAATATTTTCTGTACAGGCCTATTAATAATTTAGCTTATTATTAAACAACAGCATTGTTCTTACTGTTTGTCTCCCTATTGTTCTGCCACTTGCAGTAATTTAAAACAACCCACAAGAAATCACAGACAGATGCATTGCATAGAGGACAGATGTGTTGACCCATACAGTGCTTTAACAGCTAAGTTTGCAAGGTATGTTTATGTTCTTCGCTTTTACTGCACGTTAAAAGAAGGTTCTCTTTAAAACATTAACTTGAGAGCTGCAAAATACATCACGGGAGTAGAAAGTGAAGGGATAACTTCTGTTATCTGATTCCTTTTACTGCTCGGAGGGGTTTTATTTCTCCCTTCTTTTCCTTGGCTTCAGCGCGAGGAGCAGGTTCCACCCCGTCAGCGCGACCAGAGTAAAACTGACATTTTATGAGTGGAAACAGTCCAAGTATGGTGGCTTATGCTCTTAACATCCTGACATCTCAACCTCTGAGAGCAGCAGCGGCACTGCTTCCAGTGGCTGCAGAACACCTTAAAAAGCAGCACAAACTGACAATGAAAATAAACTACGGTTGCAGCACTGCTGGAGTCTGGCAGCCCTTAACAAATACAGCAGCGTCTGGGTGTTAAAATACATAAATCTGTCATCATTACCAGGCTAAGGGGTCGTCATCCTATTCACAAAATAAAAGAACTGTGCATAATCAGTAGGGCAGGGAGTTCAGAACAAAGTACGCCTTTTACAAACTCTCAACTGCTGATAGATGGATGTTTGCAAGGGACTTAATGTCTTTAACAGGGTACGTTTAAGAAGGAGTGTGGGTTTCAGAACTCCTGGGATTAGTGCTTTTTTTCTCTTCTTTTCCAAATTTATTGCCAAAAGTGTATAATGTAAACACTCAGGACTTCTGACTATGAAACCCACGTTATTATAAAGCAAGAAGCATCAAAGAGTTCTAGCACAATGATATTATTCATCAAGCACAACACAGAATATGTTCTTTCTCTCATCAAACAAAAATAAATTGTATTTTAAAATAGGTTTATACATTAATTTCCAGCAGTTTTGTTGGGTTTTTTTTTTTTTTTCCTTTTCTTCATCTTTTTCTTAATGTGGATGCCAAAGACAGCACAGGAAAGGTAGAGAACCAGACCCTACAGGAATGTAAAAATACACCTCCTCAACAATCATACATTTTAACAGGCAACATACCTGCATGTATGGATCAAGAAACAGCACGTGAGCAATTGATGGTGTGTATGTGCCTTTACACATAAAGAGGGAGCCTCCAAAATCAACATTCAATCTACACCTTATAAACTAGCCCAACTTGGTGCTGTTCTTTCTGTAATGAATATTATACACTGTGTCTTAATTTACAAGTGTGCCTTTTGTACATTTCTGAGTTAACTGATACCAAAGGGACTTCAATTTGGCTAAAAACCACTATCAGTGGTGTTTACCAGGCAAACTGAGGACAGCGGAGCTGTATGATGGCACTAGTGCCATCATGGGGACACGGAGCTCTCTGGCAGAGACCTCCTGGAGACACTGTGCCCGTGAAGCTCAACCCAGCTTCAGTGGTTCTCTGAGTCCAAGGAGGCCACGCTAAGTCATTCACTCCCAGCCTTTGGCAAGAAGAGGAGGGACGGAGCACAGGTGCCAAGGAAACACTGTCAGGAAAAGGAGAGGACAGTAGTAGTTGTAGGAAAGTTAACAGAAAGATCCTGCTACCTGGGGAAGATGGCCGTCTTGGATGGTTGGCAAGATGGTAGATATCTCAAAACTGTTGATGACCAGGTCTGCAATTAGTGTCATAGCGTCTCACTACTTGGGGCGCTATTAATTAAAAGACTCTTAACTACTATTCTGCAGTCACAGCAGATCTTTACTGGTAATCTAGACCACCTTCTGCATGCTTGCTTTCCACACACATACATATCACCTGCTTGGACCAGGGACTGCCTTGGCTTCACACATGCAGCTACTTCTAAGCATTATAGATCCATAGGTGTGGACAAATCAGTGGCTGTGCACATCATCATTGTTCTGTCAACACAGGCTGAAATTCTGTCCATTAGCTGTATGGAGGATTGTAACAAAGACAATTCTGATTCATCGAGTCAGAGGCAAAAGATGTTTTTAGCCTCAGACATACTGATGAGAAAAACCCGACATGTATGCCTCAAATTTGTTGGGATCAGAGGCTAATTCTATTAATAGTGTTTAACAGAAGGAAGCCATAAATTGCTCAGATCAAACACACTTTTAACATCAGCCTGCCTGGCATTGTGTATTGCTTTCATTCCCAAACAATATTCATGCAGCAAACAGAGCTGCAGTTTGCTATTTGCATGGGTGTAGCAGCAGCTACACGCTCCAAAGCATCTGCAAAGGATTGCGGACTAAATGCATCCATATGTCCTGCATGCCTCGAATTTACACTGGCTGCAGCTCTGGTTTGCCGCAGCCTACCACAGGATGGAGTATAGGGGAAAATTATATATCCATCCATATACGTATGAATTTCATGCTTACACTCATGGAAAAAAATCTTTTCATTTCCTTTAAATTGTGAACAGGTGTTGTCACCTTCTTAACTTGGCTCCTATGTTACAGCTTCACGAAGGGAAAACAGAAATCTACCCAAAACAGTGAGGCTTTTGTTTGCCAGGACATGATGTATTGATAAGCATACTGTGAAGTTTGTTATAAAATCAAACGAAACTAATAAAACCTAACAAAGATCTTGTAAAAACTGTGGACATTATACAGCATTAGCACCGAGTTACATTATAGATCTGGACCTGGAAGAAACAAGACTGCTGCCCGGTTGTGATATTTTCCAGCCTTTTACACCCATTCACCAAGAGCCATCAGCCAAATCACTTGTCGCTACATTTTTGATCAGTCATTTTTAGGACAGTCACAGCTAATACTGTCACTCACATCATCACCTCTTTATGGAGAAAGAGCTTTTCAAGAACAAACTATTATGGGCTGTTGTGACATCAATCCAGTGTAGCACTCATCAAACTGACTAAAACTAGTGAAATTGGTTTTCTGCAGCAATCCAGGAATAGTCACTTTTCATTTTGGAGTATTTCCCTCTCCCCCTTTCCTCTCGCAGGACAGTGGACATTTTCCAGGACTCAACATGCTGCTCATGAGGACAAGGAGTTTGTTGAACTCTGAGCGGGATTCCCCAAATGAGGAGGAAATGAAGCAGTGCTGAAATTCAGCAGATAGGAATACCCAATTGCTTTTAGATTTCTTTTAACATGCTTGTGCAGTCCCTGAGCAACACCAAGATTGGTCAGGGTGTGTGCCTTTATGCCTACGCTAATAAACACTCAGAAGGAAGAGCCCTTGCTTGGGTGAGGGCATGATTAGTCAATGATGAGTCACTTCCAGTGGAAAAGGAGCTTCATTTCCAAATGAACGGTGTTTAGCTATGAGTTTGCACCGAAACATGAAAATACTCACATTTTATGTACTGAGCATTTCATTGACTCCTCTAGTCAATGGGATCAGTTCATGCAGATTGACAGCCTCTTCCCAGAGGTTGACATGCAGGACACCCTCACTTGGCAACACCACTAAGATAGGTCTTGTTATGAACTGAAGCCCAACCTGCATCTCCACAGAGGGGTTACTGTGACCCAGTGACACCACACCACACACTGACAAGAAGTCCTTGTGCAATGATTGCAATTGCTGCAGTAAACTATGGCTCCCCTTTTCTGCTAAGCTCCCGAAGGCCAAAAACAATCTGAGCTTTAATTAGCAACATAACCATTACTAAGCATTAGTGACTATGGCCAGATCCTCATCTGGTGTTAATCACACTGCGTATGCACAGGAGGCCACCAACGTAGATCCAGCTGCCGAATTGGGGCCTTAACAAATTAAACATGAGAACTTTGTTACTGTTTATTGTCACAAGGAATTCTTCATTTCCATATAACAACTGACTAATCTTCATTAGTCATGATTATATGCCCTGTGATTGTGTTAACGGTCCCACGCTGGATGGGCTGCTTTTCACACTTGACGTTGAAGTAAATGCGCTATAGATGGATTGTGAACTCCATACCATGACCAGCACAAGCCACACCACCATGTTCTCAAATGCAAATACTGCACCTTTTTTCTCTTTTTTTTAAGCTTTGACTCATTTCAGTTTTTGCTTAGCATTAGCAGTCCCTTGGTGCACGCATTGCTGACTCAATGTTGATTCACGTCTTCTTGCTGAGCACATCTCTCTCTGGTCCCCAGAGTTTATTAAGAGGCCAAAACCCAAACATAAATGAATTTGTCATGCTTTTCCAAGATGGCTGGTGGCACCTGACTCTGGGCTACAAATGTTTTCTCAGCTTTTGCACTATAAATGAATTCTGAGGCACGGATTGATGACTTCATTGGAGAACTGTAATGCAAACCATATTTTACTGTACTTGATTTTTTTTTCACACAGTATTTTCTACTACTAGGAGCAGAAAAAGGACATTAGAATAAATACCCATTCAGACATTGCCATGATTTTTTTTCAGGATACTTATGCTGACTCTTTAAAAAAAAGGTTATTTTAATGCAAATTTTTCACACATGCCTGTTATCAAAGAGAGCTGTCTTTAGACAAGCTGTAAAAAAGCATAAAATAGCAGCTGGCTCAGCAGGAAAAAGCTACTTTAAAGATAAATCTTCTGATGTCGGGGAAGATTCTCAAGCAATCAATTGCAGCAGACAGGCAGCAGGCATTTAATAGTAATTTTGATTTCTTTGAAAACAAGATGTAGCTCAAACAGCCCATCAGAGGTTTAGGACAACAAGCTGCACTCTTCCTCCTGCTCTCTGCATCAAGATTTTATTGCTCGGCAGCTCAAATGGGGCCAAGTGGCTTGGTCACTCAAAGGGCCATGCACCACAGCGAGGCATGAACTGATGGATGGTGGATTCTTCACCAAAATCTTCCTCCAAATAAACCAAAAAAAGAGAAAAAAACAATTACAGCAGTCAGAGATACGGGACAAGAAAAAGAAACACTGGAGTGGCTGTTCTTTGGACTTCAGTGTTGATATTTTCTGATGGTGTGCGGAGATGCACCCAAACAAGATATGTCTTTGGCAATGTACAAATTCCAAGTGAAGCAAGAAATCTACAGTGCAGAGACAATCCTAAACCCCACTCTTGCTGCTGCTTCCTTTTTCTTTGCTACAGAAGGTAACGAGAAACATGCATGCAGATGCAAAAATAGAGACAGTTTGATCTTCCATCACTTGGTTGTGCAACTGATGCAAGATGAAGTATTTACTGGCAGCACCTGTAGCAATAGCCCCGCATGTTGCAATGCTGGCACACCTTGCAGGATTTGGCCCCTAACACTTCTGAAAGTGAAAGGTCCTCTGTGTTGTGCATTAGTGAAAGAGGTCATTATGCTACAGCATAAATATTTACTCATAGTCTTTCCTACAGCTGTTCACCAACAATTTTCCCTTCAGAGAACGACCAGACTTCTGGAATGAGTGATACTGTTTATTATTGCAGAAAGAGATGGTAATGGAGGTTGTCCAGCACTTCCTTGTTAGAAGACTTTGTTTTCAGTTATTCATAAATCAGGAAAATCTCACCCATTTGGGCAAAGATTTCCCAGTGAGGGCCTGACGGCTGGATCGTGTGATGGCTCCATATGTGCAACCACAGAGTTTCTCCAGACTGGCCACAGCCTGATACAGGCTTCAGTTACACCACCACATGCTTTTTTTTTTTTTTTTTTCTGCAGAACATACCTCCATTCAGCATGCAAGGTGGATAGTTTTCAAATAATGAGCAGCTATTCAAAATTTTGTTTCTTCCTCTTTGGCCTTAGGCTTCCTTTTAGAGCACACTGGTAAGGAAGTTTTATTCTGCACTAAAGAAACTGTAGGTTTCAACCAAGAATCTAGAAACAAAATAATGTTACATTTCACACCTGTAGGTTATAAATCAGCTCTTATGAATTGATTCAGCTGGGAAAAAACCTTAAAGATAAGATTTTCATGGGCACCATTGCACAAATAACTTTTTGGGAAGGTACAGCACATTTGTTTTGATGAGCTACAGATAATTCTCCACAATAAGGAACCATTGTACTTAATAACTGCAATGCTGATTTAATACTGATTAAAGAGAAGTTCCTCTTCCAGCATTTGTAAATCTGTCTGCAGTGTAATTGGCATCCCAAATCTTGTGGTAAGCCACAAAGACTATTAAGACTGGCTAAGAAAGGAAATTGTAGTTTTGACTTGTATTGGTTATCTGCTTTTACTGGCTTATATTTCACACAGGAGTGTATTAGAGCAGGATTCCTTGGATCTTTGGGATACGGGTCCTGCAGTCTGAGAAGATGGGGAAATAAGCAGGGCAGAAACCAATTGCTACCATCTGGGTTGGCAAAACCTTTGTCTGAGAAGCAAGATCAAAAACCTAGAATAAGAGAAGACTCCCTTCCAACGCAGCAGCAGGAAGACGCTAAATTAGGAAGAAAAGATTTTACCAAGTGTTATGAAGGAGGAATAGTCTTTTAGGGTAAGATTTAAGAGGTTTAGACTCAACTCTGAGCCACAGCTCATATTTTTTGTGGTCTTGGTCTAATCACCTGGTCTCTCTTTGCCTTAGTTACCATCTGTAAAATCACAGTAATTCGTCTCATCCACACTTACAGACTGAGAAGTTCTCCCGCCAGGAAACGTGTAGGTATGTCTACCAGACGTGTAGAGGCAGACCTAAGTTTGTTCTGCTCATACACTGAGCTGGCTGGTTGCAGGCGAGATCTCTCATGAAAGCCACAAAGCAACATTCAAACAGGCTTATACCAAAATTATTCCATCTTACAGAGGTCAACGTGCAACATAGACAAGGGAGCTCACCTCTGCCACGTCTGCTGGCACCCACTGATGTTGGCAGATCCACTGCCCTTTTTTATTCCTTTGTACAATGTCACAGACTTTTGTTGGTTCCCTATACTCTAATGGATTATAGAGACTAATAAGACTTACTTAAGATAAGAGTTATGTGGCACTAAGTGCAGGCAAAGTGGTTGAAAACAGATGAATTTTAGTCTCAGGTCTCTGTAGGACCTTGGGTAAACCATCACCTTGTCCTGCTGCAGTGCACACGTATATAACACAGGTGTGACAGTTCCTCGCTTGCCAGTGGTGTGGCAGAGCTCAGTTACAAGCATATAGCATAACTTCAAACTCTTTCAATAAGCTACTGTATGGATTACAGATATTACTGCTTCAATTCCCAGAATGTTTTCATGTAAAAATGGATTTTATTTTTTCAAGTCCCAACAATTAATAAATCATTTGATGCTACTCTAGATTTAATATCTTAACCACCTTGCCCATGTCTGACACCTGCACGGTTTTACATGTTTGGTGTCCGCAGTAAAGCTGGAATAAGAGGGCTTTTTCTCCTTTGAAGGAGTGGGAGAATAGAGAGGCCATATGGTTCAAAAGGCCACTCCGCCTAATGAAGTTTGTGCTTTCCGGAGCACAAACAAAACAGCTCCATCAATTTGATCTTGATCCTCAAAACCCACATGCAGTTGGTCTTAAAACACTGCCTCCTTCTCAAAAATCAACAAAGGACTGATATGCTCTCAACCAAAAGCATTTTCACCAAGACGAACACAAGCATCTGGCCAATGCATTAAATGTTTGGATCCTTTGAAAGAACAAGTCAGTGATACCTTGTGTTTACTTGCAGACCTTGGCAAGAAAGACACTAGGGGAACATTTGTTTTCAAGGGAAATCATTCTAGTGAAAAGCAACTGGCTTGAAACATTATGTGAACACATCTGTACCAGTGGAGATGAGGGACATAAGTAATCTGTCAGAAATGTTCCGAGCAACAACAATGCACAAGGGTGCACTGTGAAACAAGGAAGGAAGGTGCAAAGAGGCTACGAAATACTGTGTTTAGCCAGCATTAGAAGCATACATGGAGATGAAGGGTAACTCAGCCCATATGTCTGCCACGCATTTATTGTAACATTGCCCTTTTCTTGGCACTTGGTGATCAATATTTGTTTGCATAGGGCTCAATCTCACACCCACAGAAGCCAGTGGGAGCTTGCCATTTCCTTCCATAGCTGCCCGATGAGGCTCCAAATAACTAGTGTTTGTGCCCAGGGCTTTTCAGTGCCAAATATAATGAACACTATTGTTCTTAACACAATTAAATTTGATAATCCAATTTCCCTGAACAACTGAATTGGAGTTTTTGCCTCAATCTTTCCTGAATTCTAGTCCAACTTTTACCCTGTGCCTCCTGGCTTTTCCCTTTCATTTGTTTCTGTTGTGCTACCGAGAATAATCAGAGCCTTCTTTGACTTACAGATGCCTTGATGGCTCTTTGCCTTGGAATAATGCGAGCTGGCTTGGGCCCTGAGATTTATAGAAGATACTGGATGACACAGAAGATCAAAGACTTTGTCAACCTCCACATACTGCAAAAGCACAAAGAGGACTGAAGCAGGCTCCTATAGCACTCCTTTCTCCACACCAAACAGTCTGGAAAGCACATCCAAAAGGAGTCTGTATAGACATGACTCTTTATAGACGGTTTCCACTTCACCCTTTTTGCTCAGTGTAGCAAAGAAAGATGCATGAATGTGGATAGGAAAGAGGCAAACGAGGAAAACCAAATCCGCAGACGATGTAAACTGTAAGATGGCTTTTCCGCCTTTATCCCACTGGTGCTATAGGAGTCATATAGCAAGAAGGTTTCCGTCACACAAGCATCTCTTTCCTGATAAGACATTTACATTCTGGTCTCTCTCCCATATAGGTTCTGCAGCAAAGTGCCTTCTCCAAGAATCACCCTGTTACCGGGTGATAATCCTCCATCGAGCAGCACCAAGTGTTTGCTACATGCTCTGAGCCCACAGCAGCCTTCCTACTGTGAAGGTGAAGAAGAAGAAACAGAACAAAAACAGGCCAAGTGCCAACCAGTAGGCAGCTGGAACCTGCCCTAAACTCTGTCCTCACTTCCACTGTCTGAGAGAAACAGAACTCTGTAGACCAGATACTGAGGGTGCTGATCAGGCAGTGGAGTGAGCAAGATACCTGATCTCATCCCCTGCTTCGTAATCCTCCCCTTTGCTCCCTCAGCATCCTCCAGCATGCCAAATTTCCTCCAGCTCCTTCCCTCCTCACAGACAAGGAGCAATGAGTATATTTCTGGGGCAGCCACAGCAGAGGAATATCTGATTACCCAGAGAAGTGTCTTTGGGGGCCTTCAGGAATGCTCAGCCCAGCAGGCGACTCCAAAACCCCATCGCCAGGCCAAGTGAGCCCTTTGAAGACTGTCAAAATCACAGACAGAGAACCCATGATCACCAAGATGGCATCTGCAGCTTTTTTAATCCTACCTCCATCGAGAGGATTTCTCAGGAATTGAGCATCCCTGGGTCATATGCCAGCTCTGAGCTTTGTTCCAATCTAAAGATTATTATGCCTGAAGACACCATGCTTTGCAAAGGCTCAGTACCTGGATCTTCCAGCTGTGCGTTTTTATATGGGTGCCTTAACATTTGTTTTGAGACCTATCCTGTTCCAACAGCAAACATAAAGATCAGTGTGACCTCTCCTTATCGCACAGCCTTTCCTGTGTGGAATTCATTGTGATCTGGACCCTAGTGACTATTGCATCATTTCTGTTTATTTGTAACCTTTGGCACTGAGTAATCTTATCTGCCTGCAGCCGGCTGCAGCAGAAGATGTGCAGCAACACAGCCAGCTCTGGCAATCCTCAAACACTGAAAAGGGCCAGTTAAGAGTGGAGGTCACTAAATGATTAGCAAAGCAAATCTACAGTCACTGACAGCTACACAGAAATCAGCTCGCTCTCACTCCCCCCAAAGCAAGGTGAGGCTTGGCTTTTCTCCAGCTCTACTCACCAATCACGATGAGGGTGTAGTTCACGTTGGTGCTGCCAAACCCATTGGTGGCTTTGCAAATGTAGGTTCCCGCGTCTTCGCTTTCCACCTCCTTGATTTTCAGCCCCTGCTGAAGGATTCGGAACCTCGTCCAGCCGCTGTGGATAGTGCGTCCATCCTTCATCCACATGGTGAGAGGTGGGGGGTCGCCCTCCACTGGGCACAGGAGCTTGATGGTCCTCCCTAGCCTCACGGACTGACGGTGAATCACTTTATCGGCAATTCTTGGGGGACCTAAGAAAGAACAGAGAGAGAAAGAGCTGTTATTGCTTTTGCCAGTGATATAGCACTGATTTAAAGACCAGTCATCAAACAGGGCATTACATTGACTGCTATACAGGGATATAGCGAAAGGCGTTTACCAAAAATCACTTACAACAAAGTCTAAAAAATGCAGGCAATTACAGAGGGATATAACAACAGAGATGATACTGGTTTGTGCAAGACCTGAAGCTGTAGCCTTGCCATCATCATCATCTCCTGATAACCAGGGAATAATAATAATAACCAGGGAAGCCTGGTTCTGAATCTCTTTTGCTCTTCCAAAGCACCCTCATCCTATAGCAAGGAGGAGTCCATTACACAAACTGTTCAGCTGTATTTGGTAAAGCAACTGTAGTTGTTTAAAATTAACACCTATCCTGAAGGCAAAATGAATAACAGCACTGGTACTTAAAACAAAACACTGCCCCCCACAAAAGAAATTTAAAATCCTTTCATGTTGTATGTACAGTAATTCCCTTTAATAGTCACCAGATGGGCTTTATCTGAGATGCATAAGCCTGCAGTTGTCAGACATAAAGCGTTCATTGGGTAGCGCTTCACCGAAAGATACAGCATAGCCTGTCATGTTAGCACTGCTTATAGTCCAAAAGAGGATATTTTTATAAATTCCTTGGCAAGCCTGCTGGTTTGACCTGACTGACAAATATTTGTTCTTTGTAAAAGGTGATAATTTCATGCAAAACAGAGTGTCCCTGGAATGCCAGAGTGAACACACTGTTTGCCACATGATAACAGGATGCACTTGGACAGACCAACACTCAGAAAAAAGAAGTGGTAAAGACTCAAACAGCGGGAATGGTCCCGTGGCTGAATTCAAACCGGAATTTCTTCCCAAGGGTCTGAAAAGCTGAAGCAGAGCGTCTTTTTCCTGCATCTGCCTCTTCTGCCTTTTCATTAACTGCAGGAGTTCCCCACACAGACTGCAATAGCAAGGCTCTTCCCAGAATAGTCTATTAATGGGTGTGATAATAAGTGCCCTGCTCTTGCATAAGGCCAAAATGTTTTGCTAAGGATTGCTAATGCTGAGTTGCACCCAAAACCCACAAGATGTTTGTGGGATTTGGAATTGTTCCCTCATATTTTATTCCTGTTCCTAGTGTTTTGCAGGATTGGACCCACATGGGATAAGCTAAAGAGGTCATATTTGCACTTCCTCATGACTAATTCCTATTATTTCAGTGTCTGCCTGAATTTTCCCCAGCATGACTAAGGCAATACACACAGTCCAGCTCATGAATGACCACAGAGCTGCTGTTGCAGTTACTCATGTTGAATCGCGCTCATGAATTTCGCAGCTTTGCTGGTGAACAGAAATGCTTCTCTAGCTGAGAAAAAAGTCATGAACTAGCTTGAAACTCATTAATTAGTTTAACTAAGAGCCTGGTTAAATCAATGGGTCTTAGACACGCTCAGATTCTGATGAACTCCTGAAGACCCAAAGGGGGATCTTGAGAGTGCTTATTCTGAAAAAGTCAGCCCCTGGCAAAGATAACACCCATCCCTGCACACCTTCTGTGGACACCTGTGGGACAGTGTCTCACACGTGATGGTGCCCTCCCATACTCTGAGGGAACGGGCAAAACACCATGAGAAATTCTGCCTGTCCACGTCTTTCTAAGCACTACAAACCACATTCTTAATATTCTTCACCCTGGGAAATCTCCAACCAGCTCTGTGGATGGAGAGATAATCCCAAGATCCTTCGAATGCTGATCTGACACAGGCTGCGTTGCTGAATCTTTTAAAGAGGAAATCCACCCATCAGGAGGGGAGGTGTGCGTTTGCTTTGATAAAGCTGAATTCACCAACAGCGTGCAAGGATCCAGCCCCAAATTCTGCTATGTTTCCCTACATGGTGCAACATCTCGCTCAGTGTAAAGGAGCAGAACGGCTCAGACAAATCCACAGCCTTGTTGGAATTCTGGGTTGGCCCTTGGAGAGGTCCTTTCTGACCTAGAGCCCTACCAAACCAAGTCAAACTTTAAGAGCAACTTCATTGCAATCTTGTGAGCCAGGATACTACTCCATGCATATTCAAATGACAAAAACAGTTCTATAATTAGTGCTGGGGAAAAATGTTTAGCGCAGGGCAAGCAGGGACAGTGGAGAGAGAGCAGCCTCCTCCCAACTTGGAAACCTGCTGTAGCTCCTTCAAAATCCCTTTCCTTCCGACATTCAGGTTGACTCCTGATGAATTTTGAGACCTGGAGGAATCAGATAGTTTCCCAGTCACGTCATGTGCCTCGCTGGGGCAGACTGCACAAGCTCTCCTGACAGCACCAGAGTTGCCTCTGGATCTGTCACATGTTTGGGTCAGCAGTAAGCTTGGTCCTCCTAAATGCCATTTTCCTTTGATTGACCTTTCATTCTGAGGAATTGTTGGATCGCTCTCTGTCACAGGATCTATTCGCAGACATTTATGACATTTAGAAAAGGGTGCGTTTCTTGAAGCCTTTCTGCCTGAGAAGAAAAACATTAGCATGGTCCTCTGCAGCCCTTCATTAGCACCTCCAGCGACTTTACTGGGATGAGGAATAAAAATTTCCCCCCACTCTTTTTCCTGCTCTGAATTTTGCTGGATACAGCTGCACACACTTCTCAATGAGGTACAGCCTCAGGACATAGATGCTAAAACCTTGCTTCTGTTCATTTGGTGCTGTAAATATTCCCATTTTACTACCTATCATCTTTGCGTTAATAACTTTCTGCGCAAGCAGTATTCTCTCTCTGGAATCAGTGCCTTCGCATACACCAGAGGCTTCAGAGACCCTGGCAAGCCAATGATAGCTGAACCTCGTGTAGATGGCTACAGCAAGAATAAAATGTTGATATCATCACGGACCTCTGTCTCTCTTTCTTATGTACAGGCATCCACTGGGTCTTATTTCACTACATATCTGCACAGCCCTGCCTTGGGACTGCAACAGTGACGGATGAATGCTTTTCAAGTCAAGATACACTTTGGCACATCTCGCCACTCTGCGCTGTCAGTATTTGGAGGGGAGGTGGTGGGGAGGAGAAGTGTGTTTTCCAAAAAGGCTCTTCTGCAACATCCCCTGTGCAGTGGGTGCTGCTGACAGCGCTGCCTCGCATGGCATACCATGGAAATCTCACACTATCCAGACAGAAACGTATTCTCCCTCTGAATCCATAAATTAAGCTGCCTAGAACACCTCAGATTCCCCTGGAGCTAAATTTCCAGGGCTTCTCTACGGCAGTTCTATCTTCTACTATATGAACAGAGTGAAAAGATGCAGTAAAAGGTGCTGAGCACCCCAATTCCTTATGTGCGCCACTGGTACTGAAGGGAGCTCCCCACCTTGCAGAACTGGCCCATAACATGCCAAGGGGGTGGGCATGAGAGCAGAGTGCCCAATAGCCACCAGCTTTCCCAGGGCACTGATCTGGGGTGGGTGTCCCTTGGCGGCTGCCCACCTGCGCTCACAGCTGAGCAAGGCGGGACGGGAGCAGAGCCCAGGGCACAGCCTGCCACCCTGCAGGCTGGATACATTCCTACAGCTGCTTAGGGAGGCAAAATCCCAGGAAAGTACCTGCTGTTTCACCTACAGCTGCCAGCGAGGTAGAAACAGGCTGAACCCTGGCTGCTGCCAGCTTCCCATCCCTTGCTGCTGTCGGCTTCTGTCCTGTGCTCCAATGCAGCATCAAAAAGCAGATACAATTACTCCTCAAGCAGACAGTGACACGATCTCAGCCGTCCTAGACTCCAGCTTTGTGTTGTATGTAAGCAGAAATGATCTAATGCATTTTGAGAGTTCTGCCCTATGGCTGCTTGCTGTAGTGCCGCTCTTGCCCTGTTTGCAGGTTATGCATCAGGGCAACACCACAAGAGCGGGATAGCAACGCCATAAGGGATTGTTTTGAAACCCGAAGTCATTTTGTTAAGCCAGATTGTTAAAATTGTTAATTCATATGTCTACCAACACATTTTTTTTTAATACCAATATACAGCATCTTTCTGGCTAATGGGGGGGATCCCGTGAATTGCCACGTGCCTGCACCCATGGAGCCAAAGCTCCAGTCTGGATGCTTTGAAGACAGAGGAGGAGAGAGCAGTCTGCTCTCTGGCCCTGGGTGTAAATCTTGAGGGAGGTGTCCCTACGCCATACCTCAACTCATTTCTTAGCCATTAGACAGTGATTCTTGAAAAAAATCAGCCTTTTTAAGTGCTGGGAATCTGCAACCTCTGATGCTCCTGGACACAGAGATAACTTCCCACAGCAGTTTGCCATGAGATATGGGAGAAAGGGCCAAAACCAAGGTCGCAAGTAGATATTCCACCAGAAATGGTGACAGATTTCTACACATTTTTATAGTTGGGAGGGGTGTAGGGAATGAACATTGGGGAGAGAAAACAAGCACTGTTTCTTGCTTCCACTCCTGCAATTTTCCATTAGGCAAAGGCAGCTCTCTACGGCCACAGGGTGCTGCTGAGAAACACCCTTTTAACCCACACCCCGCTGGAGCGGGTGCAGCTGACTTCACAGCCCGTACGAACAGAAGGAGCTATTGCAATAAATTAAGCCCTACCTCGACACAAAACCAGCGGGGGCAGGTTTCCTTCAGTCCCCCTTGTCCTCAACCCAATAGTTTGAGAGAATAATTTCTTAATATTTCGGCCGAGGAGGGAGGGTGGGGTTTGACATCTGTGGATGTGAGTTGGGAAGAAGTGACAAGAATGCAGCTGCCTCCCCCCGCGCCTGGTTGTTATTCTTTCTCCAAATACGAACTAAATATAACTTTGCGCCATAACATTCAAATCATTTTAGTTACTAGAAGGGATCATGCCTGGAGTTCCAAGGGCCAGGGTGCAATCAGGCTCAAAATATAATTTAAACAATTCAGACCCTGCATTTTCCACCAAGTTATTTTCTTGCTTGTAGTTTCCCTATCTGCAAACGCATATAAGTACACCCAGAAAGAAACCAACAACCCCAGTCAGATGCCAGGTTTTCTGTTCAAGATCATATAAGCCCAGTCCAACACTAACAAGGAAACGCCACGACCACCTCATTTGTTTTAAATATTTCTGTTCGTATAGATGCAGACAAGTGTGCAGATTTATTTGCCTCATTTACGAATACAAGCAACTGGAATCTCCATTCTGTTCCATTATATAAAAGACAGATCCTACACCTGTCTTACTGAACAGCTGGGCAATTTTCAATTTATATCCTGCAATACTGCTCTCCACTATCCTATACCACAGAAAAGCCCCACTTGCTGTTCTGCTGCTGACACTGCTTTACAGGCATTCCTGATCTCCCCCCCAGTGCCTTGGAAGGGCTGGTGGTTGCCACTTCTTGGCAAAAAGAGTTATGTAAAACCCAAGAAAGCCTCTTTGCTTTACCAAATTGCTATTTCCGGGAAGCAGTAAAAACAATTTCTAGAAGTGTATTTAAGACACAACAGTGGAATAGCCTGGAGCTTCCTGTCCATATTTCTCACAGTCAAAAACACACACACATGTAATTATATTTTCCTGGACTGCATTGCAAAGTTCATGCACTCATTCAACTTATACATGTAGTAAACATGATTTATAGCTCTGTGTGAAAACCTTCTAGATATATGGTGTTTTGATAGTGACTCGAACCTAGAGCTATAATTTAGTAACACCTAGCAGTGAAAGCTAAATGATTTCCCACTCCACATTCCTAACTTTCCATGAACCCCTTTTACTGCTAACCTGGGGAGAAGATACTGCTTCTACAATTGTTTGGACTTAGCCTTGTTATTCCTTCAACTAAACTGCACACTAACGTCAAGCTTCACATATGGTGAACACACCAGCACTGACCCACGTCCTAGGAGACCATTTGCCATGATACAGTTCAAAGTGAACTTTATTAACACATTAAACATAATTACAAAGAGGAAATTCCAAGGAAGGTCAACTAGCCCGGACAGTTTCTTGGAATGGAAAGTAATTTATAATATCCACATACTGTATTGTAAAGTTTATAAAGAATTTAAATAAGTTTTAAGAGCCCCATGGGTTATATATATTTTATTATTTAATACCAAACATATTCACTTTCCATGAAGATAAGATTTATTTTGAAGTGCTGTGTTAGCAAATTAGCAAAGTCATTTACCATGAAGCACCCAAACAACCCATCAACACATGCAAGGATTTAACATCAGGGACGAGGGTACCACAGACAATGCGTGTCCTATGAGAAGAACACAGCCAAGCACAGAAATCTTTCATTATGACAGTGAGATGAAGGAGTTGGACAATGGCCACTAACCAAACCACTCGTTCCGTGTGAACACAATCTCTTACACCAACACTTGAGGCAACATTTGGCCTTCACCATACTCCTCACTGTAAAACCTGATCCTCCAAAGTCCTTAGTACAAGGATAGTTCACACCAAAGCTGATTTCCTTCACCTCTCCCATGCTTCAGAATGAACATGGGTGGCTGGAAAGGACGATCTAAAAGTCATGTTTTAAACTTACTGCCAGAGTTGTTTAACTTGGGATATCCATTGCCAGAAAGCTGGGCTGAACAACTCCTGCTCACGCTCCTGCTTAACCCTTACTACAATAGTTTAACCCATGATTCTGTGATTCTGCAAGACTCACATGAGTATTATACAGTTAAACTCTCTGCACATCTTTATTACCAGTATTTGTATTGGTATTCAAGCTGTAACTATGGATTAATGGATAGAGGCCCCCCTATGCTGGGGGCTGTAATTCCCACAGGGAAGGGCTTACAAAGCAATGATGGCAAGAGTTTCAATAAACATGAGGACGTGTTCCTCAAAGAGAGGAACTTTTGTCTCTCCGCACAGTGGGAAGCCATTACACGGAGAGCAGAACTTTACAGCAGAACTTCAACATCTTTGTCAGCAACATGGACAGTGGGATTGAGTGCACCCTCAGCACGTTTGCCAATGACACCAAGATACGTGGTGCAGTCAACATGCTGGAGGGAAGGAATGATCAAAAGAAGCATGGTCAGCAGGTCATGGGAGGGAGGTGATTCTCCTCCTCTACTCCGCTCTCATGAGATCCCACCTGGAGTACTGCATCCAGCTGTAGGGCCCTCAACATAAGAAAGACACGGACCTGCTGGAGCAGGTCCAGAGGAGGGCCACGAAGATGATCAGAGGGCTGGAGCACCTCTCCTATGAAGACAGGTTGAGAGAGTTGGGGTTATTTAGCCTGGAGAAGAGAAGGCTCTGGGGAGACCTTATAGCGGCCTTCCAGTACGTAAATGGGGCCTACAGTTATTATCACTATTATCGATATCACTGTCAGCAATAGGACAAGAGGTAACAGTTTCAAACTGAAAGAGGGTAGATTTAGATTAGATATTAGGAAGAAATTCTTTACTCTGAGGGTGGTGAGACACTGGAACGGGTTGCCCAGAGAAGTTGTGGATGCCCCATCCCTGGAAGTGTTCAAGGCCAAGCTGGATGGGGCTTTGAGCAGCCTGGTCTAGTGGGAGGTGTCCCTGCCCATGGCAGGGGGATTGGAACTAGATGATCTTTAAGGTCCCTTCCAACCCAAACCATTCTGTGATTCTGTGAACTGATAAAAGAGCTTTTGCAGAGAGATAAAAGGATGAATGTTTTGCCTGTGTATACCATTAACTGTTGGAATAAGCAGGTCAAAGGACTGGTGAATCCAAAACCTTTTCATATTTTCAAAACAAAACAGTTTGCATTTCCAAAAGGTATGCATTAGCCAAGTAAAGTAGGGGTCAACAAAGGGGTAACTAGGCCGAATGCTTTGGCATGTGACATGAAGAGATCAGATCAGATGAGCTAATGGGTCCTTCTTGGCTTGAAAACTTAGGCGCCCACAGACAAAAACAATGCTTATCAAAAACAATCAAAAGATTAAAGAAAAAAAACAACAGCATCTCTGTAGAGCAAAGACTCTTAGAGAGGAACACAAAAACATGACAAGTATTTGCTGACCAACCCCGCTGACTGGTCAGGCGTAGCTTTGGGAATAGCAGACTGTTTGCAGGAGCAAGTTGTAGGCTTGGACTGCACAGCTGAGCTCAACAAAGTGATGGAGAAAACAGCTTTGTGGATTCGTTTTACAGCAAGTAAAGTGACATATTTTCTCTTTCTGCCCTGCCTCTGTGGTAGGAGCTGCTTTCCTGATGAAATGGATATTTATTGATAGCACAAGAAGTGCTTGCCATATTTTTACATGAGTAATAACTAGCCCCTTGGGTGAAGGCTGCCAGTAAATTTTCTATTCTAAGTGTTCCAAAAACAAGAAAAATAGAATATTTGGGAACTTGTTCCATTTAATTAAGTGCCCTGCATACACATTTCACTGAGATTTAATAAAATAGTTATTGTATGTTAAACAATTGGCACTTGATTATTGCATAGATTTATTGCAGTTCAACAACAGTAGATGAGATACGTATCTCTTACATGGTTTTTAAATCCTTTGAGCATATGTTTTCAATAATCAGTTGGTATTTATTTAACATGAAATTACCATCTTATTAAATTAAACGTGCATGGGTGACATTCAATTTCAAGTGTTGCTGAACATTTTTTCAGCAGCAAAAAATAGTAACTTTATCCCTTAGGTTTTGAGGTAGCAAACACAGAGGAGAGTTAGGATTACTTCAAATTACTTTTGAAGAAACAGACTTCATATGCTAGAAGGTTTCTCTTCTAGTGTGGAAGAAAAGATATTTATTGTTTCTTAAGTGCTGCCAGTGGCCTTAGCGTGGGCCAAAAGAGAGGACTAGCATTTCTACGCTAAGGCTAAAATTATACTGACGGCACAGTTCAGGTATGCAGTTCAATGGATAACCAGAAAACATTTTTTAGAGAAGAGAGAAGTACAACAAAGGTATGTCGGCACATGTACCCACACAATCTACGTTCTTCATTCCCATTCAAGAAGGCAAGCCCATCTGAATAATGACATTTCTAATTTGGTTTTTGTTTTTGTTTTTGTTTTTCAAAAGAAATAGCATTAAAACATGTTTTCAAGGTTCTGAAATTAAAAGGCTTTTTTTTTTTTTTTCTATGCCTCCTGTTTCCAGGAAGGACAAACTGTCTAATTCTGGAAGAAAGTTAGAAATCTCCCGGCTTGAGGGAGGCAGGAGGATCCAAAACCCAACTGAAAATCCTGCCCCGTAGCCCCAACCTGCTCCCACCAAACCTAACCCAAACCCCCAGCATCTCCACCACAACTCACACAGGGACCATTCCTGCCAACATAAGGCATCTGTTTGCTTCCCATAATCTCCGGGAAACAATCCAGTCAGGCAGCCCTGAGTTTACTTCTGGGGTTAATCTACCACAATTTTAAGATAAATGCTATTGTACTCTGCCCTTCCAACTGCTTCCCAACCATGCAAATCCTGCTTCATGAGCCCCGTGGATTTCCCAGCCAAATCGCCCACCATCTCCAAGACTTCCAGCAAAACAAACCAGACACTCTGCAAATCTCAGCTTAATTCACTTATTTTGTAACAGAACTCCCCTTCGACCCACGACTTGCCATCATGTTCCAAAACACCGAGGCTTCAAAGACAGGCATTTACTTCTGAGTCAATCTGGTCTGGTTTTTTTGTCCCCTTTTTTGTCCCTCCTGCCTACATGCAGTATCCTGTCACCTAATCATTTTATTTGAACAGCTCCTAGGAAATAGGATGCCCAAGTTCACGTTCGGTGTCATGGATTCCCCTTGAACTTTGTTAGTCAATGTTTAACCCAGTCTAAGCACAGTGCAAGGTTTAATAATTAGCCATTTCCCTTATAGACAGACATTTGTGTGAGAGCTGCACAAGCAGGAAATTCTAAGTGTCATTGTTTATGTCTGCAGGGAAACAAAACCCACGATGATTGACTCTGTGCCATATTCGGGAATGATGTGAACAAAGATATTTAAATAGTTGGTTTGCCTTCCTGCGAGGCCAGAGCGGTGAGTCTTCGGCCATACACCAACATAGGAGCCTTTTTCAGTTGTAACCAAGATTTTGGTTTTCCTCAAAATATTCTTTAAAATCTTTTTTAACAAATTTCTCTCCAAGAAATGAAATTGGAGAAGACTTTAAACTCTTCCATCCCGTGCTCGTTCCTACTGGCCTTTCCCAATACCCAAGATTGAAAAAGTGTGATTAGGGTGTTAAGGAGTCAGAAAAAAAAAAAAACAAAAAAACCCAAAAAAACAACAAACCATCTTGAACATTCATTTTCAAACAGGAGACACTGCCAAAACATCCATAAGCCTTTTGCTGTTGGGAAATCAATGGCAGTGCCCTACATGGCGAGGCTGCTCTCAGACCTCTCTTTGCTCTGCCCTCGTCACTGGAGGCTTCTAAGTTTGGTCACCACACAAACGTGGTAACAACTGGTTGTTGGTGACCACAAAGAGATAAACACTGTGGTATTTAAGAAGTGAAGATATTTTTGGAGGCTCCTCTAGAACAAAAAGCACTTCTAGCTGAATGGCTGCAGAGCAGACTTGGTATGGAGTGTTTTGCAGAAATGTTTTTGTATCAGAAAATGATATTTTTGTCAAGAACCAAAACTTTATCCAGTTTTCTCTTTCAATATTCCTTTTTTCAGTTTGAGAAATCTTTTGTGTCATAATTTTGGCAAATTAAAATGAAACACATACATACAAACAAAAAAGTTGGTATTTTAAAAGTGTAGTGATTAAGCAATTGTAATCTTTTTTTAAGGGGCTGCTGTAAACCTAAAATATGAAAAAGGCTTTGATTTGGGACAGGAATAAATTACAATACATAAAAAAATCACAAGGGCACCCCCCCATATATATATATATATAAAAATATATATATATATATAAACCCCTGTCTTGCTCCAGAAGAAAAATTTAAAAAAAACCACTCATCTTGCTCCAAACGAAAAATGCAAAGCAGAGCTAACTTTCCACCTTCTAAGACAGCAGCATTGTAAAATTCTGCCCGAAACCATTCACTGTTGTCCTACCAAAACATCCAGTTCATGGTAGGTGTGATGGAATTGCTCTATCCAGCTCTTTCTAAACTAAACTGTCATCATAAGGGTCTACCTTACTTGTGTCTACATCAGTGTTTTAGTTTGGACCGGGGTTGTGGTTTAAAGTGAATCTTTTTATTATCCCCACCAATTATACTTTGGTTCATATAATGAAACAGTTTTGGTGTTCATGAACTGAGTTGCTTTTATTGAGCTGCAAGGGGTGCTCCAGTTCGGATGGGCATTTAGTTCATAGGACCAGACTAGGACTGTTCTGAAGTGAAACACCCCTCTGAAGTGGTGGCATCAGGTCCTCAGCACCAAATGCTTTGCTTTACAGATCCAATTCTACCATTCCTCACCAGCTGCTAATGCAGACAGAGACAGCAATTTTAGCTGGGTCCCAGGTAAAACAAAAGCAAAAGATTTCCATTAACAAGCACTCTGTCTACATGACCAGAGCTAATCCAGAATAAACTCCCAAAACGCCTACAGTGTGAACATCACCTCCTCAGCACCAAATATTTCACTTTAAAGATTTGTTCCTGTTGTGCCAATCTACAAGCTCACTTAGACGCACCTGTACATCTCTTCCAGGAGGCGAAAATACTTAAACGCATTTTAAAAGAAAGTGCTCACAAGGCTGATTCAGTGCAAACTTTAAACTCAAGAAACGCCAAGTCTCCTGCATACGAAAATCGGGAAACCATCACTGAAGTCTTATAGCATTCACATCTGGTTCTTGCTCCCCAGACACTGAAGCACACACTAACTGATGTAAAAGCACACGAGGAGCCAGGACTTCTTAATGCATGAAGCTTTCATACCCATAGAATATTATATTGTCAGCTCTCATATAAGGAACAGCCTCAGCTCCAGGCCATACCGAAAGGAAAGCAGGTAATATTTTCCGTAAATGGATTGACCCTCATGTGGTGCCACAGCACAGTATTAAAACATGCGATGACACCTGCACAAGTCCATGCACAAGCGACCTTCTGGCTGAGAAAACTCAAGTTATCACTGGCACAGCCTGAGGGCTCAGCTGGTGCCTTGGAAGGAGGCTGGTCCAGATTTCTGCAGCCTGCCTGCAACTGGGAGAGATTCAAACAGATCCACTTCCTCTGCTCCTCCTTTTCTACACGCTGGCTTACTCACAACAACAGGGTTACTGCACTCTTAAGCGGCATTTATTAGTTTTTCTAGCAGGAAATAGCAAAGACTTGTTCTGTTATGCTTACTATATCTGATCGCACCACCATGGTTTGTGCCTAGAATTGCCAGGTGCTTTTCTGGACAGTCTCTGGACTGTTCAGCTTCTAAGATCAGAAAAAACCAGTGCATGTCATCTGGTATGTCCAAAGCTCTGCTGCACCTCTTGCTGCCAAAAGCTGTTTCACTTCATCTGGAGGAAGGTATTTTTCCTAGATCTCTATTGCACACCAGTGCGCTATGTCTCAGGTTGGATGGTCTTACCAAAACAGCACCTAACAGTGGATACATTCTGCCTAAATTGAAACACTGAAAACAAATATTAAAAAAATACATCCATTTAAATTATCCAAACTATCAAAGGATTTAGAAATATTTCTCCTTTCTGGAAGATCCCACATTGCCTGCCTTTTATCTCTACAAATCTGCATGAGTAGAAAGATACACAAGCAAACTACCAACCCTCCGTGACTGCCAGTACAGTTGCTTTATTTGAGCTGCCTAAACTCCAGCAGCTACAGAGCGTACGGGAGTTTTGCTGACGTCGATTGCTCTGCAATTTCAAATGACGTCATTCCGTTGGCGTGCTAGTGTGTAACGCCATATCCATCAGGTAGATAGAGCTACACTGGAATATCAATTAATGTGCACTCCTATTACCTCACAGTCTGGTAATGTACAGTCTCCCCTACCCTCCTGCAAGCGTGTGCGGGGGAAAAAACCTGGAGAGCATAACAGCTATCTAGGAAAAGCCGTGCATGGAGAAATACTGTCTCGCCGCGTGCTTACATATCCCCCACCGCGCGCGTGCGCGCACCAGCAGCACACTCACATCGCATCAGCTGTCAGCAGGAATTCCTGACTGCAGATTAAAGCGTTGCCACAGTCTGTCTGCTCAGCCTGCCCTGGCTGCCGACGCACATCAGAGCAAAGCGTCCACTCGCATAACGATTTCTGAGCTTCTCCGTTCACAGAAATCACAGAGGTTTTTACTGTTGCAACGACTTGAACTTGTTCTTGAGAGAAGCCACATCAGAAATCACTCCTGTGCTGCACGCGAGCATTTCTAAGCAAGGTGTCAAGAGGTCAAAACCCAAGGTCAGGAACAAAGCAGACACGCAAAACCCCTTGCTGTACCTGTGGCTGTATAAATCAGCACTTTCCTAATCAGTTGCTAATCCCCTAATCTTTATTGCATGTAAATTCCAATCCCTTCCCAACGGCTGTGCTATGGTAATCTCCAATCTGATTTCAGTGAAACCCCATTGGAAGGCTCATTGATAAAAGATGGAAATGTGTAAAATCAATTTGCTATATATCACAGACAGCGCTGCACACCCCTTCAGGGATCAAAGAACTGCCATCAAATCCCAATAAATAAAGGGCTGTTAAAAACGCTTTTTATCTAATAGTGGATTTGACTATTTGACAAAAGACAAAATTCACTTCTAAAGGGAGAACGAGGGCATTGTTTTACGTACAGTAAAGAATCAATTGGTGACTAAGGCAGAAAAGGCAGTGTAAGAAAGGTCATCATTTAAGGCCACACCATAAAAGTGCGAGGGCAAAAGACAAGAAAGACTGGATGCACTAAGGCTCAGAATTTACTGTCAGGGACTCGGACTCAGACAACAATCTCACTTTTACCTCCAGAAGGTACAGCAGGAGCAGTGTTGTCATGGAGCAGTTGTCCGATGAATTTGTCATTTGGTATTTATCTTGATAAAAAAGCAATAATCATTGGTAGGGCTGAGTAAAATGCTCCAACTTTTGGTCCTGAGCTCAATCAACCTTTGGGCTGAAATGGCCCCAGCAGCAGGGACTGTAGCTCTGGCCCACTGGGAACAGCCTGGGCTTCATCACTGGTGATAACAGTGGCTCTTAGTTTTGAAAACAATGGAAAATTGGTAACACTTTAAAAAACAGAATATCTTGGCAGGATCTCACTCTCATATCACTTTTCTACAGTGGGTAGAAGGGAAGCCAAAGCCTCCTTTGTATAACCCACGAGAAGACAGAGAAAAATATTAAATTAAAAGAAAGCACAGGCCAATCTAACTCCTGTGTTTCACCCATTGACAAGAATTCACCAGCATTCACAATTTTATCTTTTCAACCTTGTGATATTAGGTGCTTGTTTCTTAATGTGTTGTTTCTGAGGGCAAAATCCTGAAGGCGAATCTCCTGTTTATTTGAACTTGAAAGGAAATTTGTGACCTTTGTGATCGTGGGGAATCACTAAATGCTCTAAAAACAGGAAGCAAATAAATAAAATCCAGTTTGTTTTAACATTCATGCTATTTAAGCCAGAGTACTTGTTTGTTGGGGTTTGACCTAGGAGTGTCGAACACGCAGGATTAGTAACGTGAGTGTTTCCCACGGATGTGTCCCATGTGATTTATTTAAGCATCTTTATGACATGCTTTAACAAAAAGCTACGCTGGCTGTGGGATCCAATAGCTGTAGGATCTAATATAGCTTATGCTCCATTGACCATAGAGGAGATTATAAGCAGGTGTCTCTCCTAGAGAAAACTGGTATGCTACAATCAACAGGAAGCTGGCTCATATCCCCAGATGTTTGTCATTATGGGAAGCGGGGCGGAGGGAAAGAGGGACGTTGGGGTCAATAAAACCATGCTGCTACTCTTGCAGCACCTACAGTCCACGAGGGACTTCAGTAGTTCAGCTCTGCCATTGATAAAAGCTTTACAAGACCTCTGCTCCAAACAGCCCTGAAATCAAAGGGCTGTTTACTTAGCCTTTGCTTGCTGGGCTTTAGGATAGTGCAGGGAAGATCAAAGCAAGGACCTCGTTTAACATGTCCAAGTACACAACCAGCAAGTCTGTTTATGTTGGATTCCTACACACTGAGTGTGCTGCTGTCTGTCAACACGTCGGGCTCATTTTCGTCAATATTGGGTGAGGAGCAAAATATTCAGAAGGACCCCACAGATTTTGGTCCTACTGAAACAGAAGTGAAAGTCAGAGCAGGGAGCTCTGCTTTTCACTGTGACTGCTGAGGTCAACAATGAACTCCTTGCAGGAAAAAAGTACACTTATGGTCTCAGCTGAAGTGCTACACCACTAAAACGCAGCTAATGTCTGCAAGAAGAGCCGCAAAAGATGATTTTGGTTCTGTATTATCTGGGTCCCACCTGTATTTATTGCTAATGCACAGTGCGGCTAGGGTACTTGGTTTGGCATTGGTAAGGGATGACACCCTGTGAGCCTCACACACAGAAAGAAGTGAAATAGCCATCAGCAATTCACATCTTCCAGCAATCTCCCGTTGATGCCTGTACAACCCCACGCTGTGGATGCAGCAGTTTGCAATGGCAGGCCGTTTATTCACCATACGTAGTCTCTCTTTCACACCTGCTGCTGGGGACTCCCAACCAGAGATGCAAAAATTGCAGCAGAACTAACAACACCTAGTTTCCAAGGGCCCAACTGGATTCTGTGGCTGAATTTCCCAGTGCCTATTAAGGGGCAAGAACCTGTTGACACTTTCATTTATTTATTTGCTTGTTTGTTGCTGGTGCATTCATCTCTCTAATATTTAGAAAAGGCTGAAGCCATGCAATGGCCTTTGCCTGAAGCATGGTGGTAGTGGGATGCAGCAGCACTATTAAGCAACAAATTAATACCTGCTTCTTCTTCCTTTGGCTTCACAGCGTAAAACTTTACTCCTTACTTTATAAGGAGTAAAAAATTATGAAAAACATGTAGAGAAGACCACACAAACTGTAGGCCGTAGGAGTCCTATTAGATATCCTTCCCACCCATCTCACTGTACTCCCAACAGGACCAGCCCTTTACAACAGAGATGAGTAAAACGAAAGAGAACATAATAGTTAAGATACTTTCATAGGTCCTTGATTCAAGTCAGATATCAAGGGTCACACAGAGTACCAAAGTGCCACAAGTGCACGCAGGGACATCTCCCTCTCGTGGGGTGCTGTGAGGGCAAACATTAGATTGCCAAGCACCCCGTGATGAAGGGGGTGCAGATGGGTACCTTGATAGGAAGAAGTTCTTCACCATGAAGGTGGTGAGACACTGGAACAGGTTGCCCAGAGAGGTGGTGGAAGCCCCATCCCTGGAAGTGTTCAAGGCCAGGCTGGTACGGAGCTCTGAGCAACCTGGTCTAGTGGGAGGTGTCCCTGCCCATGGCGGGGGGGTTGGAACCAGATGATCTTTAAGGTCCCTTCCAACCCTGACAATTCTATGATTCTATGATATGCAGGTTTGTTTTAAATGAACAAGAAATATTACTTAAGAGCCTTCCCAGCCTTGCAGTGGGATGTTTTCCCTACACAGGCAACACAGCTCGCTTTGCTCCACCTTATTCCAGTGCCTCTAGTCAAAATCCTCATCTACACCCCTAAACTGTTCCCTCCCTCTCCTCCTGGATCCGGTATCCAATCCCTTCATACACTTGTAGACAGTTATTGTCCCCTCAGGTGTCACTTAGCCAAACTATACATGTATTTACAAGCAGCTCTTTTAATCTTCTCACATAAATCAGTCCCCTCAGTTGTCTGATCCAATCACATGGGCCTGTCTCTTTCCGTCCAGACGAAAACCTTGCCTGTCTCCCTGACATCTCATGGATGTCGAGCTGTCAGCTCAAGCCCAGAGCTCTTAATCTTCCTCCCCCTCCCCATCTCCTTCCTTAATTGCTGCAGACACCGCTACCGTCCCAACTGTCGCTCAGGCTTATGGCCCAAGTGTTATTTTTTAGGTTGCTCTCCCTCTAGCTCTCCACATCCCAGCTCGGACCGTGAGCCACAGATTCCTTCTGCAGCTCATTGATAAGCCCCAGCCTTGGCTGTCCATCCACTCCCTTGCAGCTTGCATCCAGGCTCCCGTCATATTTCATCACGACTCGTCTGCTCCAGCCTTGACGAAACACACTCTTGCCTCATTTTTTTCTAGGCACCGCTCTGGCCACATCTGCTTCTCTTCGCATCTAGCTCTCCCTTTCCCTGCCACATCAAACAGCTGCTACTTTTCTTCACTTGTCAAGGCTCCTCCTGGCCTCTCCCCACTGTTGCTATCACCTCTTCTTTACCAGAGGTCCACCCTCTTCCAACTGACACAGAAGTTCAGGCTCTCTCCTCGCTTTTCACATTTTTCAAAGAAAATCACTGGCGTTTTCTGCCAAGCTGCCTGCCTTGTGTGGGAGCAGCTCCCCATCAGCATTGGCTGAGGCACTCGGCTCTCTCCCCATGCACCCCTCCTTAAAGCTTTCCTGCACCAGACACCCAGGATCGCAGGTCAGCAACTAAGACTTACACTTCTGGTGTGTCCTCATGGTCAGCACCATCTCACAGTTGCTTTGCTCCACCCATCTCTCCATCTTCCTGCCACTGTCCTCATCTCGTTCCCCCAGGCAGGTCTTTGGGCACAGCCCGTGTTCAGCACAGTGTTCAGACAACACGTTGCGCAGTGGGGTGAAGGCCCTGAGCACAGCAGTGACACACACAAATCACGCTAATCACAACAGCTTCACTAGCACCTCTCCACTGATTATCCTCATTTCTGCATCCACAGCATTAAAGTATAATTGCATTTTAACAAGCTTCATTAGCACATTGCCTTAGTCAAGCTTAACACAGCCCAAGCACCCAAGGAAACCTCATGGTGCTTCTTTTCTGCTCAATATAATTTTCAAGGCTTCTGTAACCTGATTTGTTAGGAATAACCTCAGGGCTGTAAAGCTTTTCTTCTGCTATCCAGCAATTAAGGAATAATTTGTCACGGAGCAAGTCAAGCTGCAGGGCAGGAAAGCCCTGTGCAATACAATGAGACTGTGTAAACCATAGCCCTCGGTGCAGGAATGAAGCGAGCATCCCATCCTCCCCTTCTCCTCCTCCTCCGTTAGCTGGGAGCCTGTGCTTAGCAGCAGCTCCCGTAAATGCTGCACCGTCTCCTAAGTAAAGCAGCTCCTTGGTGCCCAGGCAGAGAAATGCCTGTGTACAGCCTGCCAGCATACACCAAGTGTGGCTCTGCCCCTCCTGCACTCCTTTGGACATTGTGCGGAAAGGTAAACAGCAAGTTGCCAAACCCTACCATTGGCGTTGAGCTATACAATGGAATAGGATTCCGAAATGGGCTGCAAAGCATTTTTTAGCAAGTTTTTAACAAGGATAACTGAAACCCCTGGAAAGAAAAATGTTAGCATTTTAGGAAAAAGAAAGAATGATCAAAGGTAGGTGATGAGTTCACAACACTCTAGATGCCTTGATCTCACTTAATTTGCATACCCTGCTATCCATGAGAGGCGTAAGGTATGGCATCCTGGACAGACCAGAGCAACCCATGTTGCACATGCAACAGGATCAGGACGTGACCCTGGGCAGGGTCACACTCCGCATTTCAACCATTGTTTATGGTCCAATAATTGTTCATGTAGCAACGGACAAATACACACACATACACTGTTAGAGAAAACAGTCTCACATTAGAAAGAAGGAAGAGACAGCTCCAATCTCTACAGAGTTCAATTAGTATTTCTGTCTGGCTAAACCTTTGCTAGCTTTAAAGTTGTTTAAAACTTCCTCCAGTTATGTCAGTGACATAAAAGTCAAACACTTTCCCAAGCATTCCTGGAAAGATGCTTCCTGTTTTGGTGAGGGAGAGAGGGTATTTTTAAATAAAAAATGATCTGACTATGCTCACTGTGTATTAAACCCAGTCACAAAACCAGAAGTAGTTTTGCAGATGGAGGCTGTTACCTGATTTTTTTTTCCTTAACATCCATAGTAGCCAGATTAAGGAACTGCTAGCAAACCTCAGTCACTGTTTCCAAAACCATACGTAGGAACCGTGTGGCAGGAATAGAAAGCTATAGAGTATCAACCACTACATGGCCCCAGACAGTTGTCTGTGAAAGCAGAAAACATGGGGTTAATGGTTCTTTTATATTTTTCTTGCAGACAACTGAGGACTGGCATGGATATCGTTGATCACTGCTGGAAATTCTGCATGCAAAGAGACAGTCTGATCTTGTGAAGTGTGGGCAACACTCAATACCCATTAACTTAAAGGGAGATCAAAGTTGTCCAGCATTTTGTAGGAAATTCTAAATCTACGGACAGGTAGGTTCCCATCTCACTATAAAATGGTTCTCCTCCAGCAATCCCCTTTCATGTCTCTATTTATTCATGTTTTGTAATTTTTCGGTTTATGCACAAAAAGAAGAAAAAAACCCCAGTTGCTAACTATCCGATATTACAATAGTACATTCTTCAGGAATATGTACTTTTCACATCCTACTACCATTATTTTAACATTCAGAGGTAGAGGAAAAACTTCACCCATTCCCACCTTCCTCCCCCTTAACCAGACAAATAAGGCATTCAGCTCGTCTGAATTTAAATTTTTATTGGAGTTGATCCAGCAACCAGAGCACATTGCTAGAAGCCAAGGTCCTGCTTCCTTCAATACACCTCCTTCATTCTGACTCCCTGCTTTTGTACTGCTTTGGTAATCTCAATCTGTGGTCAGGGATAGGATAAAATTTCAGCTATTTCCCCCATCAACTGCACAGAACAGGGCTTGCTCTTAAATCAAAAGCCCTGCACCCTAAACCTCTGGTTAAGTACTTAACTATAGGCAAGTCTTTGAAATCATCATGGGCTTTTTTTTCCTTAGATATAGCTCTGAAAACCACAGAAGTAAACCAAGTTCTCAGGAATATCAAAGGTATTCAGAGGAAACTGGAGGAGGGGGGCACATAGGACGGCTCCGCAGAGCTCTTTTGGCCTGATCCTCTGAAGTAGATGGCATTACCAGTCCTCATCAAGAATGCAAAATTTCCTCCCTTATCCTCTAGGGCATCAGAAAATATTGTTAACTTTTCTGGAAGCATTAGGAGCAGACAGCAACTGGAATCCAGGCAGAAGTCACATTTCTGTCATTGCCTTGGTAAATGACCTCCACCTTTCTGCACAGGATGGTGTGGGCTCCCACATACCTTCTACTAATGTTTATATTTTCCTCTCTCTGTGTTTTTCCTTTTTTCCCCTCATTCCCTCTCCTCTATACAAATAGAAATTCAAGAACCACGATCAACCCTTTGCTTGGCTTCAGGTCCCTCGCATGGGCTAAAGTTACCTCCAATTCTCCGGCACGGTTTGGGGAATTTATTTATATTCCGTGTTCTGGAGATAGACCTCATGTCTTGCCAAGGGCTCGCATGGGTCTTACAAAAGGAACACTGACAAATATTTATGGAACCTAAAGTGAAACTCAAGACACTGTTAAAATAAAGTTTGCCTTAGTTTTTTTATTTTGCTGAAGAATTGACCTGGCTTTCTTGGCAGAAAGACTAATCCAAATGCTATTGGTATCTTAACAGCTCATAAGAACCACATGCTTCAAATAAAGCCATTACTATCAGACACGCTGAGTGGTTCAATTAAACAAATATGAAAATAGACACTTCATCCTGCTTTAACTAAGTGGGATCATTTCACTCCTGAATCCAGACTGACAATGAAAATGATATAGTACTTATAAAGTAGCTTTTTATCCTGAAAGATCCCGAAGGATTACGCAGACCCTGCTTCACACACTACCGAGATGCTGCCACTTCCAGGGAGGAACACGCGAGCTGTCCCACAGCCCCGAGGAACGGCACATGGCAATTCAGAAGGAGGAGCAGGGAAGAATTTCGCATTCAGCTGAAACTATAGGAGGGAATTTGGGCAAGCAGAATGTAGATTGTTTAGACTGGAGCATATCCAGCACAGAGGAGGTATAGTACTCCAGTGTTTTAAATAAAAAAGTTAAGGCAAAACAATAAAAAAGTTCTGGTTTGAACTATACAAAAATCAGAATTTAGGGCAGAAAGCGATACGCCATCTTGAAGGTAAACAGCTTCATTCTGTCCACTTCATTTGTGCATGGGAAATTCTCTAGAAGATGGTCTTGCTCACTATTCCCTTCAGGAATACGAGAATCAGAACTAATAATACTTTGCATAATTGCCTGTTAACATAAGGGTGACGCAGGATACTTTATGAATTAAAGGCTTCAAAATGCTTTGACTGGTAGTCTCACACGCTTCACGGAGAAGAAAATATTGGGTCCACCTACATCGCACAAGGGATCACATCGACTGCTGCCATCTCTGCCCCACTTCACATTAGCTGCATTGCAAATGTAATGCGGCCCAGAACGAAGAGAGAGAGCGACTTGCCCAAGGCTGCCCTGCCAGTCTGTGGGGGCAGCATCAGGAATTCAGTTTTGACGGCCAGTGTTCTACTGTGATGACCAGGTGATGCTTCCCCTCTCCAGGACATGTTCCCTCCTGTGAAACCTTGGCCATACATGAGGAGCTCAGCAAGACTCGGGGTTTTTAAATATTATGTTAATAGGTGGCCAAAAAATTTCCACTGAGAAGCTTTTGTGGAAGAAGGAAAAGGAAACTGCTGATTTGTGGAGCAGCAGCATGGCAGATCATGGTAAAACAGGGAAAATCCATTCTTTTAAGAAGCTAGGGACACAGTGACATGACACAAAGTTACATAGGGATGCACCAAACGTCAGGTGCAACTCTAGGGGTTACAGCAAGGACTAGGACTATCTCAGTATGCAGAGTTCAAGCCTATGGATGTGCTTATGCAGCCACGTCCGTAAGTAGATCAATGCAAAATGCCACATTTCAGGCAATTTTGTTTTCCCTGCAACATTTACACCTGCTCTTCCTCTAAAAACATCAGTGGTCCTTCTTTTTTTCTGATTCACAGACACATCTGAGAAGAGAAGCAGTCGTGACATTATTACTGCAAAAATCCCCCAGTAAGGAGTGTGAAAGAAATACAACTGTGCAGTGAGTATTTTACCTGGCACAAAGACTAGAGCTAGCAAAAGCCTCTCTGCAGAACAATTAGCAGAAAGCACCAATTTTATAAAGCTTCATTCTTTTTTGCAGTTCATTTAGCCTAAGTAGAGCAATCAAGATTCTGCTGGCAGGATATCACATACTCAATATGTAACCACTTAAAGGAAGAGGACAGCTCTTGCAGAGATGTCCCAGGAGAAGAAATCATTACACAAGTGAAAGGGATTTCTTTGGAGTAACTTTTTAAAAAATGTAAAGCTGCCTTTTGCTTTTTTTCCCCCCTTCCAAGACTGCACAATGAACCTTCCTTTCACCGGTGAGCAGTTGATCACACACCTAATCTTCTGTCATTGAAATGAACCCCCTCAGGCAGATAATCATGTACCAGCAGGAGGAAGGGGCTGACTCTGTGGCCCTACAGCCTCCAGGTAGGGCACTCCTTTTTCCTGGACGGGAACGGAATGGGAAAGAGCAAAAGGAAAATAATCGGTCTTAGATGAGCAAAGAGGAAGGAAGAAGTTGCATGCTGTATAAAGGAGAAAACTTCCAGTGGCTCTACATACTGCCAAGAATTAAGCCTAACCTCTTATTTATACATATTTTAGGGGGTCTTCAGTACTCACAGAACTCATATCGCTCATATCGATCTATACAGCAGGGAAGAACACGCATCTATACAGAGACTGTGCATTTCCCTGCCGTGATGGGGAACCTGATATGACCTGTCCTCAGATATGATGGAGGAGGAGGATGCAGAGAGGTCAGCCCCGTCTGGCTCAGGGTCCTGTGACATGCAGGACAGCAGAGCTCCAGCCCCATGCAAAGTACAGAGGAAGGCCGTGGGCTGTATCACGGCTAAATGGGTAAGGAAAGTAGGTGCCTGTTGTGCCAACACTGGTGGGGCGGTTTGGGAGGTACGTTGGACTGAGGCCACCAGCTCGGCTGCTGTTCTGGAGCAAGAAAACCTCTATTTCCACTTCTGAGCAGGAACCAGACTGGACTAATGGGCAGCAGGCTGAGCTGGAGGAAACTGTGCAAAGAAACTCGCTGGAAGAAACCTTAAGGCAAAGCAGCCCACATAACCCACAGGACTCAGTATTTCATATAGAAGTGACTCTCTTCCTCTGTTCCTGTGTGAACACGCTGTTCATAGTGAGTAAGCCTGTGTCATCCTGCAAGCCCGGGACGTTAAACACACCCAGCTTCAAAACCTTGTGGATGGTGAATGTTTGCAATGCCAGTCTTCGAACTGCAGTGCAGGGCTGCGCGTAGCCCACAAAATCATGTATCTATGAGCTTTAAAGCGAGCAGTGAGACAGACGCCTGCAAAGGCATGGTGGAACGGGCTTCTGCACAGATTAGCAACCAAAATGTGTGCCTTGGAGGACCTCTGGCTGGTGTCCAAGGTAAAAAAAAAAAAAAAAAAAAAAAAAGCCTGGCAGAAAGCATATCCCCTCTCTCTCGCCCTCCCGGTTTCTTTAGGACAGTCCACTGTGCTCTGGCTGTTGCTGGTGCCAGTACACCTTTGCCGATACGCCCATGCAGCAACAGCACCACCGCTGCCTGCACAGCCTGAGTGCTCCTGCTAATCCCCCCACTAAACTCCTCTGACACTGGAAATGCCCAACAAGCTATCCCTGCTATGTCCAAAAATGATGACTGTTGCTGGGAATGGAGGCAAGGGGGAAAGGGGGCATTTAAATAATGCAGCAAATGATTGAGGATATTAAAACTTACTTAAAATCTATTTTTCCAAATCAAAAAGAAAGATTTTTGGAAAACTTAACAGCTTATAATTGGTTCCCCTGCATATGTATATACACGCACCCACGAACAGCACACATAAGCACACATGTGTCCACACACGACCTATGTGCATTTTATCACATGGCTCTGCAGATCAGGACATGACATCATCCCACATACAAAATATGCGCGTGTGTGTATTGCCACATATTTCATGAAAGTAGAATTGGGACAGCATTGTATTAATGCAACTTATGATGCTGCTCCACAGCCACGAGGGCGCTCTCTCTGTATCTTGAAATACATGGCTATTTTACCGCATGCGGGACCTACTTTCTCCAATAGTATGACATCACCCACCCCCCACTCCGAGAATAATTACAGCCTTGTCTACACTGCAAAAACTGGCCCCATAATTCAAAAAAAAAAGTGCTGTTCAGCCAGTAGCAGCAACAGCAGTGCTCTAATGCAAGACTGGACTCAGCTGTTTTTAGTATTGGATCATCTAACTCTGCTTAAAGTGTGGTTAGAAAACACACTGGGAAAAAACTTCCACACCCTGACAGCCCCCTCTTAAAAATAACCTAATTGCAGCGGCCACAAGGAAAGCAAGGGGGAAATGGTTTTCCTGTCCCCGGAGATTTTTCTGAAATTTCTAAAGGCAAATTCTATTCCAAAGAGGGGTAACAAATAATAATGAAAAGTAAGAACCTCAGTGTTTTCTCAAAAAGTTAATCTAAGAACATTTTCCTGTCTATCTGGTCAGATGTTAAATCAGCAGTTTGGGAGTGTTTCATTTCAATCCTGGCAGAAGCTATTAGTTTTTAATCTTTTCAAGCTTTTTGGTAAAAAGTAAACTAAATTGCAGATCAAAGCCAAACTATTACAAATCAGAAAATGTTGCTTTTCATTTGAGGAAAGTAAAGTGCAATTACAACCTCCCTGGGTGAGAGATGATTTTATTCCTACCATTCTTTATTTATACAACAATTAGCCTGTCTTGATCCAAGATAAAGTCCCCCAGGCACAGTTGTGAAACGGATGATAATAGCAGTGTGTTGGGTTTTTTATAATGAACCTGACAAATTACCAAAATCAATCCTTTCCTCAAAATTTCAGTTATGATGAGCTAGCATCTTGCACCCCAAAAATGTTACCTCCAAAAATTCTCAGCTAGACCCAATGGTGATGTAGGAGCATCCTAAGCTTCCATGTCTCGCAGCAGTTCATGGGTGGTATGTTATTCCATGGTGCTTCTGCAGCTGTGTATTGGCACAGCCACTAGCTACTCTTCTTAAACACAGAATACATAAGATTACATGCACATTGGACTTTAAAAAGCAAAAGTAGCTCCTTCCCCTACATGGCAATGTCAATGAAAGATGACATGAATTGAATTCTTTCAAGCACAGAGCCACTGAGCCATAACGCAGGGCAGCACACTAGCCCGCCGCGTCAGCAAGCAAGGAAGAAACGCATTGAGACCTTGTGCCAGATGCACCTTATCGTTTAACTCGCATGCAGTGACAGACAAACACATCGGTAATGGCATCCCTTCCCTCTGGTATGCCCCTATCTCTCAATTCCCTGCCAGGAGAAGTGAAACGCTTGCAAAGTGACCTACTCTCTGCAAGCATCTGGGAGGCCGCCCTGTGCAGCGAGCTATCTGGCATGGCCTTCAAGATCTTCCATTCCTCCGCACAAATTACTTTGGTCATTCAGATAAAAGCAGAGGGAGAAGAAGCAGCACTTGTGTCTGGAATTCCCTGAATTTCATTCCCAATCACCGAGGGCTTAGCCAGGGCCAAGCTCTGTGGTCGTTGCACAGCCGCGCTTTGATTTCAGGATGCTAAAGGACCATTCACTACCACCAGCAAGCCTTGAGGGCTGTGATACAAGTGCAAAAAGGAGCAAGAACACGGCCCCCCTGGTGACACTTGGTTGAACTCACGCAAATGGGGCAGCTGTCACAGCATCCCCGCTGCGACGTGCACTGCCACGGTACTTCTGCTGCTCTTGTAGCGCTTAACCTATGTCAACGGCCTTCTGAGCTGTCCGCTTCAAGACCTGATAGTGACAGACGTGTAATTTGGTTTGGGAAGGCATGAGACCTGACACCTGCTCTCCCGTACCACCTCCCTCCCATGTCTATCCACTTTCCCTGCTGCTGGGTTATGTCAGCCCAAAAGCTTCTCTGGGGAGGAGAATAACAGCTGGTTCTCTCCAAACCATCTCACCCAATTAAAGAAAAATCTGCAATCAGTGCTTACATGCTTTTATAGTCGACGAGGCACAAGGTGGGTGAGGAACGACCTCACCCTCCCTCGGATGTGCTGACTTTACGAAATTCCTGAAAAAAGCCAACTGAACAAGAAGGTGCCCATCGTTTCCCAGAGCAGAGCCAGGCTTGTAAATGTTAGGGCTTATGCAAAACTCTCCAAGATGTCAACTGTGCTCTTTTCATCCTGAATTAATTATATTTAGTATGTTTTCATGAAGTCCCAGCTTCTGGATTCATGGGATAACACAAAAGGATGAACCTTAAGGAATTTTTTAGCTGTTGTGGCGACAAGCTTGTGGAAAGCTTGAAAATTTAAGTAACAAGCGCCCAAATGGGAATTTTAAAATAACGTTACAATATCCTCTTTAGTGTTGGAGACTGAGTCATGGTTCTGGGAAGGGCAACATTACATCTTTATCAACTGCTGCAGGACTCAACTAGGATGAAATCAGAGGTTTTCTGCAACAATTTTGAGCCTCTGTCTCTTCTATGGAGGGGATGGTTCTCAGAAAGTAGCAAGGGCTGCCTGCCTGTTAAACCAGCATTAAATTAATAACATTACAAGTGCTTAACAGCCTTCACCGATCAGGACAAGGCAACAAATCTAGGTGCATAAGTGGATTTAAGCATCTATCATTAAACACGTGAGTTTGAAGGCTTGGGCACAAACTTCTTAGTGTTACTTCTTCTCTATGAAGTAGGTCTAAATCTAAATCTCTATCTCACTGCAGCATCATGAGGTTATTCTACTGCCTGTAGAGTAACCTGAGACTGAATGAGATGGGCAATGTCAGTGTGATAACTAACACTTAGTCAGTAAGGGCAAGCTCTGGAAGGATCATTTCCTACATGGGACACCCTAAGCTAATGTAAGAAGGGCAGGGGAGGCTTGACCAATGTTTCTCAGCAATTCCTAGGCAAGCCACCAAGTAGAGTGCCTCTAGCAAGAGGCCAACTATACCGACACAGCCACTGCAGCGCAAATCTGAGATCAACAAATGGGCACTTGGGCAGGTCAGGGCTTTAGTGGCTAAAGCTGTCACGGGTCACTTGCAGACAACAAGTCAACTATACTTTTTACTGTCCCCTGACCCTCCTATCCCTACTCTCTCCTCTCCTCCCAAAACATAAGCAACTGGCTTCTTGAGGAGGAACTTCAGGAGGAACTCACAAAACAATTTTCTGGTATTTACAAAGCAAAGCATGACATGTGCTGAGGGATATGGCAGGGATTCACCTTCCTCTCTGAGCCTTTTCACACACGTATCTGCAGAGCCCAGGCTCCCGTGGCTCCAAGTGATGTGTGCATTACTACCATTTTCCAGAAGAGTCAGCTCAGCAACCCCCATGCTCATCAGCTTTTAACTGGGACCTTATACGTTTTGTTACAGCCCTGTATCACCATGCCACACAACCCCCCCCGCTTCTCTTTGAACAGAGCCCTTAACTCTGCAGCCACACAGCCTGGTCCTGCCGTAGCCCCCTACACAGTATTCACATATACCTTCTTATTTATTAACAGAGACATATATTGTCTGCCAAATATGTTTCTCCTTCATACAGATCATGGGACCATTCCGCTCCTTGCCAAGTAGACCTCTCACAAATATAGTGTTAAAACTAAAAGGGCCCTTGTAATTGTGCAGTGCTGTGAAGAGAAATCTTTCTTCTTGCTACATATTGTACTCTAGGTGCAGCAACAAGCCTTACCCACCAGGAGCTGAGGGCGATATGGTGACATTGCTGCTACTACCCCAATGCACAGGGAGCAGGGTGGGGGTACAGGTCTGTTCCCAAGAGGATAACCCGATGGCCTGGATCTGGCATGACACAGTTCACCCCATTCAGCCAACAGACATGAGACAACAGGATTTTAGGCCTGGGTTCATCACAACGGTCTTTGGATTTTGCAGGAGACATTGTGCTCTGCTCTGCAGAGTCCCTGTTCTTGGATGTGAAACCACTCCGGAGGAAAGGCCGTAATTTGACCAAGCTGGCACGCAGTGCTCCACAAAACTCAAAATTTCAGGCATTAGTCATCTGCGAGCCCTCACACAACAGCAGTTCAGTTCATGAAGGAAGGGATTCCTTTCCCACAAAAGTCCCCAATAATAATCAGAAACCTAAAAAGCCTTTACATGGGTACAAATCTCAGTGGGAGCAACCAGGCTACTTGCACTGTTCACACAGAGCGGGAGGCAAACGGCACTTTGATTATCAGTCATCTTCATTACATTCACAATCAGGAACAGGGAGGGGGATTTACCGTAGCGCTGGATGGCCTGGCAAGCACAACTGGTGATGAAAGACGAAGGGACTTTTGCTCCTCAGCCAGCCAGGAACTTCAAAGACTTTTTCATTCAGTTGCTGTTACCACAGTACGCACATACATAACTGCTGTTAAGGTATCACAAGCCTTGGCGGGGGTCAAGCTGCCCGACTCATGCTACAACTGCCTGCTGCAAACACAAAGTAGACAGCTTTCTAAAAGGTTTTTTATCTATATACGAGTTACGTTCTGTGCCCAGCAGAAATGATGCAGAAATTAGCATGTGAGACTTTGTGAAGCACATTATGCAAGAGGTTGGATGAGATTACAGCACAACCATTTTCCAGCTGCCTGCATTTCAGTCAGAAGATGCCAATTTGAAGAAAAGTGCAAATCTGGGATGCAAGTATATCAAAATTGATACACTGTAAAAAACTTTCTAGGTCCAGGATGGAAATTTATGTTTCCCAGAACAGCCACAGCCTAGATCACAAAAATCTCAGCTCAAGCCCTCCAATAAATCAGTGAGAACAGGACTTACATATTTTCTCACCACTCTAGTGCACACGCAGATGCACCTCTACAGCTTTCCTCTCCTTCTGGCCTAAGGAATACTGACTTTATTCCTTGGACTTTATATCCTTGGAGCTAAGGAGCTCTAAGAAGGGAGAATGGGAGAGTGTCACCTCTAGCTAGTCTGGTGAGAACCGACTTCCCACCCGCCCCAGTGATTTCCCTCCCATAGAATAGGTTGGTGCACCTTTTGGGTTTTTTCCTTGCCAAAACACCACCTAACTCCAAAATACAATGGAAAAAACAAAAAGCCTAATTATGATAAGAGAATCCAAATGATCCCTTTTGCTTTTCAGGCGAAGAAAAGACGTTTCTTGCTTCCAAAAGGCTTAAGTTTTAGGATCAAACTCTATAGTGGTTTTTATAGGAGAGCTCCCCACAGTGCCAAGTGTCAGTTAAGATAAGATGCAACAGGTAAGTGCAAATCTGCAAAGGAGAAGGGGTGAGACAGGAAGAGGACTACTATAAATTTGCACCATGAAACAAACAGAATAAATAAAGCAAAACACATTAAAACTCTTCCTAGGTTGGTTGTTTTTTGTTGTTTGTTTTTCTCTGAAGTGTTAACAAGAAGAGAAATGAAGATATTTAGTCACAAAGTTTAAGTCAATGGTTCCCTTTAAAAAGCTATATTCACCCTCCTCTGCTCTCAGTAGGTTTTTATTGAGCAATTGGAAGACACTATTTTCAAAGGCAGGACTCAAGTTGGTTAATTGTTACACCTCTTTGTGTTGCCTTTTCTTTCAATGAAAAACAGCTAAAGGTTTGCAGAAAGGAGCCTCAGGGCTGCAACAGATGTCATGAGCCACTTCCTACAAATTAGAAAAGGAAAGTAACCCCCTCAGGTTAATTATGGGGAGAGGCCACACACGGAGCTGTGTAATGAGCCTGTGGGATGGAGAGAAGGCAACTGCTTCATATTGGATTTCAAGAGACAGAGCATGAAATCTCTCGTGCTGAGTACATGCTTTCACACTGCAAGAGCAATGCCTTCTCCTCTGGGAGGACACAAGCCACACCGTCTGGGGCAGGCTGCAGAGTTAAGGAAGGATACGCTTACATTGCTCGACTACCCTCCAACACCATCTCTTACCATAGATGTCTTCCTGACAGATGGCTACCACGGCAGGCTACTCTCTGCGGCTCTGCACGCCAGGGCTTTGCACCTGCCTCCCTATTTACACAGGTGCAAGGTAGTTCCAAAGCCATGGCCTAAGGACGAAAGCGTAAAGACTGGGACTTGGCTGACCTGGATGGTGTTGTTTTCCTGGTGGGATAAATAAGCCAAAGTCCTTTCATCTTTCTCTGCCTCATTTCCCCATCTGTATAATGGGGATGGTGGTATTTATCTTTTTTTTTTTTTTTTTTTTTAAACAAAGTGGTTAGATTTTCACTGAGGGAAAGCTCCAGAACAGTCCTAGGTAACATCATTACCAGAGAGCCCTGTGAGAGTGCAGGTTATGGCTTTTTTTCTCTCTTCTTTTCTTTTACGTTTCCCCCTCCCCAACAGGTTGGTCCAGACATGTCTGAGTGCCCTTATTTCATGAAACTGTTTCCTTAAGGATCCGGTCACTTTAAAAAGTCACAGATGCTCATCTAAAGTAAATTGGTGTAGCTAAGCAATTGTAACTCAGCCAGGAACCTTAGCTGAAGAATCAGCCCCGTGTTAACTTCAACTAAAATATACATCTATGGTCAGGTTAGCATGACCTGACAACAAACCCAGCAACGACAAAAACAACAACCCTGAATGAGCCAGCCAGTGTGCCTAGAAGATTTATTTTAGCGAAGGGGAAATAGCTTGATGTTTACTTAGAGTATGGTTTGCAGATTGGGGGTTTAAGTGACAGTTAATGGGTTCATCCACAAACAAGGAGAATCCTGGCAAAAACTGGGCTACAGCTTCACCCAGGAAGGCATCACTGTCATCAGAAGGGAGTTCAGTGGGATCTAGGCACCGTTGCACAGGCGTAGCTGAACCTCTTACTGCCAGGATGGCCACATGTAAGCTGTTCTTGAAGAAGTACGGATAAGTAACTGCATGTTTCAGTAAACTCATACAGAGGCCAGAAGGAATGGAAAACCTCAAGATTTTCAGTCCAAAAGGGATGTTTTGTTGACATTCCATCTTGTGGGGAAAAAAAAGTGAAATATCTTGGGTTTGTTCCAGTGCAGAACAGTAGTTTTTTCACCCCAAAAAAGCAACAGGAGATAGATCTGCCATCCTTCGGAAAGCTGTAATCACAGCCTCCTCCTGTAACGTCTTCCCAGTTGTGTGCACATCACTTCTAACACTTTTGTTGATGCTCTGCTCAAAACAGAGGCCAAGAAGAAAAGTCTGAATCACTTCAAACTTCTCACAAAGCGTGACCAGTGCAGCAAAATACACAGTTTCCTCGCTGACAAAAGCACCAAGCAGTGCTTGTGGCAGTGGATATTCATCAACACCTATTACTTCCAAGTGCACAGGAAGATATTCACAAACACACTAAAAGTGACTAGCGGTCAACGAATATTAAATGTCTTCCAATTTTTCCACACCCAAAGACAAACAAGCAATCTCCAGACCTGAAGTGCCGGTCTGCATGTCATCTTACTTCCCACTTCTTCCAAAACAAGGCACACCAAATCCACCCTAGTTTCAGCACGTAGATTAGAGGCTAAGTAAAACAGGTTTTCTTGAGCAGGATTAGCTTGAGGTGCTTCTGAGATAATCTGTCAGCCTTCCAGGCACCCTCTAAATACTTAGAGGCACCCATTTGTCATCACTGCTGCATTATCCTTGCAAAGTGCATCGTCCTTGCACGGTGGAGCTACCTGATCTGCAGCTACCTGGGAGCGTGCGTGCTTGTTACCTTGCGTGTGTATCTACTGGGGAGAAAAATAGTTTGTGGCCTGCATATTTCAAGCTGAACACCAAGACTGCTCAGATATTACAGGGAGACACATTGCCAAACTCTGAACACCCTGTCCCAACAGTGCAGGATGGGACTCAGCTGAGCTACAGGAACGTGGCATAGTAGGTCTTCACAAAAACGGCTCTTCAGCAGGGCTAAAGGAGCAGTTTCAATTTCTTGTGGCAGATATGAGGGACACACACAGTCCACCTGGGCAATTATCAATGTCCTGTTAAGTGCAACAGGATGGCAAGGCAGTCTGGAAAACTGAAAAAATACAGCAAGTCTTGTTCATACTTGTACCAAATTTTCTTGGGCTCAAAGGATTTCTCTAAGACTTAAACAAATAACAGGATCTGAAGGTTTTAAGAAGCTCCCACAGGCTCGTAAGGGGCTCAATTGAGCCCCCAGTGCAGTCAATAAGTTAAAAAAAAATAATCTCCAACTTGAACACAGCTATCACAATTTATGCCAGCTGAGGATCTCTCACCCTGTCTTTAATGGGAACATGACCAGGCTGCTTGCCAGCACTTTTGGCTTTGCTGCAGTAGGAGTGACGTTCAGGTATGCATGACCACTCACCATCAGATTTCTTCACAATGACAAGCTTTGAAGTCAGAGTGCTTTGCTCTCCTTCCACAAACCATTTTCACTCAAAACAATAACTATTTAAACGGGAGCCTCACCAAAGCCATTTCAGATTTTCTTTACTCCTCTGTCAATGACAAGATGTAGTTAAATCACAAAGGCAGAGAGACCTGCCTTCCCCATAGTACCTATTCGTCGTAGACTGGATATCCCAACACCCAACCACCTCTATTAATTTTCAGCGCTGCAAGAGAAGACACCAGTGGCTTCACCCAATATTACATTGAAACACTAGAAAGAATAAAATTGAGCAAATGACTCTCTTTGCTGAACAACTTGTTAAGCTGCTCACTCCAAAACACACTAGAAGTTGTCTTTTCGTAGCCAGCGGGGCTGCTAGAGGCTTGAATGAGATTTGTGGACCTCATCCTGCCTATTCAGAGCAAAAGATAACACCTGCGGGAAGCGGGCGAAAGGTTAAAACCTGGTACCCCTGTGTTTTCCTAAGTGCAGAGCTTGGCACCAGAACAGAGGCTGTGAACAATGGCAGGAGCATTGCACGTGTTTTCTTTTCCCTTAAAGTAACATTTTTGCTGCAGTGTCATCTTTCTGCTCAGCCAAGCAGGCGCTCTGGGTCAAATCAGCTGCCTGAGCCGTCAGCAGATTTTTTTCTGGCCCTTTCAAAAGATCTTCAGGCACTGTATTAAGAAGCCAAATCGGTGAAAAAACCGGGGGGGGATAAAGTCGACAGACTGCCCACACGTTTTACCAGTCAGGCGCTCGCATGACTGTGAAATAATCAGCATTCTTTGGGTGAAATGTAGCAGCTTTAAACCAGCAATCTGGCTTCGCTCTCTGGAAAACAGTGTCCTTTCTCGAAAAAGCTAAAACCAGGGTATTAGAGCCTGACAGCTTCAAAATTCCTCAGACCTCCCGTAGGAATCGCTCACAAAAGAGCAGGCTATTCTCCAGGGCTGGGTGTCAGGGAAACAGACCCTCAGATGGAAAACCCTAAGGGAAGGCATACTTCCATTTATACCATCTTTTATGTTTTGGCTAAGTCGCTTGTTTATAATTGTTGGATTCAGACGAGAGAGGCTTCACCTCTTCTCACAGTTCCTGTAATGCAGCAATAAGAGCTTTGGGGCCTGTTGGGTCACTTCCCAAATAGAGAAGAGAGGAGAAAATTTCTTGGAGTATTTCACGTATTTTGGCAAGCATCCTCCATCACACACGGACAATTTTCACAGCATTTTGCACAAGCCATTCCCTTTTCTAGGAGCCACCATGCACCAGCAGAGCAGAGAGAGAAGGAGGCACTAAACAAACTTCATTTGCCAGGATTTCCATAAAAGAAACAGCATTTTTAAAATGAAGATGCATTTTTAAAAAGAAACAGCATTTTTAAGAAACCCCACCCTTTCTATACAAAATTTCTTCAAGGGCTATTGCTATTCCAAACGAAACTGAGGAGTTACATATGGGACTTCCATACATAATAGCTACCATGAGTCTCTGTGGTTATGGTGAGAATCAACAGGTTCTTAAAATTGATGAAGACAAAAGTTTAATTTCTCATAATTTTGCCAAACAGAATTGTTTGGGCTACAACTTTCCCATGCTTGGGACATGCAACTCCATTCTTATGAGAGAGAAAAATAGTAGGAGAACATCTAATTAGAAATTGTATGATTTGGCATATGCACACATGAGCTGAATTAAGGCAGAAAAGGACATTTTCTTCAATTCTTCGTTTTGCAACCTTAATAATTTGTTTAATACAATTTTATGTATTTGTAAATACATTTAATGGATGGATAAGTTAATGCCAATTCCTAAGACTTGTGAAGCAGAGGAGTTGCACTAATCGTTGCTGCACATTAAATAACCAGCCTTAATTTCTATTTGTATGGTACTGAAAGAGTGGCCTTCAAGCTTACACCCTCCCTGCTGCCTCTTCTCATGTTAACTTCCTCCAGTTTGCACTGTAGTGAAAGACAGATAAAATCATTTCTAAAATGAAACGGAGGCCTGAAATGCAAATCGGAGGAAGAAGTCGTCAGAAAGGGGTCTTCATACAGATTCAGTAGGTTATCAGGTCTTTACCTGCCTGGTAATCAATCCTGGTGCCTGAGCAGCTTCAGGGGATGGGCTCAGCAGGAGCACAAAGGCTCTTTATCCCCTTTGCTCATGTTGTGACTCTGCTATAAAGCCTAATTCGCTGGGAAGGGCAAGGTGGAGCTGGACATAGGGCCTATCAGGTAACGTTAATGTTCAGCCAAGATATGGACCTTGTGTTTGAATGAGACAGACAGTCTTTGAAGAACATAATCTGTGTTGCCAACAATGGCCGGAGTGAAAGGAACTCACTCTGGTTACCTTATGGGATGGACTGGTAAAACACAGTTGGATTCTTATCAAGATGTTGGGTTTGGGGTTTTTCTAATCATTGATTCATTTGGTAATGGCTGTGAATACAAAATGCAAAGTCTTCAAAGGGAGGAAACATGAGAAGGGTATAGCTTTACCCAGTTCATGTTAAGGTTGCACACTTTAGTTCTGTGTGATTTTTTTTAAATATATAAACCCTGCTATCCTCGCAGAGACTAATCCTACTCATGTCTTTTCAGATTCCCTCCAATTCCAGTTGGATACAGGCTCACCAGCAGCAGTGAAAAGCAGCAGCTCTCCTGGGGTGCTGTGTTTCTCAGATTGACCTTAGCTCTGTTTACCCTTGCTTTGAAAGTTTGGGCCAACATCTGCTAAGTAAACTGGAGTGCCGGGGTGATGGGGACAGCGAGGGGGAGTTAAAAACAAACAGGATTTTTCTGAAATGGGAAAGTAGCTAGAGGAGCTCTAGTGTGGGTCAGAATATAGATGCAATTCCATTTGAATCAACAGAAAGCCTTCTTCCGACACCTCTGATCCCGTTTTGAAGCATGCAGCACACACCTATCAAAAGGTAGTGTTTCCAATTTAGATTGAAGCACTCTTCAAAATACCCAGCCAAGGCACACTGCTATTTCTTCTGTTTCCTCTTCATTTGCACCACATTGAAAATACCCATATACTTCACCCAGGCATACAGCAGTGGCTTTGCTCATACAGCATGATAAGAAGTGCAGCAGCTTATATTTAAGATAAAAGAACCCTGCTAGCTAAATTCAAGTTAATCAACCCAACAGCAGCCAGCTGCAAGCACTGGGGTTAGAAAAGTCTTTTCAAAGCCAGTGGTGTATTCATTCCAACACATCAGGGTTCAGCTCCTCACTATCAGCAACCACAGCATGTCGCAAGCCATCACAGCTCCTCTCTGATACAAGAGGTGCCTGACTATGTCACAGTTTGGCCTTTAGGGCTGGTCTCCAGACCAGGCCTGCACAGCATCACTATAAAGCAGTCATGCCTCCCTCCAGGTGTTTGGCAGGGGCAAAATAATCAAAGGTCACTCACTTACTCTTAGTGAGTGTAGATGGACATGCGGATGCTCAGTGCTTTACTGAAGAAGCTCAGTACCTTGACGGATCGGAGATGGAGGTATTGCTTCACACCTATAGCCTTCGTAATTTGAACATCTTGCCAGCTAGAGTATCATCTAGGCACTAATTACGAATGCCAGTAACACTGGGTGAGACAACATGCACTTCTGCCTCCAGAAAGCCAAGAGTACACAGTGAATCTTGGACAGGGCAGGGGAGGAGGGGAGGAGGGGCCATCCTAAAGGTTGTAATCACTGTAATGATGAGGCTGTATAAAAGTGATCCCAGACTCAGGATGCTCCAGTGTAGACGATATAGATGGGAAAACCTGCCGCTTCTTAAGCTTTCATAGGATGCTTTAGCTGTGTAGGCCAAAGCATGGCTTTGTTGTAGCAGCCATATTCACACTAGGAAGCCACTGACTGCATAGCATACCATTATATACCAGTAAAGCACTCCTTAAATAACTGTATCCTCAATATTCAGCATATGCCTTTAAAGCATCAGGATTAACATCCCTTAAAAAAGAAAAACTGGGTAATGTGAGAGCAGATATTCCCATTATCAACATATCTACATATTTTTTAATCCCAACCAGCACGTGGCCCTGGTATTATCTCATGGCAGTAGGCTCCAGAGCTTATCTAGAATAACTTTGCTTTTCATCACCTTCAAAGTTCCCTGAATATTTCCTTGTTCGTCTGTCATGCTGCCTTTGGCTTACTGGACGGCTCTGTTCATACTCAAGGCATCTGAGAAACAGATCCCAGCTGACTCAAAGAAACTGTCTAGAAAAAAAAGCAAATGAGGCCCTCCTTGACAGCAAGCTGTCTGATACTCTTTTTTCATACACACCAATAGTGAGAGTGGCACAGTGTCATCTGAGGTGAGAACAAGCCCAAGAATACAATCTTAGCACTATACAGGGCTTTATAGCAAATCTTGAAGCCCTGAGCAATCGAAGGTGGGTAAGTACCCATGAAAATTGGGTAAAATGCAACATTTCTTAATCAAAGATTCCAACTAACTGGGAATCTCTTTTTGATATGAAACCTCACTTTCTAGACATGAAAAGGTGATGCCGAGTTTGAACAAAACATCTTTGGCTCATGCCAACCACACAGAGAAATGAAAATGAAGTGGAACTCATCTTGGCCAAAAAGCACCTCGCTGAGCCACACTGGAAATTTTCAGTGAGCATGAGGAGATGGGGACCAGTATGGCAAGCTGGTCAGTCATCAAGCAGGAAACCACTCGGCATTATGTTAAAAAGATCAACCTATAGGAACTTTCCTAGTGGAGTTCTTCCAAAAGGGTGTCCACAGGGTAAATCTTGCTAATGATATCACTTGCAGTTTTGACACCAGAGCATAGCACGGTGTTAAGAGGCTGGAAGGCTCTATCTCAGGTCTCCAACCTGTTCACCACTCCAAGGGCAGAGCTGGATGCCACATCTCTCCAGAGGAAGCCGATTATAGGGAACCTGGTGCTTCCCCATCAAAGTATTTCTGTGAAGCAATATTATCCTTGTTTCACACCTGGAAAAATCATGCACATGCTGGTGATGGCCAAGACAAAAGGGATTTCTCTCAAGTCAGTCCAGAAGACTGCTGATTCACAAAGATTTAAACCATAGTTTGTTAAATGCCAGGCAAGAATGGTAACCACTAAACCAGTCTTTCTCCCCTCTAGGTTATAAATGCTTGAATTCCTCTTCTGGCCAAGTTTTCAGATACATCAGTCCCACATTGGAATATATAAGGGTTAAATACGGCTTATAAAGCATTTTCTCTGCTGATGGTAAAGAGTTTGAAATATATTACAAATAAAATCAATAAAAATCGCAAAGGAAACTATTGATAACTGTCACAGTGGGAACTCCCTGAACTCTATTTGTACTCAAAAGCAGCAAAATAGTAACCTAAGCCCATTCAGTTCACCTTTAACAGAAGAAAACCAGAAGAAGCAGGGAGTTGAAATCTGTGTCATTCGATAGCTCCTGGCAAACTCTTCTTGGCTTTATGGTTATGCTTCTAAATCCTCTCGATTTAATGGCGTAGCTTTCCCTATTTTTAGATCACAACTTAAGGCAGCTCTGCTTTTTTTCCTGCATTATTTTTTAACCAGACCGTGCTCATTAAACTTGGCAGCAAAGGAGCAAGAGTGTCCTTTAAGTAAAAAAAAAAAAGCAAATCACCATACATGCAGAATAACTACATGGCTGGAGAAAAGAAATCACTCACAGGGGCTGACAGACCTCTTGAGTTTCCACTTCGCTGGCCCACGAGGCAGGTCTGGTGCTGGGACTCCCGAGACCCCAGAGGTGCCAGGGCGCTTGGCAGCTGACGGAGAAGCTGCCTTGGCACAAGTCTCCCATCAAGCTCAGGTCACCAACAGGTCTGCAGCGAGTGCCGGTCCACAACACTTCAGTTGGATTATAACGAAATAACCCCCGGTTATATCAGGGTGAATATGGCACCTTGCTGCCTCCTCTCTGCCTAGCTGCAGTCAGGCTGGGGGGAGCTCTGCACCAGGAGGGCATGCTGTCCTCCGGATTGTTTTGAAACAACAAGAAAAAAGCTTATCGTAATCCTCCTGGCAATTAGAGCCCTGGCTGGCTGTAAAGTGTAATGCATTTATCAAAACCTCCTTTGAAGGTGCTGAGGGAAGTGAATTTGAAGCTGTTGGGGACTGCAGGAGTAAGAGAGCCCAGCTGCTCCTGGGGAGCCTGAACTGGGGTGAGGGGGCAGAGGGAGGAGGGAGAATTCCCTTGTCTGGGACATGCACATTTTCCATCAGCCTGTTTGTGCAAGGATAAATAAAACGTTATCTCTCTCAGCGTCTCTCTCGAAAGCTCAGCTGATTACAGCTGGCATGCTCTGGGGGATCTTCCTGCAAGGATCGCCAAAAAGTTAGCCACCCCTAGAGCCATAAATCATCCCAAACCAGGCTTCTTCTCCCCTCCTCCCCATCAATGTGAGAAAAACCCAAACTGTTAAAAAAAAAAAAAAGAGAAAGTTGCCAGTTTTGTGAAATGTCAGGAGGACAAAACTGGCAGCTTTTGCCTTTTTTACAACATGCATCAGCACCACTTTCCCAGAGGCGATTCATACACAGTGGCATGTTGAAGGGGATCATCTCCCCTTGCCACACAACAAGGCCTCGGTCCAGCAGTGTGAGGTGGGATTACAACAGTGTAGTCTTGTAAAAACCATCTAAAGTAACAGGCTAGAGCAGTGTTTCCAGACCTCTACCACCACAGACTGGGTATTTGCATCTGATTAAATTCTCCAGACGCTTTTGATTTCCCACCTAGGGCCTGCTGCTCTCTCCACAGCTCTACAGACCTCTAGACATCATTCTCCCTCTCCCTCTTCCTCAAAATTAAAAGTTGTTTACTTAGAGGACAGGGGAAAGAAAGTTACTCATGGTGCTCTCTCTCTCCTCATCGGCTTCCTTCTGTCTGGTGTGGGCATTCAACCTCTTTGGCCACAGGACACCCTCATTCTCTTGGAACAAAGACCATCTTCTCTTTGAGCAAAGACCATATCCCGTGATATTTATGTTGTAATATTAGTGGTCTCCCCATGGCAACCAGAGAGGCTGATCATGACACCATACCTCTCCTGCCACCAGGAAAGGAGCTGAGTCAAGCCCACAGTGCAGCCATCCAAGACTCCTAGGGCTCTTTGCAGAAGCACTTGGCATATGCACGCCCTCAGCAAGAAAAAGGACATCAGGAGAGGAGTGAAAGCCAGGGAAGGATGGGAAGAAGCAGATGGGAAAGTAAAAATTAATTAAAGATTAATTAAATTGTCCTGAGTAAATTGTCTGCAAAGAGTAGGACCTCCGTGCCATCCCCCTGCATCTCCTCCCCACATAGGGTGGGATTTCTCTTTAGTCTCTATAGGTGCAGTCCCACACCCCCTTCAAAAACAGCTTCTCTCCGTTGCAAGGTTTTGTTCGTCCAAAACCATGAAACAATCATTGGCTTGAGTATTTGTTTAATCACTCCCAAATGCCTTTCCTTTGAGGGGTTCCTGCTGAGATCCCAAGCTGGATTTTCCACTGGAGTAAATCAGCCTAGCTACACTAACTGGGCTGCTGATTCACATCTACTAGAGATCTACCCTCCTCCCAGCCAACTTCACTCCCTACGCTCACCCGTGCGCAAGCCTTGTCTAAAAAACTCCTGGCGAAACCTTGCAGTGCATCCTCCCCTGCACAGGGCTATTCTTGGGATTTAAGGAATGTGGGCATTATATTGCTATGAAAAGGGGCACTGTACTGAATTTATACACAGGGAGGTTGCAGGGATGAGAGCCAGGGTGTAGTAGCCTTACATCTGTGACAATGTTACAGGGGTGACAACAGCAAAAAAACTTTGATCAATCCCAGAGTACAAATGCAGGTTTATATTCTTGCCATCTGGCAGAGTATCATGTTAAGAGCTGAACAGACAACAGTGGCTGCTGCTACACAGTGTACTATATACCAATAAAAGCTGAATGGATCTACAATAAAGCAGACTTTTGAAATAGCTGTGAAAGGGAAATCTAGGCCACTAAGTGCTGTTAGAAACAATGTCCTTATATTTTTCCCTTCCCTTACTATTCACCTCTGTCTTCCTTCTGCTCTTGGGATTCCTCTTCTCTCCCTTTTCCCAGCCCCGCTGGCTGCACAGAGAGCTATCAAGTGAAATACTGAACCAAAACTAAAAGTTGTGTTCATTTAACAAGCATTAAGTAATGGTCAGGAGGGGCAGACTGGCAGCTGCCTTCGCAGATGAGGCCAATCCCCCTCCATAAATGGTGAAGCACAGCATCCCCACGAATGGAGGAGGTGACTGCAGTCTTTTCTTTCCTGCTTTTCCCTCCCCTACTCAGTGCAAATACATACAAGATCAGGGCTGAGCCACAGCCCCATGGATAAAATGCTGGACTACTGTAATCATTGTCTTTTGCACTCCTCCAGAGCTTCTCCAGCACAAGGAGCTCCAGTCGTTCTCTGGACCTTGCCCATAGCAGCTACAAACTCCCAAATATGATCAAGCCACCACTGCTTAGTGGGCAACAGTGGTCTGCACCCATCTCAAACGCAAATGTTTTAGCTCAAATGTCTTTCATTAGAAACGGAGTGGATACACTCTGTCCTACACTCTCCACGTGCCAGGAGCACTTTTGCTCTGCCACATGCAGCAGTGCCTTACACAGTGTTATTTGGGCTGCAAAGTGCCAGAGCATCTCTCTGACGGGGATCAAAGGAGGAACAAACCCAATCAAGCCCAAGTTCACCATGGCTTAAAGATGTTTGCCTAAGCCCGTAGCAAACCCAGGAAGAGACTCTACCCATCCTGGTTCCCAGAAACCGGTTTCAACACCAAGACCCCCCACTCCTGCATTATTCAGCTTCACAGGCCGCAGACCTTAACACAAAACACCGTTGGTATCATTCTTCACAACAAACCATATAAGCTGTCCGAGCTACCAAATCATCACACCCACTGGATATGGACAGACACGAATACATCGATGCCAAGATGTACTCTCCAGCATTCTCCATTTCATTGCACTGGTGAAAATACCATGGAAAATGGCATGTCACCTAAAGGACCCCATGGCAACCCTTCTCTCTGTTTTAAGTATGTATTTCTCATTGAAATGAATATTTGCCAGCAATTAGACAGAAGAAAAAATTAGCCTGGCAGCTAGGTCTCATTGTTACTGAGTTTTCGTATCAGGAAATACAATGGTCTCAGAAGGGAAGCAATGGAAACTATCACTTGAAACAACTGAACAGGTTGATAGACTAGACACTACAGGGAACAGTCCTGACCTGGCAGGAAGACCCAATAGCCCTATTCTTCCTCTTTGGCATCTGTGATCCTACAACTGCTCCATCATTTCAATAAATCCTTCAGCTTCTCAATCAGATTTCATTTTTTTATGGCCTTAATTCTCAAAAGAACTCAGTGCCCAGCATTCAGACCAGCTTTTTATCTTCAGTTGCAACTCTAAGCTTTCCAAACATGCTCAGCACCCAAAAGGCTATCTTAGGAAAGTCCCAGATGAGGTGGTATTACTTTGCCCAGACTCTGAAGTACTAAGGGTATATTTGATGGCTGCCTGACTCTTCAACAGGAGGAAATGTTTGCGTGATGTTCTTATGGATGTTCACACTGTCAAAAGGGCAAGATACTATTTTCCCAAAGTAATTTTACCCATTTAAAGAACTTCTCCGGGAAAGCCAGTTGAGTATCTCTGACATCTGCACTACCACAGACACTCTGGTATTAACTGTCCCCTTTATCTCACTATATTTTTGTTGATAGCTGAACTATGCAATGCAGTGGTTCTGGCATCCCAGCAATGGCTAGTTATCAGGAGCAAGAAAGCACGAGGTCTGGGAACTCATTGAAAACATTCAGAGGTGATACGTGAGGGACTGGGAGAGATTAGACAGGGTTTGCTGGGGCTCCAGGAATTCCTGCAATTCAGGAGTTACATGGTGAGATTTTTTTTTTTTTTTTGTATGGGACAGCAGCAAGCAGGAAGATGGAGTTTCCATTTCTCTTTAAAGTTGTTTTCCCAAAACTGTCACATATACGCAGCTTCTCCTGTTTTTTCTCCTCTGTTTCAACCAGCTGGGGTACCCAGGGCAAGTCCTCAGAGTAACAACCCTCATGTAAACTGGAGAGGTTCAATTGGGCTCTCACTTCACCAGGAGCTAGACTTTGGAGCCTGACTGACAACATCCACAGCTGCCTCCCCAACAATTCACCACTTAGAAAGAGGTAATTAGTATGAGGCAATTAGTTTCAGGCAAAGAATGCTTGAAAAATAAATCATGTGTGTGAAGTCAGCCATCCCAGGTTTTGTTCAACATACTTTTTTTTTCTCTGCTGCTGAAACAGATCCCAGTAAGATGATGCAAGACACCTAAACTAGGTAGATGCTTAAAAATACAATTTCATCCCTAAATACTTCTGATGTAATGGGCATATAAAATGTGGAGACTTCATGGACGATGCTAACTACCCTAATATCTCATCTCCTTTTCCCATACACCCCCACACCTAGGTTTTTGGTTTGCCCAGGGAAACAAACAAGACAACACAAAAGCGATCCAGTAGAAGACAGATGTGCCAACAATGCCGCAAGGGTTGTGGCTACATTCGTTTGCCACTTGGCTCCTGCCCGGTCATGGGGCAGCTGTGAAAACACAGCCATTGGGAAAGCACCACATGATGCCAGCATGGAAATGCCGACACAACCCAAAGTAATAGCAGTCAATCTCAGCCACAGACACTACAGTGGGAGCTTTCTTGCATTGTTGTTGTTTTTCCCTAAAATAGCCTGTAAGATAAAGAGAGCCAGTGATTAGCTAAGTGCCATCTCCCCTGATACGTGTTTGCCCATTATCTGCTCCTGACACCTAATATCTAACTGCAATGAAACATCCCAGCAGGACAGCCTGTTCTAAGAGGGACTGAATAGACTGACTGTGGTGGGGAAAAAAAAAATAAATAAAAAGCTTGCTGGCACATCCAAGAAATGAAAAGGCTGCACTCCAGCAGGGTTAGGATGTCAGTATGGGGATTTCAACAGCAAAGGTGCAAAAGGTGACTTCTAGGAAAGGTTGGCTACCTCTCAGAAGAACATACAGGTTCCAAGATATTGGGTCTGGTAAGGTTTCCTGCCCACGAAAATAGCCACATGCTCTCTGTCGACGAGACCTGGGCTCTTCCCTCTTTCCTTCCTGTTTATATCACTTCGCTTCAAGGACGCCAGCGAGATCAGACACTCTCTGTGCTCCAGAGAGAGCCCCTGCCTCGCCATGCTTAAAATCTGCACAGAAAAAGCAACAGGGGATAGGATGCATTATCAACTCTCAAGGAGTTCGTTTGTTGCCATCTTCTTTTTTTGGGCTTGCTTTTTCTTTTTTTAAACTCCTCCATTTCACCGATTCTCTTTGCCAAGCAAACACATGAACAACCTGATCAGCACATCTGGCAGAGAAGCACAACCTGGCACAGAAACACATGACCAGGAATGAGAAGGTAGGAGGATGGACCCTGCCTGAAAACCTCCGCCTGAAAACCCCCACCTGAAGTAGACTGCTAACTGTGGCAGAGCCCAGTTCCCCCATGCTTCAACCTAGAAGGATAAGATCCACTTGCTTTTCTATCATTTGGTAACCAAGGAGCCATCTCTAGTGGTGGAAGAGGCCTGTGGGCTCTGGGACTGACACAAGTCATCCGTTCCCCGAATGCAGGCCTGAGTCCACCATAAACATGACATTATTTAACTGTTGTAAAATAAACAGGAAGGTATCAGTTATTTGGGAACCTCATGCTGTCCATGCTGGAGAGAGAAAAATCCTTAATCCTTAAAAAGCAGCAAAGGGAAATTCTGAATACTGGCTCTGCTGACAATTTTTGGCAATAAGGTTTGTCTTCTACATTATCTCCTTCATGACAAAGTGATTTTGGGTTATGATCTGCAGATGCATGGCAAATTCCTAATGCCCAGGAAGAAGGCAGAGGTTTTTGGATTAGGTTGCAGTGCTTTGTGGCTTGCACATCAACAAAGCAACAGCCACAACAAACACATGCATCCATGACAGTTATGACACAGCATAAGAGGTTCTCTGTCTCCAAAAACTGTGACGTACTTTTCCATCCTCTGACACACCTGACACATGCCTCTGAATACTGTGTTATCCAATGCGCAATGTAACTCACAACACTCAGGGGCATTGCTCTACTTGCCTTTGAAATCAGTCCGGAAGCATCCCAGTCATCCAATGTTAGAAACGGTCATGATGCATTAGAGTGCTATTCTGCCAAAGATCTATGCAAGCATCTTACAGCCCTAAAACCACCCTGGGCCCTCTCATCTAAGCAGAAGCAGTAATGCTTGAGTCTTCGTCCAGACTCAGTTTGCCCAGGTTTCAGAATTTGAGATGTAATCATAATTAGGCTACAGAACTCATTTCCATGATGCTGGAATCATTTAGGCTGTTCTGATCAGATCCATACCACCTGGAGCAGCATAAAAAGGCTCCCAAACCCCACCTCACACTGCTGTAATGTCATTCCTGTTTTCCTGATCCTTGCGCTAAATGGGACCAAATTCACAAAACAGACACCTCTGGTCATGCAATCCAAATCCAAAACGAAAAGCCATTAAGTCTGGATTTGGATATAACAAAAGCGTTCTTTCACATAAAAATTAGCATGTAGATATAACAGATAAAGCCTTCAACTTCTGCCCATTCCTTGTGAAATAATATGCCATAAACAAAAGTCTTACTGTATGTAATGTTGGACCATATTTGTCACACAGGCCATTGGTTTGCAAGATGACTGCAACTGTTCTCTCTTGATGTGAAAAAGCAAAAGGAATGCATGCAGCTCTGCTAGGGATGGATGACGAGCCAGCTGAGAGTTATCCTGAGGGTCAGCATTATAGAGCAGACCATGGTGGTCAATGTTGTGGTGGGTGTCTCTAACAGACTGTCTGTTCAGGAAGAAGAAGTAGATAAAGCCTTCAGACAACTGGATGAAGCCTCACATTCACAGGACCTGATCCTCATGGAGGATTTCAGGATCCTGAGAGGAAGGAGCTGGGCAAAAAGCAGGATCACAACCTTGGACTTCAGGAGACCAGTCTTTGGACTGCTCAGCAATCTGCTTGGAACAGTTCCCTGGGAGGAGGGTCCTGGAGAGAGGACGGGTCTAGCAAAACTGGCTGATTTTCATGGATCACCCCCTCAAAGTTCAAAAACGATCCATCCCCGTGAGCAGGGGGTAAAGTAAAGGTAACAGGGACACTTGTGTGGATGAACAAGGAGCTCCTGACTGAATTCAGTCATAAAACAGAAGTATGGGGAAGTCAATCAACCTTACCTTGATCCCTGGGAAATTGATAGAGCAAATAAACCTGAAAGCCAAACATATTACAGACAAGAATGTGACTGGTAGTAGTCATTGATTTACAAAGGGGAAATCATGCCCGACCAACTGGATAGCCTTCTATCTAGCCTACCACAGTGGAGATGGGGAGATTAGTGGATGTTGTATATCTCGGCTTCAGCAAGGCTTCTGGCATTGTCTCCCATAACATTCCCATGGATAAACTAATTAAATATGGACTAGATAAATGGACAGCAAGGTGGATTGAAAACTGACTGAACTGCCAGACATAACAGGTTGTGATTAGCAGCACGAAGTCCAACTGGAGGCCAGTCACTAGCCAGGGGTCAATACTGGCGCTGGTACTGTTTGACATCTTCATCAGTGACATAGAAAATGGGACCAAGAGCACCATCAAAAAGTTTGCAGAGGATACAAAACTGGGAGGAGTGGTTCTTGTACCAGATGGTTGTGCTGCCATTCAAAAGGACCTCAACAGGTTGGAGAAATGGGCAAACTGAAACCTCATAGAGTTCAACAGGGGAATATGTAAAGTCCTACAGCTGGGGAGGAACCATGCACCAGGACAGGCTGGAGATATCTCCCATCTTGGAGATATTAAAAACCAGACTGGACATGGCCCTGAGCAACCTGCTTCAGCTGCCCCTGTATTGAGCAAGGCATTTGCACTAGATGGTCTCCAGAGGGCCCTTCCCGCCTCAGCTATTCTGTGATCCTGTTAAGTTCTCATGGAGTGTATGGAGAGTATACAAATATTCTGGCTTTACAGTACCTGAATAAACTTGTTGGATACTAACACTGCCTAATAGCTATTGTACCTTCAAGTGAAAGGTGACTATGAAAGCTATCAAAATGATGAAGACTGCCACAAGGGACACCAGTGGGAAGGCTGTCTAACTCCACAAGAAGAGCAAGCAATGCACAAATACATACTGCACCAGCTAGTGCCAAATATGAAGTCCGCTTCTTCTCTCTCTTCTTTTCATTTTACTCTTATTTCAGCTTTTACTCAGGAATGAGGTTACAATTTTTACACTGAATGTCATAGGTGCAGGGTCAAGTGTCTCCCACTCTCCTTGTTTCAAAGGTACATTTCATTCCAGATCAGACATTTGAACCTGGAGCTCTATATCCTGAGCCAGCAACCTGAACCCAAGATGAGGAGCACCAGGAGCACCACACTGTCTTGGCCTCTCTCTTGGGATATTCCTACTTACATTTTCTTCAAAGCTTCTACCTCTTTACAAGTATGTTCGTTTCAACAAACGTACAAAAACAATTTCAGGAAAGCTTCATTTCACAAAAATGTTTCCATCACCTCTAGTGGTGACTTAACTTTCTCTAAGTATACAAAACACGAGTCCAGCTGCAATGTGTGTGTTGTGTAAACCTGGTGTGACTGCTGAGGTCAGCAGATGTGGTCCAGATTTGCAGCATTTTCTTGGAATGAAGAGTTTTGCCTACTATTTATAACATACTTCCTTGCTAAAGAAATAGCCTTAAAATGGCATTCACTTTTTCAGTAAATGCTTTAGAAAAAGAAACAAAAAAGACCATCAATTACAAAAAAAAACCCAAACAAACAAACAAAAACCAAACCTCCTATGCAATGGCAAAAAAAATAGCATGTAGTCCAAGTTTTGCTGTTACACTGACACAAAGCTGGAGTCATCCTGATCTTGTCATTAACATGACAGCACATTCACTGTAATTTAAACAGGCAGCAGAAAGCTATTTTCATGCAAATAATACACAAATCTGCGAGGAACTGATAATACTTAGCTCAATTTGACAGCTACGCATACCATCAGACAAGTATCAATGACAAATAAAGATAATGAATGAGAAACTTGTGTTTAGCAGCCTAAGCAATTAATGACTAAGGACAGACAGACAGATGAAATCTGTCAGCACATGGAAAGGATCCACTAATTTCATCGCACCTAAGTTGCAAAAGTGGACAGCTTTTATTGTTTTGTCTTTTGGAAAGACAAACTTGTAAGAAAGTTTAAAACGATGCTGCTTTTCCATGGCTGCAGCTCGCTCCCGAGCAGGGCAATGCCAGACATCTTTCAGGTGTCCTGCCCTCAGCTGCCCTGCTCCACAAGGGAACCAGGACACCAACAGCACCCCCTCATACTTAGATTTTCCTCCCATTAGTCAGGCAACTTTCCTGTTGACTTAACTCCCTTTTCTTTAATGTCTCTAAGGTTGATCTTTCCAACATAAGTCCCATTCATATTTAATCTCTATCTCTATTTAACTTGTCAAGGCTCTAATAAATGAGGAGAGCACTCTTGGCCGAAGGTTTTCCTCTGATCTGCTTGGTCCAAATAGGTACACGGAAGTGGATATATACTTCAAAAAATGATACAGCTCATGTCTTGGAGGACGAAAGTGAGACTGCAGCCAGCAGCAGGGTGTGCAGGCACACCAGCCACACAGCAGACCCACCACCACACCCCATCTTGTTAAGATAGATGTCAGGCTCCAGCACCCACCTTAGCCTTGCTTGCATATCCCAGTTAATCCCCAGGACTAGTGAGGGAACCTCCAAAGGCTGAAAACGGCCACTGAATAGGTTAAGTCAAAGAAATTTCAAGGACTGCAGGAGGCTGGGATGCAGGCTTCACCATGGTCTCCTCCCACCTTGGAAAGAGACTATTTTAGAAGGTCACTCCCCTTTTTTTTCAGGAGCAGGGACTGATTCCACTCCCTTGAACCCCAAGGTGTCATTCATCTGTGCAACTTCTGCTGGAGAAATGGGGCAAATCCCATGAATACCATTTAAATGAAAGCGTAGGACACATGATGGGACAAGAGGTCGCCCTGACCAGCTGAAAGGTCTGCAAACACCAGAAAACAAGGCTCTAACTGCTGCATTTTAGAAATCTTGCTACTATTTGACTGCACTTTCATCCCTTTTACCCTGAAAACATTGGTGTCCTTGTTGCTCACAGACCCTGAGCCAGCTCCCATTGTCATCAGGATTTCCCACTTTCCTGTTACATAGTGCACCACTCCCCCACCCCTGCCCACCAGCACTATCCATCCTCACACACATTGGGCCCACCGGACACCTCAGGAGTTTACCGCTGCCGTGCCCTACCCACCATGTCATAGAATCATAGAATGTGTTGGGTTGGAAGGGACCTTTAAAGGTCATCCAGTCCAACCCCCTTGCAGTAAGCAGGGACATCTTTAGCGAGATTAGGTTGCTCAGAGTCTCATCAAGCCTGGCCTTGAATGTCTCCAGGGATGGAGACATATCATACTACATCCACCATGTCATGCCCTACCTGTCACGTCATGCCCTACCCACCACACCACCCAGCCCAGCTCCTCATGGCAGCCATTGCAGCGGGTCCAGATCACCACCTCAGCACAGAGAATGAAGCATAGGCCCATTTCTGCCTCAGCTGCCAGTTTTTCCTCCCACGACCTCCACACCAGTAGGCATTTCTCTGAAAAAAGTCACCTTGAAAGCCAAAACCCACACGGGGGCTGGATGAGAGGAAGAAGGGGGTCTTTCCATCCATGCTGTCCAGACGCTCTGGCAAGCAGCACTATCTCAGGCTTGGCTCCCTCCTCAGCCCCCAGACAAACGTGGCTTCCCTCTTGACTCGCTATTTTAAAACCATCCCAAGACCAGCATACGGCGGTTTCAGATTAACGAGCTGGGGCCGTCAGCAGGCAGGCGGTGTCCCTGTCTGCTGCAAAGGACCGTGTGCCCCCACAGCGGAGCTGCTGCTGCCTCCACGTCAGACCAGTCCACTTATTTACTTGCGGCTTCGTCTTATTTTTTAATTTAAAGAGGACCACTCCCTAAAACAGAGGAGAAGCTCCAATTCCAGGGGAGAGGAGGCTCAGTCATAGGTATATATTGCATAAATTCAAGGTTTTATTGCATTTACACGTCCCCTCTCAGCACACTTTACCAGAATAGCTCTTTATCTGCAGACATGGCTCATTGACTGAGGCTGAACGTGGAGCCCGTACCGAGGCAGACAACACGACCAAAATCATTTGGGTCCCTGTGTTGTGTCCCTCTACCCAACCTGCTCCCTCTAAAGCCCATGTCTTGCCCAGCCGGCAGGGCAGGGTACTGAAAGACTCCTGCCATACAGAGGTAGGCAGAAAGTGTGTATTTTGTTTCACGTACAATTTCAGATATTTTGAAATCCGCACTGACATGGAGCAGCAACAACACTTGAAGTGTGGAAATTGTCTTAAAAGGAAACCCTTATTTTCAAGAGGATTGTTTAGGTCTGAAGTTCAGCAAAGCCCGTGTCACTTTGTGAGGTGCTTTCATTTCAGTGGGACAAGACAGCAACTTCTGATGGAAAACAGCTCTTTTCCCAGTTTTTTTTTTTTCTATATATATCAGAGGTAATGTAATTACATGCACGGAAAAGTGCTTACTTTTAGATCTGCTACACTCAGGGCAGTCATTTACAGTGATGCAAAACAGGTTAAAGCCCTGTCAAATCGACACAGTAGGGTTTTACATCACGATTACTACAGGCACTTCCCCCAAGGTCCCAGCCAGGATCAGAACCCTGATCAAATGAGGTATGGTGCAAATGCAAACGAGAGAGCACGTCCAAATGGAGCGACCGGACAGAAAGCAGGGGGGTGAACAGAGCTATGAAATTAATTGGCCAAGATCCCACAGCAGGTTGATTGCAGAGGCAGGAATCACCCCAAGGGCAGGTCACACCACCCTTCGCACAGGTTTGCACAACTGTAAGTGAGCAGACACTTTAAAATCAGACTCATTGTATTGGAAAACATGGCTTTGGGGCACCACGGTCCAGATGTACCTGCCAGGGGCCTCCTCTTTACACAGCTCACAGCTGCGCTCTTGCCTTCTGTGGCAAACCAGGACCAAAACAGCACCATCAGCAGACGGTGACATCATTTAATACCTTTGCTTGCTTAGTGCACCTGGCCAAAAAAAAACTGCAAACATTTTGTGTTGATTTGGGATGCAGGTGAAGAGTCCAGTTCTCTCAGGATTTAGCTGCACTGCAGGATGAGAAGCCCGGGGAGACTGAAGCTGGGTAGAGGAAAAGAAATAGCCAGCAAGAGGATTAACATAAGCAATTGCAAGAGGATTGACAGTGGTGGAGCCTGGGTGATAAAAACCAGGCACAAAACACAAACCGGCTTTAACATTCAGAAGCAACTCAAAAAAACCCGCAGGAACATGGACAGACATCTATGTCATCCTTGTGCGAGCACAAGGCAGCTCCACACAGATGGGGTAACCACTCAGGCTGTAACCATCTGAAGGGCTGAAGTGACAATCCCAAAGCCAGTGGATGGGAAGAGCCTCAATTACAGCGGATGCAACCTCTCAGCAATTTGTAGGACCAGCTTTTACACAGTCATGCTGTGCCATGGAGTGTATGCTCCTTTCCACATGTCCAGCAATGGCAGCGCGGCGACAAGATGACACCATCTCTTGGGTCATGCCGTCAAGTCACAGCATGCAAAGAGAGGGGCTGGAAGCTGGAGGGGCAACTTGTAGGGTTCTGTTATGCCCTAAAGTCATTAGTGCATGCTAAAAAAAAGTGGCTGCTTTTAAAAAAGGTTAAAAAAGAACAGGAATTGCATTCTAACCCTGAGAGTTGCATGGCTGAAGTCCATGCAAAATCTCGTCTAGGATGCCTAGAAGACAAGCTGCATCCTGTGCTAAAAAGCCATCTTGATGAGTCCTTGGTGGGCAATATTTTGTTGCCAATCAAGCCCCTATCCTTTTTAAATACCGCTGTCAAACAGCAACCTCGTCCACACCATCCTCCGAGAGCAGTCTTCAGAACAGGCACTCACAATGGCACCCTCCACCTCCCACCAGTGCCCACTCAGCAGCACAAGGACTGTAAGTAAGCTCTGCCAGCTTCAACCCAGGGCACAGGCACAGGGTTCGGAGGTGGCCGGTTCGGAGGGCAGCAGCGAGGCCGCCCGCCCCAGGTGGCACTGACATGCATGCAGCCCACGCATTTACTTGCGACCATTTCTGCTTTGTAATTTCTGAAAGCAGTTTTTAGGGGCCAACGTTAGAAAGGAACCACAAGATTACAGAGGGCTTCTGGACAGCCACACTCAGGCCCACCAGAGCTGACACTACAGGCGCCCCAAACAGTAGACAGAAATTCTCTGGGAACTTCAAGCCCATCACCAGGCACTGACTCCTTTGTGTCCATTCAGATTCAGATGAGGAGAACAGGCATTAAATCCACAGCAGATCTGCAGTTTAGGACTCCAGTTAACAAGGGAGGCTTTGCCTTGCTTATTTTTACATTCCAGTCATACATAAACAAAGAATATAATCTGCTTTTGAGGATTTAAAGTCTGTGGGTCTTGCTTTCAATGTTAAGGTGTTTGGCCAGTGTCATCTGCCTCTGTTCATCGTGTCTGGTGCCAGGTTGATTTTTTTCTCCCCCCTTAATGCTTTTGAGAGGGAGGGAGCACTAGAGAAGGGAAAATCAAGGTGCTTTTGAAGAATTGCTTGCTGTTAGGAAAGGCAGGGAAACACTTCTCGTTCAGATTAGCAGGGTTGGGTAATGACAGAGGAGACCTTTCGCTGTAAGCCCTTGCGTTTCATCAGCACACGAGCTCTTCGCTGGTGCACTGTCCAGCCCAGTTCTGACCATTAAAGCAATGGCATTTTCAGCACTGTTTCCCTCCAGAGGCTGTCCTGTAAGCTCAAGTGTCTGGAGCTATTTACACTGCCTATCTTTACCCTCCTGTGTAGCTAATGGACAGAGTAGACACCACTCCGAGTCCTCACTCAGATACCCAAATTAGATGCCTACAGTTAGATGATACCCACACTTTCTCACACACTCCCTTTCACGTCCTTCTCACACTGTCAGATCAGCACTAACAAACCTGAGCATCCACAAAACTAAGTGTCTCCACTTCTAGGATTATATTACCCCAGGAACAACCTGCATCCTTTGCCTGGGAGCTACCGTTCGACTGTTTGTTGGCTGTTGGTTTGGGCAGATTAACAAAAGAAGGATCATCAGCTTCTCTGCACTTTCATGCCTATTAAAGAGAAACCACAGATGAAACGCAGGACCAGCCTCCTGCCTGGAGAGGCAGCGCCTTGCACCCAGGGGTTGATTTGTAACCAGAAGGGGAGCAGGAGGAGAGAAAAACCTCTCTCCCAATGCACACACCACCTGTCCAAGTGGTCAGCTTGCCTCCGGCGGTCTCGCTTTGACGCATTACTCACTGGATTTGGGCTATGAAACGCTGGGTTTGCAATATATCTGTAAAAGTAACAGCCACCATAAAAGGAAGGGAGCGGGGGGTGGGCTCTGGGTTTCCTGCAAAATGTAACTAGCAGGAATTAAAATGTAAAAAAAACCACCCTCCAGGGTCTTCACAGAAGCTATAAACCCAAGCAACTGTTTTGCCAGGTGTTATTGTGCGGCGCCTGCTGTTAAAGCGACTCTTTGCTGGCACCTCGCCTGTCTCATCTTCCCAGTACCCCTGAGCCCACTGGGCAGGCAGCACCGAGCGGGGGCAGCCGGGGAAGTTATGAGCCAGCACCGCTCGGCAAGGGCTGAACCGGCGATGGGCTTTGAGCAGCTGAATGAAGTGTTGTCATTTCCCAGCTGGGAGCGGGAAAGAGCACAGTGCCGCTTCCTGATGCTGTTATTTTATTTTGCAGCAGCTTCCCCTTCCCGCTGTCTGAATGTCACAGATTACTTCACTGCTGTGCGAGCCTCAGGGAGGAGGAGGGAGGGAGCAGAGGGGGAAGTGAAAAATCTGGCAAGCGCTTCCTGAGCTGCCGGCATCCCTGATGCCCCAGCTGCTGCACAGAAACCAGGGGCTGGAAGGGATGGGTGGAAAACTCACCTTTTGGGAAGCAAGAGCCATGCACAGGTCAGGAAGCCATCTGCCAAAGTCTGCAAACACCCAAGGATCCTGCTCTCACTCCTATCTATTTAACCCCTCTCCACTAAGGCTTGCAATGTCTTGCTGGCTCAGGAAATCTAAGCCCCGGGCTGCTTTTTGGAGCCTGTCAGCAGCACTCTTTTGTCAAGCAGAGGCCTTCCTGTCAAGCGATACAAAGTGCTTGCTCTCCTTTTCCCCTTGGGAGAAAGCACATGCTTCCTCCCATGGCAGCCCCAGCTTTTGTCAGCCCAAGGGAGCAGGGTGGCTGGCAGGGCGCCCGAGCGGCTGGCAGGGAGACCACTCTGCGCGGCCCGGTAGCTCACCACCACATGCATGCAAAGGGCCTGGGCAAGGGAGGCAGTGGGGAATTTGGAGGACCAGGCTGGAGAATGGCAGAGATCAGTGGTCTGGATGAATTGCAGGGACCTGCACATCACTTCAGAGCAAAGCAACTCAGCTGATCCCACCTGCAGCCGCTCGGGGTTGATGCCCCCATGCCAGGGACTGACCAACTGCGTGGCTGCTGGGAGACAGCATACCAAAATGGAAAAAGCAGCAGTCAGGACTACATCCAAAGGCAATATATGCTGCTTTCTAACCCTTTCCAACTTTTCTGGCTTCAACCTAGAGACAGACAGAAAAGCAGAGGGTCTATTTCACCAAGTCAGAACAAGTGCTGCAGCCACATGATTTCATATAGTTTACAGAAAGCTCCTTCCCACAGCAGGAGTAAGCTGTCTGACCAGGGCTGAACTGAGGCATTCATAGAATTAACAAGAAAAAATAAGAATAATAAACAAAAGAGCCATGACATGATTTCCCCAATGATGCTACACAGCTACAGCAGCAGCAGAGAGAACTCCAAATTCTCCAGCATACAGGAGAAGCCCCTTTCACCAGAGCATCCTTGTCTTCACTTATCTCTGAAATTTCGTTTGGCCATAGCCCTGTTTTGGGGAGTTGGCTCCATATGTGCAAATTTACACACTTAGGTTTGTACCCTGTAGGCTGTACACACAAAATAAGCTAGGCCAAATTCAGTTCTTTTCCCATATCTTAATAACTGGCACCTCCAACCGTGGGTGAAGAGCCATCAGAAGGAGAGCGGACAGCACTAGTTTGAGCTGAGGTGATCTAACACCGACCTACAACACTGCCACTGACTATAAAGTGGGTCATATTCTCTTTTCCTTGCTGTTTAGTGAAAGCTCTTCCCTGTGCCTCGGATTTGTAAAGCAGGGACAAGGGTGCCAGCTGCCTCTGTAAAGGATTTTAAGATCTGTCCACTACAAGGTGCAATACCCGTGAATTTCAGCAGGACTGTTGCCTGAATAAGGTAGCACACAGAGAGCTCAGAGGGTAGGCTGAGGCTACTAAAATCATGCTTTATTTTAAGACAGAAGATGCAAATAAAAGTATTCTGCTTAATTTGTTCATTCTGAAAGAGACGGAAAGTGCTTTCTTTAGTATGCAAAGACAGGAAGGATAATTAAACAGCAGAGATTGGAGCAGCATGGCGTGTGATTGCAACAGTCTTCTTTGTGGGTTCCCCATATAACTGTCATATCAGAAATTGTCATATCTATAACAAGTAAGTATAATATCTATAGCAGTAAGTATTGTCAGGAGTGATTAAATTTAAAACATCTTCAATTTTTAAGCCTAAATAGCACATTAAAATCACTGCAGAAAATGCAAGAAGTCAGACTTGATGGCAAAATTAGTGTCTCAAGAAAGGCTTCTCCTCCAGTTGCGAGGGAGGTCCTGAATCACATTCCCCTCTCAAGTGATTTCTCCTTTTACTTCCACAGTCAAAAAGACAATTCATTTTAATAGACAACATCAATAGAAAATCCTATGGCTCATGTGCATCAGAGCATCAAGAGAGGAAGACCAAAACACCAGCCTGGAGCTCTCTTTCTTCTATTTAAAGATCCTAGCCATCTACCTGGGAGGCTCTGCAAGACAGGCAGTAAAACCTCAACCTGTATCAACTTCTTGGTGAATTCCCCCAAACCAGGCAAAGAGGGATGCATCAGTGTATCAGTGCTTGGTAGGAAAGGGCTGAGCTCCCAGGCTGCTTTTAAACTCATTTAGCCTCATCCTGCACCTATGTGAGACAATCAGCAGAGGAAAGCAGGGCTGTAGTTGCACCATGTATGTTGGCCTAAATCACTGCTGTGGCTGAAGTTGGGTCAGTTTATTACAACTGCTTACAGCAGCACTAAGGGAGGGGTAGAGCAGGGCTGGTAGGTGGCCAGGGGCAACAGGCAGGTAGGATCATTTGTCTCAGCAATTGTACCAGCCTGTGAAGGCTGAACGTACCAGGGTTAGACACACAATCGCACTGCAAGCTCTGGGCTGAAGGACAGAAACCATTTGATAGTGCACAGCACTGCTTCTACAGTAATTCAGGCTAGGAGGTATTCGCCACCACACAGCCTCATGGTTTCAAGGAGCATTTATGCAGACAGGTTGCATTAAATCCCGTGTCAACATGCAGCCTCCGGCTCTGATGTTTGGATTGAATGAGTGTAACTCTCCACTGATCTCTGGGGCGACAGGGAAAACACTATCCTCACATCCCTCAAGGTACAAAGAAAATCTTTTCGTTCTCACTTCTTTTTCACCCCTCTTAAAGTGATGGCATTCCTCACCAGCTGTAATCAGCACGCACACTCTCCCAAAGTGCCATTTAATACCGTCACACAAAACTGCAGCGTGACCCACTTTGGGTTATTATGTGCAATAATTGCAAGACACAGCAGCCCCGGTCTGCCAGGCTCCAAGAGGCTTTCTGCAAGGGCATTCACTCAATCCCCCCTTTCGGTAGACTCTCAGCTACATGCCTGAGAGATGGACAGCATTTCTCTCCGTCACATCCACCCCCACCTCCACTTAATTTCATGCTTGGACTGTGACTGCACTAACAGGGCATATCTAGTTTCTCCCTCATATGCTGATTAAACCGACATGGTGCTTTGCACAGTCTTTCACGGACTCCTTATCTCAATAACAAGAGGGAGGAAAAAGCACAAGGACAACCCTGAGCAAAGCAGCAGTGTCTCCTTTTCTGGCATTGGCAGAAGTCTCTCTGGGAAGTGGCGTGCACCCTCTGTCAGGAAGCCGGGAGAGAAAAGTTAGGACGGCTCAAGGGCTTGTCAGGGCAGGCCAGTCCTGGTAAATGGGAAATTCTGGAGGTCTATTTAACAGTAATTTTTTCCAGCCTTTTCACTGTATTTTTCAACTGTATCACATTGAGGAGGTGAATAGAAACCAGAGGTTCAGAGAGGCTGTTCATAAAGGTTTTCAGAAGTGGCTGCTTCTGAGAGATCTGCAAGAGATGCCCAGGACTGGGTGGTGCCCTGCCCTACCACAGTGTATGCCTATGAAAATCAGGATCATGGCTATGGAAGCAGGGCAGTAAAGCCACAACTAAGTGCTGCTACTTTACATCAGCCAAAACTCATTGGATCAGTTTCAACCAAATTATTTTTCCCATACTGCCTTCTTGGATGCCAGGCTTTGGTGTTGTTGAATGTACTCTAGCAAGCTTACAAAGTTTTTCTGGAGAAATATCTTCGTTTAGGACAAAAAAACACACAACTTAAAAATAAGAAATCAGGAATTCTCATCTAATCCCGTTTCCTTGGTTTTTCAAATGGTCATAAAAACAGGAAATATTCTAAGGCCCACAATAATTGCAAAGGGAATTGCCACCATTAAAAGGTCCCTTCCCACTCAAACCGTTCAATGATTCTATGACCATACCAGGATAAATCAGTGGCAGAGCCATGGGTAGATGCAGGGAGGGGAGACAGCTCTCCTGGCTTTAAGCCCTTGAGTCACTCTAAACATAGGATGCTCGGGGAAGCAGAACATGCCCCAGGTCATCCATATGGAGCTGGCAGATAGGACACTGATTCCTATCTTCTTGTAGGGTAGCAGAGTCTTGGGTAAGAGCCGCCATGTACCAGTTATCTATGTCTGGGAAACCAAATAATAGCCTAGATTTCCACAATGCAGCTACCTACATCCAAGCTAGTTCCCTTTAGCTCCCTCCACCAAGAGTACAGAGAGACTCTATTCATCTCATGACAACACAGGCACTTAAAATGGGTCAGATGATTTCCACACCAGGTCTCCTAGCCCATAGCCCAGCATACTCTTCACAAAGACTCTGTTTGACGGGATCTTCAGACAGCAATAGAACAATGAATGTAAAATAAGGATGGCCTCAAATCAAAGTCTTCATCAATCCTATGATCTGAAGCTCTAAGATACCTTTGGAAAATGTAAACGAATAAACTTGACTTTCTCTCCTGCCTCCTTCTTGGACTCTGGTACTATAAGACCGGCTTTTTGTTCCTAATGGGCTTGTGAAGCACTCACAGCCCCTTTCAGCTCATACTGTAACCATTCAACACCTTTACAAGTTCCTTGGTCTCTCAAAGGAGACAGCCCAGCACCTCCAGAGCCAATTACAGGAGTGCACAATGCAAGTATAAACGAACAGACTCTGTTTCCAACCCACAGGTTAAAGGCTTTGCTTAGAGAACCTCCAAATTCATCACAAGCATATTCACTACCTTCAAATTCCCTTGCCATAACCCTTGCAAAGACAGCAGCACCTGGAAGAGAGATGAGGGGAGCTGATTTCAGAGGCAGATTGATTACCTGTGACACCTCGCTGATGCAAAGGGACCAGCTTGGACCTCAGGTTTCCCAGCAGTTCCTTTGCTTATCACACAAAACTGTTTGAGAAAGACTTGTTCTAGTCACACATACCTACAGGTGACATTTGTGCAGTTTAAAATAGGCTATTTCAGGAGGAAATATCTTTGTTTGGCTTGGGGTTTTGATGGGACCAGAGAATTGCAGCTGATAATCACTATTGAATGGAGCTAGGCCAGGTGGGTTATCGTTCCAGATAGTCGGTCTGCTGGAAAGTGCTTTCACACATGCAGACACACACACACACACACACACACAGAGTTTGGCTGGGCTGATTAAAACACTGCAGCACTGATTGCTCCTTGAGGCCTATGAGTTCACTTCTAGGCTCCAGGCCAGCTTGGAAATCACATAACCCACATGAGCAGCAAGGTTGTAAGGAGACATTTGTCAAGAAAAAAGATAGTTCCTGAGTGCCGTTCCCCGCAGGACATATCTCAGCAACCCTGAAACCAAGATAGTAACTAGTCAACGCTTTGGGCGCTATCCTTGGCGAGGTCAGCCAAGAAATGACTGCCCACCACCACAATTGAAAGGGTTGCCATGCTGGGGGAAAAAGGAGAAAGTATCTCCTAGGCCTGGCTCTTTTCTGCAGAGAAGTGCAGAAATTTTGAGTCATATTCTCAATGCTTTTATGTCAAGTAAAAGAGCCAAAGAGGCATAAAAAGGCCCTAAATCATTTATGGCATCTAGAAAAGACAGCAGAGCATGGGTAGTTACCTTCCAAGGACCTCCTTGCAAACATTATCACAAGGGGCAGGGGGAGGATGCCAGGTAATCAGAGAATGGCAGGATGAAGAGGCATCGAGCAATACTGGATGGCATTACATGGTCCACAGGGCACCTCATTTATGAGGTATGTCTATACCTCTAAAGTAGATTGCAAACCACCATGGGTCTCTTTCCCCGACCAGAGCAACACATGATGGGCAGGCAGCAAGGCAGTGAAATGCCTCTCAGAGCTCAGTATTGATCTACCCACAGAACAAGGTCCTCTTCCCCAAATCCTGGAAGGGATAATCGTGCTGGCCCTTCACAAACTCATCCCGCTGTGTCCTCTCTCTGCAGCACCTGGTGCATCCGCTTCAGCTGGATCACAACAGGGTGAGAACTGGTTCTGAAACACGAGGGGGAATCAGGCCAAATTCTGATACCTCACAAGCACGTGCCGTCACTGAGGAAGCCAATGGGGTTTTGTCCCATCATATGGGGATGAAATTTATGCTAAAAAAAAGCTAAATTAAGGGCAAACCCCTATTGCATCATGGTGTAACAATCTGCATAAAACCACAGCTATTGATATCATCAGGTTTCCCATCCCTAATAGTAATCTTTTTCTTACTTTGTTTTAGTTTTTGCTGTTAAGAGGTAACTCATTATTTGGGGGGGCTGGCTATGTTGTTTTCAAATTAAATTGTGGCAGCGGTGTGCATAGAAGCACGGCACTTCCCCTCTCTCACCGGGTAAGCTGCAGCACAAAGGCTTGGGGCTGATCTCACATCCTCTTCAACAATTAAAAGTCAAGGCCAGCAGCACAGCCAAAACTTGACACGCTCTTTAGAGAACAAAGGTCACAAGACTGAAGTCTTCACTCCCCGCTTTGGCTGAAGCAGCATGAAACATCCTCTTCAAAACCTAAGGCAGTTGAATCTTTATCAGGTGATGATGGCTTTTTGGAGAATAAAGACAACTGACCTCTGTGTCTTCCCTCCTACTGTTCCACAAGAAACCTTCAAGCCACCTAATTAGTATAAATCATTTTCCAGTAAGTGCTCCTGCCCCATGGTGGCCTCATCAGACACAAGGTCCAGAGGTAATGCTCCTGATGGCCACGACAGCAGCCAACACTGAAGCAAGCCAGAAGCCAGACAGTCACAGGCTACGGTTGGCCCCGGCTCCCCGAGGAGCAGAATGGGCTGAGGTGGTCATTGCAGAGCTGCAGGTGTGACCTCCGCACAGCTGTAGGCCACATCGCTGCCCAGCCAGGGGACAGGGGGCTGGAGAGGACAACAGCTGGGCAGGAAATGAGCCAAAGAAATCCTGCATTAGAAACCCCAGCACTCCTAATACTTTTGCATAAATAGCGGTTTTGGAAGATAAAATAAAATGAAAGGTCATTACATGGTTAAATGGTTAATTTCACGGCCGCATTCATAAAGCTGACAGAAGTCAGTGCACCCACAGGGAGGCCCTGTCCAAGCCTAATAGCACCAACAGCCCCCCGAGAAATGAGACTTCGCTGGGTAATTTGATTTTGGCTAATTTAAAATTAATCCTCAGAGCATGTTGCTTGGTTAGCCCTGGAGTCTCACTCTTGAAAGAGTCCAAAAGGCAGACTCATAGGACAAAACTCAGCCATCTTCTCACCCATCACAGGGCAGGACTAACATCCATCCGAGAGAGTTTGGAGGTCCTTCCTGCCTGTTGCCCCTTCCCAGCGCTCCCAGCTCGTCCATCACGCTGAAATCCTTACCTGAGAGCCCAGCCAATTCAAAGGTAGCCTCCAATTTGCGGACACTTTGTGTGAGTGGTGAACAAGGCCTAACAGGGCCTAACACAGCCCCAGCTCCCTCTCTGCTCAAGACAAGGGTGACCCATGAGGAGAACCTACAATGGTGGACTGAAATTGCCCTGGGGTTCACAGGATTCATCTTATTCACTCCTTGCCACCATCTCAGACAGACTCTGGAAGCGGAGTACAGACTGACTGCACTTCGCCCCACACTTTGGTTTGCTTCTAGCATAGCCCTTGTCCCAGCACAGAGCCGTTTCGACAGTTCTCCAGGAAAACCCTCACAAAAAAGGTATTTTTAGGAGCTGTTTCATCCTATCAGTCTGAAAAGCAAGCGGCATTTTCCTATCATTAGCCCAGCAAAAATAGAAAGCAACAAGGCGCCACAGCATCAGACCTCTCACTTCCATGAAGAACTCAAAGACCTAAACCTAAACTCCTACAAACTTAGGCTCAAATTGCAAAGATGAAACCAAGCAATCCCCACCAGCACCAGGAAGGTGTTTGGATTCAGCTATGAACTTGGAGAGATCTAAGTCTGAAGCAACGCTAAAGCAAAAAGCAAACCGACCCTTTCCCCCCCTCAGAGTGCGGTCACTCCCTAGGTACTGTCCTGGTCAGAAGGAAGATTCAGGTCATTAATCCAGCAGAAAATGTTTTGCTGCGTTAGTTTTCAGTCCGATTGGCCTAGTGCAGCCAGAGAAGTGTGAGAAGGCAGCAGGCAGCCAGCAGCACGAACAGACGGGGGGAGAGAAGGGCCTCTAAAATGAAACTCACCCGAAAATATGATTTTTATATGAAACAGCCTTTGCTGACAAATAGTTCTTTGTCCCAACCCAGAGAGCACGCTTCAGGCAAGAGCTGCTAAGGCAGAATTTCCCTCATGCAATTCCCGGCTCAACAGAGATATGCTGCAGAAGCTAGTACTGCCTCCATGTGCCCTATCTGCTCTGGGGTTAAAACAAAACATTTCCAGCCATGTCCTTAAGCAAGTAAGTACTCTGTTTCATGTATTGATCTATTCTACTTTTACTGAGCCAAACTCAAAATCTTCACCCAGTACCACCGAAGTCAGTGGGGCTGCGCTGTTGGCGCCCAGGCAGAACTCTCTCCTCTCCTCAAAGTGTCATCTGTGTTCATTGAGGCTCAGAAAACAAGACACTTACTAAAATATGAGATAGCTTTGATCAGGTTACACTAATTGATACCTTAAATTCCAGTATGCAATTCTAGTTTTAAAAACTTTGTCTCCCCCCAAAAATGTAAGAGGGGGAAAAATGCCAAATTTTCTTCAGTTTTCTTTCATGGGACGCTGAAGAAATTCTACATGATGGATGGGTAAAGGCTCAATACTACTAGGATCCTCCATTAAAGATTTTCCCTAGCAAACTGGATTCAGGTGTATCAGACATTAATTACCCAGATAAAAAAAAAAAAAAAAAAAAAAACTTCTTCCTAAAAACTGGTGATTAAAAAAAAATAAAATTGATAAAGAAGTCATAATGGATGAACACACACATGCATTCACCCTGCTACTTACTAACCACAGCCCCTAATAGGAGATAATGGAAGTTGCTTTCAAATGAAACGTCTAAATGGGTCTAGAGCTTGTTTTCTCCAAACTCAGCCAGGCATTACTGCTGCCACAGCCACTTTCAATCAAGCTTTTACTGCAAAGCAAAACAAAGGAAGAAGTTAAATCCATGGGAGATTTCCAATGAATACTTAAAAATCTTTTCATGGGACAGAGTGAGGGAACTCTGTACCAGCAATGACCTCAGAAATCTGGTGAGTTCACTATGTTGCAGACTGTTCCCTCTCTCCACTAGATTTTAATTAGCTAATTCAAGGCCTTGTATGGAGGAGGAAGGAGTAGTGCTTAAGCAGCAGAAAGTTCAGCTAAATTTGCTGTGTGCTTGGAATTTAATACACAAATACCAAGATCCTTTTGGAGACTGTTATTTTACACAGTTAAAGGTAGACATACAGCCACGTGGAGCTTTTCAAAGGACCACATAGACAGACAGTGCGCCCACGCATGCAGCCACAGCAGTTCCTCTTATATCAAATATATGCCCAGATTTGTGTGCCGTGCATACGCCTTCTGATGTGACGGGGATGTACGCTTGGGGAGAGGTGCTGCCGCGCTCTGCATGTGCAAATTTGCGACTGTGCAGACACACAACACCCACCAAAGGCATTTTCCCTGCCTGCCCGTTTCTCCCCCGTAAGCTCTTTTCACCCGTCTGAGGAACAAAGCCAGCGGTTGAAAGAATCAGCAAAAGTGCCTTGTTACGCAGAAGAAAGAGATACTTTAACTCCGCTGTCAATAAGTTTTTCCCATTTACATGTGTGCGGAACACTTTGAATAAATTACGTTTCCAGGATTTAGCTCCACGATACTGGCCTAACAAAAGTGGACTTACAGCTCCGGGTGAGGGGAGGGGGCCGAGGGGGAAACACATTTTGCACAAGATAAAATCCCTTCCAGAAGCACGAGGGCAAAATGGGTTGGTGTTTTTCTTTGAAGAGCATGGCTTTTACATCACTTTCAATCTATTCTGAGGCACATTTTCTGCTTTAAGAAGCAGGGTTTGAATCAACCATAGAGAGTCAGTTCCACATATGGTCTCTGGGGGGTGAGGATGGGATGTTTTTGCTTTTTTAGTTACAGATCCAAGGAAAGTAAAAATGATGGGGGAATCATGCGGCGTTGCTGATGTCAGATAGAGATGTGCCCCTTGGCGGTCAGATTTTACTTGGAGGGTGAAATTTGCTGTTCCAGCTTTTAGCAGGACCAGCAGCCAACAGAAGCGCTTACAAGACCCTGGCTGGGGTTTAAATCTTATTTTAAATATGCATACTTATGTCCCCAAGTGACTAACCTGCCTGCAGAAAATACACCTGTGGGGAGTGAAACAGAGCAGGATGCAGTCTGTCACATCACCAGGGGGGGCAGGAAAAACAGCTTTCTCGTGGACCAGTCCTATACCAGGGGAATCATTCAGCATTTTGCTAAGTAAGAAACCCTAAAGAGGCAAAACCCACTAGGGTAAAGCCAGTGTGTTTTGTTAAGAAAAAATTTGGGAAATTAGGTTTCCTGATTATTGAAAGGAGACATTCACAGGTGGCAGGTACTCCTCTCTATGATTCACTTGCCTGCAGGGAGATAATCACATAGAGAGATGCTAGAATGGGTTTAATCAAACACGAGTAGATGAAGCTCCCAGCCCTGCGCCAGGCAGGACAGACCAGCCGTTCTAATGGTACGCACTGATCTCCGCATCCTTCAAACTGCAACACCACACTAGAAAGCCTGGCTGCTTTCCAGGGATGCACTGGTCAGTGATATTAATAAAAATAAGTGAAGAAAACTAGAACCATGAGGCCGACAGCTCAGGCAGGTTCCCCATGAAAACGGCAACTGAAAACATCCCCAGCTGACAGCCTGGGAATACAGTGCAGCAACAAGTGCTTCGGTGACAGCAGTTTGGGATGGGCAGCCAAAAAGAGCTAAAGACTACATGATTCCCTCCCCCTCAAAGGCAGCAAACACGAATTCCTGACCTCCCTGATATGAAAACCAAATACACTGAAAGCGAGAGAAAAGGAAACCACCACCATCATAGCTTCATGTTTAATATCAATGGGAACATGCAGAACCTTTCTTCACGGCTTCAAACAAATGAGTGACTCATTCCCTTCGCAGCAGCAGCCCTTACAGCCACTGCCAGCGAAAGCAACAACGTGGAAAAAAACCAAAATCCACCTCAATTAGGTGAGTTCTTTGCCCCCAGCAGCCACCAGTGAATGGCACTTAACAAATGGTACAGGAACACTTTTGAAAAATATCTCATCATCCTCAAAAACGGCCTCTCTGCAATTACGACCCTAAGCCTGTCAAAACCACTGCCAGAAGCGTGCCGATTTCAATGCTCTTAATCTTATCTGCGGAAGAGGATCCAGGGCATCAGCTTCGCTGATGTTTCCAGGAAGAGGAGCCCTAATCAAGCATTTCTCCCCATGAATAACAGACAAGGAATGTCTCTGCTTGGCCAGGGGTAGCCTGTGAAAAATTAACAAAACATTGTAAAATCTGCTTTGGAAGCAGGGGAGAGCTAGCAGAGGATACGATTGCTGTCTTATCTCCACCAGTACAGATGTTGCGAAGGCAAGGCTGACCTACGGACGGCCTGTCGCTCCAAGCTGGCGAACCAAATCAGCAAGGTCAAATGCAGACCTAGGGAACTGGTCTACCATGCTGGATGGCAATCACCCAAAACAGACGTCTCTGCCCAACAGATGCTTTTTTTTATTTATTTATTAAGAGAGTTGCAGTAAGCAGTGATTTTCTTAAAGCTTCAGCTGCTGCAGCATTGCAGCAATGTGAAAGCTGCAGTCAAAAAAGACCCATTTTTTTTAGAGAACTCTCAATGTGCAGCAGAAACAGCCAAAGAACCACAAACCACTTCAGATTTGAATGTGAGACCAACCAGCCCCAGCCTGGGGACATGATACATTGCTCTGGAAGGCACCAAGTGGGCCATGTTCACTTTTTACTAGAGTATAACCCTGAAAAAGAAAAGCAAATGTTTAAAAGCTCTTTTTCATGCCATCCGGGCCTGGTCATTCCCAAGCAAACCCCACGATCCTGCATGGTTCGCAGACAGTACTGCAATTGCCAGGAATAATTGCTAATGTTGGGATGGCTGTTCCTAAGCAAGTAAAAGCACTTTCAAGTGCGTGCATGCACGCAGATTTACCATGGCACTTCTTAGAGATCTGACAACATGCAGCAAAGGGTCAACAGTTCTCTCTGGAAGGCTGTGTTGATATCTGCTGCAAGATAACGCACCCTGCAGTCAAAGAGACTTACTTATTTTCTAGGCACGTTATCAGTTGTTATTGTAAGTAAAGCAGTACTATGTCAAATGCCCCTTCGTTTTGACCTTACCATGGGCAGGACCCACTAAGATCTCATGGAATGTGAAATAATCATTAATACAGTCTTCGTGGCAGTGCTAATAAATCATACAGCTCAACATCTTTTAAGAAAGCAATAAAACTCTACCAAAGACACACCAATAAACTGCACATACGAGAACTCTTCCACTCCCAGCCTCTTCCCTCACATTCCAAAAATGCAGAAAAGCAGCGGTGACGTTGGGTCCCATCCTCTAATCCCCAAATCCCCAATTACACTGAGGGAGCTGAAGATAACACAGATTTAAGACCTAGAAGGAAGCTTCTTCCAGAGGTAGAAGAAAGGTGTTAAATCAACAATCCTGGGTAATGGATTCATTTACCATGACACTTCTCCATGTGCAGACAGACAGGCAGCATAATGTCTGTGAACCTCTGGCCTCCCATGCAAGCCCTTAAGAAGGGTTTTGTGGTACCTGAGCCTTCTGCAACGAGCTGAATTTCATGCCATAAGAAGAAGTTTTGCCTGTGTAAGGAAAAGGGCTGGCTCACATATTAATCCTTCTAACACTCACTGAAGCCTGAAGGTGAATTCACGTTTATTGGCTTTAAATTAGCCTTTCCTTTCCCACTTCAAAGAAGCAATTCCTGATTTACACCAGGACATGCTCAAAAACAGACCCCATCAGGGCTCCTCCACCTCTAACTTCAGACACACACACCTGGGGGTCCGTCACCTCAGGAGGAAAAGGTGCTTTTAGGACATGATGCATCTCAGTCGCATGCAGATAAATAGACTGGGCCAAATAAATCCCGCTCCGCAGCACGGAAGAGGACGGACAAGCTTCTCTCCTTCACACATGTCAGAGGGACCATTGAGGCTCTGCACAGAACACTTTTTGTTGGTGGCTTTTTCCAACTGCTGCCATGATTTGATGTTCCCTCTCACGGCAGCGGGGCTCCAAGCCATCGTGTCCAATTTTTCCAGTTCACACAATACAGAAGCTGCTGTATCGACCCTGTATCTAGCCATGGTGAAGGCCACCAAGTCCTCTGCGTGCGTCACCAGCCTTGTCAGCAAGGGCAGGATTTGCAGCGCTAACTCACAGAGAAAAGTTTTGCTTCCAGCTCCGATCCACCACCCACAATTCCTTCTCCCAGATCCAGCTACAAACCCTCTGCTAGGACACTTAAAAAAAAAAAAAAAGTAATGTTTTCAGGGTCACTGTGAAATGATGTTGTTTTCAGTAAACAGAACTGCCTGAACCTGACTTACTGATTTACTGTACATCCTGTCCATGCTTCGCAAAGAAAACACCACACAAGGTTTCAGGTCAGACCTTTGAGCCTCTCCTGCTTGGGATGCTGATTCCCTGCATGGTGATGAGAAAGCCCCAAGGGCTATTAATCCTTCCCACTCTGGGGTATAAATTGATCACCAGAAGGGAGGAAAACCACCCCTTCCCTCAAATACATATAATATTACACAGTCAGGAGCAATTAGCCTGCCTGTGAAGCTCCCGAGGTGCAGCTACTTTGCTGATAGTGGCCAAAACCACAGGTCTGCCCTCAGATGTTTGGCCAGTGTGAACTACAGTGTGTCTTCAGGCACCAGCACCCGTCAAGGAGTAGCTGGGGGCTCTGGGTAAAAGCGGCCTGACTTTGGCTGAGGATATGAGGTAGCTAAGGACTGAGCTATAGCACATCCAGGCTCAAACACAGGAAAAAAAACCTCAGTGGGGACTTGCCTGTGAATTACCTGGAGGCTTTAATTACTGGCACTGCATGCAGATAGATGAGCAGTAACCATATATAGCATCACCATTAACTATCCCAGGAACCTAAATATCGCCAGGACTTGGCTCTTGGATTCACTGAAATTTATGTGTTTAACTACCATTATGGTCTGCAGAGAGATGGTCGATGCTAGCTCAATGCCCTTGCTTACTAACATCTCCATCAACTTTGAGGGCAGCTCAGACGCCGACACATACATGACTTAATCTATGAGCTGAACACCTTGTGGTGCCTTGGCTTCATGCTTCAGGACAGCATTCCTGTGCCTGGTGGGGTGAGCCCCCACAGAGGGGACGCTGAAGCACCTTCCCCATGCGTACCCGCCTTCCTACACTCCCCAGTAGTGCGCAGGCTCCTTGCCCACCCAGAGACTCAATGCACCAGCACAGCTGGCTCAGAAAATAATGTGCAGACCTGCAAATGCAGGGGGATCAATCCTACTTGACCAGGAGCACGTGAAGGAAGCCAAGTGCATGTCAAGCCTCCACCCTCAGGGTTCATCAGGGCTGTCCTGGCGCTCCTTACAGGCTGCTGCCCACTTGAGAGGGGAGCCAGGGAGGGGAACCCTGTGTGCAGGCAGTAGTTTTCAGAAACGCTTTTTCATTCTCACTAAATCCTCAATCCAAACCTTTCCCTTTTGCTCAAAGTCTTTGCAAACACTAGCAAAACCTTTCCCGTTAATCTTTCTTCATCTTGCTAAAACAACACAGACTGTCTGTCTCCAGGGAAGGCTGTCACAGGATATGGGGGAGGAATCTATCATTTGTAATGCACGGAAATATAACTTACATATATCAAAGGCATTTTCTGTAAAAACAAATACGCAGCAAAGATTGGGAGGCCAAACCCCCATTGCCTTCAAGCTACTGTGCTTAGCAATTGAGTGAGCAACAGCCTGAGCAAACCCAATTAACTTGATTTGTAGATTGCACAGATTAGCAATTGTGTTCCAATAGCAAATCCCACAAGGAGCCCCTTTCTCTTATGTTGCTGTACAGCTCCTCATTTGTTACCACAATACGTAAGGGCACCTATCTAAATCCCTTAAATTTATGTACCGCCAGGTATGCATCCCTGTCTTCCAACACCACCATCCAACAAAGAACTGCGGAGATCTCTGCAAATTTTAATTCTGAAAACTCCCAGATCTCCGCATCAGGTATATAAGCAAAAACCTGGACACTGAGTCATCAAGTGGCTCAGTTTAGCTCCTAACATATAAAGTTTGGAACAGAACAGAACTGTCTTGAGGACACGATTTCTGATGGGCTTCACACCTCAACCACCAACCGTGACAGGGCTCCTGCACCCTCCAGCACCTCTGGCTTGATCCAAATTTAACTCCCACTGTTACCAGATGCAAATGTGAGACCCTTTGCATGATAACAACCCAAAGGAGAGGCATCTTAGCAAAAAAAAAAAAAAAACCTATTCTGAAAACTGGAAAAAGTTGCAGGATCCACTCCTAGAGAGGAAATTATTCTTTCAGCTTTATGAACAGCTCTCTCTCAAGTAAAAATGTTTGACATGGAAGTACATAGTCAAAGTTGCGTGAGATTCTAGTACTGTTTGTTTTCAACTCAGAGATGCCCCTCTAAAATGAAGAGATTTGTGAAGCTGGGAAAAAAATACAGTGCCGACAGAGGGGCAGGGAAAGCTTTTTTTTTTTGGTACTGCATCAACTAAAGAAACATGTTCTGTTGGCTAAATTAAAAAAAAAGGCAAGATGTCTGATGAATAGTTCTACTGATATTGACTGGATTTCTATATTTCTAAAAACATGAGCACTTCATAAATACACTGAAATATTCTGTCATCGCCGGACAGAACGTGCCAGTTTTCTATAAATACAGACATCTGGCGGTGGTTTCTTCTACTGTTATGGATTTCTGGTGCAAAGAACGCTACTTTGTGAGCAAATGCATGTTTGAAATTAATTTCATATGCGACAGGTTACATTAAAGAGCAAGAAAGATTTGCTGGGCAGAAGCGCGTAACAAAAACACTGTGTTCCCATACTGCTCCTGACCCTCTGGTATGAAGTTCCCTGCACAATACTAAAGGCATAAAATATGTTCCTCCGAGCAGTGCTGTGAAGCTTAATTAAAGCATGCCCACAAATTGCACTGAAACTTGAAAATGGGACTTGGTGTTTGGAATTGTAATTCCAGCCATGGTGAAACACCACTGAGAAAACAATGAATATTAAATATCAATGAATAACAGCATGCTTTTACAAACCACCTGAGGGGTGCCACAAGCAATAGCCAGGTATATAAAATCCAGTGCTATAGGGCTGTGCCGTGACTTTATTTCTTCTCTGTTTTTTTTTGGTGGGATTTCCAGCCAGATCTCTGTCCTAATCTGGCCCGCTATGCAACTGTCCACAGAGTTGCATCAGACAGAGGCCAAGCTGGGGACGCCACAGGGTGACAGCAAAGATGAGAGCATGGGGGGACACCTTACGTCACTATGGGCTTTCTCAGGCTGAAAACAGACGCTAATCTCGCACCCCAAGGACAACAGAAAACATCTCTGTGTGAGAGCATGAGCTACATTTTCTATCCGCATCTGTCTTGTTCCACAGGCTCCCTATAACAAAGTCATCAGGATCAGCAGGTAAATCAATTTTTGACTGCAAAGGTTTCCTTTCTGGTTAACATAAGCCAAGTGTAAACACTCCCCTGCAGGTTAACAAAAGCCAGTAGCCCAAACAGGGATAATGCTTTGGGAAAGGGGGAGCGGGAGTCGGGGGGGAAGTTGAAAAGAAAATTAATGACAAGCTTTCCTACACTGTGAGACACTTTTGCCAGTGACTGGGTGTTTAGGGTGACTCTGCTCCTCACCCTCTTTAAACTCCGGTTGGGGGAAATATTCCACCAAACCCAAAGTCTCTACACAGCTCTCAGTGTGTGTCAATACTTGCTAAAAAAATCCAAATAAAGACAAACCCAAGAAGCCTCTAAACCCTGTGTTATCTTTGCAGGCTGGCTGCTGCCTTATCAGCTCTGACAGAAACCGGCATTTAAGGAAAATTCAGTAGCCTTTGGGTGGAAGCTGGTTCCTAAGAAAACACACAGCCGAATTGCTGGAAGTCGGTACAAGAGGAGAGGGTGAGTGGGTAAAAGAGGGCCTGAAAGCCTCTGCCATCGTCTCGCTGTTCTCTGTCAGGAAATATGCTGCGACATATGATTTTTAATTATTTTTCATAATTCACTCGTCACACTTCACACCCATGGCATAGGCCAAGAGCTACAAGGGTGAACAATTACTCAAAATGCCACTTACTTTTATTAGGTAGTGATGGAATCCAGGCAAAGCCACCAGCTCTTGGTACCAGGTTTCAAAGTGCATCAGAAATTAAAGAAGACAGAAGATCATGTCAAAACTGGCATTAAGTACCACTGTCTTGATGGGGAAGGGTAAAGACTGGGGGGGTTTTCCCACCCTCACTTATAACAAAGATGCTTTTTTTGGATAAACTCGTCATGAAAGAATTTGAATGTTAGGGAGCATTTTTTTCCAGAAAAGTAAAAGTCCTGTTTGCTCTCACATGTAACCCACCACGCACGGATTTTGGCAGCCACCCCGCAAAGGAGTTGGACTTGCCCTTTGCAAGGCTGTGAGGGTCCCGCTCTTGGAAAAATTATAAAATAGTTATAAAAACCCTTTGCTTGACATTAATTGATGGGTAGAATGAGCTAGAGAGAGAAGAGCTGTCTCAAGGCCAAGGGCTGCTTTTCAGCGTCTCATTCATAACGTGACAGAGGGAACAGCTGGGGGGAGGCTGTCTGCCTCTTGTCAACCCCAGAGGGAAGGACGGACAGACGGACGCTCCACAGGGAACTGCCCTGGTATTATAAATGCCTCGGGTAAAGGGTGAACGGCTTTCTACCTCTGACCTGACCCTTTATCCCCCAGAGAGTCCTCACAAATCTTCCTCAACAGCTAGCAAAAATTGAAGTGACACAGCTGGGCCCCAAAAATGTCTGTCTTTTTTTTTTTTTTTTTTTTTTTTTTAAATTTTCAAGTTTTGCCCAAGATAGCATTGCAGGGGGAGGCAGAGGGACAAAGCAAAGAGAACTGCAAGTGTAGAGGGTGTCCACACAACCGGGCTTAGGCCCTGAAGTGGCAGCATGCTTAGGGGCACTGCCTATCCCAAGTTCCCAAAAATCATAAAGCAAGCTCCAGAATAATGGGACTGGTTTAGAGAAGTCATGGAAAACTTGCTTCGGTTCTTTCTTTATTTCCCTTCCAGTGCCTAAGCCAGCCAACAAGATTGGTGCACGCAACCCACATTTTCTATCTATCTTCAAAATCACCAGGGCTGAAATCTTGTGGGTTAGTTCCTCTTTTCTTCAACTGAAAGCTGAGTTATTTCCCAATTTTCATGAGCCCAGAAAAATAGTTTTAAGGGGAAAAACCAAGTGTCAGAATCCTCGTGAAATAATTGCTACCACTTCAGTCTGCGCTCAGGCCCTCCGTGTTTCATAACTAAGTGCAACATACTGTGTAACGGGGTCCTCAGCAAGTGTTTCTTTGAATACAAGCAATCCTCAGGTGCTTAAAAGCACGTATGCGCTTAAACACTTGGTAAAAATGGTATCTGAGATCGGAAACTTCTGTAGTTGCAAAAGTGCATTGAAATACTCAGTTTTGTACCTCCCCTCGCGTGTCTCCAGTGTCATGCTACATGGGTTTCAGTGGATTCAAACCAGGATAAATTCAAATAGATGTGTCATACACTATTTTCTGTGGTTTATTTGACTTTAATTACTTCTTAACAGTACTGCTGTTTGAAAAATCTTTCTCAGTTGAGGGTGTTGGTTCTGCCTAGGGCTGCTTGGCCCTTTTCCACTAAAATGCCCTTTCAGCAACCACCACAAGCCTTTCCAAGCAAAACAAAATCTTTTGTAAGAACCTCTTTTTCTGTGCTTGTGTGAAAATTTGCCTTTCCCAACTCTCTTCCTCTCCCCCAGATTTTAGGTTGGCTTTTCTTTGCACTTTTCCAGGAGGGAACGGAAACCCATGGCGGGCTCCAGTGGGCTCTGGAGCAACGCTTGGGAGAAGGCAGACCTTGTTGGTAGCACGTGTGAAAACACCTTGATGATAATAATAGTAATTATTCTTGAATAATGTCTCTAATTTTTTTTTTCCATTAAGGACTTCTGACTGTCGTTTCCATCAAAAATATACTCAGTGTAATGTCTATCGCCCCCACACGTCAACGATGAAGTTTGTACCCAGCAGAGAGGGGATGACTGGGCTTGTGATTCACGTATGCAAACCATGTGGGGTGTGTGGTGGAAGCCCTTCAGCCCCTGCATGAACGATACCTTTGCACCTGTTTTGCCTTGGGCTCTTGCCCAGGGTTTGGGCACAAGACTATTGATTGTGTGGGTCCTTGTGAGAAATCCTTATCAGGGCAACATCTGCTTTGCACGGGACATTGTAGGCAAATACAAGATCTCACCTTTCTCAGGTTTACACGAGCAAATTAAAACTCGGCTGACGGATGGCTCTGGTTTTCAGAGGGAGCCTCTGTCAGAGTGAAGCACGAAGTCTGTATACAAAGAGCTGTTAGTACCTTGCAGTTAAGGCTGTAGCTGTCTGTCTTTCGTTCTGGGCCTGACGGCCCTTAACAAAACAACAGGACTTTGGTACAATTAGGACCTCCAGGCACTAACTCCATTACTATTGAAAAAAAAAATAAAAACAAAAAAAAAATCACACCAGCTATAATAACAACTTTACCTTACGCTGTGTTCATTGTATCAACCAAAACCATTGCTCGTTTGCTGACCTGCTCTCCAGGAGCAATATTAAATATTTTAGATGTTGTAGTCCTCCTCCAGCTCTGCCTTAATATTTGTCTTGTAGCAAAATACCCTCCAACACATGCCACAGACAGAAGGCCCTGCTCTGGTTTTAAGGCTGGGATACTTACAGCAGAAAGCTCATTCAGTTACTTTGGTGCATTTTTCATCTCCCTCAGAATAGTTATGGGGTTTGCTGGTTGGGTTTTTTTTGCATTTAGTATAGTATCTGCATTACTCTTGCAGAGGTAAAAGGGAAAGCACCTCTAAGTATGTGAACAAAGAGATCCAAATCAAGAAGCTGTTAAAATTCATTCAGTCTTGTTCCTCTCTCCTGTTATTTCAATTAGTGTCTGATAACTAAGCTGTTCCCTTTTAATTTTGCATCACACATTTTTTTCTTTCAAACACTTGTCTCAGTGGAAGTTCGACGCTGTTTTTCCTTCTGGAGAAAGAAACCCCAAAGATGTATTTTCAGCCTCCCAGCTCAGTGTTTCCCAGATATTTTGAATCAGGGACTGCTGCCAAGATTCACATTTTTCCACAGATCACCACACACCCTCACGCTTGCAGCAGAAAGCCATCGTGAAGACACAAATGCGGGGATGGACCCTGGTGCAGTTCTTATTGCTCTTATTGCAGCCCACAAGCCACCATGGGAACCGGCGCTTGCCCCTCTCACAGCATCCAGGCCTGAGAAGATCTGGCAGATTTTAAAGGATATTTAAAAACAAAACAAAACCATACCCCTGCTGCCTTGGGATATTTATAATTATTTAGCACTGAGTTCTGATTTTCCTGAAGGTACCAGAATTTAGTCTTTCAATGCAGAGTAACCCCAGCAGCCTTCACGTGGGTGCTGGGATGTGCACCAGGACCTTCCCTTCTCTACAAAAACTGGACCAGCAGGCAAGTAAAAGCCACCATTTCTCTAGGGTGCAGGGTCATGGTTCGTCACTTTAGATATGTGTCAATCATCCCCGGACAGAATTCACCCACCACATCTCACAGGCCAACATAAACACATCTCCTCCAGAAAACCCCTAAAAGCGTTGTTAATGCAGCCCAGCAGCTTTACCTGTTTAGCCTACTGGCTCTGTTCCCCTGGAAAAATATTTTCACCCATGGGGAGTATTTTGCACAAGTTGTTTTCTCTGCCTTGTTTTCTCAGCCCCTGAAGCAGTGGCAGTATCAGAACTCCATGTAGACACAAAGTCAAGGTTTGGGGAAAACCTGGCTCCCACTCAGACCTGGGCAACACATCACATTCACCTTGATACCAGGGTGGATGCACGCTGTGCTGGGACCGGAGGAAGCCTGATCACCAGCAGCGCTGATTGCAGGCTGTCTTTGCTGCTGGTTGTGCTCCTGATGGAGCAGCTCCTTCCTTGGAGCAGGCAATACCATAGGAGGGACAGAAAAGACTCCGATTTCAATGGAAAACTGAGACAAACAGAAAATTGTCGTGATAAAGAGGGTGAAAGCCAGAATCTCCCAATGCAGAAGGGTCAGCGATGCACTACCCTCTGACTGTGCTTAACCAAAAGCAAAAGCCAGTGAGGAATAATTACGGCCTGTTCCGAATGGCTCAAACCACTTTTGGGTGAGATGTTTCTACCAGGCTAATATACACTTTTTTGGGTGGGATCCACCGAGGAAGAACCCAGGATCCAAATCTGATTGTTCCAGTCTTCACATTCACTATTCCCGGCAGTGCTACATTTTGCAGTGTGCACTCTGCTGCATTTTACATTCCTAAAGGGTCATTTTACAAATGTTCACGTAAATGCCCAGTCCTCCAAAGTATTGAGCCTTCCTGCCACAAGTGGGAATGGAAAGGACTTGCTGCCTGTGGTCACACTGAGATATCCCGTGAGCTCATGTCATGCTCCTATACCAATTTAACTCATCGCATTTTTTTCCAGGTTGGCTTCTGCCCAGGTTAGCTCCCCAAAACACCCAACAGCAAGGTCAGAATAGCTCTCACACTGGCACAAGGGAGTAACAAACCTGGGAGCAGAGCAGGACAAGGACAGGACAGTGATGCGGTCAAGTTCAGTCATCTTCAGCTGCCATGAGATCACACCTGAGAAGCATTTACTGCCAGGATCCAAGCAGCTGCAGTCGGGCAGAGGAAGGGGGGGTCCTATTTGTGCCGCTGATGACCCAACTTAGCAGGACAGAAATCAAGTGCTTGACCTTTCCCAACATCACGTGAAGCAAATGCTCCATATGACATGTCTCCAGCATTATCTACCAGGCACAGGTGCATGACTGCAATTAGAAATGACTGGCATTTCGTACATAACAGCACCTTTCAATGCAACTCAGCCCATCCAAAAACACTTGGGACCCTCAGTTCACACAGAATCACAGAATGATAGGAATTGGAAGGGACCTCTGGAGACCATCTAGTCCAACGCCCCTGCCGAAGCAGGTTCACCTAGAGCAGGTTGCACACCATCTTCTTCCCACCCAACCACCTCGCCAGCTCAGGAAGCACCAAATAATTCCCCCTTTAGTCTCACAGCTATTACTCGGAAATTAAGTTGGAAGCCACAACACCTCTCTGCACGCTGCTAGATCTTAAACTTGGTGCTGGGCTTGTCCCCAGACCATTTCTCACCCCCACCCCTAATTCAACTTCCGCAGAGAACAATGCTGCTGGTTTGTGTCCACAACAGATTTATTCCCTCCTTCTAGCAGCTCGCGCCGCCTGTACCTTCAAGGAGCAGTAGCCGCTTGAGGCGAATGGTTCCTTCTGGTTTCTGGGAATAAAAGGCTGCCCTCCATAATCAGGATATTGTTCTCCCTAAATGGACCCAGACTCTGTAAACAGGCTCCTCTGCACAGCACTGGGAGGGCAACTGCGAGCGTGTGTACACGTACGTGCAGGGAATGTGGCTTGTTCTAAAAAACAGTAAATTATGTTAATTCATTTCCTCTGCCTAAACAGTGGTAATAAACTTCGGGAAAGGAGGAGGAAAAAAGTAAACAAGAGTCAATTACAAAAAGGTGAGGGGGAGAGGTAACCGAATAACTCCACCAAATGTCTCCTTTGGGAAAGGACATTCACGCTACGGCTCGGATGGGCTCCACGCAGCCCTCCCTCAGTCCTACTGGAGGTATAAATGTGACTGTAACAATGTCTTTCTTTTATAAGGTTTCAGCTTGTTTTCATGAGTCCAGTCTTGGGAGCTGGGAAATGAGCCCCCCCACCGGTGCCCTGATTGACAGCGAGTACATCCCCAGAGGCTTTGCTCCACATGTGATGTGAGCGCTCTGGTGACTGAAGCCAATACGAATAGTCAGAGCCTATTTGTAATTTTCTAACAGGAAAATAATTTCACTAAGCAAACTACCATGCTTTGACTCAAAACCCTGATTAGCACAGTTTGAAAACAGGGCAGCATACTGTTCTGGGAATTAACTTGCTTGACCCCTAGTCTATAATGGCACTCAAATAATCTGTGAGTCAGACGAAGTTGAAAAACTCTTGGAAGACCACACTGAAAGAATTTACTGGATTTATTGGATTTTCTAGGATAAAAGAAAAATAAGCCTCAAACTCCACTTAGCTAGTCTGTGGTCTCCAGAAAGATGAGCTTTTTCTCTTGACACTATATCTAGAAGAGGCACGCTGCCTACGCTGAGCACTTTTTGTGTCTCTTTTTTATATTTATTTTTTTTCTTCACTGGAAACTCTCAATAAATAGTAGTGATTATTATAAATACACAGGCCTATTGCTGTGACTACTTTCGAGTAGCACCTTGCTGTTTTCTTCCTTGGGATCAGTAGTAAAACATGGGGAAAAGGGTCAGATTCCCATCCCCGTGAATCTACAATCCTCCTCCCAACAGCAGTGCTCATGGGGAAAAGGCCCCTAAATTGAACTTCAAATTAAATATCCTGAGGCTACTTTACCAGTTGCAAAGAAGGACTACTCTGGTGTTTCCAATGAGCTTCTAATGTCAGGATTAATCCTGCATAAAGCACTGTCACAAAATACTGCCTGCAGTCCTCCAAATCCTCTGGCCTACCCCTGTTTGAGCACACAGGGAATCAGGAAAAGCGTTCTGCCTAGGTGACCCTTGCTCTGGTCTAGATAAAACACTGACCCATCCTTACCTTATGGTTTCTCCAGCCCCTGAGCAAAATGCTCTGACTAGCCTCTACCACTTCTTTGTGTCTCTTTGTACCCCAGAAACAATAGATGTGTGCTGAGAGCAGTGGCAAACATTTTCAGATAACAAATCCAGCAATTAGAAATCAACTGTCCAAAGCCAGTTCCCCTGCATATGCAAATATCTCCCTAATAGGTTTACGATTCCTTGTCAATCAAACCTGTCAAGGAAAAGTAAACACCTGTCCCAGCCATGATTAAGTTGAAAGCTCCACTCTCATTAGCCCTCAACAAAGTTAACCCCAGCAATACTGCATTTCTGATTGGTTGCAAATACCAGGAGGAGGGAAGATACTCATCTGCTCTGATCTGTTAATCTAGTTTTATATTAACTATTGCAGATCACGATGAACCTTCATGCGGCTTGGTGCCACACTGTACAAGACTGAAACACAATTTGGTCTTACGAGGCCCCAGTTTCTGCTTTCTGGGAGGATTATAAGTTTAAATCATACTCAAAGCTACTCAGCCACAACTCACTGAACCTAAAGTGACTATCACCTTTGTAATGGAGAGCCATATCCGACCCTGAATATTAAAATATGAAATGACTTAGAAGAGCACAGAGCCTGATCTCCATATGCTGGTGGAGCTGGCAACTCCTCTCCCAGTTTCCCACTCTAAACCACCCAAAAATACATTAAACACTTCCTAATATTACATGTCTGTCTGAAGAGACACTGTGATTGCCACCAAAACATTGCATTAATCTGCAGAAGAACATGAAAGATTTTGATCCACCCAGAAGGCGAGTAAGCATCTCTCTCAGACAGGTATCCACACTCTGAAGGAGCCTTAGCCACCAGTTTACATCAGCTGGTTGATGCCAAACAAGCATTCTTCCTTCCACATAGATCCTGCAGTATTCCTGCAGAGATATTCCACAATGTCCAGAGGTTTACCCTGTTATTCATTAACCCTTCCATCCTTGACATGCAGTTCATGCACCTGTAACTCGTCTGACACTTGTCATTGCTTAACCAGTGTTAACAGATCTGTTTAAGTAAGAACAACCACTAAGAAAAATAGCTTCCTCAATTACTCCAACTTACACAAATCTATTAGTCAAGAAGAAAAAGGAGGAAAAGAAATGAGTTCACAGTGCTCCAGTGTCTGCTGCAGCCTAACTCAAGTAGTTTGGTTTGCTCAGCTTTAGGAGACTGGTGGGGCTGAGTAACTGTCCCTTCTCCCTCCTTGGGGGTTGATGTGGCCTTGATTTGGCCTCACCCCATCCAATTCTGTCTAGAAAAAAAGAGGATTTAAATCTATACAAGGCAATAGTAAAACACGATCTACCATAATGAAACCTCCCTTTTACAATCTAATGCTTGTACTCAAGTGTCACACGTTGGTCAAAAGCCAATTAAGCATCCTACCTATACCTAATGGCATGGGGGCACCTGGGAGGACACGGGTGAAGAGAGAAATACAGCACAGGTTTGGAAAAGCCGCATCCCAACATCCTCTTGAAAGCACACACGCTGCCCACTCAAGATCCTCTCCCAAGGCTCGGCTGCACCAGGGCCTCAAGAGCAGCAGTACACCAGTCCAGCCTAAATTTTCTCTCAGAGGTTGGTTAATGCTTACATTTCCCTCCACGTCCTCCTCCAGCTTTTTCTCTCCCCCAAACGTCTTGTTCTGGGCAGAACTAGCACACACACAATCGCCATGAAGAGCCTGCACAAAACCAGTACCAACCTCTTACAGTCACCAGTTCATGGGCACGCGCGAGCAAACCCAGCAAGCAGTATATGAATTTTAAAAAATGTCTATTGCACAAATTAAGTCCGCATTTCTGCATTTGTCTGCTGTTCCTGAGGTTTTATCTAACATGCACAAATACTGACAGCTCCTAAACTACCCACCAAAGTCAGTACCGCCCAAGTGGCACCTAGGGTATGACACCTCTTGCATTACTCACTTCTCAATCACTTGACAGGATACCCAAGACTGTGTAAATCTTTCATAAAATAAATTTACCAGACATAAGGAGAAACTATTTGGGGTCCCATCAAGCTAGAAGCCACTCGTAGAGAGGCTGAGAATGAAGGAGCAGCAATCCCAAGAAACATTAACCTGCTCCGAGAAGCCTCTGTTCCCAATTTACATTTTTCTTCCCTTAGTGAAACTCAAAATTAAGTTTGAACGCTTAATGGAAGAAGTAGCCTGGAGTTATTGGCTGAATTTCTTCCTGAAAATTGGAGTGGTTGGGCTGAAATAAAAACTGTTAGGTTATTCGCAGCACTGCTGGATACTGGGTTTCTACTGCAGTACAATGAGGAGACTGTGTAATCAGGGCAACCAACCAAACTCCACGCAGACCGTGTTTACTTGACTCGGAAGGGGCACACAAAAAAAAAAAAAAAAAAAAAAAAAACCCATAGATGTGAATGGATTCAGCAGCAAATGGCACTTGTTAAATAACACTCAGGCCAGTCTTCAGCCCCTCCATACCTAGCAACACCACCCGCAGAAGGGCACTCTTTCTTTGGGGATAAAACCCCACTGCAGCGACCCAGAGTTAAAGCAATTAATTTCCATGTTGCCTTCAGCCCCAACAGCGCACACTCCAGCCACCAGCCAGAGCTCGCAGCGGGCAGAAGCAATGAGTTTCCAGAATAAAAAAAATTGAGCCCGACCCATCTGGTTGAGCAGGTGAATGGCAGGATCCAAAATTCCAGGCTTAGCCCACATCTCTTCTGCTGTCGTACGTGAGGGATCCATATGGAGATCGATATCACAGATAATCTGTGTAAGTCATCCTTCGGGGATGGATCCAAAGCCCATGGGAGTGAGTGGGAGTCAAGGCACCAACACTCACAGGTTCTGAATCAGGTCCTAACCTGTTAAAACTGGCATGGGCTGCATCTGCATATCTTGTATGAAATCGGGGCAGCAGGATCGGATTATTCAAGCTTACTTTTGGAAATATTTTTCTTTCACCTTAGGACCACAGCTGCTATGAACGAGCACCAGACTAGACTTTAAACAGACAGTAGTCTTTGCAACTTCTACACTCACGCTGGCTCTACTCTTAAAAAAATAGTCCCTTATACAACCAAAAATGTTCCACCTTGGTGCAAAAGATTAGGACAGGTCAACATGGCTAAATATGTGTGGAGACATTATTATTAGAGAAAGCTCCAAGTCAAGACTGATTACAAAGAACAAGAAAAGGAACAGAAATCCAAATGAAGGGTTCAAAACAAGATCAAGCACGTTTCAGCTTGAGCAGCCCACCAGAAAACACAAGAGGAGGTCAGGTGAAAGACAAACTCCTTGAAACAAGACAAAATGAGCAGGTTAATGAAAGAAAAGGGAGAAAGGAGCATTTCCACTGACTCCTGTAATGCTGGGATACATTTGCTCAGACCCTTCAGGCAGGATGATTTTACAAGTCACTGCAGACACAAATAGGAGCTGTGTGTCTCAAGAAAATCAGAAAGATACACTGGTTCTACTCCCACTGAACAGATAAAGCTGTGACTAAAGGTGGTTGTTTGCTGTTTTTTTAATTTCAAACTAGGCACAAGAGGACCTCTGCATTTTTATTTTCCCCTTTCAGTGGAAATTTTTATCCCTTCCCCTAATTAATCCAAAAATGCACTGCCAGACAGCGACCATCTCTACTGCATTCACGCTATTCCACAATGAGTATTCTGCACCCAGATGTACCAGCGTCGCTCGCGGCAAGAGAGCTGCTCAAAAAAGGTATTATCAGACGGGTCTTTAGAAAAGATCAGCTCTAACAGGCAATTCTTGCCAGTCGAAAAAACTCATCTTTAGTTAATAAATTAGTACCGATGGTCCCAAACCTCAAAAACCAGGTCCCTACTTGCTAGCCACTGTCGCTTTTGCTTTTCTGTTTTTGAATGACATTTTTTTCCTGAAATAACCATTTTCCTCTAATTTCTTGAGCACCACCTCATGGCACATGAAAGTTTCTTCTGTGGCTAAGAGTCAAACTTTGGAGTCTCGCCTTTGCCGTGTACAAGTTCATCACAGAAAAGACATATTGTAATTTGCTGCTTGCGTCTTTTAATGAAGGTCAAAGAAACATATGGAGTTGGAAAAAACAAAGTTATAAAAGCTTTAAGGAAAATCTAAATGTATTTGAGTAATTCGCTGAGTTTTGTAATACTCCTAATTTAAAAAAAAAATAAAATTAACCTAATTTTCCAGTGTGACGCACACTGTATTTTATGTTTAAACTCAGCCGCAATTTAAAGCGGCCGACAGCCTCAGAAGAAGGGAGGAACCAGGGTTTAAAAAAATAACAAGGATTTTCTTAGATCGTCATGTTGACTCTAGGTACAAGTCATGCCGACAGATTATTCAAGAGCAAGTTCCCCAAGAGCACGATCCAAAAAATGCCCCAAACTTAACCACAAGACGGGCAGTGATTTACATAAAACCTGGATCAGGCTGTTAGATGTGAACATGCTTCTCTTTCACAAGTGAGAAATTACCTAATCGTTATATCTGGTAACAATCATTCAACAAGAATAAAGGAGTAAAACAGAAGCCAGCAATCACCTCTCCTACATTATTATTTATCTTTTCCATGTTTACTACCATTCACTTTTATAAACCCTAAAGTTACAGAATGGCAAATATGTTCACCAGAATGAAGAACTCATCTCCCAAGAAATAAAAAAAAAAAAAAAAAAAAAAAATAATTCTAGCATCCTATTGCCTGTTCTCCAATATTCAGAGAAACAAAAAATGGCACATAACATTATTTCTGCCTGATACCGCTGAATTTTGAGGTGGCCCCCTCAGCAAACTCCCCGTAAAGCAGGCATCAACCAGGTTTGCAAGCCAAGTGTCGCACAGCGACGCGCCAGAGCAGAAAGCAATTAAGGTCCTGTTCTTCCCCTCCCTACGCAACGCACCGAAAATGAAATCAACATCCAAACTAATTAGTTTCCAGCAGAATATCAGTTTACTTGCTAACAGGAGGGTTGTTACTGCTCTTACCAAAAACTTCTAAACATACCATACGAAATCTTGTTTGAGCCACGGGACCAAGCCAAGCACATCCCAACGTTACCATATACGGTCACCAACGCGAATACGATGGCAACTTGACAGATTTGGAACAAATATTGCGTTGTGTGTCACTGCGATAACATAGGCAGGAAAATATCAGATTGTATTACCTGTATCCAACCGGAGGTGTGGAGTGGTAGGAGCTACATTGCTGCTGGACGTAGTCACTAAAGGTTAGTGACCCAACATGGCATTCGTCCCCGCGGAGGAGGGCCGGGCAGGGCGCTGAGGACTTTTATGCCCAGTATAGGACTGCTTGGAGCTAACAGGAATGGAGTGACATGAAGGACGAGCCACCAGACCTGCACTATTATGCCGGGTTCAGGGCTGACACTACCCGGTGTAGCTGGCAACCAGGCTGAAACTGCTGCCCTGTGCCCTGGCTGTCAGTCGGATGACATAGTCCCTCTTAGAAAACCACAGCACACAGGTTTTGTTCTCAAAGAGTGGATTTTGTGTACACAGAGGTTCTTGTGTTCATCCACAAGGGAAAGAGAAGGGGTTTGAATATTTACCAAAATAATTCCTGAGGAAGACTTTCTTGGTACAGGCTCCCTCCAGGAGATCCTTAGCCCAGAATAAAATTGGTCACTGGGGGAGTTATTCCAGATTAAGTTTTCTGGAAGGGTTATTCCAGTGCATTTGCAGGTGTAGACCTGCCCTTAGCCAAAGTCTTTAAATTTCAGCCCCGAAAGCATTGGTTCAAACTTAGCCAGAGCTACCTCATCCTTCATCCCTAACAGACACTGCAAGTTCTGCACCTGGACCTCTAAAATCAGACCTGTTCTCTGCTTTGTGTGGATACTTTGAATGTATTGCCTCTTTCTTAAGAGTTTATCTTGGTTTCCTGGGATATACCCTGTTCTACAGTGTTTTGTACACTGGATCACAAGAAGGGACGGAGCCAGTAGGCACAGCTCCGAACCTGGACAAATGCCCCATTTGCTGGGGCCGGGGCGGGGGGGGGTGGTGTGAAGAAAAGAAAAAAGTTGCCGCATTAGCCCAATCAGTCATCACTGCAGGGCCCTTCCCCTTAAAGGGCATCACCTAAATAAAGATGTAAAAATAATACAACATAACATTTAATGCAAGATTGCAGCTGAGCGCTCAACTGTCAGGAAATATCAAAGCCGGGGCGCGTGGGCAACTTAACTCTGCCCCCTTGTGAAAATGCACTACAGCACAGCCCTTCCCCGAACACGGGGCACGCAATCAGCCGAACCCAAATTAATACCCTAATTCCAGCATAAGTTACTTTTGCCTAATATGAGTCGAAGAGAAGGACCAGCACTCTCACAGAGAGCCTCCTCAGCCACCTTCCTCACTTGATTGCAAGCCAGCGAGCACCTATTTAACTTCTGACACCTCAGATTAGGAGGCGCTGGCACGCTTTTGGCCACACACGTCTAATTTGCAATCAGGATACAGATATTAAACGCTATTTGGCCAAAACAAAGAGCCCTTCTTCCTCCGGAGTAAAGCCTCACGACCTCAGGCTGAGATTTGGCCAAAGGACTGTCTATAAAACCCGAGCGACTGAAACAGGTAACATTTATACATCTCCAGCGGCTGAACCCACCATATGATACATTCGGAAAAAATCCGCAGGCACATTAACGACCGGGCACAGTTTTCTGAGAATCTGAAATTATCCCAATGTAAACATCTAATAATTGGGGATATTCAACAGCACAAAATAAGGTTGCAACATGCTGGAGAGTGTCCCACCTCTGCTTGCTTACAAGTTTGATCTTTCATTTACATCCTCCACTATCAAGAATACTCTTAACCTCAAGAGGTGCAAAGCAGGATTTAAATGTTAGGGTTTTGTCTATTTTTTTTTATTTTTTTTTTTTACAGCAATAACACCCTTTTCTTCTTCACTTTCCCTCTCTAGATATCAGCACATGAATGAATGACATTTTTCATGGGTTTGGCCCTGGTTTTTAAACTCTACTTCTACATCATTTTAAATAACCAGGGCCGTCTCTCCATCCACTTGCAGGATAGATTTTCCCAGCTCTGAAAAGAGTTCAAATAACCCAATCACCAATACGATCCTATCAAAGTTACATTAAAAAGACCCTTCCGTAAGAAAAACGACGACGTCCTGAGATTACGGCTGTTAATTTTCTGTAGCTTCTTCACACGACAACAGCCCACAGCACTTCATTTTCCAGGGGCAATAAAAGAGTACGAGCAAGACAAGTGCAAACCAAATTTAAACAGGGTCAGCCAGTAAAGCAGCCGATACGCGGCTCACAACAGAGACAAAAATCTTTTTGTCTTCTCCTGCCCACTTCAGATCTTTTCCGGAACTCCACCAACTTCTCAGGTCCATTGCAATAATATACATCCATGAGGTCATTTTAATTCATACACTGCTGCCCATTGCCTACAATTTAAACCGAGTCTCCATTGTAAACCTTGCCTGGAATCCAGACTTGAGCAGGACTTACAGCCTATATACTGTTTTCTTTTTCATTCAGCTTCCAGCCGAATCATTTTATAGTGCTTTTGCCTCCATAAAATATTTGCTTGGGAGCCGATGCCAAGAAGGAAAAAAAAAAAAAAAGCAACACACTAACCAAACCTTGGTTTTTTAGAGTAACATGCCCCCTCTCCCCCAAGATTTATTTTTGGCAAGTTACGGCCCAAGCAAAGGGCAAGTTTAAACCTTTTAATACCCAACTCCGTGGCACTGGGTGATTTAAAGGTCTTTCAACAATTCATGCAACTCTGATACCGTTGGGAATTGCAGCTGGAGCAATCTGCATCCTAAAGCCATACCCCCCATTCTCCTGGAACAATGCAGCCCCTCCTTTGTGACCAGAGCCGGGGGAGCTGAAAGCCCCGTTTCTCATTCAGGCTTTCCAGGGACAGCACCCACCAAAGTACAACACAGGCGAGAGCAGAGGAAAAGCCACCGCTCCTTCCACTCTGATGCCAGAGCTTTGCTTAAAGCACCTTCCCATAAAGAAACTTCTTTTTTTTTTTTCCCACCTCCCCCATCTCTCCCAAGTCAATGTATTTCAGTTTGCCTCTGGTAGGGTAACCTGTTTATTGAAATCTGATCAACTGCCGGAGCCCCAGAGTTAAAATACGCTCTTGCTGTTGGGAACTGTCATTTGTCTGTCACCGAGGAAGTTAATGGATGTGTTTGTTTAGTTTGCTGGTGGGAATATACAGGGCAGAGGCTGGAGGGATTACAGGAGGGGAGAGGTATTTCTGATCCACAGAGGAATGCAGTTGCTTTTCTTCAAAATTATCTGTGTATTTTTACACATGCACGAGAAAAGCCCCTGGAAATTCACCTGTGCCTACAAGACCTCAGCAAACCCGGAGTGACCACGCTCCATCCAAACCGATGGCCCCAAAACACGCAGGTAAGGAGGCACCACACATGGGCACGAGTCTGCCCAAGAGCCTGCACCCCTGCGCAGCAGATAAGCAACGTGCAGGGGACAAGTTCGCACCAGCAGCAACTCCCTTTTGGGGTCCCTCCGAGGGCACCACGGGTGTTTGCGGAGCACGAGCCCAGCAGAGCAGAGGGCAGGGTGCCAGTCGCACAGCACTCGCAGCAAACGCGGTCTCCTTACCTCTCGCCGAGTCCGAAAATGCAATTATCCCTGCGAAAAGGAGCGCAAGCTGCAATTCCATTTTGAAAACCAGATCCCTCCGTGTCATACAGGCTACTGTCCTCTCAGACCTGGAGGCAGGAAAGAGGAGCGCAAAATAATTACTGGGGAAAAAAACCCAAACAACCCACAACTTTGCAGAGTTTTAAAACCTATTGCAAAGACGTAAGAGCAGAAACAGCAAATGAAAGAGCAACGTACTTGCAATTCATTCCTTGGCGCTCAGCACGTAAAACTTTGCCCTCCTCTCTGCTTTAGCCTGATATAAATCAAGAACCCACTGAGGCCAGTAAGCTCCTCTAAGTTTACAGTTAATGCATAATTCTTTGGTATCCTGTACAGAACCAGTCTGGAAGGCAAACAAAACACTAGCAAGTGGCCATAAAACAAGATTTCAGGTTAACAATTTGCGGAGGAACTTGGGGAAGGGGGAGGAGGAATGTTACCTCTCCCATCAGCAGCCCAGAAAACTTTGTGTTGCTGCTTCAGTGCCCCTCAGACAGGCTCCGCTCTGGGTATGCGCCTTCCTCCACTCCGCAACTTCTCTGAACAGCACTGATTTTTCCTTTCCTCTCCCCCCCCTTCCCCCCCCTCCCCCCCCAAGCCCCACTTGTTCCCGTGTGCTCCAGAGGTGCGTCCCAAAGCGAAACCGCACTTAATTATCCAGATTCTTAAAGATGCCTTCGCTGCGATACGCAAACCCGGGGTAGATCAGGTTTACATTAATTACACCCTGTTCTCCTCCTAAAACTCTCACTCTCTAAACACTGTCTGAATTCCTCACCCTTGTAAACTCCCCGGTTTAAACACTCCGTGCCCCCAGGACACACAACAACCTGTGTACAGCATCCAGCAAATCAAATAAGGACGCTTTCCCATTAGCTTCCCAATTTGCAGCGGGGAGCTGGTACGGAGGGAGGGGAGAGCGGGCGGAGGGGGCTCTCCCGGGGGCAGGACCCGGGGCCCGGCGGGGCGCAGCGCGGCTCAGCCCCGCGGCGGCCGGTAACGGGATATTCGCAGCCGGGAATTGGGGTCGGGGAAGGGAGGCTGGAGGGAGTGGGGGGGGGGGGGGATGGGGGGGGGGGGGACGACGACACCCGGCGCAATGCCACCTTGGTGCTGCCCCCCCGCTTCGGGGCAACCCCGGCGGCTGCCGGCTGTGCGTTAGTATCTCCCCGACCCAGCGCCCACCCAGGCGGGGGTGTCCCGGCCGGGGTCGGAGGTGGGGGGGGTGGGGGGATGGCGTGGGGGGGGCACTTACCTTGGCTGCTGCCGGGGCTCTAGCACCGTGCGCTGGCGCCCATCCCCGCCGCTCGCCGCCTCATGCCCTCCGCGGCCACGGCGCCCGGCGGGGCGCTCCGCCGCCGGCCTCTACCTCATCCCACCCACCCCCCCCGGGGGCGGATGGGGGCTGCCCGCTGCTTTGGGGGGTGCCCTCCCCACGGAGCGGCTCTCCCCCTTCACCACCCGTTTTTTACTACCACCCCCACTTGGCCCCAGGGGCTATTTTTCCACTAGGGAGCTACGGGGCGAGGAGCTAAAGAAAAAGGGGGAAACCTCGTAAATTATTTTTCCTGCTTCCCGGGTCGGGCTGAGCGTGTGTGTGTGCGGGGAGGGACAGCAGGGACCTGACAGATCCGCCGGGGCTCCGCAGCCGCGGGATGCCCGGTGATGCCGTCCCGCGGCTCGCCCAGCCGGAATCCCGTTTAAGGAGCGAGGGGAGGAGGGGAAAGGGGCTGGGGAAGGGGAGGGGAGGGGGGGTGGGGAGGGGAGGGGGGGAGAGCCGGGGCGAGAGAAACAAGCGATAAAGCAACTTTCCCTGCAGGGCTTTGTGGCTGTGGGGGCAGAGCCGCCGAGGAGGGCGGTGCGGTGCCGCCCCGCTCCAAACTTCGCACCAATCCCCGGGAGCCCCCGCCCTCCCCGCCGGCCCGCTCCGCGCCGCCGTTCCCCTTAACCCTTTGCGGGAGCGGCGGAGGCGCGGGGTATTGGAGCTCCGTGTGTGCACCGGAACGGCGCAGCCTGCCCCGCGGCCCCCCTGCCCGCTTTGCGCCCCACGGCGGTGGAGAGCCCGAGGGCCCTAGAGTCGTCCTCCCCGCCGCCGCCGCCCCTCCGGCGCCTCGCAGCCCCCTGGGGCAGCGGTGCCGGTCCTGTGGCCCAGAGCATTCCCCCCGCGCCGTCCCCTCCGGCACCTCACCTCGCAGCCCCCCGGGGCAGCGGTGCCGGTCGTGTGCCCCGCTGTGCCCCAGAGCATCCCCCCCCGCGCCGCCCCTTCGGCGCCTCGCAGCCCCCCGGGGCAGCGGTGCCGGCCCTGTGTCCCGCTATACCCCAGAGCATCCCCCCTCCACGCAGCCTCTGGAGCCCAGTAGCCCCCGTAAGCCCAGCGGCGTAACCTCCAGCTCCGCAGCCCCCCCCAGCCCCCCAATGCACCCCGCAAGCCGTCCTTGCCAAACCACCCCTCTTCTGAGGCAAGGAGAGAGCCCCGTCTGTGGAAACCCACCGCGGAGGCAGTGAGGGAGAGACTGCGGTCAGCTACGCCGTTTTGATCTCTCGGCTTGGATGCAAACCATGCCAGAAAGAGACTGGACTGAACTAAACTAAACCAACTGGAAAATAAACTGTGGAGAGGTCTGTGCCTTAGATTAACTGTTACAATTATTTATTATTTACTTTCAAACAGGACTCAGCTGATGCATCCGCTCTTACAGCAAATTACTCTCTGCACAGGATAAAAAATAACCTGGCAGAATTCACCAAATAGACTAAACAAATGACAAGAAAAAAAAGCTGCCTCAATAGCTATAGTTTTATATCTGGAGAGAAATATTTTTACTGTTGATGTTATTGTTTACTAGATCTCTTATTTGATATGCTCCAGCATGAAGGCCTCCTTGAAAATGAATCTGTCTCAATACTAATTCAATGTGACAGGCACCGGGGGAACCCCTAAATCCAAGCCAAGAAGTAGTTTGAACATCCATTTTATCTATTTTGTTAGGATTATGAAATCTCACCCTCTATTATTATTGTTAATAAATATTTTTACTCAGTGGTTCCTCACAGCATTAAATCTTGATACACACAATCAATGTGAAAAACATTCAAGACTAAACATATAAACCCCCTGAACCAGAAACAAAGAAAGTGGCTGACAATATTGTTTTTATATTTTACATATATATATCATCATTTTTATTATTAAAGTTCATTCATCTGAGAAATCCCAGATGGACTACTCCTCCTATCAGGCAATAACTTCAGCCTCATTGACTTCAAAGACAGTGTTGACTGAGGCAAACCTTCAGGACTTGACCTACATGGTCATATTCATGCCATGGATTCTGATAAAATCGCTACAACTTGTACCAGACTGAGAGCTCAACCACACGCTACATCTCGAGGGATGATGTGTAAAACACCTCTTTGTAACATTTCCCAGCCATTTCGCCACAAAGGAGTCAAGGTCTTTGTCCCAAGGACATGACCATCCAGATGATCCAGACCCAAAACTATTTACACGACCTTCTTTTCCCATGCAGACTGAGTCCAAAGCAGCCTTAGTTCTGTGCTCAGATGTGGGACACCAGCTTGTCACAGGTAGGTTTCTCACGAGGTTAGAGGGACCTGGCTGAGGAGCTCCTAGTCCTCATCTTGTTTTTCTGGGTCATGCACAGAGACTGAGGTTTAATTCCCAGATTCACCATGGCTTTCTCGTTACAGGCTGTCTAGAGGCTTGGTGAACTCTGTCTGGGCCTGAATCAGCTCCGGTCTGGAAGAAGAGACCTTCTTCCAACCCAGGCTGTGCCCAAGACCAGCATCAAGCATCCAGCTCAGGTTGGACACAGCAGATAAGAATCCTCTGGTGGATCCACTCCTTCCATCCTCACTTCTTTATTGAAAAATCCCATGTGTGCCTTTGTAGCCTCCAACTTCTCCTAGACTGTGGGCATTTCTTCTCCCAATACACCTATGAAGCAGCAAAATCCCTCCTGCAGCCTTTCACCAGTGGGAAATTCTGGGAGATGGAGGATTACAGCGGTAGTACACAATATTTTTGAAAGCATCCAGGTGCCTAAACATCCTCAGATCCCCCTTAAGCCTCTGTCTTTAGGCATCGAGAAGCTTTTTAAGAATCTGACTCCAAGTGATGTTGCAAAGGAATTATATGGGGCAGGGAACAGAGCCCACAGCTTCCATACCCCAGGCTAAAATAACCAGAAAATAACCCCTACTGACTCCAAAATGTCAGCACAATTGTTATTTTTTTGCAGGGCCTTAGGAGTGCCTGAAAGACAATCTGAAACCATGCTTTAGACTTCATCCATCTCATTCCCAATACCGCAGTGGAGGAATAAATGTAAAACATTGATATAACAAAAATAATTAATATTCCTGAAACAGATCCTAGTTTATCAGAAACAAAATCTCATGCTGTTTTCCCAACACTTCTACCTAAATAAGGAAACATGCAGAGCTGTGTTTTTTCTGGGCTGGTTGTAATTTGCGGGATGATTGAGTAGTCTGAAAGTCAACAGCCCCAGTTTGCTCCTGCACCCCACGGTCCTGAGACAAGGCTGTGGGAAAACAGCTTTCTGGAGCTGACAAACAAAACCGAATGCTAAGCAACGAAGTACGTGTCTCCGCGTGGCCTGAGAAGCAGCCTAACAGTCCATTTGTATCCCAGTTGTCCCCAAAGCCCTGTTTCCAGACCGTGGGTTTTTCCAGATTTTGTGTAGCTGTGATGGTCTAGTGACCATACATCCCCAGAACGACTTGCCTAATGTCTCCAAAACCACGGTTTGGCCTTTTTACAGCTTTCTTACCTCTTTTCTCTCGAGAGCTACTCACCTCCATCATCACAGAACTCCATTTTTGCCCATTTTCTCCCTTCCATCCTGGTTCTTTTGCCTTTGCTTTTCCCCTACAGATGAACTGGGAGACACAGCACCTCCAGGCTGTAATCCTTAACCTGCCTCAATTATTTTCTCAAACTGCCATGGTAGGTAGCCACACGGTTGCGTTTCCCCATCTCATGGAGAACCCCAGGAGCCTGGGACAATCCAAGCAGCTTGGGCTGGCAACGGTGCCTTGCAGGAGCACGAGGCCCTGTGGCACGGGTCCACAGGGACATGCCACCAGGGCGGAGGGTGTGCGGGACCGGGTGGCTGGGCGCAGCTGACGGAGCACGTGAAGGTGATAGAAGGGCACGGCCAGGATTAGGCACATTCCCTCCACCCCGCTGCCCCATTTGTGCAGCCCTCCTCGAGTTACCGGCGGGGAGCAGCCGCCCGGGGTCAGCCCGAGCATCCGTCTAGGATGCCTGGCTGAGGGGAATCACTCTGGACATGGGGAAAGGTAAGTAACGTGATTAACAGGGCAGATTTCCCTGGGTGTATCAGTTCTGATAAAACACTTGGCATGTGACAAGACAGCACAGAAAATGTCACAACCGGGCAGACAAGAGAGCACAACACACACCTTTCCATTTGCACACCACCAGAGTCGCTGTGCTGGTCCGTTTGGGTCTATAGTTAAGGCTGAAACTGTGTTTTTCAGAGAAAGTGGTGTTTCTTGAGAGCTGAATCACCATCTCTGCTATCTGTGGTAGTTGAGACCTAGCTACAACCTAGGTAATATTCAGAGAGAGAAGGTATGGGCAGATGGAAAGATGAACCAGGGTGATTTCTTAATAAAAAAATGACATTTCTTTTCCCTACATATACATTAATTCTCTTAGACTATGCTTTGCACTAAGCAGTGTTGCAAAGAAACAAATGATTCATCATAGGCATAAGGTTAACTTTTATACATGAAGCATGAACACCGTTGTCAGGCAGAGAAGAAAAGATGGTAATGGGGTTAAATGTCCTTTCAACCAAACCTTGGGTCCTGTGTGGGATGCTGGGAGGTCCCACTGACCCATGGGCCTTGCATCTGGGCCTTCAAGGCTTTTTGCAGGCACAAATGATTCCTCTGCTGCCTTGTGGTCTCTGTCTTGGTCTGAAGTGCCACCAGGAGAGGGTTCCCAGCCTCTCCCCTGAAGACTGGTCGCACATGCTGCCCAGCCTCACTGTGCCTGGGGAATGTGCTTGGATTTCTCATTGATGCTAAATTTGCACATGACGGCATCTGCAGGAAATGCTTTCCACCATCCCCAGTTGGCCGGGAGACCCTATCTCTCTTGGCCAGGTTAGGCACGCTGTGTCAGCGCTCCCTGGCACTAGGGAAACGTGACAGCCCTGAGCAGGGTACGGGCAGCGCTCGGGGAATGCCAGCCAGCCCAGCCCAGGAGGATGCATCTTGTCAGCGGCACGAGTCCCTCCCGCAGCCTTCCCAGGGGCTGCCAAACGAAGTTCAAGCTCACAGGGGCTAGGACACACTGCTCAGCAGCTTACTTCAGGTCTCCAAGATGGACTATAGCAGAGGACAACTCCTCTCTCCAGGCTAAGCTGAAGTGTCCGCTCAAAAGCAAAGCTCACTTGTGCAGGAGAGCCAGAGCATCCCAGGGCAGCCCTGAGAAGTACAGACAACATTCCTTGGGTCACAGCTTCAAACAGCCTTTCAGGCTCCAAAAGTGTGTTTAAGAAGGTCCTAGCATAATAAAACACTACAATCCATGCAAAATTCTCCTTCCTTGCAGGAGAGGTATGCACGAGAAAGGTTTTAGGTCAAGCAATGCATATGAAAGAACAGAGAGAAGGTTTTGGATGCGCAGGTCCCAGACTTCATCTGCTTTTTCCCTGACTTCTCTCAGAAGATCTAAGAAAAGATATTCCCTCTCATGATAAAATTTGCTTCCCTTCCACCCAACGACCACACCACCACGACAGCTATAGTAGGAACAAACCACACCTGACACTCAGCGCACCATTTCCACACTCCCAGAAGGTGCTCAGATATCCGGATGAGGAACATGGTTTGAAAAGCTTATGGCAGACGAGGCTGCCATTTGTTTGAAAGAGCTATACTCCTTCTGCTTTCTTTAATTGTATCTCATTCTTTTCTCCCACATCCCTTTGCATCACCTCAAGCAATTTGCTTACGCTCTACTTTTTTCCACTCTTAAATGTTTGCAGGCAGCTCCCTTACTCAGCATTTGCTCAAACTACAAGTAGTTAAAGTTTCCAAATGTTCTCCATAAACACATCCTTCCTCAGGCCCCTTATCCTTTATATCACTCAACACTGGTTTCTTGGAGTCAGTCTGACACTGATGTATGAAGGATTTGATTTTGCTTTCCTTTTACATCTGGCTAGTCCAAGAATAATCCCACTGGAGCCATTGGAATCGTTGTAAGTGAGAAAAAAACCTGATCAAGCCAACAGACTCATCTGTGCAGCAACTATTCAGTCCAGGTAGCCTGAGCTGAAGACTCTGATTATGCATCCCTGAATCTAAATATCTCACCTGGGGAGGTGACCACAGTTTCAAAGGCCTAAATCTCCTCTCACTGCCCCCTCATATCGTCCTCCTGTGCAAGGAAATTGTTCGGTACACATCGATGATGGCTTTAGCAAACAGATGTAGCAAACATGAAAGGAGAGATGCAAAAATAACAAAACAAAACAAAAAAAAAGCCCAAGATCAACAGAGGGAGTGAAAAACAGAAATGTCAAGTATTAATTGCTGCACAGACGTGAGGAATGTTAAGGGAAACTGTTTGGGGATTTATGTTCAAAAAAATAAGACAGCTTCCCAAACTATTTCCTTTCAAATCTCTCAGCGTTTTCCATAAATTCCATGTGCCTGTGTGGTACTCTCTGATAACATACAAATCTGCATGCATAAACTGTTTTGAAATGTTTGTACAGTTTCATCCAAAAATATGACTATATGTTTGTGTTTTAATTGTCAGCAATAAGATATTAGGCAATAGCCGCATGCAGCATGTCAGGGGCACCAGCTAAGTTTAGGTGGCACCAGCACAACCTCCCCCTTTCCGTCTGGGTCTCCATAACAAAGAGAAACCAGATTATCTGAAGGAAGAACCTGTGATCAAACAAGGTGCAAGCAAGAGCACAGCCCCTGCTCTCAGTGACTGGGGTGCCAGTCCAGACAAAACCACTGAAACCAAAAAAGCCATTTCAGATTCATAAGGGTATAACCAGGAGCAGAGATTTGCTGATTTCCAGGTCAGACGTTAGAGTTTTTGCAACACTTTGCAAAAAAATAAGGCCTTTTGAGGGGATGGGGGGGAATGACACTTTGCTTCAATCAGTGTTGTTTGAAATGTCTTTCATTTATTAACATTCTTGCTGAAGCCGAACATTAGTTCCCCTTTATCAGGAATATAATGCAGCTGCATTTTCTGGATGGGAACATCACCAAAAATATGTTAACTATATAGTCGACAGCTATGCCTTGTTTACTCTTATGCGTAAAGCCATACGGAAACAATCCTCATAGGAAATCTCTTTCCTTTTTCTCTATCTGTATGCAAATAAAAACAATAGGAGAGGCGGGAATGGGATGCTTGCCAAGAAATGGGGTCAGAGGACTTTTCTGCCCTCTCCCCAGTGAGCAGCAGGATCGAGTCAGCAACCAGTGGGGTGAGGATTTGTCCCCCGAGTGTGGCAGAGGGAGGCCAGCACCACGCTGTGTCTTTGCAGAGGAGTGCTGGGTGCTGGGGAGCCTCTTGCTCCATCCCATCTGTATTGGCAGAAGCTTCGGGTTTGCTGAGAAACTCCCCCTTATTCCCCCGAGTGCAGATCCAGCCATGTCGGGCTGCTCCGGTACAGCAATAGGGTTTGCAGGGAAGATGCATCCATCCTCTCACTGCTTTCCCTCTAGGACATTCCTCTTGCAGATGCATTTTTCGTGCAGCAAACATCGCAGGCAGGGTGATGGCTTGTGGATGGCTCTCAGCCCATGCAACCGCAACACTATGAGGGCTCAGCCTTGGCATTACTCATGCCGGGAGATGAGCTGCCCGAGGAAATTGGCTGGCTCCAGAGATGGGTTCCCATGGGCACAGGGTGTGGGGGCTGCAACGAGGGAGGCATCTCTGAAGAGGCTTTACCTCAGCTCAGAGGGGACCTCTTGGACCTTTAGCTGCTCAAATGTTCATCAAACTGTCCTTGTCCTGGTACCTGTGGCTTCATCCAACAGTGCTGGCAGGGCGGCTGCAGGCTCAGGGCAAGGCTAGGGGAGAGAGGACACTCACACCAGGAGGACAAATCGTGATGGACCTGAGGAGCGCTGCCCGCTTGCCCACAGCCCAAAGACAATGGTTACAAAATCCACCAGGATGTGACACACCAGAGACTACATGGCAGAGCCTCCGTCCCACCCTCCCCAGGCACAGGCAGGGTTAAATATTAACCACACCAGGACCGCTTGGGCTAAGGCGCTTGGAGACACCCCCTTCGGTTGGGCAGCCACCCCCACAGCCATGGCCATGTGATGTGGAGGGAAGAGCAGAGAGCACGCTAAGGAGCCCTGGAAATATGCAAGGAACTGCCAGTGTTTGCTGCCACACACTTTTATCTTTAGACAAAGATAAATCTGTTGCTTACTTAACCCAGCCTTTATGAAACTCACAGCTCTGGGTTTCCAAAATAACAGGAGCAGAGTAGGGCTGGCTGGTGTCCTCATGAGCAGCAGACATATACAGGGCAGCCAGAAGGTGACAACATATCTCGCTAGAAAAATGGCTGGAGAGTAAATCATATATCAACCTTCATGGGCCAGAGAACTTATCTTCTCCTGTTTCTGTAAAGTGCAGGTGTCTGTTTACTTAAGAGAGCGATTAAGATATCATATTAATAATGAAGAACAAAAAAATCTGCTACTCAGAAAGAATAATGAGGAACATAAAAATCTTGCAATGCAAGGCAGATGTAACACAATAGTGAAAGAGCAGAAATGTGCCATAAATACATAAGAGGGTGCCCTCAGCTGTCGCATCATTTGTAACCCAAGGCCAGAGGGGAGAAAGATGCCGGTGATGCAAGGAGCAGCCCCCACCGCAGCACTGGCTCCGAGCCCCAGGGTCTGCTCACGGAGGTGCTTTTAGTCATGATACACACAACTGTGAGTTAAATGTTTGTCATCCCAGGGGTTTGGCGCGGAGCTTTGGTGTGAATTTGGGACCTGCCTCCTCTCAGAGGTTCCACATCTGTCTGACCGGGCACTACCCATTTACCAGGACTTTTGTCAAACCTCAGGCTTCCTGCAAAAACGAGGTAGTCACCACCCTCATTTTCAGGTCATTTGCTTAGTTTTTGCAGGATAGGTGCTGCAAAACCATTGCAAGTACTGACTGGGAATAACAACTCCCTTTTTAGCTACAAAACTCACCAGTCCCAGTAAATGCTATTTTTTTTTTAATACTAGAGTTATTATCTGACAAGAATATCACCCCTTTCTCTGCCACCCGTGACCCAGGCTGAACCTGTTTGGCCTGTGTTATTGTGCTAGTGTAATTCAGTGGAAAAGAGATTGGATTAAACAGGCAGCTCTGGAGGAGTAAATAAAAGGAACATGCTTTAAAGAGTAAATAGACAAGTCTGGGTATAATGGAATAACTCCTGGCGGTGCTAAATCAAAGAGAAAATAATGCCCTTGCTAAAATCTGAACACGGATGTTTGTCTCTGCAAGAAAGAGCCCAACAAAACCCAGAGGGGAGCAGAGGATTCTCTGGGGGTGTCCACAAATCCACACTAGAAACAGTACCAAAAAAAAAAGAAAAAAGGAAAGTATAAAAGAAAAAGGAAAAATGAGGCAAGATCTCTGTAACAGCCAGGTTTGTGCTGGGGAAGAAGCCCAGTTTGTGAATGATCTGCACACATTTCCTAAGAGGAGTGCAGAGAAAGCCGGGTTAGCTCCAGGTTATTCCTCACTGATTCCAGACCAAATCTGTTTAGCAACAGAAATATTATTTTTTTCCTCGCTGCCAGCCCTGTAGTTCAACCTGGACTGGTGGGTCAAATCCTCGGCTTCACCTCCCTTTTTCCTTTTATGATGCTCCAGCGAAGTCAAGAGCATGTTTGAAGGCAGTAATAGGATTTTCCTAGCACAGGGGATCCTACGAGAGTAGCCAGCAGCTCCTCTCCAGGCCAGTAGCATGATGTCCCGGCGCAGGAGAAGGTTGGGAGGATTTGAAACTTGCTGGCAGCCTTAGCATGCAGATTCCCACTTTGGGAATGGTTAGCTGATGGCATAAATCAGCCCAGATGTATAGTAAATGGATCTGTCTTGCTCCACAGGCTGTTTTACCTCCAGCAAAAAGTTGAGAAGATGACAGGAAGATCACTGCATTCTCCCCCTGCTCACCAGCGCTCTGCATCCCCCAGAACCCTGCAAGAGACGCAAGGCACTCACCTCTCCAGGACCACAGCAAGAAAAAAAAGTTTTTGCAAGCCCAGGATCTGATTCTCCTTGTGTTCATACCTGTATAATCCAAGGTTGATACTGGTCTGCCTCCATCCCTTTGCTGCGTTGGACTGCAGAGAGTAGGGAAAAAGACTTTAACATCACCTCTCACCTGAATATATAAGCAGTAAACATCCAAGTGGGGTAAAGCATATGTAGAGTCACTTTTCAGAGTGAACATCCTCATTTTCATGCGGTGGCATCAGAAAAAGTACATTGTGAACGACTTGGGGACATTTGTTTCCCATCAGCTGCAAAGGAAATTCTCTGCACTTGCAAGGTGTGAGAGTCCTTCCCGTGGGAAAATGGGACAGTTAATCTGGGAGCCAAAAATAAAGTTCTCTTTCTTTTCCTCATTTCTACAGCAACTCCAGTGTCAGAGCTTTAATGAAGAGTTTTGATAATATATAGCATGGCTCAGCTTTATGGATGTATTACCTCTTCTGTGCTAACAAGGGAATAGGGATCATCATTTCAGTTGAAAACAGACATACAAGTGCAGAAAGACTATATATATGCAATTTTATACAGTCATTTTCCTAACCAGGCCCCAAATGTCATCTTCATAAATCACTTGCTAATATGGAAAGGATAAGAACTTTTGAACATTTTAGGGTCCTGATGTGACCATTAATTGAGATACCCAGATTACAGACACAGCCACCTCTACCTGAGCACAGCACTTGTAGCGAACAAATGGGGAGAAGGAATTATACATATTGTAAAGTTATAGAGTGCAAAAGAATTCTTCAAGGAATACCACATCCTGAGCCTTAGACAAGGAAATCCAGGCCAGGCATTGTGGAAAAAATTAATACATTTCAAGGCCAGGCAGAATTATGAGGATGATCAATCTGAATAATCCAAGGTGCACAAACTCAGCTGTATTTTCCAACAAAGTGGAGTAAGTGTGAGTCTGTCATGTAATCCAGCACCGAGGTGCAGGATTTGTGTAACAGACACCAAAGTCATCTGCATGAAAGGCTGACCAGGGCTTCACTTCAAAAGAGATTCAAAAGCAAGAAGAGAATTAAAACTTCAGGTCAGCATTTCCAAATTACTGACCATGACTCCAGGTGGGGAGAGCCACGCTGGTTAGTGTGCTCTGGCACAGCACGCAGCTCTACAAATCCCAGTGCACAGGGCAGACAGGCATTAGAGGAAGGCAATGGTCCATAAAAGCATTGTGCTTTCACCAGCTAAGGGTTTCTGCCCACCATTATAGCCCCCTCAGATGCAACCAGTCCTAGAGTCACTCTTTGCTTACATCTGGGCAAAATTTACTCACAAAGTGTGTTTTCCCAGCAAAGTTGCAGGGCACACTCATGTTGACAACATCCCCAAGCAACTTAGCAAGCTACGCCTCATGAGAAGCCTTCTGGAAGGTGCTTCAAGTTGAGCTGGTAGAAATTTGGGCACAGGACATAGGACTGCATGGCTTGAAACCTAGGAGGCCAGGAAGGAGCAGCATTCTTCAGCACAAATGCAAAGCTTTGGCCATGAAAAATGGCTTGACAAGAGAATGTTGAACAGGAGGGCATTTGAGCTGGTGTCTGTAAGAAGAAAATCAGAAGACCCTTCTTTTTTAGTAGAGAAACATTATTCCTAACATCTATATTCTTGCATAATTACTTTTGTTAAACATAGGTCCATGCTCTTCTGAAGATACAACCCAAGAAGGCTTATATGGCATCTTATATGGCATCACTAATAACATCTTAGTTATTAGTAGCTACTTTTTGCTCAGCTCTCAGAGGTGTCCTGGGGCTAAATAATTAAAACATGTTTATTGGATCTGAATAAAGCCTCATGGGTCACTCAACCATGACGCAAAACTCAATGGGAGTGGAGGTTAGCCTAGTGCCATTTCTGACAAATGTCTTTGAAGGCAGAGTTGCAGTTTATTATATTAATGAACTCCGCCAGACTGATCCTCCAAGAGCCTGTAAATGCATATTTCATTCTTAGGCTAAGACTTTTGCCATCTGCTAAGGGCTTTTGAGCTTTTCTCTTGATCTTCCCCACCCTGGGATGAAAATGTTCACATTGGTCTTGCTTCTTTTCATCTGTCTGATGTTGTCACTCGAAGAAACTGATACCTTCCTATATTCAACTCTTGGCAGGCTGGTTTGCTGCTTCTGTCTTTGTGTTTCCTTAAGGAAGAAGAATAAGAATGTAAGTCACATTTAGCACAGGTACAATCCCGCAAGAAAGGGAGTGCTGGTTCTTGAAGGAGGTGCTGTGTTGTTCCCATCGCTTTGAGGCCTCCTTGGGGCCACTCTTCACATTGATACTGTGGATTGAATTGGAAGCAAAAGCCCCATTGTGCTGTGCAGGAAGGCACATCATGTCTGTGCTGGAGAACATTTTGCAGGTGTGATTCTGTAGGAATCCATCCAGATTCTCAAACTGGTTTTCTAACATCAGAACAATGAACCATGTACTTGGATAAGTTGGAAAACATGGTATTGTAGCCCTGACAAAATTAGACGCCAAATTGCTTCAGAGTTAAACACAAACTTGAATGCTGGCATGGCTCAAATGTTTCTAGGAATAAACCACATAGTCAGTGTAGCTCTGTTTTCTCAATCAAGATGTTCTTAAAACAACCTCAGGTGTGGAAAAGGCAGCCAAATCAACAACTCCTTATTCTTGGAGAAATGGTAAAGACACAAGGAAACTGAAACACTTGGAACTGCAAGCTGAAATACCACACGTGTAATATGGTAATGTCTCCAACCTTACATGCGTGTTTTCTGTATAGACCTAGGGTCACCTTTGGATGCATCAGGACACCAGTATAGCCAATACCCCAGTCATCAGTTCTTAGGCTTGTGTAAGAAGCCGTTGGGTTGCCATTGAGATATACACTAGTCTGTTCACTCGTGCATCTCTAAGCATTTTACCCGCATTCATTAATTAAATCTCAGTGAAGCCTCTTGCTCCGCTGATCTGTGAGTACCTCCAGTTGATGGAGAAGAAAGATGCACTGGCAAGTTCAGTCACTTGGCTGAGCTACCCCAGCCAGCTGCAGCTCTGGAACCCAGACTCCCAGTCCTTCCTGATAAACCTTAGTGCTTCCTTGTGGACGCTTCCCATTTCAAAAAAAGAGCAATGTAAGGTGTGTGAACAAGTCTGCCTGCAACACAGATACTGCAGGAGAGATCTCATGGTCCCAGAGCAATGTAGCTGAAGTGCTTTGATTGGAGGAGTGTTTGCCACCAAGGATATACTCAAACTTTGTCAAAGAGCACGGATAAGCCAGATGCCAGCCCTTTTCTTCTTGTTGCCAGTTCAAACGTTAATCACATGGAGGCTCCTGATTTATAGCAAGTTCATGCCACCACTCTTGTGAGCTGGAAGTGAGAACGGCTGTGTGAAGCCCCAGATGCCACCATAGAGTGCAGGACACACGGTGTGAAAGTGTCTCTTAACGATACAGTCCCCATAGCCATACGGGAAGCGGCTGACACCACCACCCCCTAACAAGGGGAGTTTGCACAAAGAGTAAACATGAGCACGTGGGCTAAGGCTGACAAAATACTAGTCAGAGATGAGCTGCAGCCCCAGAATTTTTCTCCAAGTCCAAATTTTTCCAAAGCTCAGGAGCATTTGTTCGGCTGTTGTTCAGCCTGTTGGAGACAGAGGATCTCATAAAAACATATCGTCTGCTGCTTTAGTTTGTAGTGCCTAATCCAAACACCTACAATGAGCACATGGCACTCAACATCTTCCTTTTCTCCCCCATTGTCGTCACACGTTCTCACCGACTTACTTGAGTTAGTATCGTGTTTAGGGAAACTTTGCAGACACTTGTCAGCTTTGCCAGGAAACAGTATCTTCATCCCAGTTTGTCCTGAAGATAGTCTAGGAGTCTATGTGTTTGTCTGTGCTATAGGAACTACCCTTTGCTAATCATCCCCCTTCTTGACCCCAGCGTTAAGACAAAAGAGAAAGGGAGAAATAAATGCCACCAAGTCTCAGTTGTGGGTGAGTAACAGCTGGGTGTTTTATCCCTCTGCTACTAAAGCCTCCTGGTGGTGCAGAGACATCCATCTGAGCTCAATCAGAGGACACCACCTTGCTCCTTACATCTGATGCCATGCAAATTGAATTATATGATTTTCCAGGGCCAGGTCAAAAGTCATTGGCAAGATCCCACTGTATCCCATATAAAAATAAGTCCTCTGAGGCCCAGAAGTGCTAGGGAGCATAAGGAAGGACAGGTGAGAAGCTCTACATAGAGTCTTCCACATCTGCTAAGACAGGTGTTGATCATCACTGGAAGGGCCACGCAGTTCAGTGCAGGCTCTGTGCAGGCGCTTCTCCGTTGTGCTCCCAGGGCATCCCATAGCTACCTCAATTTTTGGCAATATGTGATTATCACACACACACACACAGACAAAGGAAAAATGCCAACATTTACTTTCATTTCTTCTTCTCTTATCCATGTCTCCCTCTTAGCTGGTAAGTCCTGCACAGCCTCTGTTTTGCCATGTATAGCAGTAGTGTGTGAATAATAAATACCAATGACATGCTTTCAGCCAGCAAATAAACCCCATATGTGTCCTCAAGTCTCTCTTTTCTCCTGAAGAATTCACGCAAACATTGGTTCCAGAGACTGTTATAATCCTGTTTGCTTGTCAATGCTTGGAGTGAGCATGTAATTACAGTTCCACTGTAAGATACTTAACATGTAATTCAATGGCAAAGAGCTGCCACGTTATTATAGTCTTCTAACTTTGGATTTACGCCCTGAAACCTAAATTAGTCCCAACAATTTCTGTGCAGAGGAGGATAATTTAATGCAAACATTATCAAGCACACCAAAGAGCAAATTTCACCAAGACAAGAGACAACAGAAGCAAATAATTTTATTTTTTTTTAAGCTTTCTTTGACTCCACAGTTTTCTTGGACTTGGATCTTCCTAGGTAGATAGGCAAAGGATTTCTGTTTGAGTTGGGTGCAAAAGTTAAATGAAAAATATCAGTGGCAACCAAAGAAACCTTAGAAATCAATTTTGTCTTTGGAGACAGACATAAAACTTCTGGGACACATCTCTTACAGTGATACTTAGTGGTGCCACTTGGATGTCAATACTAAGCTAAAAGATGAAGAAAGTTATAGGAGTCTCTGGCCTTTGCTCACTTATTCACCCCAGTGCAGCTATGTCTCTAGGATCTGTTGTTAAGCTACTGCCTGTCATACCATCATCATCAACAACATTAATTGGGCCCTGCCTTTAAAATAATCCATCCTCAGCACCGCAACACTTAGCACTCCTACGGGCCTGTTCATACAAGACTCTCAGAGGGCTTTACATGTTCTGACTGCTTAAGCAATACAATGTGCCCAAGAATTTGGTCAGAGGCACAAAGAGGGTAGCTCTCTTTGCCACAGTAAAGCTACACACTTGCCCATGGTCACAGCCAAGTCTGCTCGAGGAACAGAGAGGGAGGACTCCAGCTCTTGGCTGCCTTCACTTTCTCCATGCCCAGACCAATATTTTGATATGAGCCTCAGTTTCCCTTTTGTAAAAGGAGCTTTGGACTTTCAATCTTCCCAAGGTCAGAGTGACACCAGCCATGGGACCCCTCTGTAGCAACAGAGTTACTTGCGGCAGTGGAGACACCTGGATCTCCTTCACCGCCTTTCAGCAAGGTTGCCCTTCTGGAGCCGTTCCCTGACTCCTGAAGCTCCTTGCCAGCCCTTTCGGTATGAACATAATGCAGGCAGTTTTGTTACGAGGCGTAGAGGCAACAACTAGGCTAAGAGTCCACAGGAGTCATGTGAAAGCGGGCAGAGAGTCCCCAAAGCTCAGAGGAAGGAGAGCAGAGGAATGCAAGCGCGGGGAGCACCTGGGACCCCGGGCTGCCAGCAAGGCCAGGTGTGCACCGCACAGGCGGGGGGACCGTGACTGTGAGCCGGCGATGACAGCTCAGGGTCCCTAATACATTAGTTCCTGGGGTCTCACGTGCATCTGCTGGAGGGTTTGAGATTTGCCGTGGTCCGAGGGGATAATTAAGCAGGTGGGCTGCTGGCTGTCCAGCACGCCTGCCAAATTCAGGCCTGCTGGAAGTGGGTGTAACCCTATGGAAATCATGCAGGCATGTGGATGTATGTGCAATATCCTCACCCATGCATGCATACAAACACATGGGGGAGAGGGAAGAGGTGAGTGCCGCACTGGCTTAGACACATTTGCAGAAGCAGAAGACAACCCCAGGAAGAGAGAAGTGTGATCTGTAATGCAAAATTGATCACCTGAGAGCCACCACATACCCCTTGGAAAATATCTGGCAGTTTAGCTCTCCTTTTGGCAGCTCTCCACTTTTTTTTTAGGGAGAGCTCTCTGATGGGCCGCCAGAATAGCCAGGTTCATACAGCGGTTACATTGTGCCATCTTCTGGTTAAAGGATGTGGGAGAGGGAGAGGACTCCAGAGTCCTGCTTAACTCCATCACAGAAGAAAAGCTTTTCTTGTATGCTTTCAACAGTTGAGATCTGGAGGTGCTCAGGCAGGTTGGCTGTTGTGGTGTAACAGCGTTACCTGCAGAAATGAACCGCAAGCACAAGGCACAGTTTGCAAGGATCACAGGCCCATAGGAGCTGCCAAACAGAGCCCTGGTCTGCCAAGCCTGTTGTTCTTGCTGCCCGGAGAAATGGTGCTTCAGCATACCTCTTCAACATGACATTGAGATACCCCTATATCCATTTGGCCAGCTGTGTGGCTATGAACCACCTGTAGGTGATGAACAAAGCCACAGGAAAGTGAAAAAGAAAGTAGACTCAGCAGGGTCCTCAGAGACAAAACATGTTCATGTCTCTACTAAGGAGGATCATAAATATCTATAAATGCATGAGGACACATGTTCAGAACAGCTGCCAATTACTCATCTGGATCATGAATATGAGGAACTGGATGTTCCCAACCCACCCTTTGCTGCAGAAAAATGAAGATACACAACTGCAAAGGGATATGTGATCTTGGAAAGAGCTCTTCGTGGAGAAATAACTGGTCTGAATGTGCAAGCCTACACTTGATGCAAAAAAATATTAACTGACAGATCCTCTTGTTTTTCAGCAGCACAGTTTATAGTCCAAGTTTTAAAACATGGCCTCTGAAAGTAGAGCGATTTCCAGCACTGCCACATCACGCCCAACTCTGAGCTCACTTGCGCCAAGGTAGCTCCCTTGATTTCAACAGCAACATTTCTCCACCTACCAGGATCATTTCGCAGAAGTAGGTGTGCAGGATGATGGGTTCAAAAGGAGCTAATTAGGCACAGATTAGACAGACAAATTAGAAACAACGACTTCACTAAGTACTGGTTAAGCAAACACAGCTTCAGGGAAGATCCGTGCTAGGGATTGTCATCAGCAGTAGTACTGTGAGCTGGATGAATGAGGTGCACGGCGGTCCCCACCAAAACGTTGGCATGTAATGATGTTGCTACAGGAAACAGTATGAAAGGATGAAATCATCTCCTGTTCCAACGAAGGGGAAATAGCTACTGCATTTCAGACGCCGCAGAATATGGGACCTGACAGACCGGTGGTTGCAAGTGTTTACCATCCTAGTAATATTTAATTATAAGGCTGTAATGAGCACTGCAAATGTCTTTAGTCTCAAAATGTCTTTTTATAGTGCTCTGCAATTTCAAGTAAATCAGGATCGTTACGAAAGCAGCCTGATGATCTTACACACAGGTATCAGCCGGCACTGAAGGTACTGGTTTGTTCTTAGCTTAAACTAAAGCAGGAGAAGCAGAGACAGAGAGTTCTACAAGATTTAGATGACTTCAGCCTATTCAGACCACTTTATAAGCTGCCTATACTTCCTAACGTGCCGGGTAACTCCTTGCACACATCTGTCATCAGGCAGAGATACAGGAATATGTCCAGATTTTGAAGTAATTCAGTAGGCCTGTACCCTCCATGACCTGGCAGACGAGCAATCAGGAGCTTGGGTTGTGCCATGCTACAGTCCGGCGGTGCGTGATGTCTCTGTGCGTTACGTGGACAGTGGGACTACACTTACTGAAAGTGAGCTCTTCGCTTAGGCTTACATCAGGATCACCTACAGTAGAAGAAGGATTCTGGACCTGAAGTTGGAGGCTCAGTGGGTTGAACTGAGAACTGAAGCGTATAACCATCTCATGGCAAGGCATAGCTTTGCTAGCATCTGACCACTGCTGTTATCTAGTCATCTTCCAAGAATGAGTAAGTCCCTCCCTACAGTTGCATCATTGCTTGAACACGTTAGTAATAAAATATGAAGTGTTCATCCTGCCTATAAGCATACTAAACATCAGTCCTCCTTATGCATCAGCTTCTAAACCTTGCAGCATTTTTCTTTTGGTAATTTCTATGCCTACATTTCTTAGATTGTAGGGGCCAAGACTGATTGAAATATTCAGTATGGGATCTTTCAGGGCTGCGAGGTTGTGGGCTTCTGAGAGCAGCAATCTGGACTTATTTTCATTTCATTATTTACTGCAACTTTCAAATTTGCTTTGAACTAATTTTTCCGTCAGATCTGCTCCTGAGTTGCTGTTCATTCATCGCTGCCACAGTTTTCCTCCTCTCCACTCCAGTTTGGCTCTGTCCCCCTCCACTTTTGGCATCACAAGCTGACAGTTAAAGTTTTCTGCCAGGTCATCAGCACTGACAAACGCACCCGCCCTCGGTGTATTTTGCAGGATCTCATAACCCATGGCTTCCCTCTCCCTCCCTGGAGGACAATCCCGCTTCACCCCCTGTCTTGGACAAGCCACCCTCCATCAGGAGTTTTTGACCCGTCCCTCCCTTTGCACTTTTGCTGCTTCTCACCTGCAATACTCCAGCATTTCACCGCAGGGGGGTCCCTGCCACCAGACCCCCATTCCCCATCCCTGGCTATTCTGCCTGCTCTTGGCATTCCTGTGTCCGGCCCTGGCTGCAGGCATCTCAGATGGTGCCCACAGGCCACAAATCTCCCTGTTACCCTCTGGGACCAAGAGAAGGAGCAAGTCCCCAGATGACCGGGAACTGCCCTGGTCTTGAAGGCGTGAAATAAGAGTCACCTCCACTACTGACCTCCTTGGCACCCTGCTGCGCCCCGGGGAGCTCACCAATAGCAACATCGCTCCGCTCCTGGGTAAATATAGTCTGAGCAAGTGTATTTTTAACCACTTAATATTTTTATCCAGTTTCTAGCACAACACAATATCAAATACCCTGCTGAATCCCAAATACGTTATGGCTGCGCTAGATTCGCTGCATCTACTAAATCAGGAAGGCAATTAGACATTTGTTCGGGACGATCTATTTTTAATATGCCCATGTTGTTTGCAGGCTATTGGATGCTTTTCTGCCAAATGTTGTTACACAAACTCTTTCAACACACTGTGAAGTCTGAACACTTCCCCAAAACAGAGAACAAGTTAATAGTACAAAAGACACCAAGACCTGGTTTCGTGGTCTTCTTACAGACAGGTAACATATTCTCTTGCTGCCAGTCTTCAGATGACTCTGACCTGGAGATTTATTGACTTAATTTTAACTGGCAGGGCTTTTTCTCACTAGATGCCTGATCCAGCAGCTCTCGTGTTGTCCAGTTCCCATTGATGGCAGAGAGAATCGGGGCTGATCGAGGGTTAGAGGACACAGCCCTGGCTTCTTTCAGCTCCCCTGGGTGCATTTCATCTGTTGATTTATGTGAGAGAAAGTCACTTTGCCTTGGTGGAGAAACAAAAACACCCAATTAAAAAAAAAAAAAAAAAAAGGCAACTGAAGACACAACAGTCATGTCATTATTGAAATGTGCTCCTCACTTCAGAAACAACAGTCTGTGCTCAAACAAAGTGATAAGAGGGGACAGAGATTAAGCCAAAATAAACCTCCTTATCTTAAAAAAAATTCAGTTTCCTAAAGCCAACCTGGATCTGATCTGTGTGAACAACAAGAGAAAGTGCAAGAAAGCTGAGATATTTCTTAAAATAATATTACTGTAGGACCCAACAAAAAAAGTACACTGTGCTCATGGGACAAAAGTTATTTACAATTAGCACTGACACTATGCCCATGAGAGGTCAGATGGAGAGCAGAGCACTGACCTTTCTGCATCTTGCACGTTTAATTTACAAACATAAGCAACAATCCTGTGGGGAGACACCTTGGCTGGACATCAAACTCCAAGCGGTTCTCATTGTCTGTGAACTTCCCTTTAAAAGCAACAGGACTCCTCCCAGCACGTAAGGTTAGAGGCCTTTGGTTAAAAACTGTGTATTGGACTGATTTCATGAATTCCAGTGAGGCAAGAGGGATGATTCCCAGTGTGTGGCACTGAGAAAGGAGCTTCGTTTCGAGCCCTGGCCCTGCAACAGACTTCTTGGCTACCTTTCCCCACCAAATTTACCTTCCTCTTTTAATCCCATTCCATGAGGTTGGGTTGAAATAAAAAGTAAATATCGAGTATATTCTTTGTGAAGGTTATAAATCCCTCTTGAACACCCTCAGGTGCTGTAAACAGGTATAACACAGAAAACAGCAGTTTAGGCTCAATAACGTCACTCACTGTATGGCAGGGGAGATGGCCCACACCGTGCCTTGAACTCATTCCCCTCTAGTCCCCCGATCCAACCCAGTAGAGGTCGACCAGAGGGCTAAACCGTGTCTTCCCTGCACAGTGCAAACTCCTCCAGTGTTGGACACAAATGCGTCTGCTCCAACCCCTCTACCCGGCTACAGCACACAGATCAGCCCTGGGTTGGGGCATCCCCTCCTCTCTCCTGCCTTGCTGGGAATTGTCACTTAAGATTTGCTTTACTTACCTGTTGTGCAGATTACTTTCCTTTATGCACAAAATATAAATGTCCAGGGGGACACACATTATTATTATTATCCACACAGCACCAGCAGTGGACAAATTGACATCTCCGTATGGTAAACATAGGGCTATGGACGTGCCCAAAGGGCTGACAGTCCAATGCAAGCCCACAGGAACCAAGTCCATCACTGAGCTCAGACCAAGAAAAGCCTGTGACTTTTCCAAGTATTTTGCAGAGGGAGGAGGTCTTCAGGGACACTGTATCCCAGCACGGCAGAGCAGAAATAACACTTCAGGTGTGCCCACTCTGCCCGAGCACCTTCTGGAGCCAGATCTAACAGCGTTATTCCCCACTAAAGCCCATGTCTGACCTGTATGGGTGCTGGAAGAAATCCAGCGCCAACATCAAATCGTCCATGAAGGGAAGGCACTAAAGAAGCAAAGCATCCACTGGGAAAGGATGTTTCTCCTTTTCTGACTTGCAGAGAGTCTCTCAACACTGTTTCAATCATATGACACACTCAGCAGTAATGCGGCCTGAATTGTTGCTCCTCAGGGGTCTGTCTGCCAAGAAAACTGAGGAATGACTCATGTCATGGCATTGGGAGCGAGGGGAGGGCAGGACTGGGAGGTGACTAATGATTCAAAAGCACAGTGCTTTACTTCCAAGGGAGGACGAGCCAGTCCTATGCATGATGCAGGAAAAGGGCCTTGCAGCATATTGGGACAATGGAGCAGAGCAACGGGTATGTGATCGGTGGAGGAATGCATCCCTGTCCTAAGGCAGAGACAGCATTGCCATGAAGATGCAAATGATACACATCTGATCCACCACAGACGGGGACACTCAGCAGGTATGGATGATTCGAAGCTGAATCAGATCAGTGAAAAATAGATGAGGGCGGTTTGGTGGCAACCTGAAATGAGGTTTGGAGGTTTCTGCTGAATTTCTTCCTAAATCACAGGAAAGGCTCAGTGGGGACACTCAAGAAAAAGGCCATGATGTCCCTTCCTCAGTCAGAGAAGAAAAATTGTTATACCTGTGTTGTATTCTCTCCCCATGGAGATGCACTGTGGTCCATGCAATATCTGCATTGGAGAGACACAAATCTGCTCTAATGTTTTTTGGGGGGAGATGCACTCAATGGACCCTTGATAGCAGGCTGCACAAGGGGGATAATACATCTCTTTTGCTTCCCCAAATATTTGCTTTCCAACCACGACTTTAGGCATAACAAACCACACATTTATAGAGCCCAAGTGGCCTGTCTTTTGCACTTCTTGCTGCTTAACAAATCACATGGAAAAAAGGTGTACCTCCTTTCCCATACCCTGTCCAAAGGAGAGAGAGAAATAGGGGGAGATGGAAAACTGTTATATAAGCAGCGGCACCTTGTTACATCTCTGCTCCTCTGCTTTCTTGCATATCTTTGTCCATAAAAGTCCCATCCCGCTGTACACACTAACCTCCTTCAACCCAGGCTGGCCATCTCGCAGGAGGCAACGGCACCTCGGGAGCCAGGAAGAACCATGTGAATTTTAGGGCAACATGGGCAAGTTCTGGAGAAATCATACCCAAAGAGGCAGTTCTGCCTTGAAACTAAAATAGATTACGTGGCTGTGCCTACGCGACACTTGACACTGCCGAAAGGAGTGTGGAGTGGGAAAATAAAACACCCCACCACCACCGCTCAGGTTGCTGCCAGCACCAAGCATATCCAACTGCTAAAATGGAGACAGCTCGCCAGCTACGGGGCACTGAGTTGCCCCTCGTTGCTGGCAGGCATCAGGAGAAGCAAGAGGGGCAGGTTGCCCGGTGGTTACGGGGCTGAGAAGTGGCTGAGCATCGGCCCGTCTGGGCACAGGGCTGGTGCGCAGAGGCTGGGGCTGGCTCCTGGCGCAACTACAGCATGGATGGGGTTTGCATTTGGCAGGGGGTGGAGGGGTTGCTGTGCCACTGCGTCAGGGCCAGCTGCTGAGACGATGTCTGGACCCAGGCACTGATTAGAAATTATCCCAGACAGAGCAGGGCGAGGGCAAGGGGGGAGAAGTGAGTGATGGATTAACCCATTTCGAGTCACACTCTCCCTATAAAGAGCAGAGTACTTTCTGCTCCGACGCTGAGTTACGCTAACAGGCATTGCTGAGACAGGGCCTGGGCGAGATTTATTTATCTTGAATCCCTTTAAACATTTCAACACCCTGTGGCTGTGCACCCAGCAAGCCTGTGAAACCACATGCCTCGCAGTTCCTACCCTCTCCCCGCTCTTCCCTCCTGGTTGTTTCACTCCCTCCTTGCTGCAAGCCAGATTGCTTGTCAAAATTAAAAATTAAGCCAGAGGAGGCACGCACTTGGCTTTCCCCTATGCCCATCTGGTAGGGTCCTGATCCTGCCTGCGGATGGTGGGACCTCTCATAAGCACATAATCAGTGCTAAAAGACCCCATGACGTCTTTTTTTTCTTTAAGGTCCAAGGTAATATGGATACCAGGCAGCAGCACAGCATGGGTCGCTCCCTTGAAATTGTGTTAACTTTGGAGTGCCTCATGCCGCACACAGGGTGAGGCTTCGCGTGTCCTGGGAGGAGCTCTTACATCTGCAATCCATCACCCACAGACCCGTCTGAGGAGCTGAGGCGATACAGCCCATTTATTAACATCTCCATCCTGCTGACTAATGAAACATAGCGGGGATGGTTTATGGGCTAGCCCTGAATCACACAGGAGCCTGGCACCTGTGTTTGGAGGATGCACTGAAAACGCCAGGGCCCTCTGCATGAACAGGGAGATGGTACTTACGTGTAAACTGCTCCACCGACTTCATGAGACTTGCAAAAACGGAAAAGGACAGTAGTTTATCCCAAAGACTTCCTTGCAAAAGGAAGAGCCAAAGCACACAGATTTGCCCCACTCTTGCACTCCTGGATGAATTTTTCTTGCTGATGAACCTGAGTTGAAGGGCTTGCAGCTCAGCCTTACCCTTCTAAGCTGCCCTCTATTCAAAAAGCATTTTCCCCCACCCCCACCTCCAAAAACATTCACCACCCATCAAGGCAAGAAATCCTTGGCAAGACAGGTTGGCACTTCAGGCCCCGTCCTCCCAAGCATCCTCAGTACCTTCGCTGCATGGCACACTCCTCTTGCCACACCACCTGGTAAATGCTGTGCTTCGCTGTCATGCTGTTTCTACCATTACAATATTCTAGCACCATTTAGAACAATTTCATCCAAAGATCTCAAAGTACTGTACAAGGTTTAGTTAATTAAGCCACTGAAGTATTATTACATCTCTCTTATGGAAGAGAAAGCCAAGCAAAGATGTTAAATGACTTGCCAAACGTAATATGAGTCAGTAGCTAAGTTGGGAAAAGAACCCAGGAGTCTTGACTCTTAACCCATGGCTGTAAACCATTTTTCTCTATAAAACAGAAATTAAGCAAGCAGAGGGGTAGCAGCACGGCTTTTCCTTTCACTCGAGCTGCCTTATAATTAGGAGAGCGAGAAGAATATTGGTTCCTAATTTTAGAACTTGGTACATTTGTTTGAAATAGACTGTGTGGAAGTTTTGGGGGAAGATTTTTGTAATTGTCATATGGCTGTTATATTTAAAGAAGGTATTGTGCTATCAGGAGTTACGGGCTCGCTGCAGAAATGAGCTCTGTGTTATCTAGGGGGTCAGAGCAGATTATTGAAGCATCACTTCAAAACAGTCTGACCAATGTGTGATATCTTCCTGGTAACTAAATGCATGAAAACCACCAGAACAAGTTACCGTTTGTCCTCTCTATTACCAAAGAGACAAAAAAGGAAACATAAAGGTGATTTCTCTTGCAGAAAAGGCCTCCTCTTCCTCCAGCCCAGCCCAGGGTCTGCAAGTGGAACTGCTCCAAGTCTAAAGATAAACACAGTGATAGCAAGGGCATTTCCACAAGGAGGCCAAGGAATTTGAAAGAGGAAGGAGTAACTGGGACCCCAATGAGCCATTTGCCTGTATCCTGCTGTCCATAAGTTTTATAAATTATGGGGGAAAAAATGGTGTGCGTAACTGAAAGTTGCCCCCAGGCACCAATAATTTGTCTGACCTGCATTTAGACAACCAATCCGCTCAGCTCTAACTAGCCTTGGCAGCCTTGCGCGGGTCATATTTTTACATGGATGAACTGTTCTTCAACAATTTCCTCCAGTGTGCTAGCAGCACAAACAGGCTTTTCTTTTCAAGCAGGTATGTGTGCCTTCTTTTTCCAGTTATTTCTTTGCTCACACACGTGGTTCATGTGGCCATTTGCAAAGAAAAAACACCCAGCCCCCTCGCTCTTTCCTGCTAGCAGGGTTGCTACAAGCCCTGTTGTGGTTATATGGGGCAGGGATGGAGGTTGCCTTGGGTTTGGACTCCCCTGTTTTAGGAGGCAACAGCATCACCTTTTTCTTCCATTTTTCCAAGTCCTGTTCCTATCTTTCTCTAACATTTGCCTGCAGTATCATGTTTTATTACTCAAGAAGCATACTTACGCTCATAGTGACAGCCAGAATTTCCAGTTGCAAAATTCCCATTGCTTTCTGGGGTAATTCTGAGTCTGAATTAGACATCCAGAAGAAATCACTGCGAAGAAGGGGGGAGAGCTGGGAAAGCTGTGCCATCACCTCTCTAAATCCAGTCATCCTATGAGTTTGCTTGCCATGGCCAAAGCCCTGTAGCCCCTTAGGTCTGTGGGAATGAAGATACGGTGAGAAAAGCATTAAGAAAAGAAAGCAGATGACAAGGGCACCATCAGAGATACACAGATATACAAAAATATATGTATTTACCCTTTCTGAGAAGGAATTCATCATATGCACCAAAAGCCACATGACCTCGGGGTGTTAACGCAGGATTTAGGGCCTTGTAGGAATTTGCCCTTGCTCTTTATTTTGCGCCAAGTAGGATCGTGCCTGTATGAACTGAACGCATCCAGTGGTTTCCCTCAGACATTTTGATGATGGATTGCTGGCATCACTTGTTTTCTTCTGAAGGCAATTCATTTATCAGAGACAATTACTCAACTGATAAGTTCAGTGTGTTCAGCTGTTCGTGGCTACACAGCAGCTACAGGCCAATAAATATGAGCTGCAATTAGCCTGATTAATGATTTCAGATCACTAAACTGCAGCTTTGTTTAAGATAAGGCTCTAATAAGCTTTTCTGCTGAATCTGGCAAGTTTACCGGCGTCGCTGACACTACCTTCATTGTCAGCGCCCCAAGCCCAGCAGCTCCTTCAGCCTGACTTTGTGATAAAGCGAGTCCCGCTCCTCGGGACCTCTGAAGAGCTCAGCAGGTGTTTGGCGGGCGGCATACAGCGACGGGGAACCCCCTTCCATCTGCCACATAGCAAAGCGCTAAGGAAATTGTTTCCAAATGTCCCTTAATTTAGAAGTTTACTTCTCCCCCCGGCCCCCCACCCCCCCAGCCTCCTGTTTTACTCCTCGGAGCTGCTGACCTTCACCTCTGCTGCCATCCTTCAGCCACCAGGCAAATCCTGACGCTGAGCCAGCCACGAGTGTCTCAGAGCATGGAGCAACGAGCCAAGGCAAGGGAAAATACAAGAGCCAAAGTATTCTGAGCAGACTCTTTAGCAATGAAGAACAGGTTTTAAGAGGACCGCATTTTATTTAACATGTTGGCAGGCACTAACATTGCTATGGTGAGACTTGCAGAGAGCACGGAGCTGCACGTACTGGTAGCAATCCCTTCAGATGGGATGGCATTTGTGTTTCATTCATTTTCTTGTTGTAAAAAACATGAGCATGAACGCATGTGTGCATATACGTGTACCTACATGCTCTTCTGCTGCTGCCCTCTGCTAAAGAAAGAAACGTCGTTGATTTTTGTGCCACAAGCCCAGACTGGTAAGGACCGTGCTTGTGGAGCACAAATTTCAGAGTTACAAGTCCTGCTAAGCTCCAAGCATGGGCTTGAATGGGCCGTGAAATCACCTGAGGTTCACCACACTACACCTAATGCGCTTTATGCAGGCCCAGTCCCACCTCCTGCTCCTCCCAGTGAAGACATTTTCAGGCTGAAGAAAAACTTCAGGGCATTGCAGACCTCTGGAAATTTTATTTCAGTGACCTGGGGAATGATGCAATTGTCATTTTGCTTTAGATGGACATCAGGTGAAATTCAGACCATCACTACTAGATGTTCCAGCTATAACGTAGGCACTTGCCTCAACCAGCTCACTTGGGGTCAGTAAGCGGGGTGTCCTCCCCTAGCTGAGGGAGAGAAACAGGCCATTTGCTGCTGGTTTCCGTGCTAAAGGTAACGTTACACACAGGGAAACAACTGCTCTCCCAGCCCTTTCTCAAGTTTAGGTGCTAAATTAGCGCTGCAGCTATTTCAACCCAAGTTCTCAGGTCCCCTTCCAAGGAAGAAATGTTGGGAGAAGGCATCCACCTTGTGACTAAGGGTCCTGCAGCTGCAGCATTTGCTTGTGCAGTGCAAGATGTCTTGGGTTCAGCTCCTGCATCAGTATGGGGAAGAACAACGCAGCAATGGTTGCATTTCACCTCTGCACCTTGAATCTGGATCTCTACATGGCCAGAAGGAGCAGGGAGGAGAGCCATGGAGCATACAGCAGCCACAGCCAAGAGGAGGAGGTCGTTCTTGCTCACCCCACTCCCAGGGCCCTTCATGCATTTTACATGACACTTTAGAGGAAAATACGCTGCAGCTGTTAATTTTATGGCCCCCTCGTTGCTTGAGTTTACCCTGAGAATCCATTTAAAAAATAGCATAAACATTTGGAAATCAATACATTTCCCTGGGAGGTTTTCTTCCTAATGACAAGTAACAAGTATATTTTACTAGCTTAATTAGTATTGCTTTCTCCCATACCAGCAATGCAGTACAACCAAACACTGAACTGTTTACCCAGATGTCCCCAGGGTCTCAATAAAGGCAAAAAAACCCCAAAACAAACCCACCCCAAACTGTAGGCACACAGGGCTGTGTACTCAGGGACCTGGTCATGCTCATTTTGCAACCAAGCCCAGGCCAGGAAGGCTGTAAGGAACCCTCCTGGAGGACCCTTCATCCTGGGAGCCATCCACTCACTGGCTGGTCTGAAGGGCTGAGAAAGGCCGACAAGAAAGGAGGAGAAAAGGAAAAGAGGAATTGTTGATCCAGAAATTTGATACAGCCCACGCATTCATCTGATCTTTGTTTTAGAAAGAAGGGAGATTTTGGTGCATTTTTTTCGTGGTCTGTGGCTGCTTCATTACATCATGAAAAGGAAATATGCCTGTCAGAAACTTCACCTATAACTTTGGGATTGGTTCGGATGAAATCTGCACAGACCTCTGGGTTCACCTTACTGGAGAGATTTATCTACTGAATCCAAACTGGAAATCAAGTGTCTTCCAGCAAGAACTTAACGATGTGATTATAACTCTAGGATTACCATGAGAATGCCCCAGAAGTGAGACGTGAGAAATCCTGGAAAGTGTTGAGGACCATAAAGCCTTAATCCAGAATTTCAGTCCCTTCTCAAGGCTGCATATCTGTTGATTTCAAAATTTCCCAGATTTCCCCAAGAACACCTTTCCTCGGGGTGATGCTGGCACATGGATACCCTGAGAACCCAGACACATGCTAAGAGGTTGGAAAAGGATATTTTTATTTTCCACAGATCTTGAAAAGAAAGTCTGTGTCCAGTTCCAGGTTCCTATGGGTAAGTGAGCCTTGGAATTCATTTGCTAAAAACTCACGTTCTGCTCCTACAGGAAATCATTAGCAAACTGCTTGGAGCTGGTCAAATCTTAAATGGAGCTGCCTTTTAAGGTGAAGACCATATATAGTTTTAGATCCCGCAGAAAATCTGCTAGGCATATGCTGTAGTAAAGGGAAACAAAATTCAAAACTACTACTGTATCTCAGGGAAAAATAGCAAAGGAACACAGGTTACATTGAAGGCTGGGTCAAAAGTATGAGGGTAATGTTGTCATGACATCAGTGTTACAAGATCCTACAGTAGTGACATTGGGGGAGTTATTTCTAATGTACATTGAGACACTTGTGCTCAAAAAGTGGCCAAGAGGCGAACAAAGCCAAATTGATGCACAGTGGCACATGGCCAAGTCCTGGCCTTGGCTACACCGCAGTAATTTCCAGCAGATCAGCTTTGTTCTCCCTGGAGCTACACCGGCTTCAGACCTGGAAAGGTAAAGGTGGACCTTCATCTGCGCCCTAAAAAGAATCAAAGCAGCAGGAAGCTGGACAAAGTGGGAGGATGAGATGAAAAGAGGAGGAAGACTTTGCTGAGATGAAAGACAGGAGCAGTGGCGGTCTGGAGAAGACACTTTATGAACCCATTTCCCCAGCCCAGTTTCTAGAAAGACATGGTTTTGGCACGTGTGCTATACTGCATCACTTGCCAGCCCAACTGGTATTTTAGCAGGCACGATGACAGCAATCCCCTACAAGAAGACAGTTATGCTGACACATACCTCATTGGCTGCAGCATGGTCAGGGGAAATAGCAAAGGTGACATCACGAGGTACTAAATGAAGTAGCTGAAGGGGTCTGAGCCTAAGGTGGAGAAGGGGAAGGCTACAGACAAAGTCACAGGTTGTGCTGTCAATGCAACCCATGCCAAACCCACCAGATCCAATGGTGGAAAGGACTGTTTGGCTCAGCACAGAGGGAGAACTGGTGTGAACAAGAGCAGGGAAGACTCAGCTGCCCATGGGCTGCACTGTGCCCACATGGAGGGAAAAGTCAGCAGACTGGACAGGGAAAGGAAAAATCCACCGGTATGAAAAGCCCTGTAGGAAGCCTTCCCTGAGGAAAGCTCTCCTGAAGGAAGGGCTGGTGGGTTAATAAGGGAATGATGAGGCTTTCACTATTTTGACCCAGATGCAGGGAGAGTCCAGACCCACAGCAACATAAAGGTCTAGCTTGAGGCTTGGGTTTCATGGATGGAGCATGACAGCTTCAGCCCAGCACTTGGAGGACTCATCACCAAAGCCATAAGCTAAGAAGAAAATTAGTTTTACCAACTGAAAATTTGTTTTACCGACTGCGTCAACTGAAAGAGAGAGTCTTTCCCAATCGCCTTGCTCCATAAAGAAAGTCCCCAAGCCTCAAAGCCCGTATAGTTTTTTTTCAGCAATTTGGTTTTTTTGGGAAAGGTGGAAATAATTGTGTCTTTAACTGAGCATTTACTTTTAGTAAGGCCCCATTTTCCCCTTGTTAAAAAAAAATAGCTTGAAAAACTTTGTGACCAAGGAGTGAACAGACCAATACAGTTTACTTTTAGTCCCGTTCACATCTTTGCTTTTCTCCTCTGGTCAGTGTAGGGGAGGATGGGAAAGCTGATGGTGAAGGGCCACCCTTCCTCCTGCGGTACCGTTATTCCCCGTTCAAGCAAGAGGTCTTTCACCTTTCCCAGGCACTTCATTCACATGAGTTTAAATAATAACATAAGCCCAGCGATTGGTCCAGCAATACCCCCTTGGTACAGGAGGCTGTTGAAGCTGCATTGAAAGTTTCTGATTCTGCAAATGTCAAGATCTCCCACAAAACTGGAGGGGGTGATGCAAAGAAGGAAGATTTCCCCATTCTCACATGGATGGGCAGATCCTGGCCGTGTTGTCGCCACCAGTTGGATCACACATGCCATCGAGCAATACCTTTGGTGAAGGGGGATGGGACCATAGACGGTCCCAATTATAACGACCAACAGGCAAGCGTGCAACAGGGGGATAACAAATGGCCACAAATATTTTTTACCGAGCAAGTGAGGGGGAGATGGGAGCCCCCCAGCCCCTCTGCTGGGCAGGGGAGGTTTATTTAATCTACCCGACCTCGGATCATTTCCTCCTTCAACAGCTGCAGCCATGGGGGACAGAGGAGCGTGGAGACACACAGCTGTCCCTCGCCGATCGCCACGCACCCCTGCCGAGGCTTGCTGGATGCAGCCCCCCAAGTCCAACTCTGGGACCAGCTCCCCCAGCCTCTCCTCTACCCCAGTCCTTGTGAGCTGTTGGGGACAATTTGAAAAAGTTTCTTTTTTTTCTTGCAGCAACCATATCAATTTGGAAAAATAAAAGATACAGCTGCTCCTTGCAAACTTTACCTGGTTTACAGCCTTTAACTAGCAAAGCCACGGTGTGATGATAGAAATACGCATTATTTGCAAAGCCAGGTCAGCGACTGGGCAATATCTTGATTTTTATTCTACGTATTACACATAAATACGTTTCTCCTTGACCAGCACACCAGCTCTGAGATGACTCCAGCACATGCTGCTCTTGATCTATACCCCCAGCACATGAACAGGGATGATACTTTTTTGCAAAATTCAGCTGTCACGAAGGTTTTAGAGCAGTTTGCAAATCTCTAAGGATTACAGGAAAAGGACTTGGGTTATCTGCATCAATTTTTAGTGTTTTGGAGGAAAGGGGGCTTTTGCCAGTCAGCTGAGGGGGATTTCTGAACAGAACGGCTCTCACGGTGGTGAATGTCACTTCTCACAGGGAGGCCTTTTTCCATGGCAAGATTTGCACAGTTGGAATCTGAACAGAGTAAACCTACAGACTGACCAAACACAAATGGGCCTTTTAAAAGGTCTGTGTCAGATTTGTTAATGCCGGCCCACAAAGACCTGGCTGCAGTCACGAGGACAAAGAGTTTAAAAGAAGACATATCCTCAAACTGGGCTGGATTCGCCAGTACAAAGGGGACCAGAACAAGGGCACTAACTGCATTTCTCCTTTTTTGGGGGTCCTATTTTGTTTGACTCTATCTATAGCACAGTTTCCCTGCCTGGCTCTATATAAATGACAACTTTATAAAGTTGAACTGCTCTTTTTCTGACCTGGATTTTTTTTTTTTTGACACAAAAAATTCAGTCTTAGACAAAATCACCTTTTGGCAAGGTATATAAATATGCATTTGTTAGATTGATTAGCTCTGCGTAAAGACCTAAAAGGAATAAAGTCCTATTATTCACCATTGTCAAAGCAATACCCCGGACTCCTAATCAAATCTGCACTGCAAAGGTACAAAAATTAATAACCCTGATATAATTAACTTGCCTAGAGCCACCGCTCTGACGCCATGAAACTGAGTTTTTCTGTGCTGCATAGGGACTTGACTGATACATTTTTTCCTAAGTCATAAAGTCGTTTTCTTGATGGCACAGCATTTTCTCCCAAGGAGCATCACAAGGTTCACAGGCACCTGTGTTAGATCTCAATGTTGGTAGAGAAAGAGCACAACCATTTCGAAGTACACAGGTCGAGGGTGCAGGAATGCAGAATTAGAAAACCACAAACTGCCCAAAACTGCAGCTGCGTCATATCCACACATACCAACACTGATGGTCCTCATAGCAAATTTAAATCATTGCACACTGACAACAACTGAATTTGGGAAAAATTCAGTATCATCACTGTTCAGATATTTAACGGCAGTAACAGACTTCTTAGGCAGTCGGTCTTATCTTCACAAATTCGATGCTGATGCTTTGAGCTCTGGGTAGGAGGTTGGGTTTCCAGTGATCTCCCCAGCCCCTGTTTCTCAATGGTTGTGTGCAGGTCTGTTCTTTCCTTTGCAACCAGTAGGACCACAGAATTTCATTAACAAATAAAAAAATCTGCCTCTCACTGGAGACAGAAAAGAAAATAAAATCATGCTACTGTTTACATGTTTTGGAGTATTAAAAAAAAAATTAAACCACTCATTGTCGTCTTAATTTATACGTCTTTTTTTTTTTTGGTCAAAGGTGCACATATTCTTAAGATCTCATGCAAACAACATGCTACCAATGTAAACAGACTGGAGCTTTTCAAGGAAAAGCAAGCACTGAAGAACAAGATTTTTTGAGGGACATTAGTGATTCAGATGCTTCCATTTGCATTTTCATATAAAAAGAGAGTTTAATTTTATCTTTGTGTATAGGATATTTGGGGTCAAGAGACCGGCATCTGGATCTCAGGAATTTCTTTTTTTGAAGGCAATGGCAATAAACGGATGCCCGACCTGCCATGCTGCTCCATTCTTTCCCAGTTCTCCAAGTGACACAAAATGTTTCTAAATTAGATTATTAATTATCAAGCCGATGGACCAGCCCACAGCAACTGCATAAAACCAACTTTACCAGTTGTATTGATGTGTCACCTCCAGAAAGAGTACAAAAAGGCAGATTTTGCACATGACCCTGCTGAATGATAGCAACGGTCTATTGCTTTCACCTCACCTCTCCAACTTCTCCTTTTAAATAAAAGGAGACGTTCTTTTTATTTCTGATCAGCCTCATACATGTCCCCATTTCACATACAAGGAGAGGCTGCCCAGCTAGACTAAGTGCCACCATCTGGCCATGCAGGGTCTGATTTTATCTTTGTGCAGAAGATGGCATTTAAGATCAAGGGAGCAATGGAGCTATGTGACCATGAGTGACAGTTCAGCTACAGCATTGTGTTCCCAGGTCCACGCTCTTGTCCAAAAGACAGATTGCAATGGGAAAAAAAAATATTTTTGAAGGCTCTCTTAGCAGTATGTCTCTGAAAAAGTCCCCGTTCACTAAAGCCACTCTTTGTCCAGAGGACACAGGAGCAGTGGAGGACATACAGGTAGGCATTAGCAGCGCTGGACATCTTCCCAAAATTGTCCTGCGTGTTGTTGCCAATGCAGGGCATGCTTTCCAAAGTGCTGCTGTCCCATACCGTGGAGGGCTACGGGGTAAGTGCAGTTTTAATTTGAATCTCAAACTAAATGTTATTGCAGCTTTTTCATCAGGAAAAAATATTTAGTATACTGCCCAAACCCACTTGTTATCCTACAGGAGGTAGAGGGCAGGGAGGAAAAGATGACCCTCATTGCTCTAGTGCAGGCCTTGCACTGATGGCTTGAATAATTGCAGTGAAGGTCAAAAGGTTCTTAAAGCCCTGGCACTTCTCTGCAGTTCAGCTATTGGGACTGGGAGGAGGAAAGGAATTTGGGTGAATGACCATGAAACTTATCACACAGCAGAACCCGATGTTCCTGCCCATTTCCAAAGGGGAGAGGGGAGCCAGCCCGGAAACAGACCAAGACCTAAAAAACATACAAACCAAATTTGATTAACTGAAGAGGTAGAAGAACAGCAAGTTAGTCGCACTTTGGGGTTTTTATACCAATGCACAAAACCTCATTTGTGTTTAGGCTTCCAAGCCTAAAGCAGTTATGGGAAGGAAGGTGGGGGGCTCTTTTCATTAAAAATATTTATTGAGATTTTATTTTTAAAAAGCCCTAGTGCTCTTCAAAACAGTTTTTACAGTGTGGTCTCCAGGTGGAGAGGAGATCAGAGATCATTGGCATGATAGGGATGGAAGGTGCTGACCATACATAGGACACCGCAAGAGCAGATTCGCAGAGGGAAGTCTGTAATGCACGTGGATGAGCTTTTTAGGCATCTTAGCACCGAAGCAAGATGAACCCGTGTGCACCATGAAGACCTACAAAGAGCCATAAAGTCAGCCCTGCCAGTGTCCAGGCTGCAGAGGTGCCCTTGGTCACCGGTGAATGAGGGTTCATGGGCTGATCCTGACCATCACCTAGATGAGCAAGGCAGTAAGGCCATGCTGTCTCTTAACGCTGGCTTCGTTTTTGTTTCCCATGCTGAAGTGGCTCAAGAGGTTTCACTTAAATGGTCTACACTTTTTCTTTTGGATGTCAAGGCAGGGGCAACGAAAAAGCACCAGCCCCACAAGCATTTTCCTACACTCATGACTGTACAACATCACTTGTGCTGTGCAGTCAGGCACCCCCCGCGCGACTGAAAATGGCTTTTGTTCCTCTGCGAAGGAGCACGTGTTCCCCCACAATGACCCACAGCCTTTTTGAAAAATCACATCACCATTCCCATGGTTGCTGCACACGGACTATGGTCTCCCAAACTACATCCTGGGCAAAAAGCACACCGGGGCAGACCCGTGTCCTCTCCCTCCCATACCCAGACCACTGTCCCGGCAGCAGTCCTGACCTTTGGATGAGAAAGCGAGGGTCCTGCTTGCACCACACTTTTCAAAGAGCACATTAACCCTGATTGTCTTGGCTAACTCTCTGGAATTTCCTTCCTTGCCCCGGAGACAGAGCATTCTGTGGAAATGAAAATTAATACTTACAGGCGGATTGAGTTTGGGTGTGTTTTCAATTATATATTAAAAAAAAAAAGAGAAAAAAAGAAAAGAGTGAAAATTCAGTGGCTGCTACAAATAAGCCCATTTTAATTGTAAATCCATTTAGCAGGAGGTGGAATTAATCACCTAAAAGAGAGTGGGGGGAGAGCCCCAAAGTTGTGCACAAAGCTAGGAGAGTGGAATCACACAGTTGGCATGAGATCCCATTTCATTTTTCTTAAGTGCAGGGGTTTTAAGTCCCTGAATATCTCACTGTTCTTTCCCTCCTGTTCTCCAGAGGGAGAACAAATGCAAATGGTGTCGTGTTAGAAAGGGCTAAAAGGGCACCCTGTAATAATCCAGTGTGCGAAACTCCATGGATTCATCAAGGAGGGAAGGTGTAACAGCCCTCAGGAAGCCTGCAATAGCCTCTGTGTACACATAACACCTCCAGAGGAATTTTCTGCAGCTATTCAAGAACAGACCCGGGTCTATTCACCCCGTCTTCACCCCATAGCTCACTCATACATGCCTAGGCAGCACTCAGGGGAGCGCAGCAGAGTGCCGTGCTGCACCAAAATAACCCCAGCCAGAAGAAAAATAGGCTCTGTTGTTTGTCCCATGGGCGCTGGTGTTGGAGTTTGACAGGCAAGGGGAAGGATAGTCTTTCCACAGTGTGTATCCCCAAGCACAGGTTAGCAAGAGCAGGAACAAACCCCCAGCAGCAGCTGGTTACATTATACCCCTTCCCCTTGCCACGCTCTGCAAGCCCCTGTTTCCACCCCAAGCAGGGGCAGGAGAGACCAGGCAAGGCCCCGGAACCCACGGTGTTCCACCACAGAGAGCTTGGAGGCTGCATTCGATGCAGCCAAGTGCCGACAGAGGTGGCCACGGCACAGCAGGCTGCACAGGGGCCATGGGCAGGATGAAGATCCCATTTGTGGAGTGTTGGCTGAGGGGTGGATCAGCTCCAACAGGTTTTCCATACGCATTTTCCTTGAAGGCTGAGAATTAATTCATCTTGGGCAAATTCACCTTCGTTTGAGGTTTCTGCTCCACAAACATTCAAGCTTTAGTTGTACAAATACTTAGAGGAAATATATTCCATGTTACCAGCCAGTGCTTGTCACCTTGCACATCAGTGAGGACTGAATCCTTCTATTGTCACTGAATTTGTCCAGTTCCTCCTTGGACCTGCTGACGCTGTCTCCACAACCTCCTGTGGCAGCATGGTCCCACCATTTTTTCCTGCCTCTGCCCAAAAAAGGTCTTTCCAATATGTGTTTTAAACTGATCTTCTACTAGTTTTGCCCTCTAGTTTTGGTATTAGGACATTTGGTGAAAAACAATATCACATTCAGCTTATCCATTGCCATGAAGCTTTTGAAAACTTGAATTGCATTCCCCAGGCAGTATCCTTCTCCTCTCCAGCTATTGCTTTCGATATTGCCATATTCTGCAATGACTTGATTCAGACAGCCAAGGTTCTGGCCAAAGGAGTGGGGTCATCAGGCCAGTTAGTCACCTCCAGTGAGCAATCTACATATAATGCTTAATTCCCTAGTTAGCTTATTTTCTTAATTTAATTATTATTGCAGACTGGCTCTGTGTAACATACGGACAACAGTGGGTTGCACAAGTTTTTGTAGGAACCAAATTTTGAAATTGCTACATGCAAGAACACATACCAGCTGTGACCATGAGAAAAACCATGGGTGTCATCCAGCCGACCACAGCTCACACGTAGAACATGTGTGATCAGTCCATTTGACTCTTGGAAAATGCACACATCTCTCAGTTACATGGCTCATTTTACAGGGGAAAAAATAAATCTCTTTTCAATGCAAAAGTAGGACTGAGAATAATTAATCTGTCAGTTTGGCCATCAAGCTGAAAACATTTTGGTTTGATCTGGGCTGAAGCTACATTTCTCTCTAGCTTTCCTTAAACACAACCAAGATATCAATCCCCAAAATGCGGCACGGAAATCCTCACACAAAAGCACTCATTTAGTTTGCAAAACTGATCTTCTAAGCCACTTTCCAGAAAACACTCTGTGAACCTTGAAGCATTTCTCTTGAAGCAAAGAGCTGAGCAGGGGGTTTGCAACACCAAGGGAGAGCTCCTGCTACGGAGGAGCAGGACCTGCTGCGCGGTCCTTTAGCTCACAACCCTTCAACAACCAGTTCTTCTAACACCCTCTGCCACAGGGAAATGGCATTTTCCCCGCTCCACAAGAGGCAGGCCTTAGACCCCCCCAAAGGACACCCAAGCAAAACAAGGTCACCAACATGTGATGCCTTAGTCCTCCGTAGCACCTTCACTGTTGGGCATGAATCCTCCAGCACAGGAGAGCAGGCAGGAGCCTGAGAGGGAGGTGGGCAGCAAAGAAAGAAAAAATATAGGAAAGGCAAAAATTACAGGTACATTACGCAGCTGCTAGGAAGGCCGAGGGACAGAAGGTGATGTACGCTGTAGCATTATAGGCTACACACATCCCTGCACCATGAAGGCATAGGCTGCATTCAAAGATTAAAGCTTGGTGCTCTCCTCAGGGCTCCAGCAGCCTGATACTTTCACCACAAACTCACTTCTTGATAAAATAAAGCAAGCTTGCAAGCATCCAACTACGGGAAATAGTCTTGATGGATGATGTATATAGATAGTAGGTACAGATTGTAGAGCTGGTTCATTGGTAGCTCTCATATTGATAGACAGATACGGACTGGTGCAAGCGATCTGTAAAGCTCAAATGTTGAAATCATTTGGTTTAAACATGAGGTCTGGAAAAAAAAGGAAAATCAAGCTTATGATTTTTAAGGGAAGAATAAACAATTTCCAGAAGCAGGGCCTGGCCACAATTTCAAATGAAGCGTGACAGGCTCCGTCTTTCCTATTTAAAGTCTTTTATTACTATACCAAACTCTTAACTTTTCTCCAGTGAAAGCAGTGGCCGATTCTGCAGGCTGTTCGTAAAAATTATAAGGAATTACACAGTTCAGGAGCATTTGCAGGATCTTCCTCTGAGTGTCTACATTTGCCATAGGCTGTTTATTACAAAGTAACCACGTTATTTCTGTGCAGTTAGCTGCCACCCCTGTGCTGGCCAACACACCCATGAGCCTGCCAAGCACTAGGGGACTCTATGAAACTTTCCTACCCAAGCCCCCTTTATCCCTTCATCCTTTCCATACGTGACCAGCTCAAGGCCAGCATGGCCCCAAACAAGCTCCTCATCTTAACCTACTGGCAAAGAAGCAATGGTGATTGCATTTGCCCAGTCAGACCAGGTGAAAATAGCGTCTTTCTGATTTGCTGCAGAGTAGCAGACCGTACACGCAAACAGATTTGCAAAAGCGCTCCCAGTCACCACCGGTATCCTCTATTCTGCATCTTCAGAACAGAAATGTGAGATTTTGAGGGCAGGAAACTGATTTCATGCAGTCATCTATTCTCAGGCGCTGTAGCTCAAAGAAAGGTTCACAAAGGTGGAGAGAAGCATTCAGGGCAAATACGATTCCCATACAGTTTGGTCTCTTCAGAGCAGCAGGCTGAAATACCAAGCTCCATTTCTCCCACTGCTAGTCATCTTCATGCAGCCCCAAAACACAGGCAGAAAAAGGCTTTAAACAAAGTATTCGTTTAGAGGATATCAGTGGCTCTTATTTACACGCTAATCAATAGGGATCCGTGGGTGCATTTGTTACCAAACCCCAGTAATCAGATGTTAAAGCAAAGATGTGCATCTCACGGAGCCCACTGGGGCTTTGCACAATGTTCTGAGCACTGAAAGCCAAATGAGATGCTGGTAACGCCTGCCTCTGTTGTGCAATTGCACTGAAGAAATACTGGCTCTCTCTTCAATTTTTAAGAAAAGACGTAGGAAAAAAGGATAAAAGGGATGATATGAATCACCTGCTATATCTGGGGGAAAATGCACAGTAAAAGGGAGGCATGATAAACCCTTTGCTCGAAAAGGAACATTTCAGCAGTGAGAAATTTTTTTTGGTGCTCTTTTGTAAGCCTTAAGAAGGACTTTGACCAAAGACACACAAACGTTATTCCATCAAGAAGTGCTGCAGGTAGGTATTACCAAAACAATGATCACAATGGACAGAAATTTAAGAGGAGAGTAAAAGAACTGGTACAAAAGAGTCCCAAAGAAAAAAACACCCCGTGACCCCACTGCTTGCAACACCAATATCGATACGTGGGAACCAAATCCCTTTGGCACATCAACATTACGCAGCCGGAAACTTGTGAAACTTGTTCCACGGGTCCACAGACGCAGACAAGGAGATGCAGACAGAGCACGGAGCACAGAGAAATGACACCAGGGAAAAGCGAGGTTATGGACGGGGCACCAGCAAATTAAGCCAGGAAGAAATTAAATTGAGAGGAAGCACAAATGGGCAGTTATAAATGACATTGTGTTGGCTCCTGCTGCGAGCTTTCTGCCCCATGAGGAGTCTCAGTCTTCAGCAATTGCCTTTCTGCAGGTATCTCTGCACCACTTCAAGAGCAGACGCCCTGTGCAGAACCAGAGAGGAGGCTCAAAGAGTCCAGCATGATGCTCCATTAAAAAAAAACAAAAACAAATCATATTAACTTGGGATGCACGAAGATCTGACAAACCCCTAAAGACGGAGGAAAGGAAGTTTTCTCTATCTACACATTGGCATGAGGAAAAGCGTTCCCAGTAATTGCTGCTGCTCCTTCACCAGCAGCCTCTTTTCCCTCGCAGCTCCCTCCACAGTCCAGCATCACCACACAAGGTCACACAACCACAGAGCATAAGTGCCAACGGCAAAAACACAGTATTCAAACCCAAGTGGCACTAGATATCTTGTTTGCAAATTAGCAACATTTCCCAAGACAGCAAGAAAAATGACCAGTTTGGAGACTCTCATTAGAATGAAAGAGATTTCATTCCCCTCTCTGTTACTTCACCAATCTAAATCTTGCAGGTCTTGTTTGGGGAAGGAGAGGGGACAAAGGGGACTAACTCTCTTCACCTCATCCATCATTCTAAGGATGCAAGATCATCCTTGATGCTTTATGACAAGGTCCACTGGGCTTTGTAGGCAGCATTTTTTAATTTGCCTGGCTAATAACATGAAGGAAAAAAGCATCACTTCAGCTTCTCAGCCCTGCATCATATAGATTTATGTTATGCTATCCAGACCCTTAGAGTAACCTAGCACATTATGCCACCATTTGGCCAAATATGGAGGAGTTTTTCCATGCTCAGCAGAACTGCTTTACAGCAGGGCTTGTTGTTCAAAGCCCCTCATGCTGCCTGTGCAACCATGTCGATCACAGGGGCTTTCTGTGCATGTGACAGTGCCATAAACATCACATGATGGTGACTGGCTCTAAAAACAAAGTCTTCCCAGAGCTGCAACTCTCCAAAAGCAGCTGCTGATGATACTCCCATTGGCCAAATTCTGCCGACCAGCTTGTTTTGCGCTGGAAAGCACCTGATCTTCCAGTTTAAGTGTCTTTTCATGGTCTCTGTGGCCCATGACCTTCAGCTCTATAAACAGCACCAGCCTCAAAGCAAAAACCCTGCCAGCTAGCCTGTGGCAGCACGAGCAAATACCTCCTCTTAAGAAGAAAAGCCATCAACTAGAGAAGTGCTCAAAGGGCATGTGTGGAAAGTCAGCGGTAGACAAGGGCTGTGTTTGCTCAGACCCACAGAAGTTCATGGTTAACAAAGCATGAAAAAATATTAATCATGCTTACATGGGCAAGTCTATAAATAATCCCAATGGATGAGGTATGCCGCTGGCAATTTCCTTATGGAAGTGAGAGCTGCAGCATCTACAAGACATTGTTAATGTCTTCAGATTTTAAGGGGATATTAGAATCTCCAGGGGCCTCAGTGACTGCATTGGTCCTATAGCATTTTAATAGCTCATAGCAGTGAGGCAGCTGCATCCCTATGTACCTGTGTCCTCTTCCCTCCCAGATGAGGAATACTAACACTAAATCTGACACCTCTGCAACCTGACAGAATTACTGTGCAAGACAGACACTTCCCAAATGCCTCTGGCTTTTTGCACAGAGCTGTGCAAGTCTGGGACGTGCCCTGCGGCTGTGCCTGGGAGCTCAGGACGTACGGCAGCCCTGGTCACAGCCCCTGTGCCATTACAGATATCAGAGGGACTAAATTAATAGCAAACACCCTCGATAGACTTCCTGGAGAACATTTATAGGAGTAAAATCTGTCTGAGAATATACGGACAAGCAGCAGCCCTGCATGGGAGAGCCCCAAGAGCCCCAGTGGGATCTCAATGTTCCCTCCTGTCGCTGCAGGTAGAGCCCAAACGTGGTGTCCACATCACCCAGGGAAAGCTGCACATCAGATTAGGAACACAAACTCACAGTAAGGCCCTGCTGTGTCCTTGGACACATTAAAGCCAATGCATTTTCCACACCTATCAGGGAGTTACACTGCTCATACAGAAAATGTCTTCATAAAAGCAGCGATCCCAAATGCATGCTGCGAGTATGGTCTCCCTGGAAAGTCCCAGCCCATTCCTTTCATTAGAAGTGGGGGGAAAAATATTTGATCTGCAATGGGAAAGGAAACACAGCATGAATGCAGTCATTCACCTGGTGCCCTTACAATTAATAGGGCTCCAGCTTAACTTTAGTACGTCAAGAGTGTAAAGCTTTCTAAAGCCCCAGCCAAAGGGAATAACTGGATGGGTTTGGGATGGAGAGAGTAAATCTTCTGCCAATAACAGTTTAATAGTACCATCTGGTGGAGAAAGACAAATCTGCGCTGGCTGCTTCAGAGTGGGGCTGCAGAGGGATGCAAAAAAATGCAATGAAAGAAGATAAAGATGTAGCAGGGCTATTCAGGCTTGTTTTCCCATAGAAACTAAATTTTCCACCCCTTTTCAGTAGGCACTCAGCAAGGATAAAAACCTCACCGAGACTGAGCTGTTTAGTTCAAGGTGCCCCTCTACAAATGCAGCCGTGTGGCCAGCAATGAGGCCACTGGTGTGGGGCATCCAGCAGCCTCCTCCTGAGCTGAGCTCCCCAAATAAAATAAGCAGCATCAGCAAAGGCTTGTCAGGAGGCAACCAGACATCAAACAAGTGTGTCTCAGTGATAACCATCCCCAGTTAAAGATATTCCATAGCTGTGTGTTTAAAAAAAAAAAAAATCAAGCTCCTGAAACTTGTATTGGCAGAGGAATTATTTGAAGAAGCCCTGGATGAGAAAGAAAATCTTTAGAACTCCAGTTCTGTAGCTTCACAAATTCCTAAATGTGCACACATCTCTGTATCTAACAGTTTTGAAGTGTTTAATTAGCTATCTTTCCAGAATCTGCAGACAAAACATTCATTTTTGACAATGTGAGGGTTTCATTACACTTAAGCAGCCTCATTATGCAGTTCCATCCTGGTGTTGAATCAATTAAGCATGGCAGCAATAAAGCAAAGTGGAACTAAAACTAATGTTCTAGTGGGAGTTAAATCACTAGGATTATTCAGAGTGAAATGTTGCTTAAGGAGACCCAGAAAAGTTTATTTACGCTCATGAGCATCACTGTGCTGCACCACGCAACCTGGAGATCTTGACCTCCTGCTGCACCCCTCCAAGAAGCAGCAAATTAAATCTCTAAATCATGGGAGGTGTTTGCACTCTCATAGCTAATTCAAAACTCTGAGTAACTTTATTATATATATAAAAAATATAGCTATGTTATATAAATATATTGTATTTTTGTATACACGAAATAGAAATTTATATCAAAACTAAAGCTCTAAAGGAAAGTCTCATTCAAAACCAGCAATATCTTAATAGAGGCAGGGTAAATAACTTCCACTATTTATAAAATTGTGCAGTGAAGAATTATGAGCAAGAGACTTGGCTACTGTAAACCAGACGCTGTTGACTTCGACTCAACTACAACAACTTACAGACTCCTCCAGAATTTGCCATGGCCACTAATTAGTTTATTAAAGACTCCCCGCCAGTTGTGAACTCCTGAGATGACGGAAGCTGGAGCGTTGGGGTTTTTTAACATGTAATTAATTTTTCCATTTGTTATTTTCTCCCCCCTTCGCTCTTGGCTCAGCTTAGACTGCTCCATCTTTGAATCAAGCTGAGCTCAGCTCAAGCACAGTGCTGCAGCTACATTGTGCTCAGCCCAGGGATTTCTCACCAGATGTCAATGGTGTTTATTTATTAGGATATTAAGAGAAGTGATTTTGAAAAGTACTGCTCTGAATTTCAGCCAAAATAGGTTTTCAATTGCTCAGGCTGTTCAGGTCTGCAGGAAAACCAGGGTTGGGGCATTTGAAGCAGAAAACTGCTTCCATTTGGAAATGCTATGGGGAGTAAGTTTTGGGCACTGGTTACCTGCTCTCCATCTTTGCAAAGGGCAAATCAGATTATACCTGTGAGTCCTTGGCACAGGGATCCCATCCCTTACAGGAGAAAGAAGGTATGAAGCAACCAAACTAGGTCCTCGAGCCATTGCTGTGATGTCTTGCTGAAGCAAAAATGCTCTGGTTTTCCTCCACCGATGGCCGAAGACCAGCAACTTTTGCATGGAGCCATGTATTTTGTGAAAACTACAAGTCAAAAACTTAGTGCTCCCCCTCGAAAGACAATTTCATCAAAATATTTCCTTAGATTAAGTTATTTTTATAGCAACCCTCCAGACACCATTTAAATACCGTTTGCCTGGAAACGGACCAGCTTCCAGTAAGAAAGCGGGCAGTCGTGATCCAGCATCTCCCCAACCAGCCCGTGAAGACGGGAATGAAATTAATCCCTGGTTGACTTCCCAAAAGTTGCACAATTAGACAGAACAGCTACTCTGACACCTGAGCCAAAAAACATTCAAACCGGGGAGCAGAAAACTACACCAGTGCTTCACCTTCACAGGTCAGTGGGAGCTTGGCCATTGGGCAAGGGGGGACTCAAGGTACTGGGATGGGGTGGAGGGTTAAAGCAGAGGATGGAGGACGGCAGCTCTGCAGCATCCTGCCAGGGCGGGCTGCAAGGAGCCAAGGATTTGGGTAAGAAAACAGCCTGGCTTCTCTCACAGCGTCACAGAGGCGATACAGCCCTGCAGTGTTTCCAATTCCATTGTAATGAATTGGCATTTTATGATGGAAAAAAAAAAAAGCACTCTGCCTAGAAGCAGTTTTGCAGAGAGCGCTGCCAGCACCCGCTGGAGTCAGGTTGTTTTTGAGAAGTCGCTTGCTTTCTCAGGTGTCCAAAATTAAATTTGGAGCCTGGCCTTAGGCTCCCCCTTTCTCACCATCTTGGCTTCTCTTCCGCTTTCCACTAGGTGGGTCACCAGCAAATCTTGTGACCCCCAGGCCACCATCTGTTGAGTCTGTTGCTCCACATCAGGCATCCTCGATCTGCTTCTTCCTGGATTTGGACAGATGCAAGACTTGGAGATCCTCCTCCTTGAGAGCGTATCGCCAGGAAGCTCTTTTTTTTCTCTGTCCTTTTCATTGTTTTTCAGGCCCCAGAAAATATGTCTTTTCATTTCCCATCCCCACTCTTGCTTCATGGGGACATTCACAACCTGAGGCATCTGAAAGGACGTTGGAAAGGAAGAGGCTGGCCACTCTAGCCCATGGAAGGGGAACTGGAAAAATTTTGCATTTGGCCCTGTGATACTGTTGCTTAGGGACTTTGAGTGCTGCAAAGTGTCCTGGCGATGCCCTCTCCTAGAGGACAACCTACACAGTGGGTGGAAATGGCTGGCGGGGAGCCAGTGTGCAGGGCCCAGCATGAGCTGGGCAGCAAGAAGAGCAGCCATTCCAGATGGCAGCTCTTCCCTGGTGCTTCTCCCACTCAGCTCCGTGGGCCTCCCAAAGCCTTTGAAAAAGTGCAGAGCCATCAATAAGCCTCCCTGAGCTCCCCCAATGGCAGCAGCAAGCTGCACAGCTCCTGTCCCACAGCTCAAGCGAGAAGTTCATGGACCTCCCCAACTGCTTGTCTTCTGGAGAAGACTGTCAAGAAAACAATCACTCTTCAGATGTAGCATCCCATGCCCTTCTCAGAGCAGCAGGGGAGTTCCAGTTTCTTTCTCTTTCTCACAGGCATATCCGCATCTTCTTCTTACACTGCCTTCCAGCTCCATCCCTCACTCTCCAGCCAGCTTTTCCCTCCTGGGCCATGGGCTGCAGAGAAGATTTTGCCACCCATTACACCCTTGTTCTGCTGCGAGGGGCTCAGAGGGACAGGGGACACTTGTGTGGTTAGTGAAAGGGGACTTGCAGGTCTGTGCCAGTGCCAAACCCCAACTGAATATGGCACAACCTGCTCTCAGCATCTGGGGCTCCCATTTCCAGCTCATGTCCATGGCTTTTCCTGCCCTCTAGCATCCCATAACTGGACCTTTCTGGTGCCTCCTTGGAGGAGCCCTTCACAGCTACCAGAGCCCAACCACAGGCTACCAAATACTCTAATCACTACTGAGTTTTGTGAAAGGCTCAGGCCTATCCCATGCTGGCAGATCTGCTGGGCTTAAGGCACATTGAAGCATTCAGGTCAAAGCAGCTGAGAGCTGATCAAGAAAAGTGATTTGGAGGCTTCCTGGAAGAGCCTCAGGGAGTCCCTGTGCGTTTATGCAGCTAAGGAAAGCACAGGAGACAGGTAATCACACACAAGAAGGATTTTGACCTGCGCTGCTGATTTTCAGAATGCAACTCACCAGGGTTTTGACTTCCGAAAACTCAAAAGGACTTACCAGTGTCCAGCAACAGACACCATTTTCACTCCAGGCAGCTGAGCAGTGGGACTCTGACCTATCAGTCCTACATAGCAGCAGACAACCCTAAAACTTCTTCTGTGGCTTACAGTAATCAGGCAAAGCTTTAGCTCAGCCCCAAAGCTTTCCACCACCTACCTTGCTCTCCACAGTCCCACCTTCATTATTCCCACAGACCAGACTTCTCAGGCCTTCGACCTACCGACTAAGAGATCACACTTAACCTCCTTTGGCTCTGAATAACCTTGGTTTTAGCACTATTACCCCTGGACCCGCCCCCCTCCACCTGGGCAAACAAGTCACATCTGGCTCAGGTGAAGATGAATTAAGCCTTCTTACAGGGCTGTAGGACCATCTAACAGTTACCACCCAAAGGAAGGCTTGCTTTCAGAAATCATGGTCCCAACACATGCCATGCTTCAGTGTCCTCAACAATGAAAATGTGGGAATAGAAATAAAACACAGTGATGGTAATAGAAGCACACCTTTTTTCAGATTATGGTTCCTGAAGCCCCTTTTTCATTGACATGTACCAAGGACCCTGAGGACTAAAACTGGAAATCTCTGTGACAAAATGCGTGAACTGCTTGTGATTAAGGTAAAGGAAAACTTATGGCCAAGGGGCAGTAGAACACTTACTGGCCCCATAGGGAATATTTGTAGGTCGTTTCTATGGATAATATATATATCTTGCTTTCCTGACTCGTTCTTATAATGCAGGACAACCAGATGATCAGGCCCAGTCAGCATGGGTTCATGAAAGGCAGGTCCCGCTTCACACACATGATCTTCTATGACAAGGTGACCTGCTTAATGGATGAGAGAAAGGCTGTGGATGTTGTCTAGCTAGACTTTAGTAAAGCCTTCATTTTCCACCGCATTCCACAACCGTTTTCCACAGCATTCTTCTGGAGAAACTGGCTAGTCATGGCTTGGACATGTGTACTCTTCACTGGGTGAAAATCTGTCTGGAAGACTGCACCCAAAGAGTGGTGGTAAATGGAGTGAAATCGAGCTGGCGGATGGTCAAAAGTGGTGTTACCCAGGGCTCAGTATTGGGGATGGTTCTCTTTAATATCTTTATCAATTACCTGGATGAGGGGATCGAGTGCTCCCTCAGTAAGTGTGCAAATGACACCAAGTTGGGCAGGAGTGTTGATCTGCTTGAGGCTAGGATGGCTCTACAGAGGGACCTGGACAGGCTGGATCGATGGGCCGAGGCCAATGGTATGAGATTCAACAAGGCCAAGTGCCGGGTCCTGCACTTGGATCACAACAACGCCATGCAGCACCACCGGCTTAGGGAAGAGTGGCTGGAAAGCTGCCCAGCAGAAAAGGACCTGGGGTCTTGGTAGAGTGCCAGCAGTGTGCCCAGGTGTCCAAGAAGGCCAATAGCATCCTGGCCTGTATAAGTAATAGTATGACCAGCAGGATTAGTGAAGTGATTGTCCCCCTGTACTTGGCACTGGTGAGGCCCCACCTCAAACACTGTGCTTAGTTTTGGGCCCCTCACTACAAGAATTACATCGACATTCTGGAGCAAGTCCAGAGAAGGGCAACAAAACTGGTGAGGGGTCTAGAGAACAAGTCTTATGAGGCGTGGCTGAGGGAACTGGAGTTGTTTAGCCTGGAGAAAAGGAGGCTGAGGAGAGACCTTATCACTCTCTACAACTACCTGAAAGGAGGTTGTAGCGAGGTGGGGGTCAGTCTCTTCTCCTAAGTAACAAGCAATAGGACAAGACAAAATGCCCTCAAGTTCCACCAGGAGAGGTTTAGATTGGATATTAGGAAAAAATTCTTCACCAAAAGGGTTATCAAACATTGGAACAGGCTGCCCAGGGAAGTGGTGGAATCTCCATCCCTGGAGGTATTTAAGAGACGGGTAGACGTGGTGCTGAGGGACATGGTTTATTGATGGGTTTTGTCAGTGTCAGGTTGATGGTTGGACTAGATGATCTGAAAGGTCCCTTCCAACTTAGACAATTCTATGATTCTATTGCTTGGAGCCAAAGGAATCATTTTCATGGTAGCAGAGAGGATCTTGAAGGCAGAAGACCTATTGATTGACACAAATTAACTACTGAAGGCACTCAGACTCAGAGATAGTTAACTGCAGAGTGGCAGTGGTGGGGACCATCCAGCCAGTGCAGGGCACAAGGGAGAGATGGGAGAGGAGTGAGAAATGAAAGAGTGGGGTGTGGAGAATCTGCAGGAAGGACTGGCTATCTTGGGAGTGATGCAGGGAGAGATAATGCTGCCTTGGGCTGTGATGGACATAAAAGAAAGTTACACTGCCAGCATGGATGTGCCCCAAAGCTCTGCTGCTCCACTCTGCCCTTAGGACCATCCCAGATGGCTTTGTGAAAAAGGAAAATTGGTCCCTTGTTGCTGTGAGATATGTTTTGTGCAGAGGTCCTGAGGGAGATAAATGCCAAAAAAAGATCCAAATTCACACATAAAAAAAATCAACGCAGGGATCCTGAAGCCAGTAGCAGAGAGTGGAGGGTCAGGACCCAGAAAGAGGAAGATGCATACCTGACTTTGAGACACAGTGTGTCTTGGGGACCTATCTTCGTGAGCCAGGGCCACTAGCCACAGTAGAGGAAGACCTGACCAGAGCGGTAGATGCCCGGAGACCTGGCACTGTGCAGCCCAGTCTTGGATCAGCTGAATATACAGTGGAAGAAACTCTGAGCCCCAAGTGTGCATTGACTTAGACACAAAGGAGAGACAGATCATCAAAAAACTTGAGATTAGGCAGCGCTGTAATGTCCAAATTCCACTACCAGAGTTGCATACAAGACTCCGAGCCACATATGCCCTCTCCCTTTGTACAGAGAAGTCTGGGAACATTATAAATACCATAAACTGATTCTACCAAATGCAGTTTTTGCTTCCTACCAGCAATTGTCTATCCCAATGCTCATGCCCAGAGTGGCTCCCTAGCATTGAAGCCCACTGGCATGCAACCACACACATTCATACTGCTGTCCTTTAGAGCAGGGTGGCCACATCCAAGCTGCCATGGGGATCAGCTCCAAGCCCCCACCAACTCCCAAGCCATCTGCATTTGCTGGCCAGGGACTGACAATTTAACAGCACAATTGAGTTGCGGTGCCTGAGGACATTCCTTGGCTCTGCTCAACGCGCTGGTGTAGCTGCAGTTCCTCAGACCACTCCCTTCCTGCCTTTCATAGCCAATGCTTCTTTGATGTATTTCCAGTGTAGGTTAGGTTATAAAAATGCTACAACAGAGAGACCCCCACATGATCACTGCTCAGGGAGGACTTCCCATGCCCACCTCTTGCATGAGGACTTGACATTATGTAAATAAATTGTTTGCTTTTATATTTACTCAAAAGACCACATGGCAACTCACCCAGAAATGGCCAGATTGGTTTTGTATTACTTCTAGCAATACCAGGATCAGATGGGTCTGCCCCGTGCACTTATACAACCCTGGCTACTCATTTCCACCGGTAGCTGGACATCTGCACAACCATCTGTGCACCAAGAACTGTGTCAGGTGTGCAGGAAAAATGCCTTTTCTGGAAGTGGAGGGGCTGGATGTGGCTCAGAGTCACTGCACAAAATACTGCTGACACAAGCGATGCACAGCAGGAGACTGAGAAGCCAGGGTAGGAGGCAAGGGCACAGCAAGCCAATATTGCTAACGAATAGACAATGTTGCATGCAATCACAAACCCAGTTAGTGACTGCTATGGCATTTGCAAGTTCACTGTTTTAAGCTAGCATGACAATGGCTATACGAGCTGCAGTTGTACAGCAAACTGCCATACAGACATCCTCTGCACGGAGAACCTCGCGATGAAAAAAAAAAGAAAAAATGCATTCTCAAGAAGATGGTTACATTTGACCTAAGAGCACTGTGGGAACAAACGTCAGCAGTGCCGAATATAGGTGTCGGTGCAAATTTTCTTCCTAAACAAGCAATCTTTTGCTATTTAAAAAACCCTCCTGTTCTCAAGAACATTCCATCCCTGAATTCTCCACACAAAGCTTGGATCGGATGTCTACTATTCATATATTTTTCCCTCTTGGTTTCAATATTAGCTGAGGAGCATTATCGGCAGGAGTTAGAGCCGGAAATAGGAAATGAGATGGAAATTGTTAACAAGAGGGGAAATTAGTTCAAGGAGGTTGGTCCTTCTAAGAACTGCTACCTTTTACAGCCTAGGATTATGTGATACTCAGGTCAGAATGAATTTAACAAAAGGAAAATGCAAGACATTTCTTGATTTCGATCATGTTGGTCAGATATCTTGCTATTTGCTATGTTTTATTGTGCTTTACAAATGCAGTACATGCATGCAGTCCTTGTCCAAGAAGCTGACAATCAAAGTATGAAAGAAATGGTATGTGGATACATAGCACACAAAACGAAGTGGAAGAAAGAGGAAATAGGGGCCAGCAAGGTAAATGGTCATCTTAGCAATATCTCTTGAAAGTTTTGTCACTGTCTCTTCATAATAAACAAAACCTCCATATGCGCCCTGTACTGGAGGGGGCACTGCACAGACAGCAGTCACAAGGTTAAAAGGCCAATGGGATAGAAGCAGGACATGAAAGCTGGATACTCCAAGCTCAGCTCTATCAGGTGCAGTCCTGATGCAACTTTAGTGCCAGCATTAGCAAGACCAAGAATTGGGAATGGCAGATGGTTCGTTCTGCAAGGTGGAAAAGAAAAGGGACATGCCCAAAAGCATCCTCACAGGATGTCTTAACACTTAAGGCATTCATATCTATATGAATAACCATCCAGGTTGAGACAAACGGAGAGGTACCGCTGTTCTACACAGTTAAATCTTGCCCTCTTTGTGCATCATGTTAATAATCAATACACAGAAAACATGGAGGGACAAAACCCAACTGCAGCTAAATTTGAGTTACTGTTGGTACACATTAAACAGATGAAGTTGGTATCACAATTCAGAAGGACACTAAATAACAAATTAATGCATCAGGCAATTTTCAGTGTTTCTTTTCAGTACTTTTCCCATTTGTGCTCTACTGGAGTCTTATTTCTCCTTCCTGAAGACCAATCCTATGTAGTTTCTGTACTCGTACTAAAAAACCTGGCTGTGTGCTAGAATATACCAACATCCCACTGGCTATGAAACAAGTTCTCGAGGGACACTGTGGATGTTTATTGCTAGTAGCTATTTACAACTAGAGTAGACAAAACCACTAGTTATGCCCATATGCTGGATAAGAGTCTTACCCTGGCACAGGATGTTCTAGGAGTAGCTACAAAAAGTCATAAGCTTGAGTTTGTATGACCTGAAAAGGTAACGTCCTCTCTCCCAGAAGCTCGGGTATGAAAACTCATCATGTGCAGCAACAGCAAAGTAAAATGGTCTACCTTAAGTTATTATGAATGTGTCCTGTCTTATTTTACACTCTCATCAGCCAGATTGAACATAATTACAGCTGCAGGAGAGTAAATTCTTGCCATATGCCAACCTGATGACTTTCTCTCTGATCCTAGCCTAACCCTAGGGATAGAATGCATCAATGGACGCTTAAATTTTCTCCGGTTCCCCAAGGAGCAGATTGAACATATTATCCGTACATCCACAGCCTATACTGGTGCCATTTCAACATATGTTGCTGAATTTATGATGCTTTGCTGGCACCACCATTTCATATTCAATTAATACCCACAGGGGAATCCCTAAGCAGTATGGTTTGGCACCATCAGAACAGGTGGGGATGCTCCTCTCTATGTTTCTCAATGATAAAGATCCATCTGGCAAATTGCAGGGTAAAAGAGTAACATAAATATATAGATTGGGAGCCTGAGTACTGATTCACTAAAAGTGTAGCAACCACAGGTTTTAACTGTGGGTGTGATCAAAAAGGTGAGTTTAATCCTAAGAACAAAGTATTTAGTTTTCTTAAAGGCAGCTCCAACAGGCTGAGATTCAGTGACTTTGGTTCCAAGAGAATGAAGCTAATTTTGTCTTTCTTGATTTTGGTATGAATAGTTTGGGATCCCTACAATTTACTTTAATTTGCAGGCTAAGCTGAAACTCAGCAAAAAATAGTTTGTCTGGCTTCAGAATAAAAACGTTCTCAGTCATGTAGGGAATAGTGTGTGTTTTCCACCTCAAAATAAAATAAAGCTCTGAACTGCCCAGAGAAAGGCAACATTTTCACCTAAAATTAAATCCTGTTCTTTCCTCAGAGTTTTATTTTGACTTCTTGCCATTTATCCTACCTTCTCCATTGCTCCTGAGCTACGTACACACACAAATAGGATTTCTCCATTCTTTAATCTTGCATAAATTACATGTGAAGACTTCACAGGGGTTTCCCATAAACAATCTCACATTATCCATCCACTCTGCAAATTCTGGGATATGGCCATGGACTGTAATACGCCGTGTTTTGGTACATGACATCCATATTTTGGCTCCCACCTTAGGGCACATCTCTTCGTATGCTGATGTATCTTCCATCACAGCAAAGCATTTCAAACCACGAGAGACAGTTTCTGAACAAGCGTGGCCCTCATTTTGCCGAGAAAGATGCAGCTTGAAGATTTTGATCTTCAGTAGCAACAGACATGAGGACAGCATCTGAGTGTGACCGTAGGCTCTGGCTTGTCTTTGTGACACATCTTCTGACATGACTCTGACCGATTTTCCTGCTCTTGTTAGAACTGTTGCATGGATGATATTTGAGATATTTTCCAAGGGACTACTTCCATTTCCAAGGTTTATAAATGGCATGCACTGTGGGAAATGAAACAAATACAAGCAAGGGATGGAGAAGCCTTTCTCTTGCACTCACAGAAACAAAACCAGACATGGGGTTTCCAGCTGATATGATGAACCATCACAAATATTTATGTCCAAAAGGCTCTTTCCAGACTCACTGATCTTGGTCTCGTTTAGCCATACAGTGCCCAGAGAGTGTTTCAGCCCCAGATTTCTGTGAATGGGTGGGGCACTGGCTTAAACTGGATCCAGACTCCCTAAAATTGTGTATTTAAAAGGAATACTGGACTCTAAAATGAGCTGGATTAGCACCTCAGGGGGATAGGGGATGCACACCTATTTTATTAACCTGCTCAAAGAATTAGTAGCTGAAGTCCTGCAGAGAGTACTGCCAGTAACCTCAGATGGTCTGGGATTGGCAGGTTGAAGCATTCCTGTGGGCTGTTCTGTGCAGCTTTTTCCTGGGGTCTCTAATAGCATCTTTACTTACACCCTCTCTCCCTCCACTCACATATCTTCTGCCACAGCTGGTGTAGGCATCTCCCAAGAAGAGACAAAGTTAAAAACCCCTGGTCCAGTCACATTTCATCGTTCGTCAGCTCTCTGGAAGGGATGGTCAGAGTGTAACTAGAAGCTTTTATTAATTTAGCTTTCCCACACTATTGTTGCTGCCCTGCTTCTCCTACCTAATTAGAAACTCATTTCCTGAGGGATACACATCTCCCAGAGGGGAAACAATAAGAAGCATTCAGTAATCACTAGCCTGTGCTATAAGTTTATTTTAAGGCTATAATTGCTGGGAGTTCCAAGAGATTTGGGGGATATTTATTGTTACAGCAGAGCGAGCCGAAGAACTGGCACTAGGACAGAAAGCCTTTCATCTCTGGGTCACCAATTCAAATCCAGTACAGGTCAACAGTGGCTACAAGTGGTCTTAATCCAATGAGTTCTCAGGGGTGAATGTGACATTAGTTTGGTGGCCTTCATTTATTGCCTAGCAGGCAGATGCCAGGCTCCCAGATCTGGTGGCTCTGGGTGACCCCACCTGCAGTCTCAGCAAGGCCAGTCACCACAAGGGCCAGCAGAAAAGGTCTTGTGCAAATTATTCATTTTCATAAAACCAGCTGTATGCATGCACTCCTGGAAGAGGGGTCCCACCCTCTCTTCTCCTCCATACCCCATTCCTCCCATTTTTCTGCTCTGACTTTCAACTGAATGAATAGTGTTCTAAAGTTGCCATTCAATTTTAGCTTGATCAGCTGTGAATGCCCGATATGAGCACCCTTCATGCAGCCAAAGGAAAACAAATGCTGTTACTGAGTATAAAATCTTCATTGGTTTCACCAGTTGCAGGTGGATCTGCCCTGAGCATAGGCCTTGTGATAGATCAAGGGGTGTGGATCTGAGACCTGGTCCAGGCTTATGCTGAAATCCCCCATTAGCCAACCAGCCTGTCAGTCATTCAGGGTGACAAACCCCATGAGGTGCTGGCTATAGGGACTTTATATCTCTGTGAAGGCTATAGACACCATATATCTTTCTCACACTCAGCTCCTGCGCTCATGGGCTTTCGACACTTTCCATTGCAGCTTTGCACCTTGGACCTTGTCTCTTGCAATAGTTACTTCCGAGTCGTCAAAGATGTTTTCACGCAGACACAGCATGAGAAAGCAGTGGTGTCTGGCCAGCCAACGTGATATCTGAGACTGCAGCGGGGCTGGCCCAGCTCCAGCACGTACGTCAGGGAGGGCTGGAGTCTAGGAGCCAGTTTCTGACCTTAACTACATGAGCTTGTCTCCCACATATCTCTACCAAATTCAGTGGCACAACTGCACAGGGAGTTCACACGCAATCAAGACCAGGATGTGGCTCCGCAGTTGCAAACACCGTTATTGTAAAATGTGGCTCAAGGGCAAGTGGTTATGTGGGCTCTGCCATCTGGCAGGCTGAGCATGCACACCTGCCTTTTGGGGAGTGTATTTCCCATTTATGAATTGAAGGCTTCTTCTCAGACCTGGTGACAGCTCTTGGTTTGGCCAGGCTCAACTCAGTTTCTTGGGAATGCCTGAGGGCAGAGCTGAGCTTTGAAGCATTTAAACCTAAAAGATCCAAGTTTTATGAACCAGAAAAACACAAGGTGCACTTGGTCTTGACACCTTGTGCACGATTTGCGTATTTTCCCCAACAAGCCCTGCCTAAGCCTTCCAAGAGCTCAGCATGAGATTTGTAAATGTGGACAATTTGACAATTTTATTTTTGATGAGCACAGCTAAATTACACAGCTTTTCTCACTCTGTAATTTAATTGGCTGAGACATTTGAAATTAGACCTAATTACTTTTCTCACTCCATTAATACCCAGTGACAGTTGATTTCTGTTTTGTGAGAGCATTGAAGCTTTTGCTGAATTATTCAACTGCAACCTCGTTTTGAAGGATCCTAGGAAGTAATATCAACAACAGCCAAAGCTAGTTTATGCTACAATGCCTTATGCACACAACCTCCTTTTCACCCAGGTCAATTGGCTGTAGTTAAGCCTCCTTGGATCACACATTACTTTACTTTACTTTGCGGAGAGCTTGTTCTTGTTGGGGTTGCTGTGGACGGGCTCCCACTGCTCTCGTCACTGGCAAGTGCTTGACTGCTACCCCACACTGCTTGGATTGGCACCGGCTTTTGCACTTGGGTGTTCGTCTTCGCCCCAGGTTATTCTGGCAGGATCTCTCCTCCCCATTTAAATTCTTGTGGGCAAGGAGAACTTCACCACGTTTACCTCAACTAGCAATGAGGCCGTGTAAGCTTTCCAGTTGCCCTCTCCCTCTATGCTTGCACATTGCATCCCTTCAGAGCACCGCCTTCGCTTGCCCTGTTTCTTCGCTATAGAGATGACTATTTGTAGAAAGAGATTTGGAAAGCTTCTTAACGTCTCAAAAGAAACCTCAAAGTACAAGGAAAATATGGGAACAGCTAAAGAAATACAATCTTTCCATCATAGTTGGCCTTAAGATGAGGGTTGGGAACAGAAGCAGTTGTGCACTGACTCTCCTCAGCATCTTCCACGCCTTGGCTGACACAAACAGGAGAGCCACCACCTGCAAAGAGGGTGACCTAGGTCTCTGGGTGAAATTGGGAAGACAAGAGATGGGAAAACCACAGCCATTCCAAGAAATAGCCTTCAGGACAGCATTTCCTGGAGCATGTTCAGGGCATCAAAAAAGGTAATTTTGCAAATGTACAATTAAGACAATTCAGAGATAAAACATAGCAGTGAAGGTCTTGCTGCTAGGCAGACTATTTTCTGCTGTTCTGGCCTCCTGGAAAATACAGAGAACACTCTTTGATGAGACCAACATTTTTGGTCATAATAGTTTGAGGATCTTCCCAGCATTCACTTCCAGTGGAAAAGGAAAAGGAGAACCATTCTGGTTATGGCTTCAATTATGTGATTAAATGATGTGGCTACAATGGCTGTGTTCCATGGTCAGATTCATAATAACCTGATTTATATGCTTGTTTGTTGTGTTTTTTTAAAGATTCACTGGATTTTCTCTTTTTTATCAACTCTAATATCTGAATATTGTGCAACTCGTGGAAAAAATATCATCAAAGTGCTGTCTAACACTTCTAAAATTTTACATCCTCCCAGGGTATTGGTTTCTAGGAAATCAGAAATCCATCTTTTTTGTTCCAGCATTTCTCAAAGCAGAGGCGCAATGCACTCCTGTCCTTCCTGTTGTCGTGTGGGGCATTTTTTCACCCGTCCACAATATGTCTGCTCCAAGCCATGCTCCAGCATCTCCCTTTGTACTACACAGCCTTTTCCATGAAGCTGTTATCTCAAAAGAAAACAGATGGGGAACAGCCATGACTAGCACAGGGCACCGCTTCTTATCTCTCTGGCTTCCAGAAACACACGAGACCGGCATCCTCCACTAAGCTCTCTGTGTAAGGATCCATAGCAAACAATGAAAATCTAATCCTCCTCCAGAATGCCTAGAAAAATCACATCTCTGTCCATGTCCTTAAGTGATTTGAGAGCAGCCATTCCCTGGCTTGTTTTGGTCAGAAGGTGTTCGATCTGCAACCATGGCCCTTTTCAGACTGTTATCACATCAATATTGAGTCATCTTTGCATCACAGAGATACATTGTTCCTGCTGAAATGGCCGTTGTCCAGGCTAGGGGGGCATTCCCGTACAATAGCTTCTTCTCGCTTCTCTGAGAAATCCCAGTGAGGGGAAAATGGCAACAACTCCCATGCGCTGTTGGGCTTTAATGTCTCAGCACAGCCACAATCCACACCCATAGACTTCCTTGTGCATCCCAGGAACAACTGGGGTTGCAGACTGATAGTGACCATGCTGTGGGACGAGACTGAGGGGCAATAGCCATCATCAAAAAGATGGCAAGCAGGTTTGTACACTCCTGTTCTGGAAGAGGCACAGAGCTCCAGTCTGGAAAATGCCTCCATGGTTTCCTAAATCTGTATTACATCTCCCATGCTTCAACATAGTCTCATCTCCGGGGCTGGATGACTAAAAAAAGTTCAAGTGGTTTCCTGACCTCCCCATTTGCAGAGACAAAACCATCACTTTGCTGACTGCAATCCATCCCCAGGAGTCACAGTCAGAGTAGCCAATAACAGTCCTCCACTGAGAAAAACAGTGCCCGATAAATCATCTGCAAAAAATAACTGCCTTATTTATTTCTCCTCACCCTGCTCCTTCTTTAGCCACTGTGCAGAGCCACTGCAGAAGAAGCTGTAGGAAATATCAGACCTTAACCCCTCCACTTGAGCAGCAGCCGATGTGTGTGTGATCCTGCGACTGGCTGTTGTGATCACCATCTGAACTGATGAACGCTAGCAGAAGAAATATCAGCAACTGCTTGTTTATCCTTTCTGAGTCCCAGAGTCCTTATAGGTTGCAGGGGACATCACAGCAGCTCTTCCAAAGAACACTGCAGAGCACAGAGGTGCGGGATGGGACTTTGTGCCATGTGCTGCTTGCTCAGGGCTGTCCCTGGGTGCACAGCCTGGTTTGTGTGTGCACCCTGAGGAACAGGTTCCTAGAGGCAGATGAATTGCCCATCATTTTGAATCTTTGCCTGAAGCAAGGATATGCTTGTGACAGAAACACTGAATTTGATCACCTGTGCTGGGCAGAGGTCCAATTATCTGGGTATTAGATTCCATTTTAGCCTTGAAAATAAGTAAAAGAAATGCCTGTACTTCATATCAGCCTACCTACTGCACCGCTAGCAGCATCCCAACCAGTGAGCACTGGGACACAGGACTGGGAGGACCTCCTGTGTCACTGACACTTGCAATCTCAAGCGAAACGTCATAAATATCCTTCTGTAAATTAACCACACTTCATGTTCTACTGCCATCTATTTTCTTCCCTCCTGCTTAGGAGGGAGCTCGTTACCCCAATTGCTAACAACCTTCCCCGGTTTCTAACCTAGATTTATTCCTAGCCACTTCATGACCATTTGTTCCTGTGCCAATATTGTCCTTAGGCTGAAATAACTCTTTTCTCTCAACCGTATATTTATAGACAGCCAACACATCCTCCCTTGAGCTTTTGTTTTGCTAAACTAAACAAGCCAAATCCAGCAGTCCCATCACATGTGACAGGTTCTCCATAGTCCTGATCCTATCTGTGTTTCGTCCAGCCTCAGGTCACCTTCCCAGTTCCAGGAGGTCTGACTTACTCCAGATGTCCCACCTATATGACCAGGTCGTTTCAGGCCCTATTCATAGTGCCTGGGTGATGGAAAAACAGAGAGAAATGATGCATCAGCTGGGTTTTGACCCAGCTACACATGCCAGTAGCTCCCAAGTGCTACCACCACACACAACTCGTGCAATACCTGTGATGGGGCAGACCCACCATGCTGTGTGGGTAGCACAGCCTAGGGCCAATATGTGAAGCAATAAACTCAAGGGATGACGCGTGGTGAATACCAGCTGAGCACTTAGCACTGCAGCGATTTCTTCACCAGTTAGGACGATTTCTTCATGCATGTCCTGGGTTTTGTTACTGTCATGAGCCCATCCTATAAACATACTTTGCACAATGACTAAAACCAAATACAGAACAGCAGCACAGTGAGTTGTGTTAAATAAGGGGCAGCTCATGAAAGAAGAAATAGTTTGTGGGCATTGAGGAAAGGCAGGCACGTCTGGACACAACCAGTGATGGGGTGGAGAGCTGGGAAGGGGAGGGAAGAGAAGAAGCAATGCCATTGTGTCATCTGAGCACAGACTGCCCCATGGCACTAAGTCCTTTGAACTTCTCCCCCCTCCTGGTAAGCCTCTCCCTGCACAGAAGCATACAAGTTGGGCAGGGAGCCTTAATAAATTACAGCTCCTAATTAAGCTCCTGATTCGGCACCTAATCTGATTGCCTGCTTTTAGAACTTGGATTTTCTTTGGATGTGTATTTTTTCCTGTACGTGACCATTTTAAAGGTTATATTTCAAGTAAGCCTAGTCTTGATCATTCTCTTTAGCAGCATTTCACCATTGAGATGTACATCACGGACGACAAGCTGCCTGCCCAGAAACAGGGAGGTTATTATAATCACCCTGTCATCATGAAGAATCAGCTTTTGTGTCAGCTCTGAGAGGCAAGGGAAAGAGGGATGATGCTGAGCTTTCCTGCAAATATGAATTTATTTTGATTTTGCTGATGGATGGGTATTTGGGCAGCTGATTCACCTGGGCTGGGATTTTCCTGCTCATCTTTTAGTTGGGGAAGGTTACAATAACTTCTCAGAAAACTTAGGACTAGCAACTCAAATAAGGCCCTGGAAAATTACTCCGAAGTGACCTGATGTCCCAAGATATTGTGTTTCATTGTTTATTTGTTTATTTACTAGGAGGAAAACCTAGCAGTAATTTCTGCTATGCAAAATGCTAAATGTTTCAAAAATTCTTGGCCTGCACAGGACTTTTCCTACTTAGCGATGACCACCGGTGACCTAATTCAGATTTGACTGGACTAAGCTGCATGGCTCCAGTGTACCAGATATGTCCCAAAACTTCAGCAATGCATGCTGCATGGCAGAGAAAATAGGAATCGCTAATTTTAAGAAGCCCATGCATGGCTAGTAAGTCCCACCTTTTGAATCAAGATGCCTGACGAGAGACTGCCGCTCTGTACACCTCTTAATTGTGTTGTATTAGGTCCAATGATGGCCTGATGTGAGAAGCTCTTGGCCAGCAAAGAATTGCCATTACCACAAACAACCACCTGCTTGGCAGCAGCTCCAGACACACTACTGTCAGAGCAGGAGGGGTGGAGAAGGCCGTAACAGAGCACAAGTATTTGATGCTTTGGCATTTTCGGCAACCTGTTTCCCATGTTTCTAGTTTTTCTGCCCAAATTGTCCTCTGATCCCATTTAGCTTGTGAGGATGGTTGCACTCATAAAGGTACCGTGGGAGAAAGTCAGATAGAAAAGTCCTCCAGGTCCAACAATTCCAAAGTCAACAAAGGCACTTGGTGAAGCATGTCCTGTGTTTAGAAGTCCCCAAGTTTTGAGCTGTCTTTGAAATGCCAGCAAATAAAGGTTCTGAACCACCTGTCACATGATGTTCCATTAATGTCTGAATTATGATATCTCTTCTGGGAGAGAGAGCAGAGAAAGTTGAGACTGAAAATAAGAACTGAAATATAAGGAAATGGTTCTTGTGGTTCAGACAAGGGATATTTAAGTTATTTAATCAGAACTTTTTAAAATGCATTTGAATAACAGTGGTAAAATTCCCGGCTAACAATTTACAATTAGCCACCTTCTTAGACTTCCTCTTAACATTTACAAAAGAGTTGACTACACTTTTAGTACGATTCATGATTCAGCTTCAGTCCAGCACTGAAACTGTCTTGTCCCAGCCAGTCCAATTGATAGGTTCAAGTATTCTATTGTTGGGTTAGTTCAGTATTTTATTAATAAAAAGCTTAGCTTCAGGGATGTTTTCTTGGTTTTAAGTTAGTTTACTAAACAGCTCTAATAAAATATATAAAATTGAAATTGATACTGAACCCATCTCTCTGGAGCAACACTGCTCCAAAACCATGGTGGGCCTAGAATGGATGCCAGCCGGTCGATTAAAAGGCAATTTCCCCCACAATAAATCTGTGCTCTTACACACTGGGAAGCTGTTAACAGTGAGAGCAGGGAATTCTGCTCGAAGTGCCTGGCAGCAGAGGACCACACAAGGTGCAAGACAGAGGAGAACTGGACCATAAATAATCACTTTGTTATATTACTATTTAAATATCCTCAGGGATGGAGGTCGCCACCCTTCCACCATGCGTTTTGCTGTCCTCCAGCACATCCTTCCCCTGCCCCAGTCCTCCCCAGCCTGCCTGATGGACAGATAATCCACACATGAACACAACCATCCTCTCCATGGGGTCTCGACTTCTTATTCCTTGCATGCCCTGTGTATGGCAACAATATAAAGTGGGGATTTTGTGCTTCTTAGGTGTGTATTTAGTGTGGACCTTCACTTCACAGCAGGTATATAGATTCAGGAGCAGTATAGAGGCCACTGGAAGGAGCATTTTGGAGTAGTCTGTCATGGCATTGGTGTTCAGAGAGATCACTTGAAATAGTAAATAAAAGCTGGTGCTTGGCCATTCAAAATTTGAGTGAAGAGCTGCTATGTTCCACTAGGGTATTTAGTATTAACTTACAACCTCTTAGGATGTCATGGACACAGGAACTTGGTCCTTCCCCACAAGGTCCATCATCAGACGCAAAGCAACACTGCTCTATCTATACATTTTTCTTCAAATGCAGGAAAAATGAGCAAGAAAGACAAATCTGGTTCCTAAATAATTGTCGTAGAGACTAATTTTCTAGAATTCTTTGACATAAACATTTTTAGAAAAGAGGAAATTGGAAGTTTGTTTAAAAGTATTTGGGTACTTATGCCTTCCTTTGACATCACAAAGGCCCATATGCCAGAGGGCAGAGACTGGAGGCAAGGGGCACAGAAGGGAACCCGGATTTACAATTCCTCTGAGTGGGTAACGCTCTGCAAACTACAGCCCTATCAGCCTGTACACATATTTTCAGGTAACACATTCTGCAATGAAGACCCACACACCAACGCTCCTGATGATGCCACTAGCATTTAACTTCTCTTTTAGATTGATATTTTTATTTCCCAATCAGTATTTGCATGTAACATAATCCTTTTTCCCAGATGGTTACAAGAATATAAACTTTGTCATCTAAAACATCAGTTAAAAGCCAAAACCTGTCATCATTTCAAAAGAGTACACTCAAACGTCATATTGGCAGCTGATAGATGGATTCACCAGGAAGGCAAAGTGAAAATATACCTGTCCCGAAAAGCGCAAGTCCTTCCTCCCAGGGACCTTCTCTCCTAACACCAAGAAGACCAAACGGACACTTAGCAATGAACACCAAAGGCCTTAACAGTCTGTGGTAAGCTGAGAGAGGGCTTCCATTGGCTTCTTTCCTGAGTAATTGCGCTCTGTGATACCCATGTGCTGGAAACCTCTGTGACTTCTTCCCTCCTGGCAGGCACGTGTACGCCTTCTCACCAGCAAAACTTCCCATGAGTTTGTATTGATCCTGTGGCATAAGTTATTTCTGTCAGCCTCCCAAAAGACCACAAAGAATTACCAAGCAATAGACACTCAGAAATGCTAAAAATGGATGATAACGGTGCCCAGCATTTTATTAAAACTATCATTATCTATAATAAGCAAAGAGACTGACTGCGGGATCTGAATCCTTATCTGGCCATGAGTTCACTCTGCTCTCGCAGCGGGACAGGCAGCCAGCAGAGAGGACAGGATGAATTGCCCCAAATCCCCAGAGCAGAGCTGATATTTACGGACAATGCTAAAAATTATGGCACAAGGAAATCAACAAGCTGGAAGGCCATACTGGCTGCGGCTCTGTAGGAAACAGCGGGGCGGAAAAGCAAAGTTTGCCAAATAGATGAGGAAAAATCTGGTAGAGATGCTTTTTCTTTTTCTTTTCTTTTTCTTTTTTTTTTAAATCAAGTTTTGTAGGATGTTTTACAAACAATGAAACACAGAAGAAAATGTACAACATGTTTTTAAAAATAGTGGATGGCTGGGGAAGGCAGATGCACTTCAAGTGGAGTTGAAATCAGTGAATGATGGGCATTGTCTTCCAATTCTTGGTTCTATCACATCTTGCCCAATCCACCTCCAGAGCTGGACAGATATCAGGGTCTTCATCTGCTTTACGTGGCCAAACTTTCCTCCTGCCCTTGCTCACTGCAACAAATGTAACTAACAGGAGAGTTAGGATCACGTTTCTCTCTGTATCTGCTCAAACAGTTTTTGTTTCTCCTCTCTCCGCCCCAGATGCAACAAAAGACCTAAGCACATGCTTGACTTTAAGCCCTGCGTTTTGATCCTGCTTGATTTAGATGAATTCAAGCACATGCTCATTGCTCAGCGGGATCTGACACCATCACTGGCAGTGTTATATGGCCTCAGCCTTCAGGGCACCGAATACCCAGACCTAGACTCAGCTGTGAAGCTTTTTGGCTTGCATTCCTCATCTGTTTCGATCAAGGTAAATAGAGCAGCAAAGCCAGCGTAAGAGTTTGTCATTCAAAGAAGAAACGCAAGTGATTTGTCCCCCAAAATCATTGCATGGCCACGAACCTCACATACAACCTCCACCAAGTTTCTACACCTTCGCTTTTCGCCTGTGAAACACCGATATATGTGTACCCTCACTTCCCTGGACTTCTGTCAAGACAGACTCATTTAAGATTGGGAAGTATTTGAATACCATTGGAACAGGAATGACGTGTATGTTAGAAACAGATTTGGCTGCACATTCAAATAAAGACCCCTGGATGGGGTATCCCTGGTTGCTGGCACCCCTTTAGCATCACATGGGAAGACTGTTCTTATCCTGGTCAATTCAGTCCTGACCAGCAACACTCCCATGCATGGGAGACTTTTGCCCATGCAAGGAAATTGTTAGACCATCCCCTGGTGTGAATTTGTCCCATCCTGGTTCGAAATATCTCCAAGCCATTCCCAGGCTCGGTGTGGGGTTGGAGGAGTCCAGAACCTGTTCCCAGTTGATGTTTTGGATGCAGTCAATCTGTCTGAGTAGTGAAGAAGTTTGATAGGGTAGCTGAAGAACATCACCTCCCAGTTGGCCTCAATGCTCAGAAATGTCCCCAGGCACATTTCATTTTCTAGTACCTATATAGCTAGAGACACCATCACTGCCCTGTGCATATTCCCAGTTAAATAACAAGGCAAATAAATCACTTCCAAAGAAAAAATATTAAATTAAAATAATTAAAACAATTTAAAAGCTTCCATTGAAAAATTATGGTCACTTTGGACCGGTTTTACTAAATGTTCTGAGATTTTTTTATAACCTTCATACAGAAACTCATCCCATGAAGAGTGGAGTTTTGTTTTCTTCTCCTTTGCTGTACAGGTCTAGCTGCTGCTACAATGAAATCTGACTCTAGTTTTCGTTTTAATGATGTGACAGAGGCCCTTAAGGCAGGGCTTCTCTCATTTCTTACAAATAAAAATAGTTAAATAAGATTCAAATATAGTCTTTGGGGGACATTTTCTTAAAAGCTTCCATAAAGTAGGGTTACAAGTCACTGTAGATCCAGGCCTTTGTAGTCATTTCTAATGATAAGAGTCTTCATACACGAATTTTTTTTTTTTTAAATTGTACTTTTGTACTAAAAGATTGAATGATTTCCTGATATTAGGCATATTTGTAAATTCTAATGAAAAAAGATATTAGAGGGGACCACTGATTGTGAAACTGTAGCATAAACTTGAAACTAAGCTCAGTTAAAACTCTGGATGTTGAGACCTGGGACTTTGAAGTTACCCATTATGAATATGAACTAGGAAGTTCCAGTTTATCAGCAGAGTTATCTGACTCAGAGCCTGGGTTCAGAGGACCATCCTGGTTCCTTTTGGAGCCACTCCTAGGAATCTCAGTTAACTCTATTTCCCAGCATCTGTGGAGGACGTTGCTTTGGCTAGAGGATCTCCCAGTTGTAGCAAATATCATGTATCATAGAATCATAGAATCATAGGGTTGGAAGGGACCTCTGGAGATCATCTAGTCCACCCCCCCTGCCAGAGCAGGGTCACCTAGAGCAGGTTGCACAGGAACGCGTCCAGGTGGGTTTTGAATGTCTCCAGAGTCAGAGACTCCACCACCTCCCTGGGCAGCCTGTTCCAGTGCTCTGCCACCCTCAAAGTAAAGAAGTTCCTCCTCATGTTTAGATGGAACTTCCTATGCTCAAGTTTGTGCCCATTACCTCTTGTCCTGTTGCTGGGCACCACTGAAAAGATCCTGGCCCCATCCTCCTGACACCCACCCTTTAAGTATTTATAAGTGTTGATAAGATCCCATGTACTTGCATGGTATCTTCCACCCAAAGGCATCCTGAAACAACTGCTCCAAGGCTCTTCACCCATGAGTGCAATGCCATCCTTTCCCTTTTGGAAGGTGCCATCAGTTTAACATCCTGCAACATAATGCAAACCTTTAGAAGAGGAATTTCAGAAGACAGAGTCCAACTGAAACCTTACTGAAATGCCCCCTTTCCTTTGCAAATACAGACCGGAGGCAAAATTTTAGGGCATTAGTTTGGTTTCCTGCTCCAGGGAAAGTTGTTACATAGAGAAAAACTATCCCTGTTCATAACCCTGTATAACCCAGCTAAAATCAAATGTCAAAGCCCCATAAGCATCTGTCCCTCAGCCAGAGGTTGTTTTTCTTCACGGATGAATCAAACATACTGAGTAAATCATATGAATCACCAACGGAAACATCATCCTTACAGCATCATCTCACATTTATGAATAAGGAGCTTGTTTTGCAGGTCCCTAGAGAAGAAATAAAGCACTGGGAGTTCAGGGAGGGGCCCAGGACTTTCACAAGTGTTTTGTTTTAATATATTGTGAACAATAAGGTGTCTCCCTCCTCGCATCAAAAAAATTATAGTCAATTGCTTTGCAAACCATCTCTCAATTTAGCAGTCTTTTATTAATAAGAAAATGCTTATGCTGATGACATAGCTCAATAACCCAGTTATAAATCGTATAAATCTGTTGCAACGGTTACAAATGAGCAGCGTGATTTATGAGCGGGGCCACTGACTTCTACACCTGACATAAAACTGTAGGCTATCAGCCACATGTTTCATTTTAGTTTTATATTTGATGTATAAATCAGGCAGTGAAAGGGACTCTCTCTCCACCCCCACTTCTCCCCTTTAAACAGATGAAGCAAATATTTTACAAGCAACATGTAACCCACTGTAGCAAGGACACAATACAAGGCATGGAAAATATTATGCCATGATTGCATTAGTTTGATGTGAACCAATACGAGGTACAGCGACCTGCTCTGCAGAGCAGGCAGGAGAGCAGGCAGTTGAGAGGGGAATAACCACGCAGGTCACCGTGGAAAAACACTTGAGAAAACAAGCTGTTTCTCCTGCACTACGTGCCCCGTTCGTTTCCAGGTTTTGCAAACCTGTGGAAGGTCCCCATCTTCCCTTCCTGAGATAGGCAGAGTTTGGCCCTGCTTTTGAGAACAAGGTGTCCAACACAACCCCATACAGGTGATGTGGCCGTCAACAGTATGGAGCGGAAAAGGAAACTCAGCAGTCACTAACTGGCTTTTGGGGGGTTGCTTTTCATAGGTGTTAATAAAATAACTCTCTGCCCAGCATGCATCCCAGGATCCCTCCCCTCTTCAGATGCTACAGCAGATGTGCCTTATAGCTCAGAGCTTCAAATTTGAGTCCCAGCTCAATGCTGAACAACCATCTTTATTTTAAAAAATGCATTGGGAGCATGTTTTGGTCATTTTAGGGCATTCTGCGATAACTTGCAAGTTTCTCCTGCCGTTTGAGTGTGACCCAGCTCCAAAGTGTGTCAAAACCAGAAAGACTTCCTCATTCATCTGAATCTTCCAAACATTGGCAAGATGAGCCAGATCTTTGTGCAAAGAGCTGCCTAAAATTGGGCAGCATTAGGTTTCTACTTCCCTTAGAAACTCCTGTTCCCATTGTCTAGCTGCAAATTCAAATGTCTGATTTTCAGCAAGTATAAAATCGGACCCACAAATACGGAAAATTTTCTACAGGTAGCACATACAGAAGTGAGATGAAATGTAAAATAATTCAGATAAAATGCAAAATAATGTATAACAGCCTAAAGAAAAGTTTATTTTAAACAAGTGGTATAAATCTGTAGTACTTTCACTCAGTTGTACAAGTTAGCTTATCTCAGCTGGATCAAGTCCTGTTGAAGGTTTTTATGTGTTCTCTCCCAGGGATGTTAGTTTTTCCATAACAGAGGTGTTGGCCATTTCTGGAAAGCTCTCACTATGAGTCAGGCATGTACTACTTTTCCATTTTCTCAGAAGAACTCCTTAAATACACTTGAGGCAATGGAAAGCCATCTGGAGGCAGAGGTTGAAGGATGGGTTCTGACTGCTTCGTTCAGTGATGCAGAGCTCTGAAGATGGGGTAAGAAATGGATTATCCAATGTTACAGCAAGACTTTTGTCAGAATTAATCCACTATTTCTTTACTTCTAATCTTCAGTGATTTTATGTGATACGTTCTGTGAACACAGGCCTCTTGGAAACTCCAGTTAGCCTCTGATCAGCCATCCATGTTACACCACCATCCAATTTCTTAGTGCAGATGAGGCATTTGCATACCCTCAGATGATAACTACATCCTCAACAACGTAAATGTCTGCAGTCCTGCTAAGACTGTTAATGTCTTGTCTACTCTAAGAAATAATATATGCTCCAGCTTAATTAGACACCAACTGTAACTAGCTTTCTCTAGTGTGTGTTCAAAGTGGAAAACAGATGATTTGTTTATCCAGATGAGCTTCTTGGACCATAGCTGAGGTCTCATTATTTATTAAACATATGTTGTAAAAATACAGGAGAAAGCCAAACTTACACCAGCTAAGAATTCCCCCTGTATGTTTTTCAGCTGCTAATGACCTTAGGTCTTCCTGCTCACTGACAGGTAATGGAGTTGATTTCCCCATATACAGAAGGGGCACTGGATATTGGAAGGTTTACACCTCTGTGTGTCTTAATTAAATATGTTGAATGAGTCCTGGAAGAACGATAATGAAAATGTACTCTGCGTGCGAACTGACATTTAGTTTGGGTGATGGTATTGAAGCAAACACAGCAATGCAATAATTCAATGTCAGTATAAGATGGAGCTGCCAGTGCAGTGGTTGAGCGTTAACCCATGTCTGGATTTGACAGCAGAGGAATCCAGCAGTCCACCAGTATCTGAAGCCCTTGCCATGGCAAGGAATGCACTAGGATAAATACGTCCACATGAGTCCATAGCCCAGCTTTGCTTATTTGGCAGCCATTAATTAGCACCAAACTTTTCAGGCATAAATTGCTCTCACTTTCATACTCTGTGAGTCTTTTAGGTTGTCCTTGCATTAGCTCCTTGTAGCAGTGGGACTGTGCATGAGGCTTTTCAGTATCATATGGCTTGTATTATGTCTTTCCCACTGCCACAGTATTTATTTAAAAGCTGCAGATGAGTGTTTACATTTCCATAGGTCTCCCACTGGAGGTCCCATTCTTCCTTCTCTCCCCCGCACGTTAACTTCAAAACTGGCATATATAACAATCAGGAGCGATCGAGTGAGCAGGAGTAGTCAGCAAGGATTTACAAAGGGGAAATCATGCTTGGCCAACCTCATTACCTTCTACGAAGAGGTGACTAGCTTGGTGGATGAGGGGAGAGCAGTGGATGTTGTTTACCTCCACGAGTAAAGCCTTTGTCACTGTCTCCCATAACATCACCGTAGACAAGATGACAAAGTATGGGTTGGGTAAGTGGACAGTAAAATGGACTAAAAACTAGTTGAATCACAAGACCCAGAGGGTTGTGACCAGTGACACAAAGTCAAGTCGGAGGGAAGTCACTAGGGGTACACCCCAGAAATCCATTCCTGGGGCCAATACTGCCTAATATCTTCATTGCTGACCTGGACGATGGGACAGAGTGTACCTTCAGCAAGTTCACAGCTGATACAAAACTGGGAGGAGTGGCTGGTGCACCAGATGGTCATGTTGACATTCAGAGGGACCTCAAGAGTCTGGAGAATTGGGCAGAGAGAAATGTCTTGAAGTTTAACAAGGAGAAATGTCACATCCTGCATCTAGGGAGGAATGAACCCATGTACCAGTACACATTGGGGGATGACTGGCTGTAAAATAGCATTGCTGAGAATGATCTTGATGTTCAGGTGGACAACAAGTTGACCGTGAGTCAGCAATGTGCCCTGGCAGAAAGAAGGTCAGCAGTATCCTGTGTTGCAGTAGGCAAAGCATGCCAGCAGAGCAAAGGAGGTGACCCTTCCTCTCTACTCAACACTGCTGAGGCCACACCTGAAACACTGTGCCCAGTTCCAGGCTCCCCAGTGCAAGGGAGACACAGGCTTACTAGAGACAGTCCAGCGTAGGGCCACAAAGATAATTAAGGCATTGCAATATCTTTCGTGTCAGGAGAGACAGAGAGCTGGGACTGTTCAGCCTGGAAGGGAGAAGGCTCAGGGGCAATCTTATCTATGTGTGTAAATACCTTATGGAAGAGAATGAAGCCGAGGGAGTCAGACTCTTCTCAGTGGTACCCACTGACAGGACATGAGGCACTGGGCACAAATTAAAATGCATGAAAATGTTTACTGTGGGGACAGTCAAACACTGCAACAGGTTGCCCGGTGATGTTGTGGAGATAATTCAAAACCAGACTGGACACGGTCCTGAACATCCCTCTGCAGATAACTCTGCTTGAGCACGGCTGGACGAGATCTCAAGGTTGGACTGGATCTCAAGAGCTGCCTCCATCCTCAACCATTCTGTGATTCCGTGACTCCATAATAATACATGGCATGACACAGCATTGATCTTCTTTGAAGGTCAAGAATACCCAAAATATGGCATTGCTCATTAGCCTATTAATTGTTCATTAGCATAGTTCTCATTGACATATTAAAGTATGTATGTTTTCAGTCTGTGTTTTCAGTTGCAGGCAATGTGACACACTATAATATAATAATTATAATTGGAAGTGCAGCAGTGATCAGATCCAAAAAGCATTTTGGCTGCAAACCCACAAATTTTCAGGAAGTTCCAGTGCAGATCTGCACCTCGCACCTGGTTCCTGTCTATGTAATGGGCAGAACCAGCGTTTCTTATCTGAACCGCCACCTGCTATTTCAAGAAAACTCAAACCCCACAGCTATAGAGACATTCTTGTTTAGATTCAGACTGAAGTTTTTTTAGCCAAGGTCAAGACTGCAGCTGTAAAATTTTCTACCTGTTCCACTCTATTCTGCATCTCTAAATGCAAGAAAAATGTAGGTTTAATACACTTTTTAAAAGAAAAGAGGACATTGAATTAGAGCTGAACAAGACAAGAATAAAACGTTTTTTAAACAGATTTGATTGTCATTTTTTGGCAAGTTTTTCAAATAACTTTTGGTGACACATATTGCTAAAATGGAGCCAGAAATAAACAGTTTACAACAAATTGTTTTTCCAGTAAGTGAGAATCCAATTATTTTGATTCAAAGGATTTTTTTTTAATTAATATTTAAAAAAATTTTTCTTTAAATGAACTAAGCAATCTCAGTCTGCAGAGGAGTGCTCTTCCAGCGCAATGGCCCTTCTCTATCTGAAGAACCAGGCACAAGAAGAGAAATCCTGAGTCCCAGGTCTTCAATGAGAATTATTGCATTACACCAGGAGGGTCTAACCTCACAAATTGAGAATGTATTTGCTTGGCATCCTTTCCAACAAGTGTCGAGCTCCATTACGTTTAAGTGTGTATTATTAAAAAAAATGTGCCCTGATAGAGTGTAAATGCAGACTGCGATTTTTCCCGTTTTGTTTTCTGTTGGGGAATTCTGGTGACACTTACTTTTCTGCAATTGCCTGCATTCCTCATATCACTGGCATTCTCCTAAACCACAGCTAGTCTGGATCAAAGTCCCGTTCTTCCTTGTGTCAGTGTTGCTCAGGAGGGTTTTCCTTTCAGCAGCGCTGGTGATGGAGAGGCCGTATGGAGGTGCAGCGTCCCATCTTCACTTGCATGCCGAGAAGCGTGGGCTATGTCTCGAGGACGGGCTCCTTGTCCTCCTCCAACCCCTGGCACTGGCACAAATTGTGCAGCAGGCTGCTGTGTCTGTCTGTCTTGGAGGTTGGTTTTCTTTTGTGTTGAAATTTCATGAAGCCTTAATAACTTTCCCTCATAACTTTCCAGCCAAAACTTCACTGCCGTTGACCCTGAAAAAATGAATATATAAACAAAAGTCGGAGAAATGAATGCAGCTGAGCTGAACCAGCTTACTGATTAGGACTATAATGTCTTAATGGGTAAAGCATGTACCTTCTGAGCCTCTTGCTTTGGCTTACTTGTGGTGACAGAGAAGAAATAAAGACCAGCGCAGAGTAGGAAATCAGCAGACAAGATTGACCTGGCATTGGCTATTGGTAACATTTGTTACCACAAGGAATCTCAGGGAAGAAAACCTGATCCGACATGATCTGTTATGAGAACCATTAGCACGTCTCCTTGTGGATAAAACCAACAGTCTTATCGCGTTCTGAAAAGAAGGTATTGGGAAAATACTGTACCAGAGAAATTGTACGTGTTTGTAAAAAATATCTCCTCCATCAGTTTGACAAGTCCTGAAAATACTGAGAGCTAAAGTACATCATGCAATAGGTAGTCAGGCACAAAACCAAATAGAAAACATTACAAGTTTGGTTCACAGCTCAACAATAGCTCCATACAACCTCGTCTAACAGACAAATAAGGAAAATACAGTATTCAAATCATAGCATAGTGCCATTGTTTTCCCTTCCTGACACTCAAAACTTGGCCCCAGCTTTGCCGTGGGTTTCACTGGCTACTGAGAATGTGCCTGACAAACCTGGCTTGAGTCTTGGGCTTTTAACTAAACAGCTGGTATCCTCTATACAATTATTTGTCCCCAGTACCCACAATTTAACAGCCAGATTCAACACAACTCTCCTTCAGCTGCTGGAAGTATTGATGGTTCCCTTTTCTGTTTCTTTCAAGTGGGGTATTCTCCTCTGGGGATGAATCTCATCAGCCTTGAAGGGCGTCTGGAAAAAACAGGAATGCTGTAAGTTAAGATAGGACATGTTTGGAGAGAGAGAGAGAGAGATTTAGAAAAGAAATGGCAATGCGCTGGGGAAAAGGATGATACATTTTAAATGCTTCAAGGATATTCAGGCTCAGCCTAAGTCTGAAGTCTAAATTTATGAATCCATTCTGATTTTCTGAAATGATTGAACACGTACTTTAATAATATGGATTCTTGCTTTCAAAACCCAGCCAGCATAAATCGCAGATCTGCATTGTCTGCAATATATATGCCACATTTTATTACCCAGGTTCATGGCCGACACTTAACTCAATTTAATGCTCACCCTTTCATGTAATATATTCCAAGATATGCAGCACTTCACGGTTCTGCACCTCAGTGCTCAAAACTGCCTATGGAATTGATCTATATGATGATTAAATCTCAGCATTTTTTAAGAAGATGGACTTTCAGAGCACTAGATGGTGCTAGAGAATGCTCTTAGTCAGCTCCGGGGCCATATCCCCGTAAATTCTCTCCATGTACCATTTATTTTTGTAGGATATAACAGCGTAATCTGCATCAAGCATCTATACTCTCAGCAGTGTTTCAGATGGGCTGCTGACATTGCCCATCGCTCTTCTTTGTCCAGCGATGAGAAGTTGTTTATTATTGCCAGAAGCAAGCTGTCAAACCCATGAGTCAGGCTCCCCACATCGTGAGACTGCCTTCAAAAACTGAGGATATATATATTTTTTTAAAGTGTGCTTTTTATTCACACTCTGGTTCCTAAGCTTTAGGACTGTTATGATGCTATTTATGTGCTCCCTAGGAAAGCGTGGAAGTGCTGGGCATTAAAAGTGTCTGTGATCAGGGCCAGGGATGGGGCTGAGCAACCAAGGTTCAAACCACAGTTCCGACCTGACCTGACCTGGGGATGTTTGGAAGTATGGTTTTGACCGATCCAAAGTAAAGAAACCACCCTTGGAAACCACTAGAAGAAAAAGACAATTAGGAAACAGAGTAGGTAGTTGTACAGTTCTGAGTCTGCTAACAACAATAGCAATTTTTTGGCTGGAGCACACGCTGGTAGAGAAGGGTTTAGGGAAGACCAGAGCAGCCTGCACCCAGCAAGAGGTTTTCTCATGTCACTGAGGGCAGACGGCTACATCTTTAGCTGGTCCCAGTAGGGCAAGGCTGGGTATGTGGCCTGTGATGTCCAGAAAGGGAAAGGGAAGTCGTAGTGTCTTTACCAAGGCAGTGGTGGGCTGCACTTCTCCATCTCAGATCAACGTCAACGGACCACTTTGTCACCAGCAACTGTGCCATGCAAGGACAGGCTCTTGCAGAGAAACCCAAGTGTCAGTCCTGCTTCTCCTCCCAGGTGCTCCAAGGATGTGGGGTGTCTCAGAGAACGAAGGCACGCAGATACTGGCAGCGTAAGGGGGATGATACGGGGCACTTTTCCCCCCCTGACAGCTCAGCTGTGAGGCTGCACGCTGCAGCCTGTACAAGCCTCAGGTGCTTATAGGGAGACCATATATATTTTGTAGACAGGTGCCAAATCAACAACATTTTCAGGGCACTGGCGCTGTGAGAGATGCTCCCCAGCTGTGCCTATCTGGGGGGTCGGCGCAGCGCAGGCAGGCCCGGGGGATGGCACACAGGCGGCCGCCGAGCTGCAGACAGCAACTGCTGCCCGACAGCTGGAGCGGCCGCGGGCGGTGGGTTATAGGGCTGCCTTGGGGTTAGCCCCAGGTGCGCAGCTGGTAGCGAGCACCCCTCCTCCTCCTCCTCCTCCTCCTGCCTGCAGGGCAGCTGCAGTCGGCAGGAGGGCAGCTTCCCCAGGCGCTGACACAGCAAGCGCTTGGCCTCATCCTGCCCGGCACAGCATGGGCTGGAGCCTTCTCCAGCTGCAGCTACCCCATCCCACCAGGCTGCAGGCTCAGCCCAGGGACCCACCAGGCGTTAGCCTCAGACCATGGATCCATCCAAACCACAACTGCCATATACACAGGCAGGTCGGATCAAGCATGATGGGGGCCAAACATGTGATGGGCACATCTCCTGCAGCTGGTTCTTCCTAGACATGGTGTAGCTACCACGCGTTCATGCAGCAGCCAACAGCACTGACGGAAACACCGGAGTGCAGCCATTGACCATGCCATGCTTCATCCAACCAAGAGCACCAATGAAAAGCACTGTAGAATAAAAAACCATGGTTTGGACAACATGGAAATCCAGACAGATGTTAGGGGCCCCACACTTATGTGCCTCCGATATCATGAACTGAAAGCAATCGCTTTCGTGGCTTATTTAATCTTGGTTTTCTTGGTGATACAGGATCCCATTCTGCTCCAGCTTGATGATGGCATTTAAACCAGATGGAAACGGTTTGAAAAATTCAGATATGAAATCATGGAATTACAATATCATCACTAAAACAACCAATCAGATAACAGCTAAAGAATTATTTTTCCAGGGAACTGAACTTGAATTTTGCCTTTTTAGCACCATTAAGACATTGAAAGGATACAGTCAGACCACATTAAGCCCTTAGCTTGAGATTTTTTGAAAGATCAGTGGGAACGTTCTCATCATTTTTCTTTTAGCTGAAACCGAATCAATTGTTTGTATGAATTTACATACAAACATGAAGCATTCACGGGGGGTGAAACTGCAAACTGAAAGGGAAACACCACTGCTGTGCTGGTTGTGCCGGCTAAGTAACGTGCTTAAAGTCTTTGTGCTACCTGAGAAACTCACCATAGTGCCTCATCCCTGCCACATTTTATATCACCCACAGCCTTCTAACATTACACAGGGCGGGAAACTTACTTTTAATTGATTGTTAACCCACCAGCGTCCCTCTGTGTGCCTTTTATTTACATTAGCAGTCTGAGAGCGTAAAGTATTCCCCTTCAGATTTCATTCTGCTGGAGAAACGGGTCTGCTGTCATCACTCCTCATAAGCACAGCCTGAGACCCACTTTCCTAAATCTCTCCCTTCCACCATTTGTCTTTACTACCTCATAGCTGTCAGTTTTTCTTCTAGCTGCTACTACAAAATGAGCACAGGGTTGTTTGGGCCAAAAATCACTCAATAGTCCTCAAGGAGGGGAGGAGGGGAGCAATTATTGGTCTTTGAAGGGAAAATTTCCCTGCGATGGTATCCTTGATTGAGGGTTGCAACCCCCAGACTGAAAATCACCATTAATCCTACCCAATAATAAATTCAAGAGAATTATGAGTGATCATTTATTCTTGCATCACCCAAGTTCTCAAATCCCCCTGCCACAAAGAAACCCCTTCTCTCCTCAAATGATATGTGGAGAAGCCCTAAAGCGGCCCTCAGTTCTCTTATTGCAACAGCCGTATTAAAGAAAGATTGACAGCACCCTATGCCTCCCTTATCCAACAAAATTTTCCTTAGGCAAGGTATTTCATCCGTCCTGCCTCAGTTTCCCCTCCCATAAAAGGGACATAGTGGTAGCTGCTGGTTTGACAGTGGAAGGTGTTGTCCAAGGAGGAACCATGTTTTCTATGAGCTGGTTGGGTTTTTTTCCCCAGCTGAATGGGTATTCAAACAGAGAGAGAAAGTCAGGTGAGAAACATACCCAAGAATCTGGAAAGAGTAAATAGCCCAAATTACTACAGAGAGAGCCCTCATTGGACCATCCCATGAGAAAACTGAAAGCCATGTTCAGGCTCTTCCTGTTCGGGTGATAGACGCTTTAATAGACAGTCAGATAAATGTATTTCTTCTTCCAGAAGAAAGAAACCTTGTGCAGAAAAGCCTACTGTATTTTAATGTCATTGCAACTTTCACTTGGGCCAGAAAAGTCTAAGCATTTCTTTCCAAGCCCTTGGCTTCCCAGAGGGGTTTGGTTTTGGGTTTTTTTTTTTGTAATGGTCAGTGAAAATTGAGACAAATGTGTCAAATATCGCAGGGATTTCAGGATGAAAGAAGCGGTCCATCAAGACAAGAAAGAGAAGGCGCCTTCCTTTACCCTGTTCAAGCTTCTTGGCATCTTGCTGGTTAATTTACCCCCATTTGGGGGATCCAGGATGAATCCCAGGAAAATCTGAAGAGGGAAGGAGGCTGAATTCTCACTTCTGCGTGAAGTCCCAGCTAAGAACAGCCCATCAGATGTGGGGCTGGCGCACTATGCAATTAGACATAATTGATAAAAAATCATCATTCTGCGGTCCAAGTGGGAGCCAGCAGACACTGGTGGTGGCCTGGATTGTCACCCACATGGGTGACTTGGGTGCTGCTGGGTGCTGTCACCCATCTACCTGCCAGGCGGCCAGGATGCTGGCGGAGCCGTCTGGCGGTGAATCCGTGCCCTTTTCAGGGGAGCCCCCCTGCTGCCATACATCATCCCAGCTGGCCGAGCAGCAACCCTAACCTGGGTCCGTACGTCAGGGCGGGCAGCGCGGAGCCAGGCTGTCCCCTCGCTCCCCTCCCGCCACCCCCTCGCCGGCCGCGAGGACTTTGTGTCCTAAAAGCTCATTCTTTCCATAGCGTAAAAAATAAACCAGCATGTGCTCCTCTCCAAAGCCGCCCGTCTCCGCAACAGCCCCGGGTGGGTTGTTGTTGTCGTTCGACTCTGTCTCTCCTTAAATAACAGAATTACAGCGGGTCTAATCCTGCAAAGTGCTGAGTAACAGCTCGTTCCCAATAAATTAAGCAGGCACTCAGCGCCGCAGCCTGATATTTGTATCCATGTCCTCCCGGATTATCGGTCTCTCCTCCTCGCTCTCTCCCTGGCCCCTCGGGGAGCAATTATCTGTGAATGAGAACAGAATAACTCTTTTAGCAGAAGGTTTCCACACTCGCGCATAAGGAGCGCTCTGAATGGATTTATCATGCTCGCTAAAAAGGGAGGTGGAAAAAATCCCCCTTCTCTCTTTTTTTATTTTATTTTAAGGAGAAATCCCTGAAGCGGCAGCCGTTCCCCGGTGGCTCCACGCACCAGGAAAAAAAAAAAAGAAAAAAATGAAAAAAAAAGGATATAGTAAAACTTTTTAAGGGAGGCATGAATCGGTTCTTCAGAAAAACAAGGCAGCAGTGCCAACTGGAAATGTTTGCTTTGGGGGTGAGTTAGATGGCTGGCGTCAGCCAGGGCTAAAGACATGCCAGCGGAATGCAATATTGGGGAAGCAGCAGGTCACTCAATCACTGGCAATTTGCCCAGGAGCAACTGGATGCCTTCAGATTTTTTTTTTTTTCTTGTGTGTGTATGTTGCCTTTTTTTTCGCCTTTTTTTTTTTTTTCTTCTTCCCAGGCAAACAGAGCCGCAGCAGTTTTGGGGCCGAGGAGCTGGAGAATGGTATTTCTGAAAGGCACGTTCCTGCAGGAATACCCCCGTGGTCTGCACGGCCGCACGGCGGTGACATCTGGCAGAAGAAGTTGTGTTTCGATGGACGAGGCTGGATCCTGCCTGCTGCTGCCTCCATGCACAAAGCAGAAGATGCAGCGCCTCGTGCCAGGTCTGCCGGGGGAGCGGGCAGCCCCAAGGATGGGATGGGACAGGGGGATGGGACAGCAGTGCTGATGCCTCCGAAAATACCCTCCAGCAAACAAGAATATTTTTTCCTCCAGTAATAAGTATCAAAGACTAGAGAAGAGCCTTTTGTGTTTATATTTTCAGGAGGCAACAGGATTTTCTTTTTCAAGGTTAATTTACTTACGGGAGTGGAGGAAGTAGGTAAAAGACAAAAGAAAAATTTCCCCTCGTGAAAAATGTCCATTAACTCCCCGCAGCACAGGAGGAGGCGTTTTTGACTGCAGATCTGTAGTTTTTCGTTGCTATATCGTTTGTGCAGCGTGCCAGGCTGCACGCAGAGCCCAGATAACCTCCCAGGGAGGGAGGGCATCCTGGCAGGAGTGGCTCTGAGCAAGCTGGTGGCCCAGTTAACAGCAAACACCATCATTAGGGATTTGCCCGTTCTGCTAACGAGGGAAATCGGTGCTCGGCCAACAGCTGAATGCAGCACAGTCACCAGCACATGATGGGCTGATGTCGACTGTGGCACTTCTCCAGAGGTAAAAAGGAGCAACAAAATTTCCCTCCTTGTTGCCTTCTCCATCCATAAGGGTAAAACCCGATGTGTGAGAGGAGGTCTCGTGAAAGCAAACCCAGGGACTAAGCTGTAACTGCGACTCCAAACCCACAGGGTTCAATACCATTCAGAAGCATTTTCACAGTTAAATACAACATCGTGATGCCCATCACCAGCATCCGCCCCTCTTCCACTGCGATGTCACCGCTCCACAGGGCAAAGCCACCCAAGGAGACTGCCGTCGCAGACAGAGGTGATCTTCCACATAAGCAAATCTAAACGATCCATGAAGAAATTGGAGGGAAACTACAGATGTTTGGAGGCAGATCCCAGGAGGATCAGCAGGTAGGGATTCCTGAGGGGTTTCCTAAGCAGGGTCTGTACCTGTGCTCCGCTGCTGTCACCCAACCTGGCAGCTACCCTTGCACTGCCGTGTTATGGTGTCCGGTGACACAGCCACCAGCCCACCCCAGTCCAGAGACCATCAAGCTTTGAGCTGCAGCTTCAGCTCAGGGCTCACTCCCCACCTGAAATGCTGCTTTTTTTTTTTTTTCCGCTTCTGGCTTTCAGAGCCATTGCTCCAGCAAAAATGATTTTAGCTTGATCACTCTTGTCTCTCCATCGACTCCTTTCTTTTTATATTTTTATCCTGGTTTTGGATCTTGATCTAGCTACGGGGGAGAATGGACCAAAATGCACTCAGCATTCCAGCTCTCCATCGTTCTCCTTTTCTGCATCCCTTTTCATCTTAAAAAATTCATACTTGGAACAAGAGCTTGTCATTAAATCACTGGACAAGGGCTTGAGTTCAAATGGATTGCATTCCCAGGTCAGTCACCAGTGTCTTGTGTGATCTTGAGAAGAATCCCCCGGCCCCAGATCCTTCTACTGTAAGATGGATACTGCAACCTTTTCTTTTCCTTGCTGTGCTTTTTTTAGTCTTTAAGGGCAGAAAGTGACTCTCTTTTGCAAAGTGCAAAACCAGGAAAATTGTTTGGTTTTATTGTAAAGTACCTTTAACCTTTATTTAATAAAACACCCAAGTTCCTGACAATGTCTAGGGGAAAAAACATTTCCCGATTAATCCTTGTAAAAATGATCGCATCAGAGTGTCCAGCCCATACAACCGTTCTAGGTGCTGCAGTCATCCATTCAACCATGACACCTAACCACCTGCCCACAAGCGCCTCCATCTTCCCTGGAACACTTTCCAGTGTGGGTCAAGGGGAGCACTGATGGGCAGCAAGGAAAGAATGCGTGGACACACTCGATCACCCCGAAGGATAAATGTCGCAGTAAGCTCTCCCACCCAACCGTGTGCTCCGGGGCTGCCGCACCAGGCAGGGTGGCCACTGGAGACGGGCCGGACTGAGCCTTTCTCTGCTCCTGCTTCAGCGCTGCTGTGTAACTTGAGGAAATCGATTTTGCTTCCCGTACCTCAGTTTCCCCCATCTGGAACATGGAAATAATGATCTTGGCTTCTTTTTAAAGCTCTTTGAGAAGAACAGCCCTTTTAAAGAGGTAAGTAGTATTATAAGCAACGGACTCTCACGTCTGCCAAGAACCAAAGTGATATGAGGGTGATGAAATTCAGGCCACCTCATCGGCAAAGTATGTTGTCCTGGCCTTCAAGACAAGGTTAGGGCTCTTGGAGAGAGCCCATTCCTTTTCGGGACAGAAAGGAATGGACACAGACCCAGCACATGCTTTCCTATTATTAGTCATTTGTATCCATATATTGCCGCAAATCTATACAGCCCGCAAAAATCCAACTAAAGCAAATGCGTAGCCTAAAGCCATCTAACCCAGGAGCTCAGCCACGCCACATGGGCTGATCAGAAGTTGCCGAGTAATTTCCCTATGATGGCTTGAGTAGGATGGATGCAACCAGCCCTCAACAAGCCTGCAAGACCCAGCATCCCCATGAGCCTTTCAGTAGGACTGGAGGGGGACAAGAGCGGGGAGTAGAACCTGCTCAGGGACCAAAGCTGAAGAGCACGACATCTCCAGAGGACCAGGCAGGAGAGGATGGTGACGTACGGTTTGGCTGGGGGAAGGAAGCTGGAAGGAGGAGAGATACAGGCACGGGCAAGGTTGGTGAGGACCTCGCAGACGAGACCGGAGGCACGACCGAGAGCTGCTTTGCACGATAGGGCCAAATCCGTCCCTGGCACAGCTCCGCTCCAGCTGCCTCTGTGTGTTTGTGTAAGGATCCAGCTCTGGCCGCGCCGGGAGGCACCGGCTGCGAGGGGCTGGCATGCCAGCCCGGAGGCCCAGACACGAGGACAGCGCCAGATGCCCGGCATATTTTTTCAGCTGTGCGGGCTGCGGGGAGTCACACGGGGCTCGGCGTGCACCTGCGCGACCCTGAGCCGCCTGGCTATTAACAGCCGGCGACAGCGCTCTGATGCCGTATCGCTGACCGCTCCGTTCCCCAGCAGGGCGGTAAATCAGCCGCCCAGCTGACAAACCCAGGACTCTTCTGCAGCCGGGACTGATGCAAACGCTAATGCCCCTGACGCTTACTCCAGCACAGGATTCAGCTGTGTACGGCCAGCCCGGCTCCACCATGTTCTGCCACCCTGGGTCACTGCTGATGGGATGCCTGGTGCTCCTGTTGCTCCTGGACCCGCCCTTTGAGTCAATGGGGTGCTAAGGGTCTCTTGATGCACTTAATGAGTATTCGCAGTCCTCCAAGTGAAGATGAGACCAGCACAGATTTCTAGGAGAGGAACTAACGTGGGGATGACTAACACAAGATGTGAAGTCGCTGGGGTGTATTTTAGGACATATAAGCTACACAGAGACAAGAGCTGCAGCAGGCACTGAGTATCAGGGGGATAAAACCTTCTCAAACATGGGGGACAGCATCTGAAGGCGTCAGGGAAGGAGGCACTGATGGAGAAAGCTGCATTTATCTCTTTCCTCACTCATTCTACACAAACCTAAGCACCAGCCCTGCACAGTACTTGCACACCCGGAGGCAAAGTCCAGCCATGTCCAGCCCCTTTGCAAGAAACATGCAATGGGCGATGGCCTTCACATTCTCTCTTTTCTTTCACTGTTGACCCACAATAAGCACAATCTGACTCATTAACAGAGCTAGTTAGCATCAGGATGAAACGTCCAATATGGACCACAGACTCTTGGGAAATAGATTTTGGTGCCTTGGGACACAGAAAAATTATTTCCCAGGCATCATGTGCGCAGCACAGCCAGCTCTGTGACTTTTCCTCTTTTTCCTCATCAGTTCTTGGTTCTAGCACAAAGATGATTTTTAATGCCAAATCATTGTGCTTCTTCCCTCTTTATTTCAGGCCGCAGGCTCACCACATTCTGGACTGGTTGCAACCCATCTGGTTTCACTAATACTTCTAATATAATATTTGTAACTAGCTAAGGGGTGATCATATGACGGGTGTAATCAATAAGTCATGTGCCAATTGTGATTATTCTACAAGTCAAGCCATTTTTCTATATTTTGGTGTCCACAGCGTGCTAGGGTATTTGTATGTTTTGTTGCCGTTGTGCCTTTCCACCTTTGCAGCCTGGCATTAAAGAAGGCTGTCTTGAGTCTCTGTAATTGAGAAAAAAAAATCCATCACTTTGTTTCCACCCAAAAAAGGAAATGAGATGAGAGAATCAACCAAAGGCTCTGCTTGCCAGATACCACTTGCCACCATCTTTGGCTTTGCTGAAGGAACTTGCGCTTAGGAAAGTTGTTCAATCTAAACAAAATCATCTTCTCAACAAGTTCCTCCTTGTGCACTGCCAGAAGGATCACCCAACAGAAACCAAAACCAGGCCTGACAGTTTTAGCTTACCCGTAGCCAGCTGTGGCAGCCCAGCTTCATGTTCGACGGGCACAGGACATTTCCTGGCATTGGGTGACAGGGAGTAAAAATCCCCTATATTAAATGGGGAGTTCCCATTGCATGCAGATACCTCCTTCTTGTTCTTTCTGCCCTTCTCACCCTACGTGGCTAGGGTGGGCTAGAGAGAGTCATCTCTTGGTATGTGCTCAGATACAGCAAGAGGTGTTCTTGACCCCTCCCAAAAAGTGCTTATAAAATATCTCCAAGAAACTTTGGTTGAGACCATTTTTGAGAAAAAAAAAGAAAAAAAAGAAAAAAGAAAAAAAAAACACCAACCAAAACCACTTTGAGCTTACTTTTGAAAAGACTGAATACCTTTGGTGTAAAACCACTGGAGTGGCACCAGGCTGGGATTTGGCCCCGTGTGGCTGCATGGAGGCAGAAGGAGAGTGTATTCTCCCTTTCCACGGGTGCTTATAGCTGGCCACAGCCTGTAAAAGCAGATGATTTAACGATTCCTTCTGGCAAGCAGGGAAGGATGACTTCAGGTTTGAGCTTCCCACATCACTTCTACCAGCTTTCCCTGGAGAGCCAACACATCGGTGGCCAAGACGATTGCATGCCGCAGAGCCAAGTGGTGCTACCTTCTCAGACTCTGGAGCAGGACCACAAAGGAGGGTCCCTCCATGACACATGGGAATTCAGCAGCAAAACAGAGGCTGTGTGGCAGCCCCAGGAGGACAAATTAAACATCTCCTTTTTAGTCTGAGGCTTTCAGTGGCAACAACTGCTACCTTGTAAGTCAGTTTATTCAGAATGGCTCTGCACTAACAGGATTAACAAGCTCTTCACTGCTTGGATCACTTCATGGTAGGAAGATCCAAAATCAACTGATGGAAAAAAGGATAATTCCTCCTGTGGTGGGAGCAAGATTGTTTGTGGAACGAAACGATCAAACAATGACTCCGAGTGCTGCAAGTCAGCCATGCGAGGAGACACGTACCCAAACTCTGCTGGGCACTGGGCTGGATGATGCAGGCACATGGTATCATCACGTGGTTGGGACTCCGTGCCCTACATTCAGGTGGAGCTCTGTGGGATGGTCAGTGTTTGGAGATAGAAGAGGTGGAAAGAAGCAGTCATTCTCTCAGGCACTTCTCAATTGCTAAACCTCTAGGCTGAAGGCTCAGGTCCAGGGTGGAGTGCACACTACTTGAAGGAACTGCTTCTACTGAGCAGTCACAAATAACATATCCATATCCACCATCATATGAGGACGTGCAAAACACTTCTCTTCTTTGCCTAACTGGGTTTCCCTTCCCCACAGACACTGCATGGCCTTGTACCTTGCACAAACCTCTCTCTCCGAGGAGAAAGATAATCTCAAATTCCTCCGGTACCAACCTCGCCCGACTAATTTTCTGGTTCATCCAGCTCTCGTGAGACTTTTCTGGTTCATCCAGCTCTCATGGGACTGAAGAGGGTGAATTGGCTGAGCATCGGCACCAGCAGGCACCTATCATTTGTGAGAGTAGGACAAAGCAAATGGTGGAGACCCATAAGTCTCCACTATCGAGCATGGGAGTCACTCAGATAGTCTTGTTTCCTGCTCAGGCTGTATCTCAACTATTTGCCATGTAGCACAGATAAGCCTAGGGCCCTCCCTGCTCAAGGCATCCTGATCTGTGATCCACTGATCACCTCGACTTGGAGCACATGGACAGACATGGGCAGGACACCAGAATGCTACACTCTGGTGGGAATGAGCTATCATGCCAGCACCAAGAACCAAAAGCAGCTGTGCTCAGACAACCAGGGAGATGATAACCACAGGGCCCCAGAAAGGGTTGTGACTGTCACCTGAGGCAACATGATAGATACCTTACCAGTTCTCGTAAATTGGTATTTGGGATCCACGTTTTAGGAAAGAAGAACATCAAAGACCCTTCATGAATGCAAACCGTTTTGATGGTAGTCATTGCCTTAATGTGCGTGCATAATTTCAACTCTGAGAAGTTTTAGGACCTTGTCAGAAATTGTTATGAGAGATTTCATACATGACCCGTTTTCTTTTGGTCTCTACCATGGCAGGGAGCAAAGCCATGCAACAGGCATGAGTTAAACCTACCTAGCCAGGACCCTACTAAGGGTTTCCAGTGTTCACACAGAGCCTGACACTTCAAAATTAACATTCTTCAGGCTCTTCCCCATCTGGAAGAGCAAATGGATTACAGCTGGTCTGAAAATGGAGTTTTCTTCTCCTTTCACAAAAATTCTAACTTTTAGGTTAAAAAGAAATAGAAACAGCTGAAAATAAACTTTCTGCTTTTAGCTGAAAAGCTTCGGTAAACATCTGAAATTTCATGCTGAAAACAGACACTTCTCAAAAAAAGTCGCTTAATCCATAACGGCATTTTCTGTCAGAAAACATTTGAGGGGTAGACATTTTTGAACAACCCTGGAAATGCACTTTTGCCTAGCTCAGTTCAGTGCATATTAACCATTTTAAATATCAATTGGAACACTGTCATCTGGACCTTTAAAAAGAGAAATTTTTTTTACCCTCCCTTCCAGGTGAGGTCAGCAAATAGGTCCTCGTAATGGCTTTATAGCTTTCCTCCCATCCTATTTCCACCCTGATTGTGACCAGGTTTAATAGTTATCCAGGTCTGTACCTATGGATTTGAAAGCCCATGAGTCTCTCAGGAATTTATCAGGAGCAATCGGCAGCAGGAAAATGGTTGCAAGTTAGGGTCAATGCTAAAATTAAAGGGCCTCGATGTGTTGTCTGACTGCATCATGTTTGGCTCTGCTAAAAGGTGGGTGGAAAGCACAAGAATAAAAATGTCCACATGAAAACCGGACTCAGGTCCACACCGCATATTTCAATAGGCTCCTGTTTCAGGGTGGCTAAGGTTATCTTTCTGATCAACTCAGCCCAGTACCACAAAGAGAAACATTATGAGCTCCTTCTGTTGCGTTAATATCCAATTTATTTTTCAGCAGTGCAATTTCCTGCCTGCTCTTTGAATAGCTATCAAAGGACAAGACACCAGATCATGGCAGACATTCTTCTAGTGGTGACATCTGCTAAACTAGTCAGTCTGTTCCTATACAGCCCACTCAATGCATCCTAAAATATTTTATAAGCCACCAGTGGAACAGAGAATGGTAATGTGGGTCCCTGACCTTTATTTGAGCCACCTTGATGTTCAGTACAGATGGGGAATCACACTTCAGCAGCCAGAGTTTCTGGGTCCATTCAGCTTAGGATTTCTCTGTTACCTCCAAACCCAATAAATTTCAGTTAATGCCATCTGGCACTTCATATCCTTCACTGTTTTTCATCTGAGAGCACTGGCAAATCTGCATATGAGGCTTAATCCAAAAGCCTCTGAAAACCAATGGAAAGAGGGTTTTGGATCACGCCTAAAAGTGCAAAACTTTATTTAGAAACATGCTTTCTACAGCTTTGCTGGAAGATGCTCCTCCTTTGAACAAGTACTCAACCAGCAGTGAACACATTCCAAGAAAACATCTGGATACGATACCTAGGAAAAGGTTGGTCTAATTACATTTAGAGAAGCTAATAAATATCACTAATAAGATATTACCCAAACTCTGACATGTTAGTTCCATTGCTAATTTTACTTCGGGCAACACCAGTGATACCATGAATATCAATGGTCAAAAGTCAAGCACTGTTAGGGACTACTCACAGCTAATTTTCAGAGTTATTCATAGGACTTGCAGTCTCTGCGTCACTCTCTCCTGTGCTCTCTGGCTATATCCCAAAACATTTTCCATACCAGTGCTGGCTTCTGCCTGAATTTTGTGTTCTGCAGCCAGAAAAAAAATAAAATGTGCCCGAGCACCTGAGAGTTTTCTTGTAGGTTTGATTGGAGGTTTGCCTCAGCCAGACCCTATTCAAGGAGTCCTTTTCATTGCTCTCTGCTCCTCACCATCCTTCCGGGTTATGGTTGCACCTCCTGAGCATGACCTCTGCTGTGCTTGATGTCCCGATCCACATCTGCCTGAGCTCACTCCCATTCCGTCTAGTCCTTGTCCTGGATCCACTCCTGTGTCACTGCTTCCCAATCTTCAACTTATTCCCAGGCAAAACTTTTATTTTCTTCTTGAAAGAGTTCCTAGTTATATTTTGGCCAAATTTCTGGCCTTTCGTCTCACTTATCTGGACCGTTGTATTCTTCAAATTCACATCCATTGACCACAGTTGTCCTCATTCACACATCACGAGTTGACTGCTGTACTTCAGCCCATCAATAATTTCTCTTTCCCTATTCTGTTTTGCTACACTGTCCACCAGGACCCTGATCAGTGTAGAAGTAAGAAGTTCACAGACCAAACTGTCAGAAAGTTGATAATGTCCGCAGAGTATTCATTTATATGCCGTGAAACATGTTAGGAGGCCAAGGTGGAGAAACTGTATTACAGAACTAGCTTGAGTCTTGGCAGTGGTCATATTTTATATCGTATTAAACTGAGGAAGACATTTACTGACTAGTACTAAACCAGGTCCTGCAGTAAATTGATGTATAGGTTACCAGTCACATCTTCCATATGTTAGGTAATGGAGCTTTTTCTCTGCTTGTAGGATGCTGACAGGGGCTGACAGGGAGTAACACAAAACTGAAGAGTTGTACTGAGCGGAAGTTGAAAGGGAAAGTTAGGAGTCAAATGACTTTAGGACTCACAGTTTGTTTAAAACCGGTACATTTTCAATGCTACCTGTTAACAGAATTAACACCAGAATAAAGTCTATTGGAAATAAATATATGGGAATGGAGTTCAAAAAGGGAAGGAATATTAAAAAAAACCTTGCACATTGGTAAGCCAATGTTAAAAAATAATATAAATCTATTAAAAAACATTCTGAAGAGCATCTTCCTAAAGCTAATAATAAAAACTGCTCCAAACACTTCCAAAGCAAGTAGCTTGCCAGACAGCTGGTCAGACTAATAGATGATCAATATGCAATAGATAAGCACTCAAGCCACATTGTGTCACAATAACAAAGTCAAATACATACTGAGTACCTGTCCCACGCTACATCATTTCCTGACTGGGAGCACGTCTGAGGAGATATCTCAAATTGAGCATCAGTAGAAAAGATTTTCAAACAAACTGATAAATTGAACAAGACAAATCTGCAAGACCAGATGGTATTCACCCAAGAGCTCTATGGAAATCCAAAGAGTACATTGATGAACGGTTATCCATGACACAGAGCCAACCTGCTGTTTAAATCAGCCTACGTTAAAAGAATAGAAGCAGTAAATGTGATGCAAAATGAAACAGCAGTTTCCAGAGACAGCTCACTGAAGAAATAAATATAGACAAGTGTGATTCCGTATAAAGTAAACTGATAAATATTCTAAAAAACAATATTATACACATCAGGGAGCAAGGTGTAATGGGGAAGAGTCAAGTATTGCATCTATAGGTGGAAGTAATGTCTTGCAAATCAAGTTCTTTGAGGGTGTCACCAAGTTTTGGGGGATGGTGATCTGAGTAATACAGATCACTTGAATTTCCAAATGTGGGAAACTATGAAAAAATTAAGCTGCTCTTGAACAAGGGAGAAGGTCCTCTTGTGGCTCAGCAACTGGTTAAAGCTAGGAGACCAAACAAGGAATAAATGATCAAGTTTCATAACAAAGGGAGCCAATCTGCAGGACTGGGTGAGGCTCTATGCTGCTAGGACTTCTGGTGCCCAAACCACACATTTATTCTAGAAAAGGCATAAGAAGTGAAAAGTGGGGTGACAACTTTCTCTGAAAGTACTAAAATAAGAGAAGGCTGAGGGGAGACCTTATTATGGCATACAAGTATCTAAAGGGTGGGTTGAAGGAGGATGGTGCCAGACTCTTTTCAATGGTTCCCAGCAACAGGACAAGGGGCAATGGGCACAAGTTGGAACATAGGAAGTTCCGTTCAAATACACGGAAAATCTTCTTTACGGTGAGGGTGGCAGAGCACTGGAACAGGCTGCCCAGGGAGGTTGTGGAGTCCCCTTCTCTGGAGATTTTCAAGACTCACCTGGATGCAGTCCTGAGTAATGTGCTCCAGGCAATCCTGCTCTAGCAGTGGAGTTGGACTAGATGATCTCTAGAGGTCCCTTCCGACTCTGAAGATTCTGTGATTCTGTGATTCTGTGACTCTGTAAACCATCTACAATATTCCGAGCTAAAGCTATGAGCAAAGAAACTCAGAAGGACTTACAATGCTAAGTTACTGTGCAATAAAATGGAAGACAAAATTCAGAGTAATGTAAGTAATGAGAAAAAAAGAATCCTAAGGATACATGCACAATAATGAGTGCTGAGTGAGCTACTACTGTTTGGAATAAGATACTGCAGTTACTATGGACGGTTTACTAAAATTGAGAACTTAGTGCTCTATGGGGATTAAAAAGGCAAAGAGAAAATTAAAAACTAATAGGAAAGACTTCGGAGCAATATGAAGAACTTTTGAGCATAGCTCCAGTGCACCAATCTCATACAGGATAGAGCGGAAACACAAAAGGCAAGAAAGGGCAACATGACACCAGAGACAGGGAACAGTTTCCAGACAAGCAGAGCCAAAATAGGCTAAAACTCTTCATCTTGGGGGAAGACAGAGGGGATCTGAGGGAGGTCTATGGAGATATGAGTTGCATTGAGAAGACAAACAAGAAATAATTGTGCACCATTTCTCAGAACATCAAGGGCCAGAGACTAACTAATGAAACGATCAGGCAGCAAACTTAGAACAGAAAGAATGACAAAACTCTCACAAACAAGTTACGGTACTCATTGCCACGGACAGAAAAAATTACAAATGAGTACAAATGGGCTCTGGCTGTTGGCTGCCAGAAGCTGGGATGCTGTACCATGGGTAGGACCACTCTGCACTCAACCTGCTTCTTACTTTTTTTTTAGTTTATTACAGTCTTTCTACTTTATAACTCCGAGACAGTATGACTCTGGATTCACATGTCTTTATTCACTAACATGCTTCTAAAGTAATGTATCCCAATGTGAAGTTCAAACTTAACCAGAAACAAGCTGCTACATGAAGTTTTGTGGAAAAATGCTAAGTTACGCTTTTGATATACTCTAATAATAAATTCATCCCTTCTGATAAATGGTTAATAGAAGAAATTAATTAACTTTAGCAGGTGATAAGACCTCCTTGATGAAGATGAGCCTTTCTGGGAATTGTCTACCTTCTCAAAACCTCAATTTCTGCACCATCGTGGTGGCTGCCCACTGGAGGTGTGGGTACTTGGCTCAGATAAAGGCAGCTCTCAGTGGTATTACTCTTCCCTTTTCTCCATTAAAAGCTCTTTTACGCCTAGAGCATCTGACTAGAGCGCTTACAATAAATGTGCCTCTAATTCCACTCTCTTTACTCTAACCACTAAGAGTCATTGAGAATTTTTGGGACCTTGCAAACCACATTCAACAGCCACCATTAAAAAAATCTGGCAGACAAGTGCTTTCTTTGCCCTCACCCACAAAAGTAAACTTCCTTCCAAAATACATGGGTTTGAATGAAAAAACAGACTGTCCTGTACCTATGTTCTATTTAAGTTCCACTGTTCTTTTTCTAGAGCCAAAGAATATTAAGTGCAAGACTTCAGCATCCTCACACCTCATCCTTTCTTTTCTCTTTTCTGCCACAATTTCTCCACTAATATTTTTAATATTCTCATTTTGCCATGGCATTTGTCACTAAGCATACAGTCACTGAAGACAGCTTTACCCAAGGTCATCTCAGCCTCTTGTCCATTTGCATTTCAGAGTCGGCCAAGACCTGCAGAGTGAACCAAGCAATGCAGGAACGGGGCAGGGTTTGAGGCTGACCAGGAATATCGGCTGATGGGGGGAGACAGGTATAAGGGGATGAGCTCGCTCTCACTGAACAGAGAGAAGAAGCAATGCTGGAGGGAGACAGGCTGAGAGAGGGCACCAGAAACTCCAAAAGGAAAATCAGCAAAGCCCAAAGGATGTTCAGCATTCATGGGGAAACTAAAACAGAGGGAAGCCTGGGGCTGTTTGCATGAGCCTGTCTTTCTTGTCTAGATGTAAAGGTTAATTGTTTGAAAAGCCTAGAAAATGACATCCCCTTCAGTTCTCACCACCTTGAGAAGCTAAAGGAGAAAGAGTTTGAGCTAATGCTGATACTGGGCATCTTGTTGCTGCTGTAGGACACAGAGACCACAGTGAGGAGATTGGGCTGGAGCAAGGAAGGACACAGTACTGCTGCTTGCCAGGACCCACAGGAGACTAGGAGCACTACAGGGAACAACCCGCAAGAGAAGTGTTGGCAGAGCTGGGAGTACACCTCGTGTCCACCTCCACACACACAACCCCTCTCCTGACCGCATGAACAACCTCCCAGCCTCAGGCAGGCCTTAAACAAACAAATGGGAGGATTTTTACTGGATTCAATGATGGATGAGGTCAGATCGGGCTGAAGCCAGACCAGCTGCCAGTGCAATCGTGCATAAATCAGTGGATTGTCTCACAGATGGAGAAAGAGTCGAGGTTTTTGCAGGTCCCTACCCGGCTATTCAACCTTCCATACATCCTACATCCCTGCAATTCAGGAGCCTATATCTGCTCTTGCTGAAGTCAATACAAGAGTTGTCCTTGATGGCTCCAGGGTCACTCTATAAGCTGTTATGGGTGGCTAAGCCTCCTGGCAGGTTAGTGGAGACACATCTTTCATCTTGCCTTAGCAGGGGAGGCATTGGTGTGAGTAAGGTAGTACTTCCACTGGGCGTAGGCTGAGAACTTCAGGCTTTTTTAAATTTTAAACAAAAATGTTTTTTTATAAAATTGAGCCTCTCAATCTGTAGCGGAGTGCATCCAAATCGATCTGCAAGACTGCCAAGCACCCAGTGGCTTCCACCAAGATGTACACTGATGTTTCAGAAAGTCAGATACCTGATTGGAATTCAAAGATATTAGGGCCAGAGGGATCCTGTACAAGTATTTAGTTCAGCTTTCCACATAAAATAAATCCACACAATAATTCCCTTATCAAGTCCACAGCTTAAACCATAACGTGTATTTTTAAAATATGTCCGGCTTTTATTTATACGATTCAAGCAGTGTAGACTCCATTATTCCTTTAGGTAATATACTGCAAAGATCATTATGTGCAGCGTAACTACACAGCTCTTATCACAAGCCTCATTTGCTCTACCTCCGGAAATCATTGCACTTCTTTCTGATAGACTAGAAAGTCACTGGGCAGCAGCAATGTCCTCCTCAAGGAGATGTGAATGGGCCACAAGCATCTCACCCTTTGATCTTTGCTGAGATACACTGAAAAAACGTACTTTTCAGACCTTGGATTACTGCTACAGCCCCTCTTTAAGACGAGGAGAGGAGAGGAGAGGAGAGGAGAGGAGAGGAGAGGAGAGGAGAGGAGAGGAGAGGAGAGGAGAGGAGAGGAGAGGAGAGGAGAGGAGAGGAGAGGAGAGGAGAGGAGAGGAGAGGAGAGGAGAGGAGAGGAGAGGAGAGGAGAGGAGAGGAGAGGAGAGGAGAGGAGAGGAGAGGAGAGGAGGATTACATGTCATCATTCAGTCTAAGAGAATAAAATTAAGCTGCAGACTGTCAGAAGCACTTTTCCCTCTGAGTGCATATTGACTGTGTCAAGTGAAAAACAAGCATTTAAAAAGAAATACAATTTTAAGTCAATGACAGATATGCCTCCAATATACATTGAGTGTGAATAATTCTCATTTCTTACCTCATTTCACTATCCTTCCTCAGTTTCGTATTATCCAAGAGGACTATCCTATAATCCTGCCCATGCACATTTGCCAAGTCTCCAAATAGCTTTAAAAAACCCTACTGACGAGAGACCACCAACTTTACAGGTTCTTGCAACTCCCAATGTACATTTTATGGGTATTTAGCAATGCTACAGGGTTTTCCTAATGCTGGAGAAATTTCTCTTCTCTTTACTAATAACAGACACATGTTTCAGCAGCCTTTGCTCACTTTTTTCCTCCTCTTCTGCCTATATTCTCAAATTGCTGATTTTTAAGATGTATTTTTCATAGAACTATAAAAACAGGGCATTTTTTTCTTTTTTCTTTTTCTTTTTTTTCCAGATTAGGGACTGGACAAACTTTTAGCCTGCCAAACTTTTTTATTATTATTATTTCTTTTTTTGTTGTTGTTTAAATACTTCACAACAAAAGAATGTGCTCCTGATGGAATTTTTATTGCAAAAAAGAAAAGTTCTCCCTTTCTCCTTTCTTATATCTTACACACTGCAAAACATACTGAAATTCTGTAACGTCCCAAGGAAGACAGCTGTGTAAATGCTGTCAAACTATTAATGATAATGTCACAAATCACACAAGCGACACAAATTTAAACATGAAAAGAAGAAGGATTAAGGCTGCACCTCAATCTCGCTTTGATGACTCAACTTTACATTGATATACTCAGCATACCACTTGCGATCAGACTTCTGTTTTTGCTCTTCAACAGCACTTTAAAATAATTCCTCTTGCCTAAGGAGGATGTTGGAAAATGTTCATGGGAGCAAACGTTCCATTTTAACAAGTGCAGAGCTCTGGTTTTTCACAGGATTTGGAAGCGTGTTCTGGTTTTCAGAAAGTACAAAGCTGTCACCAGCTGAATCGCCTTTCAGAAATGCTCAGGATGCTTTCCTGGGGAAGACGTCCTGTCCTTCAGGCTCTGCTTTGGAGACATCTCCCTGGCACCCACCTGCAGCATGTCTTTCCCCCATCACCCATCCTGGGCACGGAAGACAAGCCTTTCAAACACCCCAAACAGCACCTACTGCTAAATCTCACCACTTAGTATATTGTTTCCAGTTCCTTTTCCTTTATTCTTATTTATCCTTTTAAAAAATATATTACCTGAAGACACATTCTGGGGTTTCACAATCATTTTTTTCAACCATATCGATTTTTAGCAGGGCGGACAGTCGCCCAATGAGGTGTTTCATTCACCAGCAGAAGGCAGACACCAGTTTAGGGCATGGTGCTGGAGTGTCAGGGAGAGCTTGACCCTGTACTGGATGGAGTTAATCCATGACTTTGAGTAATGCAGTGCCAGAGGATGCTGGGATGAGAGGTTAACACTTCTCCAGTGATACTCTCTGCTCAGATTTTTACCCAGGACTCTTACGTCCTTCACAGGGGACTGGCAAAGCATTTATTTCCTTATTTGTTTACCCTTGAAGATGGAAGTGGCAGAGTTGCATGACAGGCTTCTTGGTTGGTGCTTACACTGAAGTTATTTTCTTGGTGGGTCTCAAAGCAGAGGAGCGACCCCTTTCCCACCTCACTAGTGTGCAGCCATGGCCATGCCACCACGTCACAAAATGCCAGGCATATTAAACAGGACCAGGCTGGGTTGGCTTTGCTCACCCAGAGCTGGCAAAGGGAGGCAATGGAGTACAGCGAGAAGGAGGCAGGGCAATGGGATGGGACAAGGGCACCAGACCACCAGCTTGGCTCTGCCACAGAGGAAACCTCCCCCTGTGCGTGCCTATGCCCTGCAAGTACCTGCCTTACCTGTATCTGTGAATACCTGCCCCAGAGGACACCACAGGACTGCTGAAAAGATGCAACTCTTGAGTGCAGATGAGGCCGACATTAAGTGGTCTGCAGAAAGGAGAGGTCAGAAGTTTCGCTACAGCTCATAACCACGGTTCTGTTACTCTGCGCTTCTCCCCCACAGGCAGGCGATCCCTTCCATCTGTTTTTCACCCTGTGCCATCATTTTTGGCACATAGGTACCACGCAGCAGAATGAGCTGCTGCATCCATATGGCACAGAGCAGCCAGCAGCGCACGGGGATTTTCTTGCATTTGGTCCCGAAAGCCGTGTTGCTCCGGTGGCATGGCACGAGGCCGTGCTGCTCCTAGCCCAAATACCGATGACAGAATGGCCCTGCTGCTTTGATTTCCAGAGGCAATGTGGTCTCTGTGAGCTCAGGCATCGCTGCCTGTCTCCATTGCACATGGAAAGCAAGCCAATGGCTCTGAGGCTACCACAGCTTGCACTGAAGGGTGGGGTTTACTCTGCAGGGAACTCATCCCTGCTTAATCTAAAGCGTAACTTTCAGCTAAATAACTTAAGCTGGTCGAAGAAGTTGCATGGACCCTTTCATTGCAGTTTAAACCCCTCTCCCTTCAGTTTAGTCTCAAGCAAGCTTTAGTTTCAACTACCTTTACAGCGAACGCGAGCAACCCAATCGGATGATGACAAGAGAGTCCGTACACAGTGTGTGCTCCTTTAACTAATGAAGCAAAAGCAGGTTAATGCACTCGGTGCAGGTTTGTATGTACACAGTGTCTGTGCTGAACGGTTGGCAGCTGTCGCTGCTGCATCCTCTGCGAGCAGGGCACAGAGGGGACAGGCTATATGCACCACGCGGTTTGTCACCCTGAGGGACAAGGACCGTCATGACCCAGCCCTAATTGGGGCCTCCCCAGCTCTCTTGTGATACCCATAACCCCAAGGGTACTAAAATGAGAGAAGGGGAAGGTCTGACAGGCAGTTATGTGACTAGGGACACTCAGGTTTAGGTTTCTTCTTGGAAGCACTCCGTAACGCAGCTACCGCCAAGGGACTAGCTCTATAACCAGCACCCAGAAAATCCACGCGCCTTAAGGGCAAGGTGTGAAAACAAATGGTGTAAATGGTTGCAAATTCCTTTATTTTTAATGGGCTTCATCTATTTACCCGCCAAATGGATTTAGTCCACGAAGCCAAGCTGAAACAGTGGGGGAATTTTAGGTAGGCAGAATTTAATGGCTGAGACTGAAATTTGGCCAAGATCTTGAGTTTAATCCTCCTTCTCTTCTGAGAAGAGCCACCAAATGTTTAACATAGGCTTCCACTGAAAGATAGACCTTTCTGGAGGGGCTGGTGCTACTGCCACTCACTGGGACATTTGGGAGAAACCAGGTGAACCAAAAATCCCTTTGTTGGCTCTCATCTTTGAGAGTTAGAGGAATTCTGACATGAAAGATGGAGAAAATGGTCATTAGTGCATGCCCTGGCATTAGTAGCAATAATTCACAGGGTCTAGCTGAGGAAATTGGAGCAGTTTGCCAGCACCACCACAAGGCAGGGGGGGTGATGTTACCCACACTGGAAAGTCAGGCACTTCTGAGTTCAACTGACTTACCCGAAGTCTTTCTGTAAAAGAAAATCAAGCTGCAGGGACACCTGGGACAGAGGATTTAATAGAGAAGGCAGCACGGCTATTACAGACATAGTGCTGAAGCAGGACTCAGCATATCTTCTCCAGTACTATCTCCAGTACCTCTAGTTTCTCCGCCTGAAGAAACCCTTGCTATGTCTGCTCCAGGGCAGCCTGGCCACAGTAGCACGAAGCAGAGGATATTAGCCACCATGCAGAGCTTGTCTTGTTCACGGACCTCAACTAGGTTAACAGGAGCTCCCTCTGCTCGCCCTATCTGATGCCGATGGCTGCAAGGTTGACTTGCCATAGAGGAAGAGGAAGGTTAGGAATCAACATCCTTTCCTCTGCAGTGAATTCAAGCATCTCACAGCTTACATCCCATTGATTCTCAATACAACTTAATGCCTAAGGGGTTTAGTTGACTTGAAAACAGAAGCCAGCTGCCTAAACAGTAGAAATACTTTTAAAATGACAGAGGACCGCCCTAGGTCCCTTCTGTCCTAAACTGTCCCACAATCCTGTGAAATGTAGTTTATTCCCAGCTGTGCCACAGCTCTGACTGTGACCTTACGTGAGTCCCTGCACCTCTCCATCCCTCCCTCCCACCCTGCCTGCCTGCTCTGTAGAAAGCCCTGGCCCTGCTGAGCTGGGGCTGCTGTCCCCGGCACGGCAAGGGGAGTTAAGGGGTTTCGGGGTGCCAGCAGAAGGCAGCCCACAGCCGGTAGCAATTACCCACGCGTCCGGGCTCCCTTGTTATCCCTGTGAAAAACAGGGCAGCCCTTTCCTGCGGAAGAATTCTTCCAAGCGGATCCGAAGTCGGTAGCAGAACAGCAACCGAAGGCTTTGGGGAGCCGTGGAAGGCAAAGTGGCCGCGGGAGGTGTATCTGCGAGGTGTTGGAGCTTCCCCGGCTCCCCCGGCTCCCCGTCCCGCCGGGGTGCTTCCAGAGCTCCCGGGCGCGCTTAGGAAGGCAACGTGAAGTCAAGCACCCCCCCGCCTCGCAGCTTGATGAGGGAAACGAGTGATAGGAGCGGAGAAGCGGGATGAAGTGGGGCTGGAAACCAAAGCACATCATGGATTTCCCTGGGGAGGTGAAGGGGGCTGGTGGGGGAAGAAAAAAGCGCACGCGGTGGGTCGCGGCGAGTCTCCGGGGGGCAGGATTTCTCTTCCATCGCATGGAAGAACGAGATTAAAGAAGAAAGTGGGAGTGGGGTGGGAGGGGAGGGAAGGGAAGGGGGGGGGGGGGGATGAACAAAGGAGATTGGCAGCACAGCTGTTTTGGGAAGAAAAAAAAAAAAAAAAAAAGCCAGCCTTCCTGTTTCTTTAAAGCCGCTCATCTGCGCGGCGGGCCGGCTGCCGGCGGTGGGAGGCAGGCTGCGGGGAGCCGCGGACGGACGGACAGACAGACGCAGGGACGGACGGAGCGAGCCGGCCCGCCGGGGCTCCGCTGCCCGCCGCGGCCGAGCGGGCGCAGATGGGCGGCGGCGGCAGCGGGGCGGCGGCGGCAGCAGCAGCAGCGGGAGCGGAGCGGCGGAGCGTCCGCTGCTGAGCGCACCCGCGCAGCGCCCCGCGCCATGCGGAGCACGCCGCTGGCTGGGGGGGAGCCCTGGCCGCGCCTCTGCGCCGCCGAGCTCGGGGGGCTGCGGCGGCTGCGGCGCAAGCAGGGCTGCAAAAGTTTCCGCGTCGAGCTGAAAGTGCTGAGCGGCCGGCGGACGGGGCTCCGCGCTCCCCCACCGCCGCCGCCGCCGCCGCCCCCCGCCGCCGCCGCCTGGGAGCCGCGCAGCGCCGCGCTCGGCCCCCCCGCCCCCGCCGCCGCCAGCGCCTTCCCCGCCGCCCCGCCGCCGCCGCCGCCCCCCGCCGCCCGCCCGCCGCCGCCGCCGCCGCCGCCCGCCGCCTCCCCGCGCCCGCGGCCGGGCGAGGCGTCCGGCGTCTCGCCGGAGATCAAAGCCCTGCAGCAGACGCGGCGGCTGTTGGCCAACGCCCGGGAGAGGACCCGCGTCCACACCATCAGCGCCGCCTTCGAGGCGCTGCGGAAGCAGGTACCTGCCGCCGGCCGCATCCCTCCCTCCCCCGCCCCGGCCTCATCCCTGGCTGCTGCGGCCCCGCGGGGAGCCGGGGCTCCGCGGGCGGGATGAGGGATGCGGGATGCGAGATGCGTCGCGTGGCACACTGCAGGCACCCCGCACACAGGCGCACCCTCTGCTGTCCCTTTCGGGGACCGCCCGAGGGGCGCTGATGGGTGCGCGGGGAGGGCGCCCGCTCCGCCTTGTGCCTGAGGGCAGGGCAGGTTAAAGGCAGGAGCCTAGAGCAGACGCCTGACAGCAGGGGAAGTCGGTTCAAAATGCCTGGAAGTACCAACCCTAGAACTATGCTAACAATCAAGATAAATAAATAAGGGCTTATAATTTGTTTGCAGTTAGAAACTTTTAGACTCCCCCCACTCCCACCCCACCCCGGAGAGAGAATCGCGTGGAGGGAAAAATATGAAACAAACGGAGAAAGCCCTCCGAGTGAAAACAGAGGGTGGAGAGAGGCCAAGCTGCGAGCTGGGTGATGCTTCTGTACCAAGAGCACGTGTACTCGCTAGCTCTCCTGCTGGGATGGGCTGCCCCAAAGGGATCTCTGGGAATTCGGGCAGCAAAGTGCTCCTGTTGAATTCTGTGCAGGGTGTCTGAACCCTCGGCCCCCTTGGGGTTCCCGCAGCCACCTCTGAAACTTTCATTGTGCCCCATGTCTGCCAGGAATAGGCGAGTTAAGTGGTGGTCCCCTGCCGGTTAGTTTCCCATGATTTTTACTGTAGTGTGTGCTTCAAGTGTGTACGGTGCCGGGCTTTCTTGTTGAGAGGTCTTGAAAATCCTCATGGCTATCTGTGAAGGATAATAGACGTGTTCTCACTGCAGAGTGAAGCTTCTGAAAAGTAAATGAAGTTTTGGACACAATCCCTCCATCACCTCCCTGACATGTGGAAGGTGAGGAGAGATAGGGAGAAGCCATACCCCAGCCTTGATGTTTTTATATCTTGCCCACAAGGATAAATCAGTGTCCTGGCCCCTATACTCTGCCCTGTACTCTGCCCTCTCTTGTGTGTAGGCACCCTGTAACAGCTCACTGATAGACAAAGATGTGCTGTCACACTGTGCAAGCCCAGCTGTCCCGGCTTTTCTGCCTTTCCAGTAAATGCTGATGGGACTATTTCAGGTGTGTAAGAAGGAGGAGGTGCACAGGGCTTGAAGGGCTCTGAGCTGCAGATGAGTCTGTTTGTGAGAGATGCTGAGCATCGCCTCTCTCAGGATGGTCCCTCCAGCCCAGTGGGAGTGCTTGCAGGGGGGTTGACACAGCCACGCTTTTGGCTACCATCTTTCAGACGTTACTTATCCAAGCCATTCCCCAAGTGTGCTCACTTTAGGGCTCAATCCTCTTTCCTGCTTAGAGGAGCTCTGCTTGTTCCCTTCTCCTGTGTGCTGCACTTCTCCAGTGCTTCTCAATGACTGCTTTGTGTTGGGTAACTGCATCCCAAGAGTTAATCCTTCCCCGTCATCTGCTTCTGCAAACAGACTTCCAGCACTGACCTCGGTAGGAAGCGCAGGCTGAGACTGGGACTATCTGTCAGGAGGGAATTGCTGATGAGCATCTAAACTAGAGCATTTTTAATCACCACGTGGTGGTGGGATCTGACAGCTTCTGTTATAATCACAGTAATTCAATATTTGCCGGATGCTATCCCTCCGGTGCTGAGAGGCTGCCCCTTGTAGGTGCAAACTCCAGACTTGATATATTTTGTTTCTATAAGCTCCTTCCATATCTTGGTTGTTTGGCAACTGTCTGTAGCGCGCCTGGAAGTGTCAGTCTAATTCTCCGTGGACAGACATCTACACCACCAAAACCGCAAGGGGAAGTAGCACTGATTTCCCAAATCACTGGCAATCTTGTTCTAGGCTGAGCCTCAAGCAGAAGTCAGGCAAGCAACAAATTAAAGCCGCACTCTTTTGGGAAATGGGCAACTCTTGAAAAGCCTCAGATTCCTGGCCTTGGCCCTGTCTCCATAAATCATTTCAGCCCTGGACTCAGCTGGGAGCCCAAAGAGCCTGGAGAACAAGTTGCTGTCCTCTCTTCACATGAAAGCTGGTCTCTAGGGTCAGCACAGAAACATACTGGCAGAGCTGTATTCGCTCTGTAGAGAGAAAGAAATCATCCTCCGGGAAATGTTTGCTGCGAGGTTTTCCTAGCAATTTGCTGAGGGGTGGGCTGGCTGTCCCGACCATCATTGGATGACATTTGGATTCATTTCTTGTTGGGCTGCCAACGGCGTGCTTGGTGCCATACGTGACATCAGGTGACAGTCAGCTTCATTGCACATATGCGCGGCGCTGGCTTGTCACTCAAATCATTCACACCGGTGCCGGTGGAGAGGTTTTTGAGGAGCAAGTTTGGATCAGAAGAGGGGACGTTGCTTTCCGTGATGTCTTGGTCAGTGGGGCTGGGACGCGGGAGTATGGCGAGATGCGTTTGTAGAGGTAAACGCAGCCGGGAAGCTTTCCCTTGCCCCGGGTAAGCGCCGTCTTTTCACATCCCTGAACATACAAAGGGCCCTGTGCAGGAGGCAATCCTTGTGCGCCGTCAGCCGCAGACCTCGCTTTACTTCTTGTTCCTTGGTTAGCCCTCCGTCCCCTCCTTGTCATCACGTATCAGGCTCTTCGGCAGCTGGGAGGCTTTTCCTGAGGCCCTGAAACCGATACCTCCCCGCAGACGGGCGGGCGAGGAGCACGGGAGAGTGCTGTGTGCTCGCACGCAGCCGGCCCCTGCCCCGTGCTCCTTTGGGAAGGGGTCGGGTGCTGGATGTGGAGCCCCCGCTCAGCCACCGGTACCCAGCACCCACACAGGTGTCGTCCCCTTACCCACCCTGTTCGGATGTGAAGGGCTGGAGATACCCATCCTTGCTGTCATGCATGAGATAAAACTCCAATGTTTGCAGGATCAGGCCCACCACGGCCACGCCGTAGGGAGCACATCAATGCATGGTGAGGAGGAGGAGGAGGAGGAGGAGAAAGGGGAAGCCATGCCTCTCTGCAGGACACGCTCCCCGTCTCGGCAGCCCACCCGAGGGCGAGCGACTGGCACGCAGTGTGCCGGGCAGATGGGCTGACAGCGGCATCCCTGCGCTCCGCAGCTGTGTACATATGGCACACATGTTTCGGCTTGTGTCGGCTAGCTTTCCAGATGGCAGGAAGGGGTGGGTTTTGGGTTTTTTTCACCAGTTCTTGGTGGAGGAAGAACCGACCACAGTCGTTTCACATAAGGAGAGGCTTATCCAGGCATGTCCCTGGCTCGCCTCTGAGGCCAGGGCCCCCTCAAAGGTGGGAGGTAGGTGGGTAGCTGCTGGCTCTGGGAAGCTGCCTGCTGCTGGGAGAGATGTGTCATTGCCGTTGTGCTCGCCCCTTGGTGTCATGGCCACCAGGAATGAGGATTTCGCTCCCTCTCTCTGTATCAAGCTGCTGCCTTCACCATAGGGCCATAACACTGAAGTGGGACTGAGGAGTAGGTGCTCCTCAGATACAGCTCCTTCTCCGTAGTCTTCACACTTGTGATCTTCAGCTACTCAGTCCGGAAGAGATTTTCCCTGCTCAGTCCTCCAAGCATCATTTGTCCAAGTGATCCTTCCACTGATGATGGACTCCTGTAGCTAACAGCATAGCTCTCCATGGAAAACACTCACCTGCTCTAAAACACTTTCAGATGGTGGAGATACTTCTGCTATACTTTGCTTTCCCTCTGCTGCTGCCTTTCTGGGTGTCCCTCCTGGGTGCTGCTCCTATCCCCATGGAGGGGCAGCTGCTCCAGGACCCCCCATAAGTGACATGATGGGTTGTCACTTCCCATCCTTTTTCTCTCTCTCTCCCTGCCATTGTGGGTGGTCAACGAACCCAAAGATCCCCGATGCAGACAGAGACGCAGCACTGAGTTCACAAGAACCTAAGGTCATCTCCTCCTCCATCTAAAGTGCCCTTGTGCTGGTGGATGTTCCAGTTCATGAAGTAGTGCAGCTGTTCAGAGGAGACAAGATGCAACAGCACCACTGCACAGCTTCAGAGCAACTGCTGTCTAGGCCACACCACAGTTGCTAGCAACGCTGGCTCCTTTTTTTGTCTGTAAATTTCTTTTAGCAGCAAGAGTCTTTTACTCCAGCACATCCCAAGTGTGAAACTGAACCATCTTAGTGTTTATTACAGCATGGGCTTAGCCACCAGATTTGCTCCTGGAGGCCTTGGCCAGGAGGAAATGGTGCTCTCCACCATTAGGTTGCAGCGGGTACCCAAGCAAACCAACTCCCACCAATATATTGCGCTTGCAGGAGTTGCAATTGAGCTTCTCAGCTGTGCTGACAGACCCTAAGGTGGCAGCAAACTCTCCCTCGATGGACGGAGACAACCACAGCAGCCTTCCTGATCTGGAGCCTGCCTAGGCTTGCACATCTGGTTTCTCTCTGGAGCACTGCTGTCCAGCTCCTCCTCGAGAAAGCAACACATCGAGCCGCAGCGAGCTAGACTCTGCGCCGGGAGCAAATGTGTCCACAGACATTTATTTTTCCCTTGAAGTATATTGGCGTTTTTCTAAATCTTTTCACCACTGCATTACCAGGGCGCTCTCTGCCTTAGCAGCTGACAGCCTCGCTCTCCACACTCATGTGGGTTTTGAGGATATTTTAGGGTTTTATAGGGCTTTTTAGCTGTTGGAGTAGAGGTTTTTTCCCCCCACTAGCATCCTTTCACTTTTTGCTGCCAGTATGCACATGGCTGCTGTGGCTTGTTGTTAAATCAGTGCAGAAGAGACCCCGCTTGCTCCCATCGGGAGCGTGGTGGGACATCAGGAGCGGCAGCCTCAAGGCCACGGCAGGAGGTTGCGTTGCTGTGGGGTGGCATGGGGGCGAGCTGTCTGCAGGGGTTTGAAGGGACAAGCCAGGCACTAAATGCAGGCAGGACCTGCGGCTTGAGCAGTGCCTTAGCCACAAGCCAGTGGAGGCTGGGACTATTCTGGGGATGCATCATTACGTGCCCACCCTCCTCATGTGTCATCCCAAAGGCAGCTGTGGTTTGTCACCTCTGCAGGCGGGACACCGTATGCGACCAGTGTCGCTGGCGTGTCCTTATTGCGTGGTGGGGAGGCTGAGAGCTTTCCTCCATCACCTGCTGACATCTCCCAGCCCTATTCGCAGTGATTCATTCCCCCCGTGATGCCACCAGCAGGAAACCCTGGGATGCCTTAAAACCCAGCTCCTGAAGACAAACCGCCCGTTGAGCTCCCTGGGGGTGGCAGCTGGACAGGAAGGTTTGGCCCTGCTCCATGGTGGCAGTTGGAGAGATGCTGCCGGGCTTCGGGAGAGCCGGAGCATCCTCCACACGTTGCTCGCAACGTGCGGTGCCACCGCTGTGCATTGTCATCAAACAGCACAGCATTAACCGGAGCATCTCGGTGGTTTGAGCCAGTCCGGAGTGATGCTTACAGTTATTTAGAGCCCAGCTGGGGCAGAGCGGGGCAGCACTGTGGTTTAACAGCTAAAGAAGATGACAAAACACTGGCCTGAAGCAACACAAGCGGAGAGAAAATAAGGGAGAAACCAGACAAAAGGACAAAAATCCTGAAAACAATGACTGTGTGTCACCAAGAACAGGGCTTGTTTGCTCCCTTGGCTGCTGTCTAACTGATTTTATCCTCTGCTACAAATCCCGCTCCTGTCGGGAGGTATTTGCTTTGCCTGCTGCAGCCACCCCAAGTTAACCTCTGTGTTTTCTTATGGCTCCCACTGAAATCGGAGGAAAGAGTCTGCTTTTCTCTGTCGGGCTTTGAATCCAGCTTCCGCTCCCTGCCTTAATCCGCTCTGAAATTCCTCTCCGGGCTGCAGTCCCCATGGTGGGGAGGTGGGGCGCTTTAGTGGTACCTTGCAGAGAGCACCCTGGGCTCTTTGTTCCCAACCTGCATCTCCTTCAGTCCATGCCATGTGTGTTCACAAAGTGATATATCCCACCCCAGTCCCAGTTTGCACTGTCCCCTGTGCCAAGCAGGGATGCAGGGATGCGTGTGCTGTGGGAAGGCTGGGCTCCTTGCAGCTGGCCTGGGCAGGGCAGCTTCTGGGTCTAAACAGTGATAGCAAAGGAGTGGAAAACCTGTGATGTCCAGCAGTGGCTGGTGACTAAAGAATCGCCAAGGCCAAGTTGGGCCTGGTGTAATTCCATTAGCTTCGGTGGAGCTTGTTCTCCTGTTCCCCAGGTGAATTGGATCAATTGGACCTCAGAGATGGGGATGACCACTACGAAAATGTCACCCGAAAAAGTGTTTCCCCACTGTAGTGCTTGAGGGTGGCCCCTTCTAGAGGAGATTTTCTGTGCCCAATGGCCCTGGGATTTCTCCTGTGATACCCCAGTAGTCCTCTCTGTAGTTCCTATTCTGGGAGGTGGTTCAAAGATCCTGCAATAAGGTAAGAGCTTTGCTGCAGCCCGACAATGTGTTGTTTTTCACGCATGATACTGAGAGTTTGTGTTGCATGCCCTGAGGATATGCAGGAGGCTTTGAGGGTGCAAAACGTCTAGGGATAGTGCAGGAGGACTGTCCAAAACGGAGCGGAGCCAGGCCTGGGGCAGCATTAACTAGACTGCCGTTTGGAAGAGATCCCTGGGGTGAACTCACCCAGCACCACACCTAGGTTTTGTTTGGAGGAAGCCAATTCATTCGCTCCAAGGAGTGAACTCATGTTTCTGCAATGTGAGCGATGGGGGAGCCAGGAGCTGGGAGGGAACCGGGAGCTGGGTTATTTGACAGCGTGGACCCACCCGAGAGGCGAAGGCGCCTCGGTCGGAACTAGTGCTCCCGCCGGAGCGATGCTGCTTTTGTTCTTGTTGGCATTTTTAAGCTAGGTTTGGTCCCTGGCTGGATGCTTCGCTGCCTGTGGCGAGGCAAGGATGAGGCTTTCTTTCAAGCTGCTGTGATTGCTTTGCTAGCACGGGGCTGCCCGTTCTGCTGCAAGTCTGGTGGCAGAGAAACAAAAGCCTCCCACACCCGTGGTATGAAATAGCTACCCGTTGCTGGCCAAAATAGAGCTCTGCGGAGCATCTGACACCGTGACACCCACAGATGGTGGAGGGAGGTGATTCTGCCCCTCTACCGGGCAATACTGCGTCCAGCTCTGGAGCCCTCAGCACAGGAAAGACATGGACCTGCTGGAGCAGGTCCACAGGAGGGCCACAAAAATGCTCAGAGGGATGGAGCACTTTTCCCGTGAAGAACGGTCGTGAGAGTTGTGAAAGAGAAGAGAAAGCTCCAGGGACATCTTAATGAGGGCCGTCAACACTTAAAGGGGCATATAAGAAAGATGGGGACAAACATTTTAGTAGGGTTTGTTGCGATAGGACAAGGAGTAATGGTTTTAAATTAAAAGAGAGTGGATTCAGACTAGATAGAAGGAAGACATTTTTTACGATGAGGGTGATGAAACACTGGACTGGGTTGCCCAGAGAGGTGGTAGACGCGCCATCCCTGGAAACATTCAAGGTCAGGTTGGACGGGGCTCTGAGCAACCTGATCTAATTGGAGATGTCCCTGCTTATTGCACGGGCTTTGAACTAGGTGACCTGTAAAGGGATGGGTTGGAAGGGATCCAACCCAAACCATTCTGTGATTCTATGATATCAGCTGCACCCAAGCCACAGACAGCTTCAAAAACTCAGTGACGGCACCATTTTGAATGCGCACACAAGCCAAAGCCCTGCAGAAACACATGCAACATATTCCTCTCTGCCTCTCTGGTAGCTGTAAGTTGCTTGGTGGTTCTGAACCACACACTGCGGTTCTCCTGGGTCCTAAGTTCAGGCACTCCACGGAAGTTGTCTGCTTCTATGGTGCTGTTATTGCAATTGCCAGATCCACCCACTGATAACCAACTGCACTGAAGGGGTCTGACAGGACTGTTGAAAGGACGCCCCAGCAGTGCTTGCAGGCTTTTCCATCATACAGCTGTACAAATCATCATCGTCCCCCTCGGACAATAGGAAGACTCAGGGCATGTATCTGTCAAGAGCAAGGTAGGGAAGCCAAGTCCTTTCCTGGTGAATCTGGACACACCAACTGGCACATCAATCAACGGGTCCTCCAAGAAGTGGAAGGACCCATATGTGTTCACCTCCCCCCTGGAACTGGGTGGAAAGAAAAGGGCTGGCACCAAACCCTTCCCAAACATGCTCTACAATGTAACATATCTTGAAACAAGGAATGGTCTTCTGGACAAGGCCTTCAGCTTGTTAAGGCTGTTATAGAATCACAGAATGGTGACGTTGGAAGGGATCCTTAAAGATCAGCTAGTCCAACCTCCCAGTGTGGGCAGGGCTGTCTGTCACGGGATCGGGTTGCTCAAAGCCCCATCCAGCCTGACCTTGAACACTTCCAGTGGTGGGGCATCCACAACTTCTCAGCTCCTCCTCCCAGTAGCTCCACAGACACTAGTCCTGGAGGTACTTTGGGATGGTGAGAGAGGTCTCCCCTGTGCTCGGGACCGACGAGCAAGGAACACCAGCAGTCCTGTGGCCCCAACCTGCTGCCTTTCCCCTGAGGTGCCTTAACCCCAGGAAATGTCTGACTCAAGCTGGGGTGGAAGGAGAGATGTGCAAAAGCCAGAACTATTAAGCACTGGACATTTATATGAACCTTCTGGAAATATTTTTGGCAGGAGGCACAGCACAAACAATGAGACAGTGCAGTTGCGCTGTGTGTTCAGATGCGGGGAAGAGGCAGCCAAATGCTTTCTCGGGGCGGGGGCTGGTGTGTTTTAACTCCCAGCATAAAAATAAACCAGATGAATTAGCAGACAGGTAAATTCAGCAGCTTATTATGGCATGTTGTGGAGGAGCTAGCTGTCAGGAGGGCTTAGCTTACGCTGCATCGCAAACACGGACATCTCTCTGCCTTGGAGCCAACCTGTCTTCCCTGCCGTACCCGGGGGGGGGGGCAAATTCTGCCCTGCATGACCTTCACGTGGAGGGGATCTGTGTAAGTCTGTGCTGCTGAGTCCCGTTTCTAGCACGGTAGCAGAGAGGTCTGGACCCCCAGCACTCAATGCTCTTCTTTCTTCCAGTGTTTTCATGCAGCGTAAAAGCAGAGTGGACTTGGCTTTACAGACATTATCTGTACAAGTCCAGAGGGTGTTTATAGGAATTGTATCTAATTGATAAGGACAGAGCGACCCAGCCAGAAGCTCAATAGTATGAACTGGCTTAATGCTTCTAAAGTCCATGGGTTGTTCCCCACAGACCCATCATGGTGAAGATATCCTTCACCCTCAAATGGTAGGGGTGGTTATTGTACCCTCTCACCCATCTTTTTCTCTAGTTGTTCCCTGCCTCATCCTGCAGTTGCCTCTCCTGTGCCCTAGGTGAGAATCGGCTCCAAGACCTTGTCTTTGGTGGATGACAGTGACCCTCTGGGGAGCTGCAGTGGAGCCTTGCCTTCCTCAAGAGGGCTGGCTGCGGGCCGAGCACTGCTCCGGTCAAGTGCGCGACAGACTTCCCACGGACTTCAAAGGGAGCATCTTTGGTCTTCCAAGGGCGCTGCCTCTGAATCGCAGACGTCAAGGATGGAGAAGACCTGTTAGGTCATATCCCGTCCTATCTTCCTGCCAAAGAAGGGCTCTTCTGCACAGGAATATGTCTCAAGAACGTTCATCTTGCTACTGCCAGCCTGGAGATCACTGATAACACCCATGAGACTCTGCAGAGCCTTTAGCAAATACAACCAACAAACATCCTCTGGCTGAAGCTCTGGTTCCTGCTGGTCCCAGCCCACTGCTGTGCCGGTCTCCCGAAGCCGAGGATGGTGACATTATCCTTTCCTTTCTAGCAGACAGCTGCATTCCTTCGGATCAGTGTGAAATTTCAGTTGCAGTTCCTTCCTAATTCCTTTTAATCATCGCAAATATTGCAGGCAAGATGGTGAGCCGCGCTGCCGCTCGGCAGAAATCAGTGAGGTCAGATAAGGGAAATATTTTCATTAACTGCACGAGAACTTGAGCTCTCCCTTGGCTCCCCCTGGCTCTGGATGGACCTGCTCAGCTCCTGTCTTCACAGCTCTCCCACCAAAGGACTGATGTCTGTTCGGCTCAGGCATGATGAGCAAGAAGGTGGCAGAAGGAGAGGGCTTGGTGCTCACCAGGAGCATGACGGATGCCTGCTCCCGTTACCTCCTGCCAAAAATCTGTGTAGCGCAGATCCCATGGGAGCTGCGGGGGTTACGCCTGCATGGCCACACCAGCATCAGGCACATTTCCCATTTCTAAGGTGCTTACTCCGTTTTGGGTTGGATTTTGGAGATTTCTTGGCATCCAAGTGTGTCATCAACACCCTTCACTCTATCTCGTGCAAATCTGTCCCCTCTTCTCTGCTGGCTTTATGTTAAAGAAGGGATAAAACCAAAGTTCACTTTCTTCCCTGCCGCCCCCCCACACACACACACACCCATCCCTGCTTGGGGAAGCTTTGGATCTGAACTAAAAGTGGCTCATTCCTCTCTCAATTTCCCATGTTTAATTCAAAAGGAAACATTAAAATGGCAGGAGCTGAGCCAAGACAGGGAGGGTTCCTGCAAAACAGTTATTCTAACACTGTTACCATGGCAAAAACTCTTATCTCCTAATGTTGGTGCCCCGCACCCATCCCGGTGGTATCTGAGCTGCTCAAGGTGAAACTCTTCCCCTGTACATACAGCTCCAGTTTGGACTTTGCTCCAGCGTGTGGGAAAAGTGTTGTGTAATCCCAGTCGAGGGTTTTGTCAACTGTGTTAGTTCTGAGATCTTTCTTGGAATTTGTAGCAAACATGTCCTACAAAACAGTTTGGTTTTTATTTTGTTTCTTCTTCTTTTTTTTTTTTTAAATAAAAACACAAAAGAAAGAGCAAAACAGATGAGGAAAAAAGACATTAGCCTGCCTTCTTGTGTTGTAACTGGACAGCGTCTGTTCATCAGCCTCAAGGATTTCGTGGTCTATTTTACTTCCACTCGATTTAACTTCCTTCTTACTCTAATTCTGAAATTATTCCCACATTTCACTGAATCCTTCCATTTTAGTTTCCATCTTGCTTTGGTCTTTTGCGCCGCTGTTTGATCTAGGATCTCCACTGTTCTTGTTACATCGGCGTCAAAAGAGACTTGGGTGGTTTTGCTGCCCAAAGCTCTTGCTTTCAAAATAACTCTCAGCTTATTGCATCTGGGGGCCAGGTATTAGGGTCTGAGGGCAAGCGCTGTTGGCGGGTTCATAAAGCCGGCAAAGAACTCCAGGCGAGGATTTGGAGAGAGATTTTCTAGTGTAAGAAGAGGCCCTTTGTGCCACCAGATTCCAGCCATTTCCAGCAACCCCTCTGATTTACACTGGAGTGACGGGGACAACACTTAGCCTTGCCTTTTCCTTGACTGCCAGCTTTGCAAAGAGGGTCTTACAGGGCGTATCTCAAATCCCGTGTGACACCTAGTGCTGGTTCCAGCAGGAGGGGTCTGGAAGTGGCTCTGTCCCTTTTGGGTTTCTGTTACCAGCAGAGAAGTTTCTGTTCTGTGCAACTGCTACCGGAGGTCAATGCCGCGGTGGCAGCGGGTGTTCCCAGGGAATAAAAAGATTCCCTGCCACCTCAGGGGTATCAGTAGCAGATGATGTGTATAGAAAAACTATGAAAGGTTTGACTTGCTTCTGGAGAGGTTGGATACTGCTGGACACCTCAGCTGTATCATACAAGCCAAACGGCCCATAGGGTTAAGAGCATTAAAATCCACGTGCTTGTGGATAAGGGTGATCCAGCTGATTGTTGTTGGCCTGGATTTCCATAAGTAGTATGTCAGAGCTCCTCCTAAGCAGTGCAATAGGAAGTTTCTTGGCAATACTCCAGAAAAAAGTACTGATATTTGCTAAAGGTAGCAAAGATAAGAAGAATTACAGAGAGACCTTATGACTCTGAGTGACTAGGTAATAATACGGCAGATGAAATAAATACAATGTAGATAAAGTGATGCATACGGGAAAAAACATACCAGATTCCACGTGTGAAGTGATAGACCCTGAGCTGACCATTATCTCAGAGAAAAGAGACCTCAGGGTTTCTATAGATGTTTCAGTGGAAGTCTTGGGTCAGTGCCTGGTAGTGTTCACAAATCAAATCAGGAGTTACGAGAAAAGGAATATTAAAGAAAACAGAGAACATAACATAAACATCTGTTAGATAAATACACAGAGCACCCACAACATGAATACTGTGTTTGTTCTGATCGTCTCAGCTCCAAAAGGACTAGGAAGTGTTCAGTGAAGAGCAGCAAGGGTCATGAAAGGTATGGGATGACTTCCACAAAACTGTCTGCTAAGGAGGTTTGATCTTTTTCATCTGGAAAAGAGGCTGAAAAGATGATGGAGGACTAAAAACATGTGTCACACAGAAGGTGAATAAAAATTTGTTGTCCTCTCTTCTAGTACAGGAGCTGGGGAACCACAAGTGAAGACAGTAGGAGCCAAGTTCAAAACAAGCAAAAGGAGGGCAGTGCTATATAGACTGGGGAGAAAACTTTGCAAAAGGATGTTATGGGTGCTCAAAATTGACAGGGGTTCAGCTTACCAGACCAAATTCATGTACGAAAAATCTGTTATGGGTTGCTCAATACGGGGACTGCACATCTAGCTGAGGTCACAGAGCTGACTTTAGTTGGAGCCCGGCAGAATACTTGGGGAAATCCTATATAAGTCTGAGCTGTTCTGCTCCTCCCTCGGCATCCGCATATGGCCGCTGTGGGGTTTGGGAGGGGGTGAACCCATCTTACCTTATGTAAAGTCAGGGACATTACTCCAGTGATGAGCCTGGCTTTGTGTCTCTGTGGAGAAAAGAGAAGCTGAGGCATGAGCATGGAAAGAAGCATTAAAAAATCTCCAACCGTAAGCAGAGTGTGGCACCCTAGAGGGATGAGGAGGATGCAGACCCGTACGGAGGTAGATGATAGAGGGGCATTGAGGCATTCCAGTAATTGATGTAGTATGAAAACTTAGATTGACGGGCGGTCAGACAACCTGAGTGGCCAGGATGGATTTCAGATAAACGCCTGGCTCCATTTTCCTGTAGGCGATAGACTCTTTCGCATTGAAGGCTGAATGACCTTTAGCAATTTAGCAAACTAGCGAATGTGGCCCCAAGCCTATTGAACTCAGAAGAAGACCTCTCTTTAAGCTGGACATGTCAAAGTTGTGTGCCTAAAATTGAGCGTATATGTAGTGTTTTGCTGGATGACAATTGAAAAGCAATCAACCCCTCTGCAGCAGGAAATATACTCTTCAGTTGTGTAGACACACACTGTTTAGGTTGAATTGTTTGAATGTTTCACATTGCACTAGAAATCTTCAAGGGTAAAGAAATAAATAGGGTAAGATACGGCCAGGGCCCTGAACCAGACTCTGGTTTGGTCTCTTCTGGGAGGTTGAGGTACCGTGACGGGGTGTTTCAGCAGGTGGGAACTACTGTCTCCATGTCCTGCTCCTACAACAGCACCATGTTTTTGCGCAGGCTGGCAGCCATGATTGATGCTGTTTGAGCGCAAAAACACCAGGTTGTGATGTATTTGCTCGTACCTCCCTTATTGCCTTTTTCTGCAAGACCTGCGATGGCATTGGAGCTACTTGCAGGGAGTAAGTTACTCAAGACGAGTAACTGGGTGGCATGGGGCTTGCAGGTTTCCAAGAAAAAAAGGGCCTCCCAGAAGCGAACTGAACATCAGGCAGACATCCCAGGCCATATCCTGCCATCACGTTTTAAGCAGAACTGCCCCGCTGAAATCAAGAGGCTTCGTGCTGCTTTCATCCCCATGGAGATCAGCGGGGGAGTTCTTCTTAAAAACCTGTTGGGACCATATGGCCTTTTATCGCTAGAGTTCCTATTTATGTAAAAAATTGCTAAGAAAATAACCTACAGTTGTTTTTTTCATGCTTCAAGCAAGATATTTTGTTTATCTGGCCTAATTTTTAATTTATTTTTTTTTTTCCCTGTTACCCTTTCTAGGTTCCCTGCTATTCTTATGGTCAAAAGTTGTCCAAACTGGCCATCTTGAGAATAGCCTGTAACTATATCCTTTCCCTGGCCAGACTAGCAGACCTGGATTACAGCGCTGACCACAGTAACATGAGCTTCTCTGAATGCGTGGAGCAGTGCACTAGGACCTTACAAGCAGAAGGAAGATCTAAAAAAAGGAAGGTATGTTACAGCCACCCCCCCTCGCCCCCCAAATAACGGTAAAAGTTACAAAAGGGAAAAAAAAGAAAAAGGAAACAAAAAAAAAAAAAATCCAAAGTGGTTTTCTTCCTTTCTCAACCTCTTGAAATTTTCCCGATTTTTTTTATCCCTTGCCTTTCTCTCTTGCTTTTTCTCCTCCATCCCTCTGATCTTGTAATAACCGCATTCCTCTCTAATCAAAAGCTTTTCTCTCCTCCCCGTCCTCCGCGCCGGGCTCTTCCTCTCGTTAGTCACCCGTCGTGTGTTTTAGCACGAGCATGATCCTATTCGAGTCATTTCGGGACTGTTATTTGTTAAACCAAACCAACCTCGAGTCGCCTTTTGGAGCCCATAAAACACGGTCGCCCGCCTGTGTTTTCTGTTTTGTTTAAGCTAACACTTATCTCTGAGAAAAATCACCCGACAACAAAAAAAAAGTAGCTAATGGAGACGTTGTATGTATAAACACATTAGTAAGATGTATGACCTGAAGGACATGTGGGTATCTTGAGGAAACAACGTTAAATCTAATTACGCCTTGCATTCCTTTAGGTTACTTAACACTGAACCAATTAGGTGAAATCATCGTCAAGCGGCGGGAGGAGGAAGCGGTGCGTTCTGCCAGTTTTCCTCTCAGGGAGTGACGTGGGTGAATTAAAGGAGTGATTGATGTCTTTGTTCGGGCTTTTATGACAAAAAGAGTTTTGTAAACTTGAATTGAACTTCCCCCTGCTTTCTGGGCTTGCTTGTCAGGCGGGATAATAAATCAGTGGGATTTTAATGGATGAATGGGCAGCTAAGCCAGGGAGCAGGCTCCTTCCCCGGTGTCATTAAGGTCTGCCTCCGATTCAGGCAGGTTTCCTCGGTTTTCCTCCTCTTTAGCCCAACAAATCATCCTGCAGAAATCCAGTTTATAAATAAACACAATAGCACACTCCCTGTCGCTTCCTCTCGCTGTCATGGGCCATATTTATGCCCCTGGAGCAGCAGTGCCAGGTGGAGACACGGCACTGCTTGCCCACGGCCGACAGCACCAGCTGAAACTGGGAGATGCTGGGGGAGCTCCTGGGCATGGCCCGAAATTGGGTGTTCAGTGTGGGGTCTGTAGTGCTACAGGCGGGGCTGTGCCAGGGGCACTGATGTGATGCCACCAACTCTAGGGTGAGGTGAGACTTGGGTCTTGGGTACCCTCCCGAAGTCAGGATGGGGGAGAAAAAGAAGATGAGCATCCTTTGGGGGCTTTACCAGATTGCTAGTTGGGTCTTGGGTCCCCTCTCCAAGTTGAGATGGGGGAGAAGAAGAGGATGAGCATCCTTCTTGGGGTTTTAGCAGATTGCTAGTTGGGTCTTGGGTACCCTCCCGAAGTCAGGATGGGGGAGAAAAAGAGGATGAGCATCCTTCTTGGGGCTTCAGCAGATTTCTGGGCTGGTGTTCAGGCTTTGGGTGCCCAATGGACTGAGACCCATTGTCTTGGCTTATGTAAACCAATGTCAGCTTAAAGACAGAAAACATGGAGCCAGATTTCAAATGGCTCCAAATCCCAGGGTGCTCACATCTGAGGGTTAGGGCTCAGCCCATCCTTAATTAAAAAAAAACAAATTAAGAATTAAAAGCCTTCCATTTATGGCATCTTATTCTCTGAAGTTCGCTCCGGAGCGGATGCATGGAGAAAAGCCCCGAGCCCATCGAGAGCGTGTGAACAATGAAACTCTCATGGGGCATTGGCACATCCCACCTCCCAACAAGCCACCACCGATCCACAGAAACAGCATCACCAGGAGAAAATCTGTCTTTTCTCCACATTTTTGAAGGACACCCACCCTAACCCTTCTCCAAAGGCCCTCTCCGAAAAAGCAAGCTGGGCTTTGTACCTGAGGCAGGGTCTTAGTCCTTGCTCTGCCTTGCTTTTCTTTCTGGAAAGTGTCTTGCAAATGCATTTCTGCTATTTGGGAAAGCCCAAGTTTAGGACAGCCCAAGAGCCTGTGGATGCCCCTGGCTGATAGGTATCATTTTATTTTCAGCAGTATTTGCTCAGGTGATGGCAAGAGCACATTCAGCTGATGATTAAGCTAAAACCAGTAGGTGCCACTAAGTAACAGCAGTAATTACCAATAGATAGGAATGGGGACGCAAAGCCTGGGTTGGGAGGACTCATCTTGGTATCTCCCTTTCTCCTTGAGCCAAGCAAATCGATGTCATTGTGAGCACGAGGGAGGGAAATTATAGATCCGGAGTGGCTGTGCAGGGAAGATCCGAGCTCTGGATGTCAGGTGGTGTGAAGGGATGTCTCTCCTGGGGGGTCTCACGTGGGCGGCTGGATGAGGATACAATGGCTTGGCCCAAAATCACCGCGCCCTCATTAATTTTGAAATAGGCACGTTTTTCTAAGCTGTGTGTGTTTTTAATCAGGTCTCCAAAACCACTGCTAGCTGAGCAGTTCCTCTGAATTATCGACTTTGGGGTGGTTGTTATATTTTTGCTGTTGTTGTTTTTAGATTTCCTTTTTTATTCTCTCTTAAAAAAAAAAAAATCACAGCAAGCCTGAATACAGACCTCCACTCCTCAAGCTGTACTGTTGGGTCCACAGCACACTTATCTCCTGTCATCTCAATTTTATTGTGTCTCTGCCTCTATCGCTTGCTCTCTCAGTGCTCCGATTGCAATGTGCTGTGGCACTGTGAGCTTTTAACACAAAAAAGTAGCTGGTTGGAGTTTGTTTTGGCAGGCAAGGGCTCCAGATGTTGCATTTGCTGGATTGTGCGTCGCCGCTTGCTTTGCTTTTGAGGGCGAATTATCTGCTATCCCTAACGTTGGGTTGTTCAGACTTTGCTGTTGCAATATGAAATTTAGTGGATGTTTTTTCCCCCACTTTCTACACCATTTTGTTATTAGAAAAGTTGGCTTTAGCCTCTCAAACTTGACTAGGGAAAAAAAAAATCCATCCCCTTTCCAGTCCTAACTACAGTTATATGGTGATTTTAGTTGTTGCAATTGAGACTTGACTGAGGGTGTTTGGTGATGGGAGATCTCATTTATAAGCGGCAAAAGGGGTAATTGAAGGGTTTCAAATGCCTTTTACTTTAAAAAAGAAAGAGCTGCATGAGGGGGTGATGAATTCTGATGAAAGTCTTCATTCTTCTCACAGGTAATTAGCGATAGAACAAGAGGGAATGGGTTCAAGCTGCAACAGGGTAGGTTTAGACTGGACATTAGGAAAAAATTCTTCACAGAAACAGTGGTCAGACACTGGAATAGGCCGCCCAGGGAGGTGGTGGAGTCACCATCCCTGAATGTGTTTAAGACTTGTTCAGATGTGGTGTTAGGGGATATGGTGTAGGGGAGAACTTTGTAGAGTGGGGTTGACGGTTGGACTCAATGATCCCAAGGGTCTTTTCCAACCTAAATGATTCTATGACTCTATGATTCTATGATTTTTTAAAGCTGCCTTTTGGTTGGTTATACAAGTGATCTGGACTAAGCCTTGCCCTTTACCGCGCAGGCAAGGGTTGCACCATGTCAGAGATTTGGGTTGCGACACCCTCAGCAGGGCCTTGAGTCCTGCTGGGACCACACTGATGTCCTGGGAGAAGGGGGGGATCTACCTTTGGCTCCAGCCAAGAGCATCCTCTGGCAGCGCTGAGGTTGTGACAGTGAAAGGAGGTGGATCAGAAAGGGGAATGCAAGTTTTCTGATCCCCGGTGTACGCTACTTCTGCACGGGACGTGATCCTGAGTGGCCAGAGGTCACTTGAAAGCCTCTCGCAGATTTTGTAGGGTTTCAGGTCCAGCCTGCTGTTTGCACAGTCTCTTTTTAAAGCCTTTTTCCCCCAGGGCCAAATTCTGGTGCCCCGCAGGAGGGCGGCATTATGGCTCAGGATAGGATTAGGGCTTCAGGGTGCGTGGCCGGGTGCTCTCCCTGGAGACCAGTGGTTCTGTGGGTGCAGAGCTGTGCACCACAGCCCCCGACACCCCCCAGCCCCGCAGGATCGAGCCCCCAGGGCTGTGGGGCAGACCTAACCTCCCCACCAGGCAGCAACACGACGGCCCTTCGGTCTGCGCAGAGCAGGGCCCGACTGCTAACAAAACCCCGTACAGCACACCCAGCACTGAACAGAAAACCCCCAGCGCTAAAAAAAAAAAAACAAAAAAAAACAAAAAAAACAAACCCCAAACTTCCATCGCAAGGTTCGTTTTCTTTTCCTTCCCTTCCCCTCTGTACTTTTGGTGAGCCCTTGTGCAAGGCAGCAACATCGCCGCGGCCATGGGAGCTAAGCCGGGAGGGATGGGTGAGGGATTTTTATTTTTTTTATTTTTTTTTTTTTTTAGCTTCATCCTCCCCCCCGTCCCGGCTCTTCTGGCAGTCGCAGACTCCAGATGTTCGGAGCGCGAGCTGGGAAGTCCTGCTGGCGCCACTTGGGGCAGAGGGCAGGGGAAAGGCACGCGAGCTGGAACCCGGAGTACTCAGTCACTGCAGGACTTGGCGCATTCCCCAGCTCGCTGCTGGCACATTCCCCAGCTCTCTCCTGGCCATCTGTTCCAAAAAAACACTTTCAGAACCTCATCATCACTCAGGATACAACACTGCGAGCAGCTGTTAGCGAGGCAGAAGGAAAAAAAAAAAAAACACACACACACACACACACATTTTAAAAAAAAAAAAAAACCCAACCCCAAACCATGCAAAAGGTCTCTTTGTGAGAGAGGAAACTGGGTTATGAATAACAGGCGAGCAGTTGGAGCTCAATAAAAGTTTTCGGCTGGAATTTAGTTTCTTGTTTTTGTGCCTGTGTGTGTGGATGCGCACAGACGCAAGGAATTAAAAAATTAAAAATGTACGCGCGCGCTCTCTCTCTCTATATATATATTCCCTGATAATTAAATGATATAGAAGCATATATAGAATGAAAAGCCACTCTATTTGTTGCAGTCTGCTGCACTAAAATGGCTCACATTATGTATGTAATTATTGCATTATATAAAATAGTTATTGTGGTGTTCTGCCATGCCTTGACGCCGCCTCATTGCTACTTTGCTAAAAGCAGAGCTCCTGCTGTAGGTAGTAACACTTACTCCCATTGAAAAATTCAAAGGAGGGCGTTCTGCAGGCGTATTTACTTGCAGGAGCGAACAAGTTAAGGTTTTATATTATAAAAGAGAAATGGTAGTGGCAGGCTTGATTTGTATTGCTTTGTATTGAAACCGTTCGCTTGGAGCATATTTTTTCTATAACACTGTATCATGACTCGTGATTTATTTAGACAGAGCCCCGAGATAAAGCCACAGCTCCCACCCCCTGGTTTGCACGGATGATCCTGGCTGCTGGGGCTTGCTGTTATTGATCATCTGATATTGATTATTATAACACATTCGGAGCCAGCACAGTAAAAATCTTGATGATCTGCATGGCATTTCTTCCTCGCGGCTTCCCGTCCTGTGTGAGGAGGAGGAGGGGGTGGGTCTGATAATGAGGTTCGACCTCCCTTCCCCTGCAGTTTGACTTAGCAGAGGTTCCTCTTTAAAAATAGCTTCATTTCCCTGCTAGGACTAGCAGGCGAGAGCGGGCAGCCAGCCAGTCTGCTTCCCCACGGCCGCCGGCTCCGCGGGCCCCGGGGAGGAGCTGGACCACAGGAGAGCAGCGACCCGCTCCCGAGCCGTCCGTCCATCCGTCTGCGGGACAGGGGGATGGCAGCATCCCCGGGGAGGCAGCCTAGATCTGCCTGACCATGAGTTATCCCTGCCCCGTGCTAGCTGAAGGATTATGCACCCGGGGGCAACAGACCTGCTTAAAAATAAGGCGGCCGTAGAGGTGGTGAGGCTGTGTAAGTGCCATGGCGGGTTCCCGCGCTTATTGCTTGCGTTTGATATGTCCCTGCAACCCGAAACAGCAGTTGCAAATGGGGCAGGGCTGCGAGGCTGAGGGCTCGTGATGAGTTCATGAGCAAGTTCACCCAGTGCTGGGCAGGGAGGTGGCGGCAGCAACGTGCATCCCCGAGGGCACTGCACACCCTGCCTTAGCCCGTCGGGGGGTTGAGCATCAGTACCCCAAAGAGCAGGGCCGAAAGCTTTCCCTTGCAAAAGGCATGTGATGAGGGACCCCAGTGTTGCATGGCAGCACCCCAAAACCCCCTTTGCTTTGAGGGGTGTTGGAGCAGCCGCATCTCATCACGCAAAGGCTGGGGCCAGGGATTTGCTCCCACAGTGGGAGTCCCAGTGTAGGCTCCGTTCCCTTTGTAGCAAGGGCATTACCAAGAATAGGGGGAGATCCACCCCACAGATATCAGGTAACTACAGCAAAAGGAAAATGTGAGTAGAAGCGACAGGAGAAGCCCTGGAACAAAGGCTGACTCAATTCCAGAAGTGCTTTGATTTATAGAGATTGAAATGCTCCGGGATGCTGCAAACTCACCAAGGTCATTGGGCCAGTTGTCAAATTCAAGAGCCGTGGGAGTTCTGATATTATTAGTTTAAAGCAGACCCTGGTTAATAAATCTGTCTTCAGAGCTCCTGGCTGGAGTGGAAAAGGGTGGAGGGGGAAAGAAAAGAGCCTGTTCCCACCTAACATAACCCATGGCCAGCGTTGGGCAGTGCCTGGGGACCGGCCAGGCAGTGCCAACAGGGTCTGCTGTGCTCCTCCATTGTGTTGCAGAGGGATCTCGCCATTCCCTTCATTTCCTTTGCCGGGAAGGCATATCACGATTGCCCTTACCTGCCCTTGGCTGATTGGTACATATTTCCTCTTGCCCCCGCCATGACTGATCTTCCCTGATGGGGGGACTTAAGAGCAGAGACCTGCTGCTGAATGAAGCTCCTCTTCCTAAACCCATCCCACTTCCCAAAACCCACCAATGCTTTTTATCAGCATCAAGCACCCTGAGCTAAAGGGTAGGGTCTCTCTGAATGAATGCAGGAGGTGTTAACTGCGATCTCAGCTCCTATTTGTTCTGTGCTTTAAAGACCACGGGAGGCACAGGAGAGGGGACCGGGGGCCCTGTGACTCCGGTGGCTTTGACTTAGGGCAGGAAGCTGCTATTGCCGGGTAATTTGTTCCTGCAGTGGAAAAGATTTTGCTTGCTAAGACTGCTGTTCCAGACGGGAACAGGGAGGATTTGTCTCTCTACTGTCTTTTAATATTAATGAGAGTGGTCATTGCTTCCCTCCTTTTTTCTTCTCTTACATTTTCTTTCCATGTGGGATGAATTAAACAACTGACTTTTCTATTACAGGTTATTAATATATATTATTTATTTTGGAAAATAATTTTAGGGGGTCCCCAACAGAAGCGTTTGCAATACACAAGGCTGTTTGTCATTCTCCCACCTAACCCTCATTTATTTAAAATCCCAAATCCCAATTAGGGCCTTGAGTTAGGGCAATAGTTGCTACTTTCTCCTGCTCTGAGCAGCACTAGGTAGTGTTTTACAGTCAGCAGAGACACCTCCCTATTGATAATAATTGCAATAACGAGCTCTGTTTTCAGATTTGGCATGTGCCAGATGCGAAGAGTTTATTATTGCTTATGTAGGAGAACAACCGATGTGGGCTGGGACCGATGGAGTGACATTTGTCCAGGGACTTTGTTATCACTGGGATGCGCTGAGATGCAGCCAGCCCACAGCTCTGTCCTGTCCTCCCGCAGAGCTGCACGGCCAAACGCCTCCACCACCATATCCAGATGTGCTGACCCCAACTCCAGGAGTCTGGGGTCCAGCAGAGACCAGCATTTCTTGCATGGAGAATGACCTGGGTCCTTTCAATGAAATACTCTTACTGAGGGCAATCCTGATGGTCCTGGGGCTATCCTGTGCTTCACAGGGTCCACACTTTGCAGGAGGGGGTGGCAAGGTAGATTTTGGGTCCCTCTGCCCCTTAGCCTCATGTGGATGCTCAGGTGTGATGGTGGATCTCATTAGGGCAGCTGCCCTAATGATAATTAAAATAAATGATCATTAAAATGAAATAATAAAATAAAATAAAATAAATCAAAACATCAGTATCTTCGTAATATTTTATACCTCAGTGTTACAATATTCAGTAATGGAAAAGAAGAGGCAGTACAGAAACAAAATGGATTGAGGAAAAAAATGTTTTTCAGGCCAAGCGTTAAGGAGTTTGACCTTTTTAAGACTGTCAGAAAGACGGCTGATCTGTCCAGGGAATTGATGACCGTGTCCAAAGGACTTTCAGAGGCCGTACTGCACCCTGAAGGGCTCTTAAATCCACTGGCGAAAAGCAAGAAACGGTGGTTGGATTCGGTAAATGTGATCTCATTTCCAAGTTTCTAATTCCTAAGTTACTTAAAGGAGGATTTAGGAGCCCACGTGATGAAGGCAGTTTGGACAACACCGATGTGATCTCATGAAAGAGCAGGCCCTGAGGATTTTACTCTGTTTTGAACTATGCTAAGGATTGCTTGTGGGATATTCATGGGGCTTATTTTAAGGCTAAAGGGGGTTTAGATGAGGTTTTCCCTGTCTGAAGCTGCTGTGCTTTGGAGCTGTGCATTTTCCAATGGACTTGGACATAACTCTCTGTAGCCAAATGCAATTACCCAAGTACATCTGCCACGGCCGTGACTGGCAGGGAGATGTGCAGGCACAGGGGACAGGTCGCAGTCCTGCAGGCTGAGAAGCCGTGCACACAGAAAAGTAAATGCAATCACTAAAATACAGAAATAAACCCCATACCCTGCACAAATCCAGCTTGTCCCAACTCCTTTGCTTTCCCTCTCTGATTCTGACATCGGCTTCTGAAGCTGAAAATAGACCCCAAAAGCTGCAGGTCTTGTCAAAAGCAGGTACTTGCCATCACTTCTAATATTTTTTTTTTGCAGCAGGAGCTGGAGCCAGCACCTAATTCTCTGGTTGCGTTTCTTCCCCAAACCTTCCTCATCCACTCTTTGTCGGTCCCTCTGCTCTGTGTGGGCTCTGGCCACCATTGTGGCACCTGCAGGTGGTTGCCCTTGCAAGCCCAACTCTTTGTGGGTTCCCGTGGCCAACAGTTCCTGAAGATACTCCAGCCATGTGTCAACGACGGTCGTTCGTGCAAGGAGCCGCCAGGACACCATGTGTTCACTGTTCTGATGGTGCATCTTTTTCTTTCCAGGAGTAATAACCAGGAAGGGAGGATTCAGAAGAGCTTCCAGCCAGTGTTACATCTGTTCTTGGGAAAGGTTGCACGATCCAGATGAAGACTGCAAGCAGCTTTTTTGCAGAAACCCCTTTTCGAGATAACGATTGGCCAAGGAACTTTCTCAATCTCTGGAACAGAAAGGAAAAAAGGAAAAGAAAAAAAAAAAAAGGACAGGGATGCTTCTTATTGTTGTTAAGCCAGCCACCTTTTAGTACGTGCAATTTATTTAGCACTTTTCCCTTTGCTTAACTGGGAAATGTTACCCTCTCAGCTCATGTGTACAGTAATTTTTTGTTGTTGTTGTTGTTGCTGTTGTGCCAAAGATTTGATGGAGCTTCTACACTGTGTCTTATTTTTGCCTTAACGTTAAATCTTTGAGCCAAAGAAAAATCAGAGGTGCCATTCAGATGGTGGCGAGCAGGCCAGCCAGCTCTCAGTGACAAATCTGAATTTCTGAATCCTTCTGTGAGTCGCCTCTTATTTCTCCTGCCCGCACATCTCTGCCTGCAGCCCTGGAGCCAGCTTTCCGTGTGGGCAAGGGCTGAGACAACACCAACTCGTGCTTCGGCGTTCAGGTTTGCTTCTTGCTTTGAGCTACTCTGTAGTTCTGCCTTTTGGGCAATTTCCTGACCTTCCTGCCTGTGCGACAACATCCACAGGGTAGAATACTGACACGAAAGTGAGAGCTGAAACAGGAGCTATGAATTTTTTTTAAAAAAAACCAAATAAATAAATAAAATTAACTAAGCAAAAGCTAAGTGGCATGTAAAACCAAAAAAAAAAAAAAAGGAAAAAGGAAATCAAAAGAAAGTTCAGCTAGGCAGAATGAAATTGAAATGCAGCAAAACAATTCAGTGGGTGTTTCAGGTTTGTGAAGTCGTTTTTTTCCGTGGGGTTTTTTTAAGTGGTCAGAAACCCATGTAATGCAAAAGCATTTGAATCCTATACTGTACCTTTCACTTCAAATTGAAGTAAAAAAAAGAAAAGATTGAGAAACATTTGCTTGGAGTAAGCAGACTTTATAGGTAATGCAGTTTGTATGCAAGACATCTGCTAATGATGAGGGGACAGAGCTCTGTGTTCAAGTTAAAAAAAAAAAAAAAAGGGTTTCCAAACCAAGGAGATTAACATATTTTGTTTCCCACTCAAGGGGAAAGGTTATTTGCGAGGCCAGATTCGCATCCTGGCTACATCAGTGTAGATCAGCTTCCCGGGGGTCTGACTTACTCCAGTCAGAATCCGGCCGGGCATCACCGGGCGTTGGGGCGGGCAAGGGGCTGGGGCGGGCGAGCATGGACGGGCAGGGGAGGGAGAATAGACTCTGTTTTACTGACATGAATACAAAACTTGAACTCCTCAGTGCCTGCCCGTTTATTTCCCAAGCTGAGCAATTGGCTGATGAATGCGGAGTCGGGGAGCTGGTATGCAAAACCTGAGCTCACCAGAGCAAGGACTGGATCTGGGGGGGGAGCCAGGTTGTGCAGTGACAGTCTACTCGCTGCCAAGTCCCCTGGCCCAGGCAAGGATGGGCGAGCTCCCGCTGAGGATGCTCAAGATGTCTTCTACCTGATTTCTGGGACACGCGGGGGACGACTGTATCTAAGCCCCATCCCAGGAACTCATTATACTGCTCATCCCTCCGCCGCCACCGCTGGTCATTATTAGCAGCCCAATAAAATACATTTTTAGATTGTCATTTGTATTTCTTTATTAAAACACAGTTTTTAACCCTGTCTTTTGTTATGTAAATTAAGGACAGCTTTTTAGCTTTTAACAGGGAAAGGGGCTGCGCTCATGGACCATGGTACCCATGTCAAAGGGTTGGGTTTAAAGTGCATTTGCTTTCAAGAACTAGCAAGCGGCTGGACCTCAGGGTTGTGACCCAGCTGCAGAAAACAATGAGAGAAAGGGAACTGGAAGGCAGTAGGAAAAAAAAAACACAGCATCACAAGATGACCTAAAGGGGGAAATGCAGGTTTTGTATGAGGCCATGCTGCAATTCTCCTGTCTGGGCTTTGAGCAAGGGTGTTGACAGCCCCAGGTTGTCCCCACGCTGGCACACACAGGCTACACCATGTAGCCGGGGGCTAGGGAAATGCTGTGAGCATTTTCTGTCTGTGAGCAGCGCCCAAAATTCACCAAGCATTTTTCATTTCAGAAATACCATCGTATCTTAGTCAAGAGTTGTGCAGTGGCTCAGTTCGTGAGAGTTAATAATTATCAGTAAGGCAAGGTCTGCAGGGGGAGTCAGCAATACAATATTGCTGATACTCTTTATTTACCTTTTTTTTTCCTTTTGATTCCTGTTGATAGATAAGGAATTTGTTGCAAATACGTAAATCACAAGCTGGGCGGCATCATTGAGTTGTAGCTGAGGCTTCAGGTTTTGCAATAGTGTTTGTCTCCCCAAATAGGGAAACATTAACCCTTGGGATCAAGTTGCTTCATTTACAAATTCCTAAATTCACTTTTCTTAAACATTCCCTGCTATTCCCACTCTACTGCTGCCCTCCCGTAAATGCAAGCAGAAAGGTAGCCCTTAAAAGTTTAAAAAATATTTTTTTGCTTGGTTTAAGTGACTGTGCCTCTGCAAGAGGCTGCACGGATGCTTTTGCATCCCAACGAGAGGTCAGGCGAGGCGAGAAGATCGTCATCGCTACCACTGCCCCGTGCTGCCCAGCCCAGTTCCACCAACCGACTCGGACAACAGCAAGGGTAAATTTTTACCAAAAGGCAGCAAACATGTGAGTTTGAACAGCGTAGAGGAGGTGACACTCTGCTTTCCTGGCCAGGCACGCAGCCAGGGTCGGCCGAGGTGCAGAGCCGGCCTTGCCTCACTCCTTCCCAGCAAACATGTTGAGCGATTGCTCTCCTCTGACGGTAACAAGGTAATGATGTTTGTTGTTGTGCTGGAAAAGAAAAGCAGCACTCATGCTGTCACCTCCCCAGGGTCAGCAGAGCCAAAGCCTTCGCTCCCAGTTGGCACCAGCCCCCAGGCCCAAGTCTTGGATGGGAGGGCACAGGAGCCCTTGTAACGCGCCCCCTTGTAGGACAGGGATTCGGCTGACCATGACCCACCATGGGACAGAGGAGAGATGACGTTCATTAGGCGAAGGGGATGCTGAGACGCCAGTGGGATTTATATGTGGTTTTGCCAGATGCTGGATGCCCTATTAAACCATTAATCACACACCAAACCAGTAACATCACCTGGACATAAAGCACTGTGCCCCATTAATGCTCATACTGCATCCGTGTTTGGATGCCAGCAGCAGTGGGTGAAGGACATTATCGTTTCCCTTGACTTCTGATCTAACAATTGCTGAGGAAACTTAGCAGCCAAGGTGATACCAAAGGTGAGGATCGTCTTATGAACTTGGCAACACTGCCAGACTTGTTCAAAGTATTGCACAGGATTCGCAGCAGCAGCCACCATCTACCTGCTTGTTAAATAAATGTCCTCACAGCTGCCAAATCCTTCTTTCACAAGGAGCCCTGCCCTGCACAGACCTCTAAATACAAACATCTTCAAACCAGGTTTTATGTCAGCTTAAGTTGCCAGGGGTTGAAAGGCTGTCTACAGACACTCAAAAATATCATGTGTAATAATCTGCCCCATAAAGTCAGATTCTTCTTTCTTTCAAGGGTTTTCTGTTGGGGAGCAGCAGAGGAGCAGTAAGACCTTTCCTATCATTTCTACCCTTGAATGCTGAGCATGAAAACACCACAAGAACAGCCACACTTCAGGAGGACACAGCTCACTAGATGCCTGCGCCTCTGAAAACATCCCTGCCTACTTCACGTAAATCATCGGTTCCCACTTCTCTTGACCTCATTAAGCATCGAGGAGATAAATCACGGGGCGAGCGATCAGTGCAGAGCCCCTGCACAAAGGACCAGCCTCCTCCAGGCAGAGAACTCCACGGTGGTGCTGCCCCAGCTTGAATCCTGGCCATGACCAGACCAAGCCCAGGCAAAAAGCAAGGTGGGATGGACCCCAAAAGAGTGCATCGACTTGGGATAGGGAGCTCTGGCCACAACGCTTTCATATTTTCTACTGTGAAGTGGCTCGTGCTCTGCTGTGTGTCTCCATGTGTCTGCAGTGGTATTATTTTGGCTTTACCCTGATGCAAACTCATGATGGCCCTTTTTATTGGAAGTAGCCCTTCATAGACCAATGCAACCACATTGGCACGACAACTCACACCAGGCTCAGGTGAGCGCCTCCATCTCCCTCTGCCCCACATGAACAGAAATAATCCCATTCAGGCTGGACCATCAGTATTTCCATGGCCAGGTAAAATGTCTTTGGCAGGCTGGTGCTGGCCCCCATGGTTCCCATTCATCATCCCTGCTCTAACTGGGGTATTTCCAAAGTGAAACAGGATGGCACAGGCAAAGCCAAGGCCTCTAGCCAAACCAAGGTGGACAAGTGCAAGGCAAGTCATATCGATAACTCCCAACCACATGCCCCTAAGAATATGCCTGAGGGAAGACCCCAGTCTACATGTTTTTCTCATATTGTCAGTTTGAGTTGCCCTGGAGAGGTAAACAAAATTCCCATTAACCTGGGTGAGGGTGGTTGACCCTTATCCTGTTGCTGTGGAGAAGGAAGGCTTGATGTTGCAAGTTAGTGCTGTCAAAAGTGCTGCCGGGATGCTGCAGACAGAGCCCAGGAAGCAGGTTAACCTGTCAGCAAGGGAAACAAATTTCAGCCTAAACCATGCAACAGATATAAATAGGTAGATGTTGAAACAGAAGTCACCACCTGAACTTTTTGATATAGTGGCATAGGAAAAAAAAAAGTCCCTGTTGCATCTGCCCTCCACCTACCTGCCTTCCACACCAAGGGCTGAGAAGATGCACTTCGGAGTGCCAGGATGGCAGTGCCTAAATCAACCCATTAACCAACGTGCATCGACTCAAATTACTCATAAATCCATATGCATGAACCCAAATCACTCATAAAACCGCACACAGAGGTCAGGACTGGCCTCGCACCACTTCTCCGTCATTAATCCCCACCACAGCTGGCGCTGCCTGATGGGTGCCAGCACTAACACATTTTCCCTACAAGCTACCTACGTTTGGCAGGGATCAGTGGTTACCATTCAGGGAAGGTTTAAAGCGCCTCAAAGCACTTTTATTACAAATCTTGGGCCAAGCCCAGCTCTTCCAAACTGGAAGGTGAGATGCACCGTTTGCACAGCTCACCTGGTGATCTGCTGGCCCAACTCTGCTTGCTGCTGTGTTTATAGGATTTATTCCCTCCCTCTACAGCCCCGGGGCCTGAAGAAATATCTGCCCCCCGTAACTAACTAGGAGATCCATCAGCTAAGTGAGACAATGTGGATGCCGCTTCCTAGATGGCTGCTTTGGTGAATACAATTGTCATATATAGGTACATATGCACATGCACACACACAAAACTGCACGGGGTTTCCGCCTTGGATTTTGGATGGAATATTTCACGGACTCTACCATATTTCACTGGGAGTTTCCTTATTCCTGCCCCTGCCCTGCTGTGTGTCGCAGTGGCATCACTTAAGCTGCATCTGTAAGATGTGTACTGTAATTATTGGTAATTGTATTCTCTTACTCCATATAAAAATATCAGCACAGCAACATGAATGATTTGTGTAATGATATATTTGCTGTTATTAGGACCTAATATGTTATGCCTGTAATTACATACTATGCCCCATATAATAGGGCCTGGAATTGCTGTGTAAATTTTGGGTAATTACAGAAAACTATGCTACAAACAGGTCCCCCTAGACCAAGTTGAGCGTTCAGTACCAGGAAATAACCATTATTAAAGGCTGTGCAGTAGAAAAACTGATAGACTGAAAGCCAAAAGGCGTCTGAATATATAGCAGTAATGATGAAGGGAAAGAAAGAGCATGCAGGTCTGTTAGGGGGAGAAATAACCAGTGCAAGGCAGCAAGAGAAGTACCAGTCCAGGTAGTGTTATTCCTGGGGAACATTGCTTCTAACTCTGATTTCATCAATACTCTGGCAAAAATCCGAGGAACCTCCAGTGGGTGCAATGTAAGCTCCAAGTAGCACAAACTCATTCAGATGTACCGGTTTCAAAGGATTTAGAAGCCGTGCTCGTCACTAAAAAAGAAAGTTATAACACTTGAATCTAGATTAAAAGTCTGCCAGAGGTCATTACAGCTTAATGCATAGTCAGGCTTTTCCAAATTGGCTGGAAACATTGACATTGATTAAAATTTATCCTCTCCTTCCCAGATCCAAGAGCTTTTCCAGATTTCAACGCACTTTTTTTTTTGGTGAAGCTGATCCTTGCCCTCCTCACTGCAGTATCTGCACATCTTCCATCTAAAATGAACAGCAACAGCACGGTCCCCCATGGGCTTCCTGCAGTCAGGAGTGTTGCTCCCAAGGATGGGACGTGATGGGAAGAAATGAGATCAGCCATTTTTATGGCTGAGTGAATAGTTAGGGGCTTTGAGGACTTTCTCATGGTCATGAACCTCCGAACAACAACTGATTATTTTAATTTCACTGCAGCCTTCCAGCTTCGTCATCTATGCTGCCAACTTCTATTAAGGTTCCATTAAAAGCCAATGAAACACAGGGCTTTTTACAATACCCTTGACAGAACAATTTCCCTTTCTGGATACAGCAAAAAATTTTAGCCAGAAATACATCTTTTTGGTTAAAAAAAAAATAAAGCGAGAGAAAGAAAGACAGACAATTTCAAGCAGATCAAAATATTTCATAAAATGTTGTGAGACTGTCTCAGCCAGAAAAAACAATCCAGAAAAGGCTAATTTTCAAAGAAAAATATTGATTTTTCCTTTCTGCCTATCATAATTACATTTGTTTCCACTTGCTTATGAAAAGCCCTAGATATCAGACAATATTTCATTTTGTGTAGAGCTAAGTGTTTTGTTCAGATCAAAATGTTTTCCACAACACTTTGTCATTGATAGATGTTCGGTAATTGAATTTTACTGTTATTAGGTGTACTTTTTCCTTAAATCTAACATCTCCTCACTTTAAGTATAACTAAACTTAGCAACAGAGAGAAGGACAAACTCTGTCTTTAGATATTAACTGGGTGAATTCAAGCAAATCCTGATAGAAACAAAATGTGTAGTAAAAGGTAAGGGCTAGGGGAGGATAAAATTTAACCCTAAGTTACACATAGAAGAAGCTTGCCCAAGACACTGTTTTAAAAGTTTTAACACACAACAGACCAATAACTTATAAAATCTGTGGGTTTTCATATCAGTATTGAAATGACAAGTCCAATCTGGAGACGTCCATGCATGTGCTTGATTTTCCTCAAGTTCATGGGACTTCTCGCAGGATTAAGCACCTGCAACTGGTTTGCTGCCCCGGTGACCCAGTGTCAGCGATGGGTTTTGTGCAGTGAAAGATCATGTAGCTTCAAATATTCGTAGATACTAAAATTAAACTCCCATCCTCATAAACATGTTCCCTCTCGTTTAGCACATTGCAGTAAAAGGGATGACGAGGGCTGGCCCCCATCCCGTGTACGTAAGCAGCTGTAAAACAGGGGCTTAGGTACAGGGGTCCTTACAATGAAGCAGAAGATCTCATTGCTCTGTCTATTTCTCTCAGATATCATTGCTCTGTACTATTATACACATTATAATAGTATATAACTCGTGAATTACGCCATAAATCACTACTGGGATTGCTGCGTGGAGGAAAGCAAGGGAGTTTTTTTGGAAGAAGCCTGAGAGGGCTGAAAGTGAGACAGGTTGGCAAGACCCACAGAGAGGCTTGAGCCCCTGATTGAGGAGCCAGAGGAGGAGAGCGGGACTCCGGGTCAGCAGGGCCCTGAGCAGCCGAGGCTGACACGGGGAGGGCCGTGATGGACTGAGATTCCCACCTCATTGGTAGCACACGTGTTGGAGCAACCACGGGGCTGACACGAAATATTGAGTGGGTGCTCCTCACAAGAGTGATGCTTCTTCAGTGAGCTGAATGGAGAGGGTCCTGCGCAAAAATACCGTATAATGGTTCTCAGATCTTCATGAGGCATAGGCTTGTGAAAGCTAAATGAAGATGGGAGATAAAACCTTCATTCTGGAATCTCCTAACTTCTCCGTGATGGAGTTCATAGCTTCCATGCAGTTTATAGGCATGTGCTACCTACGCACTCCAACACCGACCTGAGTTTTACAGACTGCATGTTTGCACATCTACAATTCAAAACTAATTGCGATGACCTCACATAAAATAGTAATAGTCAACTATCAATAATACTTTGGGAATTGGGAGAAAAATAAAGGGAAAATGTTCGTTCTTAATAAAAACTGTTGCTGATGGTCAGGAAATTGAACCTTCTGCTAGCATTAGTTACAGGAGCCAAAAACATTGCTGCTAAATGTTTCTGGGGAGCATATGCCTTATATACTTGAAAGACACTCTTCTATATCAAGTCTTTGTAATTGCAGAGACATGGAAAAATAAAGGCAGAAATCATAAAGATTTCCTTTTCCTCTGGTAGCTGATCAGCCCAGGGTGGGTTTACGTACAAGCAGAGAGCTGTCTTCAACCCAGCCTCTTCCCTCCTTGCATCCCCAGGATGCAGTCCTGTGTGCAGTTAGCTGATGTTTCCCTAATGAATCAAACCATTTGCTCCAGAAATACAAGATGCAGGGCCAATATTTTCAAAAGCTGCCTTTAAAACTCTGGCAGCAATTTAGTGTGGTCATGTTTCCGAGTGTGAAGTTCTTCATGTATGAATGCTTGCACTCAGGATTTATTTGCTTGGACTGCACTCACATCCGCGCAGGGAGCATGACCGTGAACTCCACGTTTTCCATGTGCTATCTACTAGATGGGGGAAAAGGGGTTTAAAGGATTAGGATCCAGGTAAGGACTGGAAACCTGGTAAGGATTTGCAGATCTGGGATGGTGTTTAGGGATAGAGAGCAAAGAGTGAGTTAGAGGAAAGGAAAAAGAAAAAAATTTACATTTACATGAAGCAAACCCAACAGTTTTGCTACATTCACTACAATCTTTCTTTCCTTCTGCTTCACTAAGGGAGTGAGAAATGTCTTTCTGTGCATGTCTGGGAGCACAGCAACATGGAACGAGATGCACAGATCCCAGGGGTGGCCTCAGATCTGGAAATGGTCTGGCCACATCAGCATCATCCAAAATCAAGTCTAATTAGTCCTTGCGGGAGCATATCAACTCCAGTGCTGTGGTGTTAACGTGGCGTGGGACTGCAATCCGGACCTGAACTGGGACCTGCTGTTTGGATGTACTAACCCTCGCTGACTTTGCTTGGGGACCCCTAACACAGCCCTGCCTCACACCTCATCTGCGACCCTCTGGGCTTCGAAGGGAAGGGTCACAGCTCAACCTGAGCAAGGTGTTTGCAATGTGTATTTTTGAATGATTAGTGACATGAAGTGTCTCAGATGTACGGGGCAGGACCACACCGCATTGTGCACATCGTTAAGTGCAAACTAGAGTGGTGCCCCTTGGCCCAGCCCACAAGCAAATCTGCCCTAGCTCTGTACCGCCCCCATTTTTAGCCTTTTCCACTTTTAAAGAAATGCTAAATTTAATACAGAAATAAAACCACCAAGAGCCTTGCAGCTTTTATGGAGAAAAGTGTGCTTGCTCAGGAAGCGTGAAATTAAAAGCTCTCGAGCGTGCGTTTGCCCGGCTCCACACCACGTGTACCTCGCCAGCTCCACAACAGGCTGGGAGCTCGCTAATTCGCTCCATGGCCTCATCCTGCAAACATGCACCCCTGCAAGCAAGGCTTACTCATGGAAACACTATGCCTGCATTCCCTTTAGCGACCGGCTCGGGAGGAACCTGCTCCCCAGGCTGCCCAGGGGACATGGCTGGCACTGTTCGAGCCGTCAGCCTGGCACCATCGGGAGGGCTCCAGCAGCACAGCAAGCCACCCAAGCCTGGCCAAGCGCATGAAATCCCACATGCTCTGAAGGACACCCTCTGGCCATGCTTGAGGCCACACTGGGATGTTTTCTGACAACACGGACACCAAAAGCAGCTCTCAACAGGCTCCAGAGACATGCCCAGGAGTTTTACTAAATGCAGCTTCCCTGCCTGTCCATCCCTGTGTTATCAGAGTTCGCTTTGTGGTGTATTTTCCTTAGGAAAATTGGGATGTTGTTGTTCCCCAGCCCCCTTCAACAGCCTTCAAGTCCTCAAGGCTGGGTGTGAGACACATAAAATGGGCTCCTGCCACTTGACTCCCACATCACAACACTGCCTGGCACGTTTGCAAGGCTGCGTAATGGTCAGTCTCCCACTCCTCAACTGCACGGGTCAGACACAGCGAGGCAAGCTGACCTTTGAAACACAAACCATGTTTTCTGGGGCGAGACAGGACCACACCAGGTCTGGAAGCTACATCACCTCCCAGGGAATCCCAGTTCAGATGGTCCCCATGGAGGTTGTAGCTGCATGCTGTGACACATGACCCTCTGTCCCTGCCCGTGCACCCTCCCATCACCTCAATGTATATGATCTCACACTTTGGAGAAGAAGAAAGCCAAGAGACCTGCCCTTCTTTGGGAGGTGGGGTAGCAAAAAGTTGCTTGCTTGCTTTCTTTCAAACCCAATGGGGTTTGAAAGGTTTGTCCCCCCTAGAGGAGAACCCCCCCTGGGTTTGAGGTCTGTCCCCACCACGACAGAGGTGGAGGTACTCCCCAGGACCTCAGAAATCCCCTGAGGACCACGGTGCCTTTGCAGAGCTTCAGGGAGCTCCTGCTGTGACCCCCTCCTGCATGGCTACAGCTCTAACAGTAACGGTGCACCAACGTGCACGTAATACATTCCAGACTCCTTTGGTTTGACTGATGCGTATTTTGACATCTCAGAGAAAACATTTTGCAAGATGCACAGTCAAAGGCTCTTTCAAGCCGAGATGTTGTGGAAAGCCGCGTGAGCTCTCCAAGGCACTATCTCTCTCTCTCTCTGCCAGCTGCTCTAATGAAAGCTCCCTGTGCAGGCCAGAAGATACAGCAGGGAATAATACATTCCTTTAAATAGCATCCTAGCTGGCTTGAGGAGGCCATGAACATTTTAACTCACTTATAATTTTCCTGCGGTTCAACCCCCTCTCCTGCAGCAGCCTTCTCGGGGCACCAGAGCCAAGCAAAGACACGGGAAGCCTTTAAAATGGCATTAGCTAACCCATGGCTGTTCAGGGAGCGCTTGTGTTCCTGTCTTTTCCTAAGCAGTACTGCACGCCACACAATGCCTAACCTGTAGTGTGCTGCTTAGACCTTAATTACACGGAGGTAATTGGCACATGAAGACGCCGCGCTGAGGTCAGCAGAGGAGACCCTGTTCCACCGGGGACTGATCTCAAAGAGATGATCGCTTCAGTAACACATGGCGCTGGCCAGAAAATGCTCCCCTAACATCTTCCACGTGACATTTTTCCAGAGGCAAAGCCAGCTAAAGAGGTCCCTGAATGTCCTCCTCCTTTGGACCCATGCAAACATCTATAAACCAAGTCAGTGAAAGAAAACACTTGGGGTCAAGGGGGTAAATAAATTAATCGAGATTTTAAAAAGTCCACGGACCCCATGTGCAGCACAGCCCACAGACAATTCTTTTGGCACAGCAGCAGGACAGAAAACTGCCAAGCAACAGCACAAAAACATTTGGGGCTAAGGAGCGTCAGGATTCCCTTAAAGGAGCTTTGCTCGAGAAGAAGCTTGAATAGGAGACTGTCTCCTGGATGTCTAGAAGAAGCATGAGCACAATTTTGAGAGGGTTGGGATTTTCTTATAGAAAGAGTTATTTAGAATCATTCCCAATGCCCCACCCCATAGGAAATTTCAAATAAAAACCTAAGATTCAGTGGCAACAACAGTCTCCAGCCTAAATGAAAAATAAAGAGAGGAAAAATTGTTTTGGGGAAAAATATTGAAACGCTCATTTTCTCTACTGAAAGCTGAAATTCTTCCACAAAAAAGTCATTTTGCCACTCCCCAGAAAACCAGAAAAAAATATCAGCATTTTTCCATGGATGTTTTTTAGTGGTTGCCTCATTGTCTTCAATGTTTCTTCTGCAGAGCTTCCCCAGCCCTGCCCTCGCCTCACCGTGCCCATCAGCTCACGTACAGCCTCTCCAGGAGGGGACACGCTTCTCCTGCAGCTCACACCACACCCCATGTTGGCATTTTAATCAGATTATATTACTGATGGCCGTACTCCGATACAGCCATAGCTTTGCGATGCTGAATGTATGTGATGCCGGAGCATGTCAAAGGTGCTGGTCTCAATCTCTGGTGTTTAATTTCTCTGCATCACCCCGTGCTTCTTTTCTTGCCCTGCCACTGCCCCAAAATACATCTACTTCCTATCCCAAAGGTTCGATGTTACAGAAATGATCGGTGGTGCTGTAATACTTTTCAATATCATGACGCAAAAGGTGTCAAACAGCCCTAAAACAAGTGTCCCTTGTTTTACACTTAGGAAATATCCCTAAATTTTATCCGGTGTTTTCCTTTGTTATCCAGCTCTACAAAGGATATTTTAAGTCACTCAACTTGTCATGGGTTTGTTTGCTAGTCTAAATGATTTGTGTTGCTTAGGTCTATCAGCAATCCGTTCAAGTTTGTCATAGAATATTAGAACAGAAAGCTGCATCCTCGTGGAATTCTCAGCAGAACGAGATCTTCTCTTAGCTGGGAAGATCTGGTTTCTCTATCAGCCTTTACCCTGAGAGAAATAAGTTCTTTATATTTGCCTTACAGTGAGAAATTTGGCCCTCTTGGGGACCAAAATTACCTTTCCTCTCTTATTTACAAAGTTAATTTGCACTGAGCCAAACCACAGTCAGGGATCCTCAGACCTGAAGCACAACTCCATTTGCTAGAAATTGGTCTCCATGTGGTATTTCCAGCACAAGGAGAGTCCACCGAAACGGCTTCTTATGGGAAGCTGTGTGAGCCGTGCGAGAAAGGACTCTCCATTTTAACCATACTGAAATGTCGTGTCTCTTCTGGTGACGGTGAGGACAGGTGGCCTTTCTCCGCTTCCCAAACTGAAATTGCAGCAGCTTTTCACTTTGTCAAGAAGTTTGCCATGAGGGTGTGCGCTGTGCCCTGTCACCAGCCTAAGCACAATGGGGAGCGGGGCACGCTGACAGCACGCTGCCTCCGGGAGAGGAGCTACGTCCTGCTCGCGCTGCCACCAAAAAGGATCAGCTACAGGCACAGACCTGCTGCTGCAGGGCTCGCTCTCGCTTGCAGATGTTTGCAGTGACAGCAACCGGGACGCCTGCCTTTGCCTTTCTGCTCTGGACTCAGCCACATCAAAATCCAGGTGCAGAGTATCTCCATGTTTGAGGGTTACGAATGCCGAGAGCTTGAAGCAGGCCCTGGGGCAGATGCAAACCAGCCACATTAGGCACCAAATCTGTTCTCTTGTGAGCTTTCCCATCTCAGGTGTCTCACACAAATGCTGACCATGGATGGCCACCTATCTTACTGTTCCCTGCCCCATTCCTTCAAATTACACACAGCTTCCAACACTACATCTGCTCAGTTCCATGCCTTGCACGGAAAACCCCCCCATTTACCCCAAATCTTTCAGTTCTTTCCTCACCTTCCATGTAACTTTCACCCATTTTTTTCTAACCCCATCCTGTCATCACCCATGAGGCAGTTCAGTCGCTTTTTTACTTTGTCTCCTGCTCAAGGAAGGGAATGTCAGAACTGATGTATCCTAGAAAAGAAACCTGTTATCACAGCAAAGCATGAAGCAAAGACATATTCCTGCTCTGGGCTGGGTTCATACCATACTAGTGCATGGATGAATTTGTTTAATTTGGGGATCTTCCTATGGCACTGCATTCAGACCCATATTCAGGTCCTGCGCCTAAGTCAGGGCAACCCCTGGTATCAACACGGGCTGGGAGATGAAGGGATTGAGATCAGCCCTGTGCAGAAGGACTTGGGGGTGCTGGTGGATGAAAACCTGGACGTGAGCCGACCATGCACGCTCACAGCCCAGAAAGCCAGCCATGTCCTGGGCTGCATCAAAAGAAACTTGGTCAGCAGGTCGAGAGAGGTGATTCTGCCCCTCTACCCAGCTCTGGTGAGACCCCACCTGGAATACTGCCTCCAGCTCTGGAGCCCTCAGCACAGGAAAGACATAGACCCGTTGGAGCAGGTCCAGAAGAGGGCCACACAAATGAACAGAGGGATGGAACATCTCTTATGAGGACAGGCTGAGAAAGTTGGGGTTGTTCAGCCTGAAGGAGAGAAGGCTCTGGGGACACCTTATTGCAGCCTTTCAATACTTAAAGGGGCGTATAAGAAAGATGAGGACAGATGTTTTAGTAGGGCCTGTTGTGATAGGACAAGAGTTAATGGTTTAAAACTGAAAGAGGGTAGATTCAGGCTAGATATAAGGAAGAAATTTTTTACAATGAGGGAGGTGAAACACTGGACCAGATTGCCCAGAGAGGTGGTAGATGCCCCATCCCTGGAAACATTCAACGTCAGGTTCGTCAGAGCTCTGAGCAACCTGCTCTAGTTGAAGATGTCCCTGGCTTTGGACTAGATGACCTTTGGGTTGGAAGGGATCCAACCCAAACCATTCTATGATTCTATGATATCAGCTGCACCCAAGCCACTGACAGCTTCAAAAACTCAGTGACGGCACCATTTTGAACGCATGCACAAGCCAAAGCCCTGCAGAAACACATGCAACATATTCCTTGCATGTCAGCTTATCACAGGAGGAGGCAGCTCATGCCTGGACGTGTCATCCATGGAGAGGGCATCATAGAGTACCTAACCTGAGATCAGAGCTGTAGCGCATCCCCCATCGCCGTCACCATCACCAATTCACTGCCTGAAACCCTCCTAATTATAAATCTACTTAACATGAGCACCTAGCCCAGCTACTGCTCTTGCCCTCAGTCTTTGCAATGTCTCAACCAGCTTGTTCAACACAGAGACACCGCTTTCCCTGGGACAGTAGGTGGGAGAGGAGGAGCAGTCACCCAGGACTCCAACCCTCAGATGAAGGCTGGTACCTGCAGAGGTCCCAGACAAGGACCTCACCAGGGTTTGCTGTCCTCCGAGTCAGGAAGGAGCAGGCTGCGAGCACATCCATCGCTCAGCTGTGGGAGCCTGCAGCCCAGCAAATTAAGTATTCAGCAACCACTAAACTCACAAATAGACAGTAGGCGCCAGAATCCTCAGCTGTGGCTCCTTGGACTACACTGGATTTACGCTGATTTAAGCCAGCTGAGGATCTGCACCACTGGGCCAAGTCCCACTGGCCTACCTCAAGCTGATGGCTAGTTGACGTGACTGATGACTAAGATTTCCATTTAGCCTAACTTGAAGTATGAGCAGTGCCTATGTAGCGCTACCATTGTTGACTCCAGCCTTTTGTCTCGGGCTGTAACCGATAGGCCTAATAACCGAAATCATACTGCATGCATTCATTCACCCTCTTCGCAAACAGCATGTTATTGAGCTCAGTGGTGAAAAGGCATGCACAAACACAATGGGGCTGGGATTAAGCCCAGCTGCATTACCAAAGTAAATACTTTTGCTGCTGACAGTTTGTCTGTAGGGATTTGGAGAAAAGTTTTGTGCATCTACTTAGGCAACATATGGTTTTATTTTCCCTGTTAACGAAAACAGTAGTGGTCAAAAGTCAACACCCTCTGATGACTGTTCAGTGGCCAATATGGAATGGGCTTGGTGGTCTAAGTCCAGTTCCTTACATGTCCACATAAAAATGATCCTCTTCCTGCATTCCTGTCTCACTTGGCACTGTGGTTTACAGTCTCCGCAAGGAAGCCGAGGGGTTTTTGAGGTTAATCTCATCTGTCCTCCTTCCTGATTGAAAGCCATCAGTGACATGGTTCGGGTTAAGATATCTTGCTAGCTTCTTTAATTCCTCTTGTGATGAAAACCCCTCCACAATCTGTTTCCTTGAAGCCTGAAGAGAGTCAGAATTAGTCCACGTTAGCCGGCAGCCGGGGCATGCTAGCTAGTCTGACTTCTAAAGCAAACACAGAGCCAATGAGGACGAGCATCATGCCAAGAACACAAATGGTCTGAATTTAGCCCTTCATCTCCAAGCTGAGCGCATACTGTTCTCCAAAGATCTCTGCAACACTCAATCAACAGCTGGTCACCTTCACATGTGAAACCGAGAAGAAAACCCACAAGGGCCTAGCTTTATATTTGGCCATGACTTCAGCAGGGTGGTAAAAGGCAAAAAGTTGGCTGAGCTTCCACGGGTGCCCATCTCACATAGCTCCAGTGAAGTAATTGGCAGATACTGGCAATCGGCATCATTGGGAAGAAAAAAAACCAACCACCACCATCCAGCCTTCCATAGCTGATCCCCCTAAAAGATTTTAAAGCTTTCAAGGTGTAAAGAGGTCTTGTCTGCGCTGAGGTAATGAGAATTACAGCAACTAGAGCACAAGTGCTAACACTTAGCATCTGCAGGGTCAGAGGCAGCTTGAGAGCTGCGAAGGAGTGTTAGCTAGATCCACCACATGAAGTAATTGTTTTTAAGGGAGTGTATCCAAGCTGGAACACAGCAACGCAGAACACGCACACTAAGACAGGTGTAATCCCAGGCACGGTGGGTGGGAAGCAAGGCTGGAAAATCACAATTAAGAAGCCAAGAGGTGTTGCATAATGCAGCCTTCCCTGCCAAAACGAAGGTAGTTTCATGGAGGGCCAGATCCTGCGTGATGCCCAGCTACTCCCACAATGTGTTTGCCATTCTCAGACGCTACTGACATCTCTGGAAGCTGAAGGTCCAAAGTATTTTGCAGGGGATGCTCAAATCTATCCATGGACAGCCAGCGATGGGCAGGCAGCCAGGGCTGGAGGAGCTAAGCCAGGAAGAGAAAATGCTGCACCTCAGGTGGACACGCAAAGGGAGCTCACAAATGAGGCATCGCAATCCCAGTCACACACGCATCCATCCACATGGGAAAAAGGTAAAGCCAGAAATTGTTTCTGTTCCTACAAAAGACAATAAGTGAAAACAAAAGCTTATCTTAACGTTTTTCTGCAGAAGTTCAGGGGTTTTCATTGAAAAAGCAAAAACTGAAAAATGTTTGGTTTCTGGCAATCAAAAACTGAAAACATTTTGGCCACAAACCAAAACAATTTGGGGTTTCTGGGTTTTGGTTTTGTTTTGGGTTTTCGCCAACTCTTTAGCTTTCCTTTGCCAAAAAACTGCACATTTTTCAAGCTTTTTCTTTCTCAATGAAAACCCCAAAATTGTTGTTGAAATTGGACATTTCCCACAGAATTTTTTTAATTTTTTTTTAAAGACGTTTTCGGCAAAAAGAATGTTTTGAATGAACAATTTCATCCAACTCTGTAAGCAGATCCCTTGGAGGGACTATCACACCTTCGCTTTTATCTCCTCTCCCCAGCTCACTTTTATCGCCCACAGGACTCAGGGCTGTGACCATGGTCTGGTTTTGACCACCTTGTGGCCAAGCTTTATGACTGTGGACCAGCTGTGCTGACCCACCCGGGGACAAAAAACTCTGAGGTGGAAATGGCTTGAACTTTTTCTATGAAATACCAACTACCTCTGTGGACATTAAGAAATGTAGCAAAGGAAAATAAGTATCTGAAGTCTAAAATCAGTAGAACTTGTACTAGAATCACATTTGTGTCCATGGTTCTGGGAGATGAAGGTGCTGGTACCTGTCCTCCAAAGCATCCAAACAGCATTTACCCACAGGTTCGTTAGAGCTGATGGCTCTGGGCCCACCACATAAGCTCCACAAAGTACATGGGTGATACAGTCTGCATTAATATTCAAGGTTTGGCACAGGAAAAGTGGACATGAAAAACGTACAGGAAAAAACTAAGTATTATGGACTTGTAACACAAACACAATACTAGCAACTAAAAAGAAAATTAAGAACTTTAATGCTTTTCTACCCCAAGCACTGAACTCAGAGATGGAGCTGAAGAGTGAACCCAACTCAGCACTAAGGAGGTGTTTGCACCCCGTCTCCAGGGATAACTTTACTCTGACCCAACAGTGAAACCAGAAACTGCACAGAAGTGAGGGAAATTTGGACTAGACTCTGAATGCCAGACTTTAGCCTGCACTTTTACAACACGGATCCAAACTACAATAACAAATCTCAACTTCCTGAAGTTCTGTGAATTTGGACCAGGTTTTGAATTTCAGTCTTCTACCCAATCTCTCGTTAAATGGCCATTGAAAGAGCCATTCTTTGCCCAGTTAAAACTAAGAGATCTTGGAGTCTTTAGAATAAAGTAGAGCCATCTTATTGCTGCTTTTTTTCCTGGAAATATCATCTTTTCTTGCTTTCAAGGTCTATTTGGATGTTTTCTTTGGTTGAGGCACTGGGCTAAGTATTCAATGACCCTGCCAGAGCTAGGACTTCTGTGAGGAAGCCCAGGAGAAGGAAGGTGAAGGTAGGGAGGGCAACATTGGTGGCAAGTGGGAGAGTATACCAGGAGGGAGAGGGGAGGTGAAGAGTCTCAGATTTGGGCAAAACCAGGATTGCCATTCAGGAAAAGTGCCAACTTGGAGGACTTTGAGCAGCATATTTGGAGGATCAGCCACGTCAAAAACTGATGACAGGAAGGGATGGTTTTGGGGTGGTTTGGAGAAAGAAAAGAATGAGAAACGGATGGGTGAAGAGGAGGCAGGTCAGGGGCTGGTTATGAGGATGAAGGTACCTGTCAGGAGTTGGGAACAAAGAGGAGGGTCTGACAGGCTGGTAGGTTCTCACAGGACAGGTGAGGAGAAGAGGGTAATGAAGGCTTAAGAGGTCTGAGTGGATGGTGAGGAAGAGGAGCAGGTGAGATTTTGCTTTTCTTTTTTTTTTTTCCACATTTGGATAATAACGGCCCTCACACTATTTTTAATTTGGTTTTCATCAAAGTTTATTTAAGCCTAACATAGCACACCGCTGCTTGTCAGCTGAGCCATGGTTGACAGTGACTGTCCCCTAAGCCCACGAGAAGCAAGGCGGGGGGAATAAATTAGTTTAAACCTCTGCAAAAGGTTTCCCAGTTGAGGTGGGAAACGGGGAGAAAGCACAAGTACAGTAAATTACTGCAATTCAGCTCACTATTAAGTGATGCACCAGAACCTTCCAAGTATAGAAGAGACACTGTCACTTATACAAATCTAGAAAAAAAGCTAGAATACCAGCACAGGATGGTTTTAGAGGCCCTTAAGCAGAACAGTTAGACTGGAGGGCGATCTGGAGCTGCTCATGATGAAATCCCCACAAATGGAGAGGTGATCGGCTTGATAGACAGCCCTGGCAGAGAAGGAAATATATAGATTTATTCTGACATTTGAACTGTAATGACCTTATAATAAACCATGCCCCAGGAGTGGGTGTTATTTGTATTGTCTCAACACCAGATAGTGAGAAACCCAAGAAGGGGAAACTGAGGCAGGGCCAAGGTTTGACATCCAGCTGCATAAGCTCCCTCCGTGGTTCTTTATCAGGACTGTTTTCACCCATCATGTACTCACATAGTTAAGAGGATATAGGAAGCTACAATTCCTTTGCTTTCCAAAGCCGATACTCAGGAAAAGACTAATTAAGTGGCAGTGTTATTACAGCAGGTCCTCGAGACTCCGAACACAACCAGCAGCGATTAGCCAGGCGTCAGCTACTGGGCGGGATTTCCCACTGCCCAGCTGTGTAATTATCACGGCAGCTAAGCCAAAATCATTTGACAAAGAAAACCAGCTGCAGGCTGCGGGTCTGGGAGATAGCACATGTCCAGCAGAGAGAGAAACAATAACCTCTTCTCCTCTCTGTTTTTCCAAAATGAAGAGCAATGAAGACAAGCACATCATGCTCCTGCAGAGGAGTAGATAGCAATATCCATTTCTCGGGAGCACCTGGAATAAGAATCAGGGGTACAATACAGCTCACTGCAATTTTCTCAGAGAATTGAATATTCGCTGCTGCCTCCCTCGCCCAGGGACATGGAGGCAGCAGGTGGGAGCTGCTAAGGAGGGAGGATCTATTGCACTGCTTTGAATTATGGACCCTGTGCTGCAGCATCATCCCTGCAGAGAGGGGCTGAGGGCTGTCTTTAATACCCCCAACAAGGTGCTGAAGTGGACTTTCAGTGATGGAAAAGCTTTGGGTTTGTTTCCTGAGAAATTAAGATTTCTGTTGTCTGTGACCTTGTGTAACCTTCTGCCTCAGTTCCCCAGTCTCTAAAATGAAGGCATCTGTGTTAGCTACCTCACCGGTTGTCTCAGCCATGTAGTATGACGGACAGAGCCTGGCCAACAGCTTGGGGGCTTTCTGCTGCCTGTCTGTGCCACCAGATGCAGCTTCAAGTGATGTCTTCCGTGTCCATGGCCACTACGCTAGGCTTTTGATTGCACTTGAAATGGCCATTAGCATCTCCAAAGCTGTTCTTCTCTCCAGATATGAGCTGCAAGCCATCAGGGATGGCTGATGCACAGGAGGGAGCACAGAGCCAAACACAGGAGAGACAAACTGGGCTGCCCATGTGTCTGGGAGAGGAACTGGCGGTATTTGGAAGAGCGTATGCAGCTCCTTGCCACGGATCAGCAAATGCATTCAGTGGTGTAGCAGGACAAAAACAAGTTAAGAGAACAAGGAGGGGTTGCAACTGGGGACTATATCACCACCACCGCCAGAGCAGTGTCGTCTCCAACCCGCGGCTGACCTGTGTAGGTAGGTAGTCTTCCCCTCGTTGTTTCTGGTATGTAGGTGTCCCAGCACATTGCAGCATGGTGTAGGTCTGGCTGTGAGGAGCTAAACGTGAGTTGCACATCCAGCATGTGGCAATGGCCAGGAGTGGACACGGGACCCACCTTGACCTCCTGGCATGAAGGACGGTGTGAAAGACAAGGCCCCTAGAAAAGAAGGACAAGGACAAAACACAACATTTTTCAGAGCAGCACAAAGGCATCTATTCGTATTTATATGTAGTAGTTCCTTACGCAGTTCCAATCTCATATCATCATTAAAAGCTATCTCTTTGCTCCCATCTGAATTTATGTGGAGCAATCCTCTCCCTTCCTTCAATTGGCCAGACAGGACCTTTTCAATAGGTCTCTAATGAACTCTGCTCAGTGGAACCTGTAGGCAGGGACAGACCTCACTTGATCTGCTGCACGAGGAACTCATTGCTATCATGAAGGTCCCAGCCTCAGCCTCTAACATTCTCAGTGTCTGTGCAAATCTGCCAACCATTAGCAAATGCCTTCTCAGAGGGCTCTTCAACCTGCAAATCCATTTGCACTTAAATTGCCCGACACACAACACTTGGCCTAGATGAGTAACGAAGTGTGTGACCTTCCAGCAATCAAGCATTGCTGATATCTCAACTATTTCAAATGTTTAATAACTTAATTTAATGCAGTGAGAATGATTTGATTGAATGCACAATATCTGTAGCAGCTAATTAACCACAGTAGCCCAGAGAGGTCTTGGACTTCATACAACCTTTCAATATAATTACAAATTTTTAACAGCAAAATGAATTTAAATCCAGCCTGACACAGCAATCCATCCTCATCTCCAGATAAAAGGTAGCACATGCGATATTAACATTTAAACAAAAGCCACGGGCAGCGGAGAGAGACAAGGAGCATTCGCAGATGTGCAGAATGAATTACTAACAGCACTGCAGGAGAGGAGGGTGGGCAAGTGCATTACGTTGTACAGATTGGACTTACAGCACGGCCACTCACTTTGGTGGCTTTCCCTGTAATCCATGCATTTAGACTTCATGGCAAAGGCAGGGCCCTTTAGGTCTACCTGCATCTCCTCTGGTGGACCAGGAGTGTTGTTACCGGCTTATCTTCCTGCATGTGCAGCATGCCACACACCAGCAGGCACGGACGATCAGATCCCTGCTTTTATTAGAGCAGTTTCCCAGAAAAGTGGATTTGAACACAAGCGCCCCCCTACTCCTCTCTGCCTGGGTAGGCAAGAAGATGTCCCAACGGTCTTCCTGCTCCCATCTTGCAGTGCCTCATGGGAACCCTCTGCCCTCCCGTGAGCCATGTCTGGAGCTTCTCCTGGAGATTTCCCCCTCTCCTATCTTCCTAGACATGGGTTATGTGCCATGGCTTCCTGGGACATGAGGATTTGAGTACAGATCTTGCAAGGTCAAAGTTCGACCACACTTGCTATAGCCATGATGGGGATTAAACCAGACTTCAGGACACTAGGAGGGACTCATGGCTCCCTAACATGGCATTTCAAGTAGTTCAGGGAAGTTGGAGATGTCTGTTCCTCTCCACTGGCTGTAAAACAGATCAGATATCTGATTCAGGAAGGGAATAAGTTTGGGTCCAACCCACATGCAGAGCATCTCTGCACACAAAACTCTTGTTGGCATTAATGGATGCAACAAGCATGGCATAGAGTCACTTCCTTACGAAGCCCTGACATTCAGTAGCGTCTGACCTGGAAACTCAACAACTATGAGACACCTTCGCAGCCACCTCCCAGGTAATAACAACAAGAGGGGAAGAATATATTTGGGGTTTTAATTTGCTTTCTTGGTTTGAGCCTTCTGCGTTCAGAGAGCCTCTCGTAAGAGCCATGAAGCTGAAAAGCAGATTTTAAGTGAAAGGTGAGATTTCTCCTTCAACAAGCAACCACCTGCCCTCAGCTGCTTGGACGAGGCATTTTAAGCCTCTCTGGAGCCTGTACTCCTGTAAAGCTGGCGCAGTTAATTTCCGTGGAAGCATTCCCAATTTACACTGGGGTAAATAAGATCAGGATTAGACTGACAGTAAAACAGACAAAAAACCAATGAGAATAAAACACAGATGTCCTACGATCATGATAGTGAGTAGCATTAGTGGATATTAGTAGCTCAGAATAAATAGATAGGACATAAAGGAACTATTTGTTCTTGCTGTTAAGAACCTTTCGGATTCCCACTTAGCTTGTATCTGTCAAAGACATTTTTTCCCCAAGAGTTTGTGAAACATTACCATAAATCTGTCCCATGTAGAGTTTTAATTGTCGAGTTCAAAACTAGGCTGACTCTGCCAAATGTGATAGCATCAGCTGGTGGCGTCATTTGTCATTGTTACAGGCAAATAAACCAGGGAGTTAATCAAAGGGGATGAAAAATGAGGTGGTTTCATTTTTTGGAGTCCTGAATCCAATTCCTTCTCCTTTCTTCTCACCAGTCTGCACCAAAATGCCAACAGCACCAGCTGGCCAAAAGGCACTCATTCAAAAATCTGCTGTAGACAACACATAGACACATTCTCAACTGATAAAATCAAGGACAAATGGCAAGAGATAATAGTAAGTAGGAGACAAAGAGAAAAAATATTCTCTGGACAGTGCCGCTGAAGTAGATGAGCAGATAGGCAATCACTGCTCCTCAGATGGCTCTTCAGTGCAAGGCCCCTCCTTATCAAACTGATATGAAAGGACAGAGTGGTGAAACATATACTTTTGAGGGGCCCTTGGACTACTGCATAAAATAAGCAGATATAAAAGCCTGAATAAGTCCCAGTGTTTGGGAATCGTTTGTCGGCAGTATGTTGCCTGGAAGCTCAGATCTGGGCTTCTGCTAATTCTATGCGGATCCCAACCACGAGGTGCTGTTTGACTGCACAATCACTGCCCTCCTCCTGCAGACAGAAACTGGGAATCATTGTTTGCAAGTCTTTGCTCTTAATATGCCAGTGCTGGCCTTTAGCAGACCCAAAATAGATGAGAAGATCAAGTTTTTTGTCAAAAGGTGCCCTGCTTATCTCCTTCTTAGATCCCTTTGGTGGAAAGACAGGAATTATTTACCAGATGGAGACCTAAGGTATTTCATGCAGTACCTCAAACTGATAGAGCAGGCTCCCTAATGCTCAAAGGATTCAGTCAAATGGTTTTCTTATTTCATGCAGACTTCTAGCTTCTCTGATCCACTGTGAAGAAATGATGTGGCCAGCGCCACACCAGAGGTCTATGGAGATGGACAGGCACTCACCAATGAACACAGTGATGGGCGTAGCATTTGAGCTGACAGCTGAGTGTACGTGCTCCTAGCCTGTTACAGCTGCAAAATAAATCTACGAGCTGAAAACTGTGCACCTTACAATTGCCAATATGCGCCTTATGGTTGAGCCCGGGACAGAGCCAAGGTCTTCCAAGTCCATGGCCAATGCCAGCAAGAGCATCTCTCCTCATTCTGAATATTTTGAAGGCGTCTTCTCATACTTTCTTTTCCTCCTTAGTCCATCCTCCACTACCTCTCCTAGCAAACCTTACTGTGAAGCTAACCCCAGTGGTCCTGAGCTTGCATGTATTTGTAGCGAAGTGGAAGACTGAGAGCCAAACAGAGTCTTTTGCGCAACTCTGTCCTCATCCTCCACCCAACTGCCCTTACCACAGCCACAAAAGCCCCACCATCTTGCATGTATAATAGTTCTAATTCCTCCTGCCTTTTCCTCTTTCCTAATTTTCCCCCTCTTCAACAAGAAAAATCACACTTTACTTTCATCATCCCTTGACCTGAAATTTATTCAGGCAGGATCAGAACAGGTAAAGGGTGAGGACCAGATATTTCTCCACAACTGGCTGTGACTCCTTTAAACTCCATCTTCTTGGTATTTTCACATCCAGAGATGCGCAGTCTGGTCCTGCCCAGCTGCTGCTCTCCTGCTTGGGGGGGTCAGATGGGGCAAGGTCAGATACTCATCTTTACGCTTTGAGATGCCAGAAGAAAACAGCTGTTTTCTTCCTCAATATATATGGAATAGCTTCCTCAATAGATGTGGAAGAGGTGGAGAGAACAGTGACATTCCTTTTGCTCAGAGCTCCCACAATTTTTAGGGCTTTTAAACTTTCCCCAGAAAAGTGGGGACTTACCCCAGAATCCAACAGTATCTGTGAAAAAAAAACCAAAATGCTAATTTAAAGAAAAGCAAAGCTGCCTCTCCCAGGGCTTGATCTTATGTTCTCTGAATTTGACCTCCTGTCCGCTAATGTGTATGAAAATACCCTCCACAATGAAACACTTCTTCATAGGCAATTATCTTAATTTTTATTACACAGGAATTCCTTTTCCTGTCGGACGGGATTTGGGTAAGCTGAGTCTAGTTCTTCCCAACAGATATCACGGTGGATGATCTCACAGAGTGTGCATTTCCCCTCAACACAAGTTTCAAAATGGAACCACATTCCTACAGACTTCCTACAGCCTAGAAGGAGGGTGCATCTGGTTTGTCCCTCCAGCTCGACAAAAGCAGTTACCAGACATGCTACAAGTTTTTAGGAAGCAAAGGTTGAGACAGCAGAGAGAAACGCCGTTGTAATAAACAAGTGGAAAGCAAATATATGCTACAAAGAAGGAATAAACTGCAAGAAAGCAGCAGCATGAAGGACATTTTGAATAATAACTGGTACAGTAGCAAGTTTCTGCGGGTAGGATGTATGACCAATATGTCTTCTGTTTCCCTAAAATGCAGCCATTAGCACACTGGCTTAGCGCACACAATAGCAATTGGCCTCAGAGGCCAAATCGTCCTACAAGGCTCAAGATTATCTCCTTTACCACCAGTGAGAGATCCTACTGCTGAATATCTTGAGCTGCTCTCTATTGAGGATAGTCTTTGTATCCCTACTTCTGGCATCGCAGTGCATCAGTCATGGTCTCAGACCCCATTGCCCTGTGCCAATGGCTCACCACATTGGCATGTTCCCATTCTGAAAGCAGAAACCAAACCAAAAACATGTGTCATCTTGCCAGAACTCACAACTCCACCCCAAATCTCATGACCTTTGAAATCTCAGATCCTAGAAGCAAGTCATTTAGCTCTACCTGGAAAAAAATTCCTTGGTGGAGAGCATCCCATCCCATACACCCGTACAAAAAGAAAAATAGCGCATGTTTTCATTCAGCCCTACCAATGAGCTCACAGCACCGCTGAAGAGAGCCATTGTGGAGCGACTGCATTATAAAAGATGTTAAGACCTCTTCCAGACCATAAAATATGCAACAAAACAGAGTGCCAAATACCAGTCCTTTCCATGGCCCAAGACAAAGAGCCGCCCTGCAAAGCATTAATCCCTGCAGCTGCCTTGAACTATTCATGTCTCTCAGCTTTACGTAAGGAGCCATTCCATTCTGGCTACCGCTCTCCCCGAAACAGAGATTTGCAGAGCCTTTAACACAATTAAAGGTCATTTTGCGAACAGAGAACCCAAAGATTTGAATGGGAGACTGTGACTTCCTAGCAGAGAAGGCCAGACTATTTATCTTCAGTGGAGAGCAAGTTTACCCAAAAATGCAGTTATGATTGTTTCTCCCTTATACACATCAACACCCTTTTCTTTTACCTAATAGCTTCACGGTTAGTACATTTGCTCAGACTATGAGGGACCTCGCTTCAATTTCCTCATTTTCCTTGGGCAATCTGAACATCTCCCATTTTCCCGCCCCATACCACCAGACCGCAGGACAGAGCTATGCAATTAAGCGTTACCAAAGGCCAGTGGGCTGTTTTATTGACGTCAGCTCTGCAGGAGAAGCGTGATATACGGTGGACCAGCCAGGGACCACGCACTACCTCCTACTGCTGGGGATGGCAGCACCCAGCTTCAGATGCCCCCAAGAGAAGGGACCTGTAGGAGACACAAAACCACCTGCAGAAACGTGGTTCGCTGAGCTCCGGGCAAAACATACTCCCAGTCTAGATACGGGCTGCAACGTGCCTTCTGAATCACTTTATTATAGACCTCTGGTGGGATTTTTCATTTTCTCTTACTGACACCATTAAACTTTTCATACATAAACATGAATATTGGGAAACCTAATCTATGGGCTAGAGAGATAAAGCAGTACTCTCTCCTTCTGTGGCAGAAAGGATTTTTAAGGTTTCGTCGTACAAAGATCTAAGAAGCAAATTTGAAGAGCATCCTCTACTGAATATCATACAGCTTTGTGGTGAGACTGCTTGCCTTAGCGTTTGGGTTTTGAAACTGGACCCTCCACTGGTGGGGGAGGAAACTGCATCCAAGTTTCCTTCACTGTGCGTAAAGGCCTAAAGAGATGGGCCTTTGGATATAAGGCAGCTGTCACTTGCGCATGGCTATTTGGTTCTTTGCTTTTTGTACAAAGGCCTGAAAAAAAAAATGTTTTGCTTTAAACCAAAAGAACATTTGGCTCAACACAAGAATGTTTTTTAATTTCTTGGGTTATTGAAAGAAAGCTAAAAATTTTAAGCTTGGCTGGAGCAAAACCTAAATTTTTTACAAATGTTTGGTTCTGTAACTAAGGCACACAAACAAACAAAAATCTGTTTCTCACAGCTCAGCTTCTCATCCCAGTAAAACATCTTTCACCAAACCACTGGTTTTCAGTGACAAGAAGCCCGTGTTTCTGGCCCAGAAAGCCATTTTGCACCTTCAGGTGTCAGTTTATGACAAGTTCTGTAATAGTGAAACTCATTGTACCAGCAGCCCAGCTTGTACCTCAATTTAACTCAAAAGGAGGCGAAATGAGAGTCTGTGATGCTGCACTTCAGCTAGAACAGGACACTTGGAAGGGTCTAATAGGCAAAAGACTCTCTCTAGAAGGTAAGTCTCCAGCCACCCCCCAGTGCAGTCCCTGTGAGGAGTAAGTGACTTGCCAAAACCAGCTCACACCTTTGAACAAGCACTGAAGCATCCTGGGAAAAACAAACAAACAAACAAACAAAACCACTAAGAGCTGGTAAGATTATGCTAATTCATCTTTCCCTGTGAGCCATCAAAGTATTTTTAAATGGGTCTTGAAGAACAGAGGCCTCCTCACTTGTATTGTCCATGCTCTAGTTGAGAGCTTCTGGCCCCAGGCGATATCTTAGGGACATCATTCTGAATAGGAAACAAAAGTACAGTTGTCTCATTAGTGAAGGGACTTCTTTTCCCCACCATTCAGGTTCACAGCTGTCCTGAATCCCCTTAAAGACTCTGGTACCCTTACTTGCAAGTGCTCTATACTACCAAATCCTGGCTCCCAAGCCCATCCTACACCAGTTTTATGTGACAGCAAACCCTCAGTTTAGAGGCTCACAGAAGTTTAATGTGCAGTGACTGAAACAGCCTGTCTGTTTGGTGACCCAAAATGGCTTGGGCAATTACATATCCATTGGGACTCTCAGCTGCCGCGTGCATGGAAACCAGTCTATATTGATCTGTCAGCTGTGAAAGTATTTTCACTAATGAATACGTGAATGAACTGGGGGGGAGGGCAGAAATCAGGTCAATGTTTTTCCAATTATTATGGCATTTGCAATCTAAATTTTTGGGTAAGCTGCTGACAGCAAGCTGAACACAATAGTAGAAGTTCAGGTGTGTTGATGTAGGCTCATCCCCCATGTGAGTTTGAGCAAAGCACCTTTCGGAGTCTTTCCCCAGCACTGTCAAAGGGCTATTCGAAAGAGGACGTAAAAAAGCAAAGCAACCCCCAAAGAGATATATTTTAAGATGTACTGAAACTATGGATTTTGAACTTCACAGGTTAATAAATTGGGGTGGCAGACCCAGTGAAGCCTGTTTTCCTGAAGGTTTTTCCCTTACAATACTGTCCAAAGTTGGGAACATCTGTCCCAAGCTGGGAAAGATGAGACGCATGCTGCGGCCAGTGCTGCCCTATGCATGGCCCAGCAGCAAAGGGGTTGTGGCACTGCCAGCACAGCATCTTCCCAGGGGTATAATCCAAGTCCCTCCTCTCCCTCCCATCAGTTTGCAAAAATCCATTAAAAAACCAAGTGATCTAGGAGATCACCTTGCCTTTGTCGAAAATGGGTGACCAAGTGATTTAGGTGAAGGTAATAACTGGATGGCAGGGAGGCTGCTGAGGAAAGGGAAAGGACTAAATGTGGTACAAAACACATCCAGGATACTTGGAAAGATTCCTAGGCTTTGAGCTGGTTACCAGTTAAAAACCACAGGCAATGTGACTTGAGACAGGCTTGTGCAACAGGCTGCTTCGGAGTGTGCGTGCTGTTGAAATCCCCGGTCAGGGACACATTTCACCAATATTTCACTGACTTGCACCAGCCCTCTAGCCTACTCTATCTGAATTTACAGGGACATAGCTTGAACTGGGCTCAGCTGCAAAGCCTAAACTCAGACTCTGGTAGTAAAGGCATTGGAAACCAGGACCAGGCTTTGAAATAGTGGATAGCATAGACGTTACTTAGGCAACTTCAGGCAGAGATGCAAGCTTCCCGTGCAAGCTAGAGATGCTTCCCATGCCTCACCTGCTCCCTTCCCCTCGTTAATTCTCCACGGGCTCCAGAAATGCATAGACCAAAGCCTCTTCTAATACTCTGTGGCAGACACTGTCTCCAACCTCCACAGCCCAGCTCCTCTGGCGTTTGGGGTTTGCTGGGCAGTTGAACACCTATAAGCAGGAAACCACTCCATGCTACTGTGGGCAAAGCAGGACTTGAGCTACCCCTTGAAACACCCTTGAAATACAAATGCCCAGGGGGAGTGAGCGAGGGCGCAATCCCCATTTTCCACTCGATCATGAAAACAATTCCAAGGCAACGTTCAACCACCAAAGGTCAGAGTGGGAAACACTTCAACCACTCGGATCTCTTGGGCTCCTGGGCTTCGTCTACCTTCTTGCTACCCACCTTGTTCTTGCTACCTCTCATTGTTCTCCCCTTCTTCAGTTCAATCTCTCTTCCCCAACTCTCATGTCTCTCTCTCAGCTGGGTCCTTTTCACAGCCTTTCTTCGCCCGGGAGAGAAACGAAAGCCTTTACACCCAGTCCCTGGGCTCATTCCTGCCTGGCAAACAGCAGCAGCTCCCGTGAAACAGGCTGCTCTCCTCTCCGAAATCACAACTCAGCCTCCTTCACAGGGGAGGACAGATCCATCCTGGCTTGCGGCGTTCAGCCCAGACACATGCTGCAGGCTTGATACAAGGGAAAACCCTGACCCAACGCCGTTCCGTTATTAAAATGTGCCTCACACTCAGCCAGCAAAGCCCTGGGGACTGACTTGGGTGCGACGATCGCTGCTGCTGCGCGTTTTGCAAATATATGATGATACAGCCCCTCTCCTACAGGCACTGCGATACAATTAGGCAAGCGCACGATGGAAGGAAAGATAAAAAGAAAACATGGGCAGATTTGGCGCACAGCCTGCTGCTCTCTTCCTTTGTTTATAATATGTACGAGGGAGAAAAAGCAGAGGAGAATGAAGGATTTTGTGTATTTGCAGTGCACGCAGGTCTCTCAGCATTATTAAAGGCTAATGTGGTGATCTGCAGTTTTACATTCTGTTCTTCCCAAGATTTGTGAAAAAATACATCAGATAGGCGGAAAACACAGTGCGAGGAGACGCTAAATCTCTCTCCAAAGGCAATTAACTATTATGATTATTCAGTAATAATGAGTTTGTGTTTGCAAACTAGCCCGACCACAGAATATGCTAAACACGTTATCATCAGCTCTGAGCTTGGTGAAACCTGATAGTGCTTCCAAACACACTGGGTTCCTCGCTGCGAGGAGCGTTGCTTGCTTTTTTCTTCTGCCTCCAAATTTCAGTATTATTTTAAAACTATAATTGAATTTCATTCCTCTGCGTGTGTGTGTGTGTGTGTGAAGAAAGGAAACACTTCTCCGAAGATTTACTGCACGTCTGTTACTGTGTGGGCTGTTTTGACTCTGCAGTGTAGCAGAGACCATGCAAACCGCGCGCTATTGGAATCGGTTCAAACTTTTACAGTCCTTCAAATTGGGGCTGGAGCCGGAGAGGAAATACTAAAATCCTGTATATACAACTTCTGTCTGTGAGGGGGAGAGAAATTCCATGAAAATTAAGAACTCAGTGATGTATAAATTTATATTCTGTTTAAAGGGTGGGTTGGGTTTTTTCTTTTTTCTTTTCTTTTCTGGGTCTTTTTTTTTTTTCTCTTGAAGAAACAATTGAACTCTTATATAAGGAAACCTTGGGTCTTTAAATAACACTGAGCCCTGCAAGCTGGTAGTAGAATAGGGGCTCAATCTTTTTAAGCCAAGCCATCTAATTAGCATGTGAGCCAAGTTTTATGAAGGTGAGTCAGTTCAGATGTGTTGCTCCTGAGAAAGCCAAGCCAATTTCTTTTAATGGCATGTGCTGTGAGTAATTAAACCGGATTCTGCAATCAGCATATTGTCCTTCCTGGCCACAAGCAGCTGCCAATAGGCTACAGTCAACAAGCACATCCATGGCAGCTCCTGCCCGGCAGGGACCGGCAAGCCCCGCTGCCAGGATGGAAGGAGGAGAGGATTCGGGATGCTTTTAGCACCCTCTGATGGTTGCACAGCCTTGCCCCAAAGAGTCTTTCAGTACAAAAAGAAAAAAGAAAAAAAATCAAATATAATAACCTCATCTTGGGTTTTCCTATCCCACAAGCGTGATGCCCAGTGCCGGGTACCCAACTGTCCCTGCTCTGCCGGTACAGTCCTAGCACAGCACCGGTTTTGGAAATACAGATGCCGTGACCCACCCTCGGTGGCTTTCCAAAGTGATCTCGCAGCCTCCCCGGCTCCTGCGCACGGCTCTCATCCAGAAGGAAGCTGCTCTAACCAGGACTATTCCCATATTGTTTCCATTATATTTTTATGACTGTCATGCGGACAGGGGAAAAGGGGAGGTGGGGGGAGACAAATACGAGAAAGAGAGGCAGGACGTCAAGTTCTGCCTTTGAGGAGGGAGCTGACAAAAATGCGATGGTTAACTCCCTCTAACACATACTTGCAGGCACTGAAAATCTGAGTGAGCACAGGCAGCCCCGCGATGGGAAGGACCAAGCACTTCCCTCAAATGCAGTTTCACAGCCCCTCTTGCAAGCAAGTAGTCTATAACCTCAGTCTCCCTTCCTTTTTTGGGGTGGTTTGTCTTTTTTTTTGTCTGAGCAATTTGCTCTTGATCACACAGGTCAGGAGAAAAGTAGCACAACAATTTGACAAATTGCTTTCTGCCTGGAAACCCTTGCGCAGCCCCAGCTCTGCCCTTCCCCAGCTGATGCCACGTGCTTTTGCTCCAGCAGTGACACTGCACGAGCCCGTGGGTCACAGCACCGCAATGGGCACATCTCAGCAGGTCCCAATGCCGTGGCTCTTTGCAGCTCGCACCTGCAAGGTCACACACACCAATGTGTGCCCCCATACCCTTGTGGCTGCTGGAGTGGACCAAACCATACTGTCCCCCAGTCCTGTGACAAACTTCTGACCCTGATGAGCCTCATCTGGAAAATGAAATAATTTTCTTACAGTCTGGGTCCCTCAACTGGCTGGTGCAAACAGGTTAAAGTGCTGTGGCTTGGTCCCAGGTTGACGGCACCATGCTGGAGCGGGAGAACTCATCTCTCTTACCCCACACCAGTGTCCATGCCACTGGGGTTTGGCTCTGCTGTGCTGGTCTCCACCAGTCCCTACCCTCTGTCTACACAACTGAAACATTTCTGGAGTTTGTCCTGCTCCAAAGGGGAGAAAAATGTTAATCTCACAGAATTTGTCAATGAGAACAATTAGCAAACTTTTGCTTGCTAACCTGGTCAGGGCATGAAGGGCAGAACTGAAAACTTCTCACTTGGTCAAGAAACTGGTGGTGATATCAGGTCTGGCTATCAAATGACGAGTCAAGAGAGGCAGATGAAAAATGGAAATCATCTTCTCCAAGTACTTTTACTTAGTAAAAACCCTGCACTAAATGCAAGCTCTTTCTATAGCTGGTCCTCACTATAATATTTCCTAGAGCTGTGTCTGAGCACCTCACCTTAACTCTCCAATATCTCCTGAAATAAAGCGTGTACAGCAATTGACTTTGTGTTAGAGTACAGACAAGGCTCAAAGCAGCACATCACATGCAAAGTGGTTGCATCCAATTCTCTTACAACATGACAATAAAGGCCAGGTGCACATAACCAGGGTGGATTATCTTGTCCTTGTATGGTCACATGTCCATCAATATTGTTTTAACCTTCCCCTGGAAAATGTCATTTTTATCATGGAAATTTTTTGACGACACACAAACCATCAGACCTAAAATGTGCATCGCCATGCTTTATGGGAGCTGCACTTTTCTCCTGGGGTTTCCACTTTCTGCAGGGTCAGGAGGCACAGCCAGACTGTGTCGCTATGAACGCACCGTGAGAACAGATTTCAACCAAAAAGGAGACAACAGGACGGATGACCAGGTGGCAGAAGCAAGCTAGGATGGGAAAAGCAAGCTACCACCGCCACTTTCAGGTGCAACATTTTCCATTCTCTTTTGACAGACCCAAAAAGACATCTGTTTTCATCAAAAGTTTCTGCAAAAGAAAAAATCACTTTCAGGCAAGGACTCATTGTTTCCTTCCTTTCTGCTGAGTGATGACAGATCTTGAAGAAGCCCTAAGCATAGGTTGAGTAGGAGAACCACATAAACATAAGCTAAAATGCAGCTATACTTCCTTCCTGTGGAATACCATCAACCCTTGTAAATGCTGCAATGGAAGCAGCTGGGTCAGAGACAGAGGGGAACAATAAACAATGCAGGAAGCTATTGCTGGATAAGCTCCTGGAAACCCCAAGGTCAGGGTCCCCTGCAGTGCTGCAAGCTGTGTGTCGAGTCCATGTCGTCCCCAGGGAGGTTACAGACCAAAGAGATTATGAGAAAGCAAAAAGAGGTGGAATAGCTGATGTAGGGTCATCTAACACATCCATAGCAAAGCCACGTTCTCCATCCCTTCACACCCTGCCGGGAGACGTGTGTGTAGACACCAGAATAAGTCAAACATGGGCAGCAACGTCTGCTCACACAGTTTGTGCCATTTTTTCCATGTGCATGCTCCATGATGGCTAGAGAAAGTGGGACAGGCTTTGATATATCTTTTTAAAAGCTGTCCAGAGATAGAGTGCACCAGCACTCCAGCTGAGTGACTTATAGTAGAAAAAGTCATCTCCAACTGGAAAAGTCATGGTTTGATCTCATGCTTGCACCACTTCTTAAACATCTAAGGGAAAAAGTAAAACGATTGCCTTTGGGGTCTCTCACCAATGGGTTGTGCACGGCTCCTGAAGCATCAGCACAGCTCCTTCCTCAGTTGTTAGCAATTTCTCAGCATCCATTTGTGATGTGGCACAAAGGCAGCATGACTGCACCACAAAATGTCATGCAGACTCAATCTCTTGGGCACCATCACCCTCGTGTGCAGCCACCTAGGACATATGCTGCCTAGGTTGCCCTATGGCTCTTCCTTGGGCCTGCACAGCCCACTCTGCCCTGACACCCTGGGTCTGTCATGGGCACCAGTTACTGTCAGGCCAGCTGAGATGTGTCTGCACATCTCTGCTCCCTAGGTAGTCATCTCCTAACAAAGCTCATTTAGGCCACAGAATGAAAGCTGAGAGAAGACATGGTTGCTGTCTATAAATACATCAGGGGCAAGCACCAGCGAGGCAGCTGACCTATTGAAGCTAAAAGACAATGTTGGCGGGGGAACAAATGGGTATGAAGAGGCCAGGAATAAATTAGGCGAGAAATTCGAGAGAGAAGACAACCCTCTGAGAAGCTCTTGCCTGGAACAGCCTTCCGATTAGAACTCAAGACACAAGGTGTTTTCAGTCAGATGGATCTGACTAAATTAACGAAGATGCAGGGTGGACATGGGGTGGCTGCATGTCACTGCTGCCTGCAATACAAAGGGTCACAGCATACATACACGTGATCCTTCCTAGTCCCACATGTCACGTTCTTATGAATGTGTAGGTACCACCATGCTAGACACATAGGCAAATGCAAAGATATAGCTATAAATGCTAGATTTGACGTAAGCTACCCCAATCTCCCATTAAAGTGTCCACATTTGGAAACATAGCTAAGAGAAAAAAGCCCACAATAACTTCTTCCATGAGTTCGGACATTTTTGTTACCTGTTTTGTGATGATGCCCAGCAGAACTGTACTGCTAAGCACGTCGATGAGGAACCATGGCCCCTGCTCCACAGAGCTAGTGCAGGTGAAATTGGAATCCACCCTCTTGACAAGGAAGGGGTAGAATTAGACTGGGCATCCAATGGAAAGAGGTAAGGAAACAGCATGATCCATCCAGAATACCAGATGAAGAAAACTAGTAAGTCTTACCTTTCCTGCTGTCAAGAGACATTAAGATATAACACATCCTACCATTAGTGGTTGCTACCATCACATCATGTCCCCAGCCCTCCACAGTGGAAGTGAAACAAATCCCTAACATGGAACAGAGAGCTCCTTCCCTTTGCATTGGGAGAGGAAGGAAAGCCACACTGCAGCCCCAACACAAAGCAGCACCAGGCATGGCCATGGTGTTGGCAGCCCATGCAGCCTTGTGGGCTGCTGCCTCATCTCACCCCAGCTGAAGGGATACAATCCCCTGAAACATCACTGCCCCACCCTGGGGACTGATTTTCCCCTCAACAGCAGAAGGAGCACGCTGGCATCATCAGGGCTTTAAACAGGTTTACGAGGTCCATCCTGCACAGATGGAGTCTCCCTCAATGCCATGCTTGCTGCAGAGCTCCCCAAGGAGCCTTTTCACCCCACCTCACCAAGGGTGGGTGAGGAGGCATACAAAGATAGCTGCAGTTTGCTGCCTTGTTCATGCATACAAATTGGGGATTTATGGCAGCTGAAAGGGGAGAGCCCAGATTTCCTGAGGAGCTCTGAACATTTTCCACCAGCCTCAATACCCATATAAGACTAAGGAATAGCATCTGCTGGAGAGATATTGTAGGTGCTCCAAAAAACATTCGTTATATAATTTTTTCTCCTCCTCATGCTGTAAGAAAGCTCTGGTTAAGCAGATGGATATTGGCCAAAGGCCAGTTCCCATTATAAGATTACACTTTTAAAAAGATTGCAAAAGTAGGTTGGTGCTTAAATATGTATGATGCACTAATGTATATAATAGAAGGGTTCCCTGACATCCCAGAGATAACCCAAGTATGGTTTAGATAACTCAGGTAGTGTAACTCAGATTCATTCTGTAAACACTTCCAGGCTGCATTATCTTTCATATCGGTTTTACTCAGGCTATATTATCCCAGTCATCCCAAATGAGAGCCAGTAAACCTTCCTACCACACCCCACATCATATGTTCCTTATGTACTTCGTATTTAACAAAGTTCACTAGGGATGTTTTAATTTGATTGTTTAAAAAAAAAAATACACCCAGAAAGCCAATTCAGGGCAGGTGGCTAGGTGAAAGTGATAATTACTAAACTTATAATTCATATATATCTCTCAATTCCTCTCTACATTTAGGTTCAATCCTGGGAATGCTGTTACCGAGCATAGAACTCGTTGCATATATTTTTTTCAGTAAAAAGCAATGGCTGTTCTCATAGGCACAGAATCAGCTTGCATAAAACCCCACAAGCTCTTCTTCTGGCCCACTGTCTTCAAGTATTTTTGGGATCTTTGTGGCCATCGGAGACTCTGAAAATATGAGCAATTCTATCAGGTTTAAGAGATGTTAGATTGGGGACTGTCAATAGAGGGGCCATTTCATGTAACTATCCCAACTCCGAGAGAACCACAAAAGGCTCCACCACATTTACAAGTGCATCTAGAGGAAAACAACTGAATTTAATTCACTTTAACAACAGAGAGAAACGCACTCTTGCAGCTGTGCAATAATCAACCATGCAATAGCCCATCTATTACAAGCTTAATCTTTACTCCAAAACCACTTTTCACCTCAGATGCACTTGGTTTGCAGACTTCAGGAACATGTTCCCCTTCCTCCCAAGGGAGATGAAGGCAGGGGACATTTGAAAGTCCTCTCCTTTCTGCATTGCCCAGAGACATTCATCCTCTCACCACATGCCCTGAAGGAGCATAACACAAGCCCAGGAGCTAACCCCACACTTGTGAATTGAGACCGTCTTCCCATTCCAGCACACAGCTCTTGCACATTTTTGTTTCGAAATGAAGCTGTGTTAAGGAGGCCTTTGGGAAATGAAACAAAAATGGCGTAGGTTTTGGTTTTTTTTTTTTTTTTTTTTCCTTTCTTTTTTCTATCCATCACTTCTCCTTAAGACCTCAAGTCCCAGGACATCCTGTCTGACACAATCCAGAGCTGGCCCCTTTACACTCTAAATGAAGTCACAGCTTCAGGGTTTCCAGGTGGAAAGGTCACTGGAAGGGCCATGGGAGGGGTTTTGTCCTTCCTAAGGAGGATGAGAAGTTGCAAGAGAAACCTGGATGCTGGTTGCAAGGGTAGGAACTCAACTCTTTGAGGACCAGGACAAATCCATGAATAATTTTTCTTCTTGTGCCCATATTGATGGTTATTTAACAAGGTATAGCTTAACTCAAAAGTGTTCACAGCAGCTCACAGTAGTGACAAGAATAAATGAGCCACAACATTTCACTCCAAGAGCAGAAGACAGGGAATTCACAGACAGGAATCTGTGAAACCTATGAATTCCCTGCAGCCCCCTCCTCTCTCTGTATTCGTCTGAAAGACTCATTTTTCAGTTCCATGTTATAACCCAGGAACAGCCTCCCCTTCCTCACCAGGGAGCCACAAGAACATGAGATGCTTAAGTATTCTTGCATGGGAACATCTCTTACGTACCCAAAGAACATCCCTCTCTCTATACCTTCCCATAGAGGATAACGAGCCCCATCTCTGATTAAGTAACCGCCTCAAGGAAGAAAGGACATGATCCCTTCATGCTTTTTGTACCCCATAAGTAAAGGAGCAAAGGAGGGGCACATGCTGCAGCTAAATATGCTTCTGTTTCTGGAGATATTTCTCCTCTTTATGATCATGCGTCACTTTTTGTTGTCACTGTGCAGGGACATAAGTAGATATATCTGCCACGTCTTCAAGCATAACTCCTGGGAGATATGCGAAGACTCACAAGTCCCTAAATTTCAACCTCAGTTTCCTCGCTTTGCTTATCTTTCAGATGCAGTAAGAAAAAGGGATCCACCTTGAAATCCAATGACGGCAGGTTAGCCCATTTCACCCCCACTCAAAGCAGGCAGGAAAATGCAATCTGGAAATCGTCATCGCCTTGTAAAAGTGGCCACTTATTTCGAGGACCCAATAAGTCAGAGTTAGCTTCATATGTGAAGCTTGGCACAGCTTTCCTCCCAACTTCCCTATATGAAATTTTAGGCTTAACGCCTTTTTTTCCTGCAAAATTTGCTTTTGAGCATTCAACTATTTTCCTGCTAAAGTTTGCCTCACGCTGAGATATGAAAAAGCACAGATTTTGGCTAAAAATGAATCAGTGAGGTCAGAAAGTTTCTACAGACCAAATAAACTCCATAGCCCTAAGTGATTTAAGGCTACAACCCTAGGGTTTCTTGTGGACCAGCCTTTGACTGAATCAGGAATTTTGTTGACCACCGTTCAGTTCCCAGTGGACGCATTTTACAATTTGAGATTGATTTCAAGATGGTGGCTCTGACAAAAGCATTTATTATGTTGCATGGACCATTGAGACAAAGGTTGTTGCAGCAACAGAGCTCTGACCACCATCCACATGATGAAGCAGTGCAAGAAGGGAGGAGTGATCCCTCCATGGGCCCCTCTCCTCATTCTCTGGTCCTCAGCATCATAGGCTACTAGCTTCTCATGCCACACTCATATTGCTCCATTCCAGAGCACTACAAGCTCATTTTTACAATTCTTCCACCGTTTCTCTCTAAAAACCCTTTCCCTGCCCAGTAAAAGGTGGCTTCTCTGCCTCCCGTGTTGGGATACAGAGGGGCACCCACCCCAGCTCAGCCACCTGGGAGCTGGCAGCTACGCAGGATGCCAGGGCTGTGGTTTCCAGCGCAACAAAAATAACATCAAGACTATCAACCTATTTCAGGACCGTTCCCTCATGCAGGGCTACCCGGCCAAACTATTCCAGGCTGCTACTGTACTTGCTGATGGACGCTGCCTGTGTGTGCCCAGCATACTGTACATTCCCTTGTAAGGGCTTGCCCCATTCCCTGCTATGCTCTGAGTCGTCATCTGGCTGTTTGCCCCACACCTGCTGACGGGAAGGTCCCCGCAACACCCACTCTTGAAAACCCTCTCCCCCAAGGCTCTCCCCTGGGAGCTCCCTGGCAGGGTATGATAGCTTTGAGTCAAAGGAGGTGCTCCCAGGGCAGAGCTGAGATGGTGCATTGTGGTCCTGCGGTGGCAAGGTGGTAGTTGTCCAGTCATGCAGCATCCTATGCAGCAGACACTTGCATCTCATTAGGAAACTGCTTTAAAAACCACTCCTATATTTGTTAGATCTTCTGCAGTCAGCTAGAGCCTGGGACTAGGGCATCAGAGGAGGGAGGTGAATGCGAGAGCTGGGTCCAACACGGGATCGGGTCTACATCAGAGATCCTAGAGGTGGAGCTTCACTCAGGGTTTGTAACAGCAAAAGCAAACTTTTACAAGATTCACAGGGGCACTTCGATCATTGCTCAGGAACAGGGTGGCAGCAGGCTGCGTTGGTGTAACAATTTGTGAAATGGCATTCTGGGAGACACCAAGGTCTGCAGGAATGAGCCATTCTTGGAAGAGAAATAGGTAAAAGCCGGCAGATACGGGGCTTTCCGACAGTCAAAACATTTCAGATCTCAACCCAGAGTGCCAAGGATTGGGGCCTGAATTCATCTTATCCAGCTGTATTTTTAATAAGATGTCCCACTGCCCTGTGTTTTCTTTACAGTTTGTGAAGACAATTAGAACTCTAGACCTGGGACAACTCATCTCTTTCTCTGTTGATTTCAGAGGGAACTTAGACCACATGCTACTTCAAAGTTAAGGACCTGAGTTAGTGGGTGAACCTAAGCTGAAACTACCAAACACACTGAACCTGATGTCTGCCAACACTGGCCTGTGGAAAACCCCTAGAGAGCAGGGAAGAGGATGTGGCCTCCATGACCAACCGGCTGCTGAGCCTCTCTGCTGAAATGGGTGGTCATACCCAAAAATTACTGCCATGGAGGCGATGACTTCTTGATTTTTGGGACCTCTCCACCGATGGCTTGATTGAAAACATCCAGAGATGAGTGAGTCCCTGAAGAAGGTCAGGTTGCAAGCCAACAGGTTAGCTCTGGACTTTCTTGGGGGAACAGAGCAGCCCCCCCGAAGTTACACACTTAATTTCAGTAACGCAAATGTATTTTTATTTTCCCATCTGCCTTTTTGCCCCACTGAAAGTGCATAAGACATGGGGCTCAAGGAGTATTTCATCTGTCCTCCTCTTCCTCACCACACTCCTTTCAAAATCTGCCCTGTGTACAAGCTACTCTCTACCTCTTGAGTTTTCCAAGGGCACTTCTCCAGCAGCCTGCATCCACCAAAGATATTGGGCATCCAAAAGACACATAGCAGGGATTTTCAAATCTTAACTCAAAATTCACATCCCTAAAATTCACACAGCTGCTATTTACTCCTGGAGATGCCTGACATTGGTAGGAACCATGGTCCCCACTAGCAAGGTGCCTACCTGCCTGTTTGTGGGCACGGCCTTTCTCTGTAGCTGTGTTTTTTCCTTCTGACTTAAGGCTTTTCCTTACAAGAAAATGTTTAAATACTGAATTTTTTAAAAAGCATGATTTTTACCATGCGGTGCATATCAGGCAAAAGAGCAGAATGCATGTAGAGAGCCACAGCCCTCTCAAAAGACTCAAGTCATATTTTGGCATTGCCCATTTCTCACACCACGCAAAAAGACAAGTCACGCTGCTGTCAAACACTTGGATTTTGCCCTGGAAATGGATCCCTCATCAGTGCAAAGCACAGCAGTCGTGACAACTCATGTCACAGGAGGCACTGAACACCTGCCAAGAGCCACAGGAGCGGATGGGGCCATGCACAAAGGCGAGCTTGCAACAGGAGATGCTACCTGCTGCTCCAGCGACCCACAGCCATCTCGCACTCATATCCAAGGAGCTGACAATATGACTAACTGACACCGAAACATGAGCTTTTGCATCCAAGGAGCATCATTTGCTGCAAAACCTCCTTCCCATTTGCCATCTGTGGGGGTAAGACAATCAGGATAGTTGAGCTTTCAAAACCAACAGAAGCTCTGCAGCTTTTTGGCAGCAATGCGTCCCTGCTGTCTTTGCAATACTGCTTCCAGACATGTACAACCTTCAGTCAAAAGCACCACTCGATGCTGGGCACCTTCAAGAGTTCACCCAGAGATCCTGAGCCAGCTCACTGCCCCATCGCCCCACGTTTAGATGAACCACTTTGCAAAATCTGGAAGCCGTTCCCTTGACCCATCAGATAAGGCTGCTGCAGGAGCCAATTTCTCAGCAAAACTCCTGGCCTGCAGCTGAATCAATTCCTGCAGTAGCCCAGTCTGATAAAACTGCTGCTAGATTCCTCCCTTTTTGGCTGAAGGTTTAATTTGAGATCTAGTATCCCACTGTGCACTCCCCCAGACTTCCAAAATGTTCTTCTCTAAACAGCCTTCCCGTCTCACGCTGCCAGGCTTTGCACATCTGGAATCCAGACTTCATTGTCACTGACCCAGGACTCACCATAGTTTTCCTCCTCCAGCTTAAAATTAAACACATACAGTCGTCCTGATCTGAGCGCAACCCTTCTGCCAGGTGGTGTCAGAATCCCACAGCGCCAAGTCCAACAGCTCACGTTCATTTTTAAAAAAAGCCAGCCCCAGCGCAAGGGACCCATGCTGAATGTCTAGCAACCCAAAAAAACCTCTGCTGTGTCCTTAGTAATCACTACAGCCTCTCCACCCACCTCAGTCTGAGGGTGAAATCGGCGAAAATCTATTATCAGCCTTCTTATTTCTCCCCAAGGTGGAAAAACCCCAAAATAGCCTGTGGAAATGGGCTGTAATGGTACACCCACAGAAGCATCTTCTGATCTGAATCCTCAAGTGTAAGTTAGCAGTCATGTTGCCCCCAAGGAAGAGTCCAGAGGAAACGTAGACTGATCAGATGTTCTGCTTTCAGAAGACAGCGAGTGATACACATGCAAGAGTAAAGGGCTCTGCGAGAGGAGCGAGAGTGCTATCCGGCAACCCTTGGGGGAAAGAGTCAGGACCGGCTACTGTCAAGCTCGATGCTATCAAGCAAAAGAGAGAAGCAGAGGGAGATGTGAATCCCTCCTTCAAAATCTCCTTCCTCCAGCATCCTAACCTGACCCTTACCATATTAAAAATATAATCATTTTTGCTCAAAACTTGAATACTAGGGTCCAGTCCATCAGTGGACACTGTGATGGGTGTCAGATCCACGAACTGTGCATGTCTCTCCTCTTTAGCAGACACCTAGTGTATCTCAGTGCATCTGACGTTGACCTGATGGGTTTTAACTTTGGAGAGCTCTTGGGGGCCAGAAGGACACCTTCTGCTGCTGGAACTTGCGCTTGTTCAACACTGACTCAGAGGAAAACGCCACTTACTGAACCTCCAATACTTGTTTCTCAACAACCTAAAGCTCTTGGAGGTCTCCCATCTAAATGCTAACCAGGTCCATTGCTGTGTGGCTTTCAAGACCTCACAAGAACAGGTGCACTACACTATTCAGGGCAAACTGGGAGAGTGTCAGTTTATAGAAAGATCTTCCTGGATTTTTAACAGGCTAATACTGAATGCTTTATTTGAGCTCTCCCGCTTCACATTCCAGCTATCAGTAGGTCAGTGCATAAAATACCCATGCTTTGTTTGTGTGCATTGGTGTCCGAGTGTGGTGCTTTGAGTTGGGGACTTTGTGACCAGCAGGGAAACGAAAGGGAAGAGGAGGAGGCGGCGGCTAGTCAAAGAAAAAAAGATATTATTACTTTCACACATGTTCTAGGGTGGTAGTTTTCTCCTGGCATCACTTCCCAAGGTCTCCATCTGCAATCTCTTCTCAGTGTACTTGTTCAGGCAAAAATCTACGGCCAGAACATGGGGTTTCATCTGTGTTCTCCCCCACAACCCACCCTGAAACTCTCACTCAAAATCAATTACGCCGAAGAGAAATCCTCCTTAAGAACCATGCAAGAATTATCATCCTGCAGGGACCTCTTTAACCCACCCTCATCCTACCAAAGACCCACACCAAGCTCAGGTTTTATGGGCTGGAGCCGCAGGCACTCTCCTTTTCAGCTGGGGAAACGAGAGACCAAGCCTTGATCCCGCCAGCTTCTGAGCAGCCTGGCCTCATCCAGCAAAGCAGTTAAGTATGTGGCTTATGCTACAGCTTAACTGGCTCGAGATCCCTGGCTAAAGGGTCCCAGAGAAGAGCAAAATAGCGCTTGGCATACATCGTGCATCCGTCTGTCCATCTGTCTGTCACTGCCCTCTGCCGGGGAGTGCGGTGGCTTTGGGTCCCCTCGTGTCCGGCGTGGTCACGTGGGCCCAGGACACGGGTGACGTGAGTGTCAGGCAGCGATGCTGAGGACGGAGAGGGGAAGATGCAAACGTGCACCCGCTTGCAGGCAAACTTTAGCTCCCTCGCACACCACGCAGAGATGATGAAACCCAAACCGGAGCAGTGAGCGATGCCGATGCACCCACGCAGGAGAGCCTGCCGAGGCGATGCGGACACCTATGACATCCATAAATTATAAACACGCTGACCAGTGTAAAATTAATATTGACTTGCCTTGAACCACAGTATAAGCTTACCAAAGAAAAAATTGTATCCAGCAAGAGCACGCGAGTGCTTTGTAACACTGCTGGCATAGCCAGACACAATTTTGCATACGCATGTCAGCGCTGTGATCACCAAAAAGTCAAGCAGAGGTGGTGTGGGTGCACTTAGGAGACATCCCGTAACAGAGGGAGGCCAAGATAAACACAAGAGGCTGCAAAGAGGCAGAGCATCCCTCCAATACACAAAGAGGATGGCTGGCAAGACAAAGAAAACAAGGTAAGTGGTACCAGGAGCAGAGGAAGACTCCCCCCCACCCCTTCCCCTTTTTGGGATCGGGCAGTAGCATAAAAACACCAGGTATGAGGAAAACTGAAGAAGGGGAAAAAAAAAAAAAACACAACCCAAAAATCAAGCAGTTTGGTTCTGACTTGCTCTCTCAAGCCTACTCACCTTTACCTGATACTTATAGGATTGCTAGAGGCTGAGTCCCATATATGCAGTGATGCTGGTTAATACCGTGGAAGAACTGACCATTAGCAAGAAGCCTGTTGCGAATTTAGCAAAGTTTAGTTCTACAGTTCAAAACTGGCCTGACGTGCCAGCCTTCTGCATATTCCCATCGCAGCCATCTCTAATTCTGCCACGGATGGATGGATGGATAGATTGATTCATATGCAACACAGGGCTCTGCTGGAGGAGGACTATAAGCTCAGCAGTGTTCCGCTCCATGCCTGCTTGTTTAGGTACCAGACAACACCTCCCCTCTCCCCAGGGCAAAGCAACCACCCCAGGACCCAGGCAGAGGATGGCAGCTGGGAGCAGTACCCTCACCCATTGCCTGTGTTGTCTGCAGAGTCCTCCTTGTCCCCTTCAGTGGCTTTATTTGTACCAGAGACTGTGAGGAGCACAGCTAGTGAGAGGGGACCAAAATTACATGGTGGCCATCAGAGGGTATTTGTCACTTACCTGCCTTGAGGGGCAGGGAACCACGAGCCCCACACAGGTGCCTTATCCTGCTCCTTGTTCATGAGGGGTCTGGACCCTTCTTAGCCTGTAATCCAGGTTAGGGTAAAGAGAATAAGAGTTGCGTCCCAAATGACATGAGAAGATACATCACGTAATCCCAGCATCCAGCCTGTGCTGGCTTCTCCTTCACTCAGAGTTGGGACAAGCATGACATTTGTCAGGAGCATCTTGCTTATGATCCTTTAGTTAGTCTACACACACTGCAAATGGATAGTCACAGCAAAGGAAATACGGAACAGAGCCATGCTTTCTCCAGCACACAGCGATGAGAAGGTACAAGAAGACACCCAGGAGGCAGATATTTGGGAATCTCTCAAACATGAGGGCCTCCTCCTAAGCTCTAAGCACTAGAGAACAGCTAAGGCCTGAAAGCGCTATTCATATCTGCTCCAAAACTTGTTAGCATAATCCCTTATGGGTCTTGACTAGTGGTGTGATCCATACAAATATCCAACCTCCTTTTGAATTTTGCTAAGTGCCTGGATTCAGCAATACTCCACAGCAACACATTCCAGAAAACAATTGCACTTTCCATGAGAAAACTGTGTTCAGATGCTCTTTGAATGAGGTGTGTGACATAAAAAAAAATAGAGTACAATCAATAAAACAGTGGGAGATCCTTACTTTGGAGAGTACAGCAATAGTTAGCTCATCTCGGAAAGGAAATCCTTGATGCTGAGGCCAGGTCCTCAGCCTGGATTTTTCCTGAGCTCTGCACTTCCCTAATCACATAGTTTAGGAAGCACTGTGATTGATAAAGAAGTGAAACCCACCACTTTTTAGTTCCTCATCCTTCCTTTTTACCTGGAAGGAGGCTATTTCAGCACTGAGTTCCAGGATCTAAAGGCCACGGATTTGGGCAGCAATCAATGGAAAGTCTATCTGGGGGTGTGAAGGAAAAGAAAAGTATTCACACAGGCAAATCTTGCATCAGTAGAAGCAGCAAATGAGACAAATGATTTCCTCTTTCTCGGGGTGCAGAAAACACGAGAGCTATCACAGCAACTTTTATGGTCTTGCAGCAAAAGCAGGAATCTCCTGGCTGCTGCGAAGGACTTTATGAGATTCCCCTAATATGCGCACCGAAGTAGCCCATTTCCTTACACTCCACTTGTCCCTTTTGATTTATATCCCTCAGGTTTTGTCTGCTGGAAGAAAAACAGAGCCAATGGCGAGAGAGGTACCTCAAGGGCAGCACGACTGTCAGCAGGATTGCCTTTTTGAAAGGGCTTTGGAGAAGCAGCAACGCAGGTTGTATAATCACAGCAGCGAGAGCATGGGAGAGTATCTGATCCCTTCTGCTGCGGAGGAAAAGCAACACGCAAGACAACAGGAGATGCGCGTGGTCCTTTCGTCTTCTTCCAGCCCAACCTGGTGATGAGGCTGCCCCTAACATGATTCCCTGCTCATTGCTAGCAAGGAAGCCATCAAATCCATTGGTTCCCTCCGGTGAGGATGAAACTCCTGCCTGCAAAGACTCCCTGTTGAACTTTCAAGCATCATCTTTCCAAGCAAGATGAGAAACACCACATATCATGCTTCTGCATCCCCAAAGTCACTTCTGGAATCGTACCCGCAAAAGCCAAAGTTAGACGGTCTGTGAGCAGCAGGATTAAGCAAACCTGGATTCCCACCAAGTATCACAGCCAGAGCTGGCTGACTGAAACAGGGTGGGAAATGACCTACCCCTTTCCTCCCCTATCCAGGCACAGATTTTTACATTGTTTATGAACTTGTAACTCCTTTAACAACTCTCCTCATATGTAAAGTTTATTTAAAATTGGCCATGAGCTACCTGGGGGACCAATGGGCAGAGGTCACATTGCGTAATCTTTATTTCTTCAGTAAACCTATTGAAAAGAGAAAAAGAAAGAAAAAGGGGAAAAATACTTGTCATTCAACATAGCAACAACTTGTTCAAGAACAAAGTGAAGGCCAGATGCAAGCTACAGCAGAGGCGGCACGCTGAATGGCAGCCACATCCCCTTTTACCTGCCCTGCCTGCTGCAGGCATGCCGGCCTGAAGGCACATCCGCAAAAAGCAAACTGCTCGCATATTGAAATTGCAACCCAAACTAAAGGGCTCACAGAGATCACGCAAAAGCAAAATTAGACCTGCTGAAAGATCCACCAGTTCATGGGGCATCAGTGCTCTCCATAGGCAGTTGAAAGTGTTCCATGGTTATCCCATGGGAACCCGCTGCTGGACTTGCAGGTGCTCCTGGAACAACATTCATACACGTGTGCTGGATGAGGGGCCTCAAGACCCATTTGCCTCCTTGTTTCTGTATAAGAAAACACTTGCACGTCCTTGCTTTTTCCTGGGAGCTGGTAGCATACGGGATGATTGCAGACTTCGGGCAATACCACAGGTTTCATGTTTCAGCTGCTGTTAGCAGGGGGAACCACATGCCATGGACAACTCGTTACACCTCCTTTGTTGTTCCTGTGCCTTCCTTTCATGCAGCCCTTTGATGAGATGATGAATTGAGCACCATTCAGTTCTTGCCTAACAGCTAGTGCAGATGGGAAGAAAAGTTCAGAGCCAGAATAAAACCGCTCCAGGTGTATTTGCTTCATTCCTGAGTGTTGCAGCAGTATTCCTAGCACCGCTGGTTAAGAAATGATATATTCTTGGCTTACACTTTTCATGGCAGCTTTACACTGGGAAACATCTCTGTCAAAGGTTCGAAAGCTGCACAGGAATGTATTTTATTTGGAGCTCTGCATGTTGATGATTGCCAGCTGCTGGGTTGAACATCAGGATCTCTTCACAGGTACATCAGGAGGTTGTTGTACTACCAGGTGTGATCCTTTTATGGCAACTCTGTCTTTTGTGGACTGCAGAGAGAAATGACAGCAGAGCTCTGATCTGGCAAGTGCTGTTTGGGAGGAGAGCAGTGGAGCTCTCCCAGTCTGGCCCGCATATGCTCAGGAATCAGCTTAGAGTTGAAAAGGGTGATTCCCCCAAGCATTGTTAGCTGGAGCGAGGGCCAAAAAAAGAGATCATTTCATTGCCATAACCCACTGCAGCCATCGCCAGCAGCAAGCAAACCAGCCTGGAACCAGAGAGGAGACTTGGCTGTCACACGTGCTAGACCAGGGACAGGCTACATCTCCCAATAAGTGTCACAACAAGCTAGCGAGACTAGCTATGGGCAAGAACGTACATCAAGAATAAGTAACATGGGGTCACACTTGCAAGTGTTTCCCAAAACAAGAACAGGAGCGGTACGCGTACAATCTCTTTATAGACAAGGATTGGGCTGAGGGAAAAACGCTTGAGTTTGCCAGGCCACTGTTTTACCCAAATATTTTTTCCTCTCTTCTCTCCTCTCCCCTAATAAATGTGGAAACAGCACAGTGATCAGAAAGCTCAGAGTATCAAAAAAGCAGAAGGCCTTCAAAGACAAGGAAGAGATTCTCCAGGGACAACAGACATGGCAGAAGCGGCTGCAGTCGCCATCAATGGGTGAGGTCACACCCTGCTGTGGCATCAATTGATGCAGCTCCCAGCTATGCAAGTTTGCGCCAGCAAAGAACCCACCCCTCACCTCGCCTCGGTGGCTTTGTGTGATGTGATGTATATAGACCGAAACACATCCGCCCTGTGTCATCCCAACTCATCTGTGCTGCAGGTTTCACAGGGTAGCTTCTCCAGTTGCCACCACCACTGCAGGTGCGAGGAGCAGCTGAAACAAAATGCCAGCTGAGAGTGCAATGAGCCATGGAGCAAATCCTCCCTGGACAGGCTGCAGGCAGGATTTAGCAGGGAAGTGTTTTACAGTGTCAGGGTCCATTGCATCCCTCGGCTCCAGCTGGCTTCTCCGGGTTTCACACACTATTTTCACAAGAGGAGAGAGAAGCTAAAGAGAAGTGCAGAGAGCAGGTTTCTTGCAGTTTTTGAGCCTCCCATTTATTTCTGCGCAATGTGGAACCTCCTTTGTCCCCAGATCTCCTCTCCAGCTGACATTCCCAATCACCACTCAAGGAGAGAGGTAAGTTCAAGCCCCAGTGCTCAAACATACCTGAAAGCTGCCTCTCAGACTAAATAACAACGTCTGCGAGCCGATAAGGTGCCTTTTCCAGGATTGTGAATTTTAAATCAGTCCAGGAGATGCTCTAATTTTGTCCATGGTGGGGTTCAACACTCAGCTAGTTCTGAATCAAGGACTTGCAATTCCCTCCCCTCTGCCCCCAGCATCAGCTTTAGCTCCGGGGGAGAATCTGTCCCAGTTTTACTTCTGGACTTTGCTTTTTCACAATGTCCTATAAGGAGAGCTAAAAATGTTTCAGGAGGAAGGGTGAGTAACTGCAACCCTAGCATCACTGCATATCATGCGTATCATCTAATATCTGCCAAAAGGGCAGAAAGAAATAGGCTGGAAAGAACACTCCCTTCCTCCCTCCGGGGCAGCTAAATCCATCCCCTGCCCACGGTGGGATCAGCTGCAGCTGAAACAGTCCTGGCTGGAGCTCATCCAATGCAGTCTTCAAACTTTCCAGTGCTGGAAGACCTCCCGGCATAATCCATGCCAATGCTTCTCTAATCTTATGTTAGGAAAAAAAAAAAAAATCTTCTTGCTGAACCTAAACCTCCCAGGATGCTATTTGTGTCTGTTACATCTTGTCCTTTCTCCAGGTTGATGAAGAGGGAAGAAAGGAATCACTCTCTCTGCCACTGACCCTTTGCATTGCCTTGGTCTATGTTTGCTCATGTATCCTGGCCAGCCACGATTTCAGAGGTCTCAGGATTTTTGTTGCACTCCAAGTCTCTCTGGTGGCACAGAGAACTAGCCAGGCCGGACAGACCTCCATGCATTAGCTCAACGTATGTAGCAACGCTCCCTCTAGAGCTGGAGACTGTTTCCTTCCTCAAAACTCTATACAACAAGATTTCTGGAGTATATGCACACATCATTCAGGCTGGCAGAATTCCTGCTTTTACTCCAATACGCAGTTTTCCTTAAATTTGGCCTCCACAAAGGGCTAGGACTGACAATAACAGGAAGGTTTTCTCAACCGGAGTACAGGCAACTCCTGTCTGTACCTTCACCTGCCTGAAAAGGCCATCTTGGAGTCTCCCTGTGCTACCAAATACAGAAGGGATTGGGTGAATTCAGTAGGCAAACACCCAGTGCCTTCACCTTGGTGCTAATGAATCCCTAACAAGCGAGAAGGTACCCCCAAAAGTCACGTAACTGCTTGGTTTCTGCATGGCACTTTCCCTCCTACAGCACTACGCCTGCGTGGAGCTACCATGTGTTGGGAGTATTTTGCTGCTCTGTAAAGTTGGCTCCTCGCACACTGGGTCCAAAGCCTGTTGAAGTCAATGAGCCTCTGCATTTTAGTAAGCTTTGGATGAGGTCCTAAGTGACCTCTGGAGCAACCTCACAGCCGAGAGCTAGGAAACACTATTGATTTCAAGTCTTCTCTTGAACAGCACTCACTGTGAGTACCCAACACAGGAGTCGCATCTGTGACAGATCAAGACTGACTCACTGCCACAAGCTCATGGGCTCAGACTGTTCCCAGGGCTCAGTCTGATCTCCTCTTCATTTGCCTGTAGCATCAACAATCTGCTGAAACCATCTCTCACAGAGATGCACCAGCACCGAGATGAGCTGCAACATTAGCCACCATCAATTGACGAGCTCTGGCTCATCAAATACATGCTCCAATGCAAGGAACAAACTTGAGCACAATTCCTGGTGTCCTGGGTTAAAGCCAGGGCTGCCGAGCATTTTATATGCATCACTGTTGTCCTGTCCATTACAGCTGCTCAGACTTTCCTGTGTGGATAAATCTCAGTTTCTCTCAGATCCAAAACATTCCTGCTGCCTGCAAACCTCTAGGAATCCTGAGCAACAGCATGTACACTTGTGGAGGCCGGAGCAGGAGGCGTCAGTAATCCTGCACATGCACTCCACATCCAGAGATGTGAAGGTGCATCATAAAAACCTCTGTCTCAAGTGCCTTCTTCCACTTTCTTGTGCTGGAAGAGAATAAGATATGGGAGAAATTCCTTCATGTGATACCAAATCCCAGTGCTCTGAGTTCTAGGAGAACAGATCATCTCAGCAGCCTATGGTTCTGCATCCAGCTGTAGCCAGGGCTTCAGATTAGCAGTCAAAGGGCTGAAATCCCTTTTGAGGTCATTTCTGCAGGCCTCATGGGTACAACCACTGAGCCAAGAGACAACTACACAGTGCACAAAGAAGAGCTCATTCCTCAGCCCACCGAAGGGGAAGAACCCCATGCTGGGCTGCACCTGGGGCAAATGCCTCCCAGAAAGGCCCTGCAAGGGCCTGCAAAGGGACCTACAAGAAAGCTGGTGAGGGACTTTTTAGGTTGTCGCGTAATGGTAGGACTAGAGGGAATTGATTAAAACTAGAGATGGGACGATTCAGACTGGACGTTAGGAAGAAGTTCTTCACCATGAGGGTGGTGAGATACTAGAACAGGTTGCCCAGAGAGGTGGTGGAAGCCCCGTCCCTGGAAGTTTTTAAGGCCAGGCTGGATGGGGCTCTGAGCAACCTGATCTAGTGGGAGGTGTCCCTGCCCATGGCAGGGGTTTGGAACTAGATGATCTTTAAGGTCCCTTCCAACCCTGACAATTCTATGATTCTAAGGTGGTATGGAGGCAGCTCAGCACTGCAGCATTTCCACTGTTCTGTGACTCGGTGCCTCACGCCACAGTTCCCAGAGTAGGGGAGAGGCACAAACTTACAGAAGGAATAAAGAAACTCCTCCATGTGGGGGGAAAGACCATGAGATCTGGCTGATCAAGACCATGAGGTCATTCTTCAGAAGCTACACAAAGCAGGCTCAGGGCAGGAGGTAGCAGAGACCTTAACTGTTACCTCCAATATACAGTGGATTCTCACAGATTCGGGGTTTCTGGTGAAGACGATGGCATTTTTTTGACTCTTCTGCAGAGGTCTGATGTGTTTCTGGCTTGGCAGGCAAGGTCCACATCAACTTCAAACACAAAGCAAGTTTCCCTTCTGCACTGCTGGTGCACAGAGCAGCAGTGTCACAGCTGAGCGGTGACTTTCCCTGTCCATGCAACCTGCAAAACACATCCCAACCTGCCCCTTCCAGGCCCCAGGATCCTGGACTGGGCTGAGGGAGTAGGACCCTTGCCCAAATGCTCTTAAACACTGGGGAAGGAAGTGGGGGGGGGGCGGGGAATAAAAACACAAACATCCTAAATCACTAAGTGGTCTCTCCTACCCATTTTCCATGCAACCACCAGAGGAAGAAAAATAAATGAAGAAGGGACAAACCTAAATACCTCTATGCAGAGTGTGAAGACTCACAATTATTCTTCTGCAGGTGCGGGCAGTAGATTCAGGATTGCTGCTGTATTCTGGCAACCCAAGTGCCACCAGCACTAAAGGTGAGTGCGATGCTCTGCTCAGAGGACACATCCTTGTGTCTGGGGGGGGCACGGATTGGGGACACAGTGAGTACGAATAGGGACGTCAGCTCTCCTCCCTTCAGACCATGTAGCATGTCCCACCTCTTCAGATGGCTTTGCTACAGCCATGCCCTTGGTCGGCACCTCACTTGCTTTGAGAACACTCTGCACACCAACAGCCACCATCCACAGAAACACTTCTGTAGAGAAACAGGCTTGTCACGGAATGAGCCACCAAACATCACAGACCGCCACAAGACAGGGGAATGCCCTGTTATCCCATCCCTTGGTTGTCACTTTACACCCCTGCTATCTAAGAGCCCTATGATCCATCTTGCACCTACCCGGCGCTCCCGGCTCTTCTTTAGATGCCCAGTTTAGGCTGATTTGTTGCAGGCAAGGGACACACAGGTGTCGACTCAGACACCCAGGTCCTTTAGCAGCTCTCAGATCCCCCCACCTTGATCCAGCTCTCAGATCGTCGATGGAGACTCTGACCCTAAGGGAATTCAGAAATAGTATTAGATACAGGTTTTGCTATGTTCAAGCCTACACAGATGAAAGAAACTGAAATTTACAATCTGAGAAAACATTATCTGATTAAAAAAAAAAATACTTGGCTCCTCTTGGGGAGCACCAGGCCTGGGTACAGGTTGGTATTTGCCACCTTGGGTTGCATCCTTTGCTGCACTGCGGCTGGGCCGACAGCTGACTGTATTTAATACCCAGCCATGGGATAAAAGTCCTTATCTTGAGCTCCGCTTATGCGTTGAGCAAGAAAAACAGTTCGTTCCCGCAGCCTTCACTTCAGGCTTACCTTCCAGCAGACAACCCACACGTGTTGCATTAGCGGTGAGGGTTTTTTTTTGTTTGTTTTCCTGCTTTGATCCTTCAAAACGGCGCACTGGAGCTGGGCGCAGAGCTGGCCCGCAGCCCGTGCGCAGCCCAGTTTAGCAGCACGATTCACGCCAAAGCACTAGATGGGGCTACGCACCCACTTCTCCTTTCCAGGCCTCCTGCAAACGCGAACTGCCTCCCTGAAGCTCAGCTGGAAGAAAAGCCCAAGCTGCATTTACTGACCACAGGGAGCCCTCCTTGTCACTACTTTCATGGACCGCTTCGCCGCATTTGCTTCTATACCACGGCATAAAGTTCAGCATGTCTTATTTGTGAACCTCCAGATCTGCTGTTGGGCGTGGGAACATCCCCTCTTGGTACCCAGGTATCAAAAATCATTGGCATTTGTAATGCAGTCTGAATATAAGCCATTATAGGCTGGGACTGTCCTTTTGCAGCAGGAGGTTCCAGCCCAAGACGCCTCAAGTGTCTCCCCAGGCTGCAGAGCTACAAATTGACATTCATCCATCCATTTCCAAGCAGCGGCCAGAGCCGGGGACAAGCCGGCACAAATTGCTGGCTGGTGACACGAGGGTCAGCCCATTTAGGGGGAAAAGTAGGCTTAGAAATCATGTCCCATAAAACCATACAGGAGAAATGGTGACAGGCTTCAGACACTCGTGACCACCCAGAGGGAAAACCCCTTGGGATTTTGTGCTAAACCATGATCTGTCCCAATTAACTGCTCTATAAACAGGAAAGGACTTGCTTAAAAATAACCCCAGACCTCTCCACCCAGACATAAAATTGAAAATGCTCATGGTAATCTCAACACTCAACTGACAGAACAAACCAATTATTCTTTCTTTTTGAAGATTTTTGCATAAAAAAGGCACGAAACAACTAACTACAATAACCTGCAAACTGCATTCCCCAACAGAACAACACAGAGGCATCATAAAACCGCTCTGGACCCACGTCCCGATCTTCTCCTGCAGGTACAGCCACACCAAAGCCATGAAAAAAAAAAATCACACCAGCACCTTATGAGCATCTGCTCTCCTCAGCAGAAAGAAGTTGGCCAAAAATTTTTGCTGTGATATTTTATGGTCATTTATGCTGCAGCAGCATGAAAGGCCCAGGCACGCGGTGCTCTATAGAGGGTCAATCCTGGCAGCTGCTGTCCTGCTGCAGAGGCACTTCTAAGGATGCGCTTGGATGTTCAAATGAGATTCCTGCCTTCTCCAGCCCACCAGCAAGGTCCTGGTTTCATTCCCCTCCAAGCCTGCTTGTCCCAAATCTCCTCCCAACCGTATCCCATGTTTCCCCCAGGCCTTTTCTCAGGTTTCTCTGCTGCAGCCTCCTAACCCCACAGCAAATGCCTTCACATCCCTTAGGCACAAACCATTCCCACCTGAACTCCTCCAGCTGGTCGGCCTCAAAAAGAGGCCAGAGACACATCACAGCCCGGTGCGGCACACAGGAGCACAAGAGGGTGGCAGAGAAAAGAGGAAACTGCTGTTTTCCAACACAACAAAACATACTGATGGCACAAAATAGAGGGGGCAGAACCAAAGGGGACACAAGGGAAGAAATGATGAGCAACAAATCCAGCTCTTGCAGAGGAAAAACTCCCTTGCAGCTTCTCTACTGGCTCCACCAGGGTCCTCACATCCTCTCATCCTTAACTCAGCTTGAGGTGGTGGTGAGGAAATAAATGTGCTGCTTTTTTTTTTTTTTTTTTTTTTTACAGCTGAAATTAGGTAGAAACAGGCTGGAGAAAGGGAGAGATTTGCAAGGCACTTTGTTTCTGCTCCCCTCTCAGGACTGACTTATATACTCAAGGTCCAAGCTGGGCCTCAAGACTTCCTTGAGCTACAGAATAATTATTTTGGCTACAGCAGGAAAGCAAAGACCACTGAGAAAGACGCACACAATGCTTAGCACTGCAGCACCTGCTTTTATTTATAGTTTTCCTTTGTCAGAAAGATGGGGTGAGGGGGGGGAAATGTTTTTCTGCAACTTGCCCATCATGTTCCTGTTGACCCTTGGCAGCACCTTCCAGTGAGCAGCTCCAACATGTCACCACTGATGAAGCCATCCCATGCAACTGGAAATGCCTCCTTCCAAAGGCCAGGGCTCCTCGCTGCCCACAGCGGGGGAGCAGGAGTGGCTGCACTGAACAAGAAGGCTTTGTTCTCCTCAAAGGCATATGTAGGAGCTTGGAAACAAGTTGGTTTTGGCCCGAGTGCAAGAGGCAGACTGTGAGAAGGAATGACCAGGCAGATGACCCCCGAGGGAAACAAACAACCTGTGTTCAGCCCTGCTCAACCCTCCACACGTGAGCAGCTCTAATTCCAGTTCACAGGCTGGAAAATGCAAGTGTTAATAGGTATGAGAATTTCAAGTCACAGGGGTTTTTTGTTATACCACAAAGAGGTGTTGCACAAATGCTTGGGCAAGAAGAAAAGGGTAAGTCATCTGGAACAGGCAGGTAGCTGAAGAGATTAAAGTCTACAGGCGTTGCCTCTCCACTCCCCCACCTTAAAACCCAGTCCCAGTAATTCCTGACCTTGCACATCAATATAAGCCATAAGAGTTGTCATAGCACAGTTGATGTAATGTCTGCTTCCTACCTTGACCATCAGAGCTGCCACTGATGGTGTTGTGAACATACCAGAGCCAGTCGCATGTGATAAAGTTTGAATTCCAGCTTGTGAGGAACACATACTTGGTCCCCACCAAAAGATCCCTTGTTGTGGTTGAAGGAAGGTATCTTATTTTGTTCTTTTTAATTAAAAAAATCTTGTTGCTTTTATAACACCAGTGCAATACTTTTGATACAGAAAGGTGCAAGGAATAAACCACAGAATCATAGAAGATCATCAAGTCCAACCATTAACCTAGCACCACCACTAATCCATGTCCCTAAGCACCACATCTTTTAATATACCTCTTTTAAATATACATCTTTTAAATACCTCCAGGGATGGTGATTCAACCATTTCCCTGGACAGCCTTTTCCAGTACCTTTTGGTGAAGAAGTTTTTCATAATATCCAATCTAAACCTCCCCTGGCACCACTTGAGACCATTTCCTCTTGTCCTATCGCTTATTACTTGGGAGAAGAGACCAATCTCCACCTCGCTACAACCTCCTTTCAGGTAGTTGTAGAGAGCAAGGTCTCCCCTCAGCCTCCTTTTCTCCAGGCTAAAAAACCCCAGCTCCCTCAGCCACTCCTCATAAGACTTGTTCTCCAGACCCTTCACCAGCTTCATTGCCCTTCTCAGGACATGCTCCAGCACCTCAATGTCTTTCCTGTATTGAAGGGCCCAAAACTGGACACAATACTCGAGGTGGGGCCTCACCAGTGCCAAATACAGGGAGATGATCACCTCCTTAGTCCTCCTCACCACACTGTTCCTGATACGGGCCAGGATGCTGTTGGCCTTCTTGGCCATCTGGGCACACTGCTGGCTCATATTCAGCTGGCAGTCGACCAACACCCCCAGGTCCTTTTCTGCCAGCTCTTTCAACAAGCCCTGCTAACTCCTGTGCAAAGATCCTTTTCCCCGTGAAGGCAGGTGTAGCCCATCTGTCACCCACAGGCCTGGTGTCAGGTAAACCGCCCAATGATCAAAAATCCCAAAATTCTGCCAGTATCACCACGCTCAGAGACAGGTATTGATCTGCTGGCTCTTCCTGTTTCTTCCCTCATCAATCCCTGCAACTGGAGAGATAGAGAACACTACTTGTGCTCCTGATCCCTTAACCCATCGTCCCAAGACCCCGAAGTCTCTCTTGATTGCCCTCAGACTTCTTGCAACTTCATCACTGCCTACCTGAACAATGAATAAAGGATAGTAACCCAAGGGCCACACCAGGGCAGGAAGCTTTCTCTTCACATCTTTAACCTGGGCCCCAGAGAGGCAGCAGACTTCCCTAAGAAGCAGCTCCAGTCTGCACATTGGGCCTTCTGTTCCCTTCAGAAGGAAGTCTCCTATGACAATGACCCATCTTTTTTCTTTATGGAAGCAGTTTTGGCAGAGGCTGACTTAACCTCGGTGACACCTCCAAGCTAAATCAACCATCATCCTCGTTATTGTTCAGTTCCACTTACAGAGCCTCATACCTGTTGTACAACGGCACCTGGGAAGGTGGGATAGTCACAGAGGAGACGCGCCTGCTGTGCCAGCCAGGAACTTGTCACCATTGCCCCCTCTCCCTTTAGTCACTATGTTCAGCCAGGCAGAGGAAAGACTGTATCACGCATCCTGTCTGCCTGCTGGGCCTGTCCCAGGGAAGGTAGGGTGCAATTCCAGCAGTCTTTCTCTCTCTCTCTCTTGCAATCCCTGGTCCTCCTCAACATACCTCCTCCCAGAGCTCTGTCACCAAGCAGAGGAGTTCCTCTAGCTGGGCACACCTCCCACAGGTGTGCTCACTGCTGCCGTCCAGTACTGGCATAAGAGTAGGGCACAGCCTGCAGCCTGGCACCTGGGTGGCATCACATTCCCACCGGAGCTCTGTCTGGTAGCGTTAGAGCAGTGAAGGTGGTGTCTAAGCAGAAGGACTCCCACACAGCAGTGTAGAGGTCCCTCACCGCTCATACAGAGACCAGCACAGAGTTATGAGCCACTGCAGCTCCTTCGCAGGAACGGTGCAGAGGATTATATAAAATGTGAGAAGTTTTGGTCAGACAGCAAGAGCACTCACCTTAGGACACACATATCCTGTGGCTGGGGACATGCTGAAATGCAGACACTCAATACCCAAGTTTGTGATCCGCACCACCAGTGCACATGTGGGCGAGTGCTTCAGTCCACGCTCACAGCGTTGTTTTAGGAAAAGTAAAGAAAATAGCCAAGGAGGCAGAGAACCCTGAACTCTCTGCTTGTAGCAAGAAAAGCACTTTTTATGTACCTCTTAAAGGTGATTAGACATACAGGCAGTTTTAGGTGTGGTGTGACCAAGCCCCTCGGGGACTCCATGAGCAGGTCATCTGCCTTCCAACATCTCATGAGACATGGGGCAAGGCTGATGCCAAACCACTCAAACCTGCTGTGACCAGGATGTACCTATGTTTGTCTACAAACATAACTCCTAGAGCTTTGGGAACTTTCAGGTCAAGACCCATGTTGCTGCAAGAAGGCAATTACCAGAGTTAGGTGGCTGCAGAACAAAGGAGTTGCATTTGACAGCAGGGCTCAGCTGTCCCTCTTCAGATCATTTGGATCTGGTCATATGTCACTTCAGGCAATGGTTTCTTCAATAGCACCTAGCTTTTCATCAGCAGCATTTTTAATTATCATCATATTCTACAGTTTTGCCAGAGCTGGTAATCATCTCAACTCCAATAGGCAGGACATTCCTGGGCTTTGTTTATAACACACAGGCAAGGTTGTTCTTTCCCAGGAAACAAAGAGCCTTCATTTTAGATGACAGCAACAAATGTTAGCTCTCTTATTTTTAAATAAATCCATGCTGACAAACTATGTGGAATATCATCACCTTTGGTACATTTGAAATTAGGAAAGGCAAGAGCCTTCCCAGGCAACAGAAATTTCAGAGGCCAAGATCCAGGTCCTGGTAAAATCAGATATTTGTATAAAACCTTGCTGCTGGCAGGCTGGAGGAAGGAAGTCACAGCATCCCAATTGTGCTGGTCTTAATAGAGGGGCATGAGCTCTTCCTTCATCTGCCCTTGGCAACAGGCAACAAAAGATCACACTCGTGCTACACAGTTGCCTCCTCTGGTCCCCTCCCATCTCCTGCTGGAGTTTCAACCGCAGCAGCAGAGCTAAAGCTATTGGGGCTTCAGCTGACACCCGCCCACCTGAGGAAGAGGCCGAACTGCTCTTCAGTTCCTTACCAACATCTCAGCAACCCTACAAGCTCAATATGCACTTCCAACATCAACTGATGACCGGCCACAGACAGCAACCACCCTTTTCAGAACTTTCACACTCTGCAGTCAAGTGGCTCTAAATGTCTTGTCATGTAACTCTGGCACACAGTCACTGTATCATAACAAACAAATTGTAACCTTACTTGCTGTACTTTTCCCAAGGCGACATGAGTTTGTCCCTCGCTGCAGATAAACCATCTGGGTGCAGGACTCCTATAAACACTTGAAAAAAAGGCATCATAAATTCACACTTGGCAATTCAAAGTTTCCATTTGTTTGAACAAATCATACCTGGCCAAAACAAGTGTGCTGTTTATCTCTTCTGCTATTCTCTAAGTGGCCACACAAATCCGAATGTATTGCAAGGAAAAACAAACACAAACAAAAAAACCAACTTCATAAATTATCTAAATTTCCAAAGCAGTTTCTGAATCGTTTAGTCCTAACAGAGAATTTCTACTTATCGCACCTGAAAGACTAAAGCATAAAAGATAATGCAAGTACTTAACAACCACTCTAAATTCAAGGGAGGACAAAGTTAAAGCTATGTTCCCTGCACAGAAACCATGAAAAAAAATTTGTCATCAGAACAGGTCAGACACATCCACAACTGTGATAACTCCTACGCAGAGAACTGTGGAACACAAAGGCTTTATTACTGCTCCCAAATTCTTTGTTGACTTTTTAAACAAACACCATTAAGGCGTATCTACAAGGCATAATGCAGATTCTTCGCAAAGCTTAAGATCTGTGACACAGCAGCACACAGACACGCACAGCTTTTGTTCTTATCGCACCTCCAGTAAGACTGAAGCCCAGGCCAGAAGCTGCAGTTTGTCTCCAGCACTGAAGGACCCGCATCCTTGAATTTCAGGCCAGTGCTATAACCTCATCTGAAATATTCTCATACACATTAATTTCAAAATCCTGGAGGCCTACAGTATGATCAGTGTTGAGATGGATTCTCTCTTCCAGGCACCGGAGAGATGAAACTCCACTGATAAGTATTAAAAAGGCATAAATGAAAGGAAAAAGATTTGTTTATCATCAGCCACTAATTTCCCTTCTTGAGTGCCTGGGATTGCATCAAGACTCTCAATTAGACCAGTAAGACATGCAAAATCCTTAATAAAGGAGGCAGAACAAATTACAAACTGTGAGACAAATACATACGTAGAAAGTGGTTTCATCAGTTTATTGCTTTTTGCAACCTGAACTTTGCTGCCACTTCACAGATGGTCAAGTCTGTGCAGGTGTATTCAATGCAGTATACACTACCACGGAGACCAATGTTTTATCACAAGCCATAACACTAGTGGGAAAACAATCTAATCCTACATCAACATAATTTGATAATTTGACAGTAAATACAGCATCTCCAAAAAGCTATTGGCATTTATATTAATCAACTGATTATTTTTAAGTTACTGAATAAAGCAAACTGGTGAGGGACCAAGTTCTCTGAAACACATGCTTTTGGTGTATTCAGGACATACTCCCAACACACACATTCTGAACTCTTCCAAAATTTCACCAATACCAAAAGAAATTAAGGTATTTTGCTTCCAGTTTAAATACCAGGAGAAAATAATTAGCACATTTTAATATATTAACTAAAAGACTATCTGTATAAAACTCTTCACACATGAAATATTTTTAAATTAAACAATAGAATTATTTACTTACAAGAAAAACATAGACTAGAAATTTATTGCTAGTACAAAAATTAATGTTTCATGGAGGAGTAGAAGCTAGATTAATATTATTGCTATGAACACAAACAGTGCCAGACACAAAAATCTGATTTTCAAATTTGCTCACCTGACTCTCAAGGATGCATAGGTACATGGGACTTATGAAAGGTGAGGTCCACAACTTTCTTCAGAGTTACACTTTATGATATGATGTCATTTTATTGCCTGTTAGTATAACGGCCAGAATCAGTCTACTCTACTGCGTTCTAACATTATCATTCATTAAATCTTCTCTCCATGGAAGGAAGAAAAAACAACACAAACCACCAAACCAAAAATAAAAACCTCAACCACCCTAATCTTGCTTTTCCACATTAGTATTTTGTGAATTTAAAACTACAGCTACATTCATATCTTCGCTCATAGCAAAAAGTAAAAAAAGTTGAGAATGTTCACCGTGTGGAAAGTCCATGACTATGAACAATGTTTCTAGGCCAACCTTCAGTCAATTTGCAGTTTTTGTTCCCAAAGAAAGCATTGCTCACATATTGTAGATTTGAGTAATAACACTACTCGGTGCAAATGCAGTCATACCTACTACTCCACTAGTAAAAAAATGAAAACGAACACCAAAACCTGCTTGTAGATTTGCACAGTTCAGCTTCTTTGCAATGCACTGATTTCCAGTCACAAGAACATATATCTATAGCTTTTTGCCTTTTTTTTTTTTTTAGTATGCTGCTTTCAGCTTCAGCAGTTACCTAGCTTGCTACTAGATCATACTACTACTGACACGCACTCACCCAATTGCTGACTTAAAAGCTGAGCCAGGAAAATCAACAACTCTACCTCTCCCTTCAATTAGATAGCCAACACTAGAGTTCATATGGGTTATTATCACTGTGAATTAAGGTTAGGATATCCGTAATTCATTACATAAAGAAAACCAATGAAAATTTTAGCTTAGTCATAGATTCTATTATTGCTAAATGGAAGATTTATACAAACCAGGGTTTTACAGAACTAGAAATTCTCGAATTACTCTAAAAAAATTTAAAAATGAGGGGGGCATTCTGTATTAATGCCACTTGTTTAACTGGGGTACCTGAACTCTGCTGCAAATCAACTAGTTAGAAATACTTATCCGGGTCTTAAGGAATGGAAATGACAAAAGATATGATTCAGGTGAAAGTCTCCTACTGGCTAAATCCTCTTATAGCGTGCCCTGGGCCCAAACATGCCTCATGATAAGGCAGGATTCTAACCAAATACATTAACACATCACTGATTTTAATATCAATCATGAACGTCAAAGTACTTACTATTCACTTGTTGCCACAACAGTTCCTTTTCCTTCACCTCCACTCCCACATTCCTCCTTCATCCCCCAAAAAAATATTAGCACAAAACCAAAAGAATATAAATATTTGAGGGGAAAACACAATGCTCAAGTTGCAAGAAATTAAAGACTTGAGACATATACGCCTTTCTTTTCATGGCATGCATGAAAACGAGCCATACACCAAGAACTGGAACAACAAAGACAATAGTTCAGTGGAAAATAACTCTTGTATGCTGTTAGACAACTCAGGCTAGCATTGTGCGTACCATATACATCTGAAAACAAAAACTCTGCTTTTCTTCAGACAACATAAAACATTAAATATTTTAAATGGATCTCTTTAAACTCCAGGTTGTATTTACATAGTTATCCACAAAAATGTGCAAAGAAAATCTGACATCAAAATAAATTTAAAAGTCCAACAAATTGAACTTGACATTAAAAAAGGCAGCAGAGATCCCACATCCATTCTAGACACACTTTAAAGAACAACTTAAGACAGTGAAAAGGTTGTTCCAGCTGAACCTCCGGAAATTTAACAAGTCCCAGCAATGCCACACTTCAATCACTAGCTGTCTTTGACACAGAATTCACAATGTATCCCACCAGTGAGGTCTTTGACAACTTTTTCTTTGATCAGTTTTTGCAGAAATTTTGTTTCACTTGTCACATTGTGCATAGTTTGTCCATTCATGGCAGCCATGCAGAGGTTGTTGTAATAGTGCAAAGGTGTGCTGGGCTGATCGAGGTCATATCCAAATCCTGCTAAGCTCACTTCATCACATAAATGTGTGGCCAGAACAACTGCTGTCACCCCAATTGTAGGTACGTTCTAAAAAGGAGAAAAAAAGAAAAACCTGCTGAATTCAAATATATTCTCCTTTTCCTGTTTTATAAACACTTTACAAAACTGAACGGCTCTGTCTATTCCCTTTCCTTACTTAAAACTGAAATCAATTAAACAATCAATTACAGCTAAAACTAAAAATCAATTAAGTGATCAAGAAAACTAAAACCTTCAGGGCAAAATACAATACAACTTGAATATTTGCCTGTAACAAGACTTCTGGCTGTCAACACAATTTTTTTCTGTGAAGGCAAGATGCCCTATTACTACGTAGTTAAACTACAAGTGAACCCTTGCTCTAAACACACAAACTCCTGACATGCAGTTAAACTTGACATTTCTTGATGTACGCTTACTTCAGTCTTAAGCAACAGGCTCTCTAACAGTATTCTTCAGAATCTGACTTTTCCCTGAACAACCCATGAAGAAGGCAAGTATGCTACGATACAATTAAAAGACACATAGCTTAGTATGTTATTTTTATAAATAAGCATGAGAAGATCCTTCAAACCTTGGTGCAATAATGCCACCATTAAATGCTGTCATACAAAAGGTAAAGAGACCATCATTATTCACACTTTTCATAGTTCAAGAGAACTAGTGATATCCAATTTCTCAAACAAATAATTAAAATAACAAAAGTGCAGTGTATAAGCAAACCAGACAATTCATCACTATACTATTGCTTGAGCGACAGACAAAGAGGGAGGATATACCCATCAGTTGCTATGGAGCACAGTGGCATACACAGCAATTCCATCAGTTGGAAGGTTGTTTTACACTGGCCTGGTTTCCATACTCTCTCTGCTTTCCCTGCAGCTGGAGACACATCTGTCTATAGCGCATTACTGGCTTGAATTAACAGCGCTGCTCTTAACACACTTAACATACATCAAATGCATGTTTTGAATATTTAACACCAGTCACAATGACCTGTGAGTTAACGCACTGTACAGGAATGAATTTATGTCTCACTGCATCCGAGTGCTTTGTAAAACAGGCCATTTGATGTAGGCATGCACAGGCATACTACCTCATCTAAGAAGGTGCGCTGAAATCCTATTTTGATTTTACACAAGAAAATACCAGAGCTTTTTGAGAGCACGTTAATTTCCCTATTACTTGAGACCAGCTCTGCAACTGCAGAGAAACTATATTGAAGGAAGAGCCCAAAACTTTTTTCAGTTTCTTATTTCACTTTGTATTTTATAGCCTCCTTCTCCCAAAAGGAAACTTCTTACCTTATCCCAACCCCAGAATTTTGATCGAGGTTCAGGGAACTGTAAAATGTCCAAAGCTGTCTCTTTGATGATGGCTGGATTCAGAATCCGAAACTGCTTTGATGTAAGAGGAATCTTCTCAGCAACCTCCTTCCAAAAGAAGAGTCGCACCGAGAGAGGCTAAGAGAAAGGAAAAAAAAAAAAAAAAAAAAAATAGTTCAGCAAAGGCAAATTCTGAGACTGAAAAGTGTATGGCATACACAGTACACAAGTTACAGAATTCATTGGTGATTCTGAGAAATTCAGAAAACTGTTTATAGCTAAGGTGGATCAGCAATACCAGCGTACAGCTCACGTGACTGACCCAGAAGAGGAAAAACCTTCAAAGTATTTGGAATTGCAGAGAGGACAGAAGAGGGAAGAGTTATTTATTCTGTATATTTGACTGCACTTTCTGTTTAAATCAACACATCCACCAGCAATTGCGGGTTCTTTGGACCTTCCCCAGCATAACAGGCAGCAGTATTTAAAGAAATCAGAAAAGGAACCACAGTTTTTCACAAACATTAACCAGGCATTCTGAAGTAAGCACTGGATTTAAAAAAATTTTGCTCAGGCTTTGAAGCGAAGCTGTTGTTTGACAGCATCCACCTAGTGATAAATGTAACACTTCAGAAGAGGATTTACACAAGACTCAGAAAGTTAGATTCTGATCTCATGCCACTTGCAATCAATTAAACGCATACTAATGGAAAAAACAATACTAAATCAGCCTAATTTTATAGATCTTTCCATATAATACATAATGCTAAGCAAATGATAAAACTGATATAGCTGCAACATAGACATATATTTTTTAAAACAGGCTTATTGCTACCCTAACCTACAACTCTACAGCAGCTTGAACTAATCAAATCCAGGTTGCTATGGTCCTGTCTTCCCACCTGTGCTCAAAGTACCAATGCCTGCACAGAGAGCTCAACCAACTGAAAGCCTAGTATTTGAAAGAAGTATGTTTTCAGTTCATAGAATCACAGAGCAGTTGAGGCTGGAAGGGACCTCTAAAGGTCAAGTGGTCCAACAACCTTGCTCAAGCAGGGACACTTAGAGCCGGGTTGGCCAGGACCATATCCAGATGACTTCTGAATATCTCCACGGATGGAGACTCCACAACCTCCCTGAGCAACCTGTGCCAGTGCTCAGTCACGCTCACAGTAAAAAAGCGTTTCCTGATGTTCAGAGGGCCCCTCCTGTGTTACAGTTTGTGCCCATTGTCTCTGGTCCTGTCACTGGGCTCCACTGAAGAGGCCCTGGCTCTGTCCTCTTTGCACGCTCCCTTCAGGTATTTATGTACATTAGCACGATTCTCCCCTGAGCCTTCTCTTCTCTAGGCTAAACAGTCCCATCTCTCTCAGCATTTCTTTCAGTCCCTTAAGCATCTTCACGGCCCTTCGGTGGACTCTGTCCAGTATGTCCCTTCCCAGACCAGTTCCTAAAACTGGCTTTCTGCAGCAGCAAATAACCCAGAACAAGGAAGAAGGTGGGAATGAGCAGATCTCCTCCTCAGCCATGCAAAACAAGAAGAGGTACTCTTTTCATAAAGCATATACTTCAATCTTCTAACTCATTAACAAAGGATAATGCAGATGACAAAAAGCAATCACTCTTTCAATCCCAAAAAAACATTTTGATAGAGAAAGCCATCCTTGTATTAGTCATTCTTCAAAACCAAACCTTAAAACATTAAATAGACAGATAGCTTGTAAAACAAGTTAGGGATTCAACTCAAGTTAGAAAGCTGCTGGTCATCAAAATTACCCCACTGCTGCAGGGAAGGTCATAGACTAACATTTTCCTGTCCCTGGTAAAAAAAAAAAATATCAGGGAGTAGAAGTTCTTAAATTTGTGCAGATTCAGGAAAATCTCCCCTCTACAAAACACACTCACATTGTTCAAAAAAAGGCAACATCCCTGCACACACGCTCTGGACTAAATAGTAGTGGACAGTCATGGTCAGCATTAAACAGACCTTCCACATGCTCTCATGTTATAAAAATCAGAATTGAGAAAGGAACTCGTAGTACCTAAACTAGTATGTGTTAAATTGCTAAAAAGCTTGTCAGGCTGTCTCCTAAATGTCTCTCAATAGTTTAGAGCACTTGTCTTCAATCTGTGGTCAGAGAAACCTAGCTACTGGTTTTCAACTTGCAGAAATTATCTGCCTGCAAATTGAAAGAGGTGAAAACCACCAATTTAAAGAGAGTCTGGAAACATGGAACTTTTCTCTCAGTTCCCTGCGAATCTCCACACTTCTTTAAATACTCAGTGAGAAATAAATGACGTCTTAATTTTTGAGCCACAGGCAAACTGTGATGCTCCAGTTACACATTAACTGCAGGTATGCCTATTGTAGCAGCACAGACTTTAGCTGTTAAAAATAAATAATAATAATGGACTAGCATCCAGAAATCTCATGTCTATTTCAGGCTCTGCAGACTTGCAGAGTCACTTAAACCTAATGTGAAACGAGTTCCACTTTAGTAAACACTGGATGTGTCATATAGCTTGGTCACATAGCTTGCAAACCACAAATATCTGCAGAAAAAACCCTGTTAGTGTCAGCACGGGGCTTCAACATGAATGCTGGTACCAACTGTAAAAATATCCTCAGTATAACAAAACCAGAAGTAACAGATTAGCCAGCTTCTTAAGCATTAGAAAAGACACAAAAAAAGCCCAAAAAAAATCACAGGTACATAACACTGCCACATTACATACCAAGGTTTCGTTTTTTACCATTGCTTGAAGCCAATTGAAATCAACACTTTTAAACAAAACAGCCACAAACAAGCTAGCAGGAGGATACTCGTGTTCAGAAAGGGGGGCTCCTTCTGGGTAAGTCATCCGTATAGTAGTTTTGTTACCAACGTGATCTGTGTATCCTTGAACTGGCGCGTCATTTAACCTAAGAAAAAAAATAAACGCCACAATGAAGCAAAACTGTATTTAATAAGCATGGGTTATAGTCTCATTAAAACATCAGACACTAAGCAAAGAACTTTTATGTGGCCCACAGACTTTTAACAGAGCGGAGAACAGTGTTTTCTCAGTATCTCCATGTTCCTTGCCCCACATGCTCATCCATCCCTTATATTTGAGAAGAAGCCAACTCTGTTTCTGGATTAACTGGCATGAGTGCAAAACTTCAAAAAGAAAAGCTTGAATAGAAAAGTAACTTAAAACAGCATTGCAGAATTTCATTTTCATTGCCTCGTGCCAAGTCAGAGGGGCTTAAAAGAGGAAGGAAAAGAAAATGCATAATAAGTTGCCTGTGTTATCTTTTTTTATACATACACACACAAGTATTACACACAGAAAGGCATTCAAATTATCCCTTCAATGCTATGTGATGCATCCTGTGGGTTTACATCATTCCAGCTCATCAAAAATTTCAGATGCTAGCACAGTGCTGACAAGAACAGCATCGTCCAGCTCCATCAGTTCTGCAGAACAGCGTAAGTCCCACAAACTTTTCTATATCAACAGAAAAGTCACCTTCACGCTGACAGCCCTAATTTCAGAGAACAGTTAATGCAAGTTCTCTGCCCCTCCACATGCTAACAGGTTTGTTTACCTTTGTATTAGAGCTATTGACTCACTGTATCAAGTCTTCCCTTTTTAAGAGGGGCAAGACTTAGTTTACAAAGCAATTTGGGAAAATGCCTGTATTAAATTTATTTGTGACTATACATGATTCAAAATACAAAGAAGGAGGATTCAAGCAGTAATGTTCAGAAGGCACGGATACAGAGCATGTATTAATTTAATTCAGACTTAGAAAATATGCATAATCATAGAAAGCATGCACTAATCTTGTAAAGATAAGGAAAGATAAGCATGCTATACAGGGTGTAAGTAAACTGTCTAATGAAACACCAACTAAGTTTTATTGTGTTTGAAATAGCTGTTATAAAAAAAAAATCCTTCAAATAAGCGTCCCAATAAATCAAGGGGAAAAAGGCAGAGGTGAGTTCTAAAGCCTGCTTCTGAAAGCTTAAACATATGCATGGATAAAAGCAGGATTGTCTACTTGTCTCAGATTTCACTGGTTTCTATCTCATTTCTGCCCATGGTTGTTTTGGGGTTTTTTGTATCTGAAGTCCACAAATAATTATACTGAATTCCTGTCTTCTGAACATGACAATTTATTTTGCTTCTAAGACTCCAAGTCACAAGTCAATTTCTCAAAAGCACTCTAAGAAATAGTTTTATAAATTGCCTAAATGTTGGAGACATTTTTCCCTTAAAAAACACAAGTTGGCTCATAAAGTAATGTTGAAGTAGTTGGAATCCTTAAATGGAAAATACATACCTTATAACAATATCAAACTGATTCAATAAGTGACCCAGCTCTGACCCATGAAGAATTCCACCACTGCCAACAACAACACAACGCTTACAGTGTTTTGACTTCAAATCTTCTGGTAAATCATGCTCCGGTAAGAGTTCAAGGAGATTTTTAAGCTTATCAAAGAACTTGTGAAATCCAAAGGGAGGTTCATATTTAAACAAGCTTTCATTTTCATTTGTATTTTTTCTTACAAAGGGAGATACGTCCATGCTGTATTTCTCTGCAAATAACTTCCTCATTTCTTTCTTCACATAAGAAGGCCGGCACTGTTCCTGCAATGCAGCGCTGGCATACTGCTGTGCTCTCTAAAACAAAAAACCACATGATTTCAGTCAGGAAAGCTAGCTTCAGGAACATACAAAGCCCTCTTAATGCAACCCACCAACTGACCACCAGCAGTTTAGCAAACAGAGGTTTATAACGAAAGCTTAAACATGGAAATACAAAACATTTCAAAGCATTCACTCAAATGCAGCTACTAACCAGCGTAGGGTAAAAAACCTGCAAAGGAATGTCTCTCCATCCAGTCACTTAAATCTGGATAGGAGCTTTTCTAAAGAATAAATTAGGCTACTAAAAGGGATATGTGAAAATGAGCCGTTTGAGAACATTTGTACTGTTGCTTATAAAAACAGATTAAAAACCTAGACATACTGATACCCATCTAATTCAGCTGTAAGCCAGCAAGTGGAATTCTACTCCACTGCTCAATTGCATGACCCGAGTTCTGCCTGCAGCAGGATTTTACTAGAGACACACCCACCGGGCAAAAGTTCTGTGAAATGTCAGGCTGAACTTGCTTACTAATCAAAATCATAGAATCAGCTATGTTGGAAGGGACCTTTCAGATACAGTCCAACCATCCACCTAACACTTACAAAAACCATCACTAAAGTGGTATTGCTAAGGACTAAAACACAGCTTTGAAAAGAATGCAAGGTGGAGGTGTTTCAGGTCTTCTTTCAAAGACTAGTCACCAAAATAAAAGACTACTGTTCTTTATGCAGAAAAATATTAAGCTGTCAAATAAAACCACACATTGATCCATCTCGTTAAAAAAAAGAACATAACACCCCAAAAACCTATTCATGTACATTTTTTAGAAATTTGTAGTGCCAAACTGGTATCTGATGTAAGGAAGAAGAGAAACAGCAAAGGTATTATTTTTATCAGTTAAAACAAAATCTTTTTGCATTTTCTCTTCCACGATACAACTCTACTGATCTTTCTTCCATTGTAATAAAAAATAAAAGAGAACACAAAAAAACCATGAGCAAACACAGGGAGCAGAGAAAGAAGATTCAAATCTAGTTCTAACTCAGTTCCCCTTCTGTACTGTTAAAAGGAAAGCGTGTATCTGGGTGCACAAGCAGGGAAGTTGTGCTGCTTTTATTTTGTTCTACTTTTTAAACAAGACTGTTCTACAGAACTGCCTCTGTCACCATTACAAAGGTCTCTGCAAATCTGGGCATAAACACCACACTTCCTCCTGGGCAAAGCACAACTGCGCAACTTCATGCCGTACTTTGCCAGCAAGAGTCAGTGCATCTTCAGAAGAACCTCATTTTTAAGGCTGACGGTTGTGCATCCTATCAGTAAAAATTAATGCCAATCACTTGACAACTGCCCCAAACTGTTTGCAATCAGCTACTACCTAACTAGAGAAAGAGCAATGCTATTTCCTCATCCTGCATCTAACACAAAATGAATCATAAGACAGCAATAAACACAGTCCGTGCAGTCTTTAGGTTTTCTTGGCTTAAGGTGATGGTTGTTTGGAAGCAAGAATGCATTAGTAAGTTGAATGAGAAGAAAGAGGGAGGCAAAGAGACTCAGAAGGGGAAAAAAACATGCAATGAAGAAGGTGGGAGAAGATGCACATACAGTGACGTTAAGATGAGACTATCTTAAATCAGGCTTTCTGCTGTAAATTGTCTCTTAGCTCCAAGACAGACAGAAATGTAACAACTCTAAGCCAAGGTAGCACTGATACAAAGAGCAAACACATTAAGTAGCAAAGGCAGAGAAATCCCAGCAAGGAATAAGAGAAAGCTTTATTGGTATGTGTTACACCAGCTTAAAAGCCACATGCAAAACTGTAGTTGCAGTAAGTAGCTGCTACCTTAAATAAATAAATGAACCAAGAGGTGCACCCTCCTGCACTTTTGTCCTGTGAGTCCAAAAACATCTGATCAACTACAAGGCAAAGCAGGCTGGGGAACTGGCTTAGGTAAAGATAACCCTTTGGTTTAACATATTGAGTTTGGGGATTTTGGAGTTTTGTTGTTGGTGGTGGTTTTTTTTTAAAAAATATGTTACTTTTCATTTGCATCGATTTTTTGATCACCAGTGTCATCTGCACTGACACAACAACAGTATGATGACATGCCCATTTCAAATTATTGTTATTCTTAACAGTCACAGTTATCTCATTTTACCCCTAAAAATCCAGTTTCTCTATGCACTTCTGTTGTCACTCCACAAGAACAAAACCCATAAGTTCCATGGCATATAATGAAGCAAAATATATTTTTCCCCTCACAGAATAATTTCAGCATTCTAGTTTTTTGTTATACACCCTTATAACTCTTATATTGTCAATTAATAACTTTTTTTAAGCCAAGTTTAAAAAAAAACACACCAAAAAATACCAACCCTTACACGATCGAGGTCCACATACAGCATTTTTGTTCTGTCACATTCTTCAGGTCCAAAACTTAATTTGAGGATATAAAGGAAACACCCTCCGACTACAAACAGTGCAAGAAGTCTAAAAGCAAACAGGAGGGTGTAGGGATAGGAGAAAGGAGAGAAAAAAAAATAATAATCTTTTTTCCAGCAATCCATCAATTGTTAAATGAGTATTTTTAAGCAAATTTAAAGCAGTTGTAAAACTTGAGGTGAATTTGATTCAAGAACTAAATTCAAAAGAAATTATGATTCATAAATCAAACCAAGAAAAAAAATACTGCTTTGTTCACTGCAAATCTTTCACAACTCTTCAGCTATGTTCAGGGAAGTACAAACATATATAGACGCTTTGATAAGAAAAATGTTGCAGAGTGATACTCTGATTTATGCAGTTCTATGCTTGCATCATGTACTTTAAATGCATCTCTGATGGGTCAAACAGCTCTCCTTGCATAAGAAAACTAGAAGACACTTTTGTTCTCCTACTTTAAAGGACAACCTCATTTTGAAATACACATTTTCATGCAAGTTAAAACGGGATGGAACTTCAAATGTCAAGATTTTGGATCAACGGTCATCATTCACAAGTAAAACTTTCCAGCAGGCTAGAATGCAGAATTTAGATGCTCAGATTCATCTTGAGAAGCCTAATTCAATTATTTACATCCCCAAAACATGCAGAAGAAGAAAAAACCTTTAAAATTGAGTCATGCAGACTATCCATATTTTTGCTCTATTCATTTCTCATTCCTAAAGAATCTCACTGTTGATCTCCAAATATTCACTTGGCTCATTTCATGTCTAAAACAATTTGCAAAAATTACACCATTATTTCGTTAGAGTTGAGGTTGTTGCTCATGTATGTATTTTGAGCTGTATTATTGATTTTTGTTTCCTAAGGACTGGACATTTGTTCAAATGTCTTAAAAAAATATATACAACCTACTAAGAGTTCAGTGTTTCTTGCAACTCTTTCAAATGAAGTTAATACAAGTTTTCCAGACTTTTTTTTTTTAAAAAAGCTTGTACCACATGGGCTAATAGATGCAATCCTGGCACTTAATTTGTAGTATGTGCTGCAAATAAGGTGGCCACTGGAAAAGCAGCACTGTTCTCACATCTAATTTAACTAAATTAAATTTTGCACTGATAGGGGGTCTAAAACTTTCATTAGCATGTTAGGCTGCAACCCCTGGAAATCAGCTGACTGGCAGAAACAGGGGATTCACAGCAGATGAATGAGGCTAATTTTCCTCCACAGAGGTTTATCAAGTATCTCTAGATTCAGCTGGGGCTGCACCATGATTCAGGTGCTCAAAACACTAGAGGATATAACAGTTTGGCTTTGGGTTTTTTTTAAGCTTTAAGATCTACAAATTCATGTGGCAGAGACATCACAGTAGTGAGCTCCTCCAGTTTAAAATATGGTTCTGTATGTACAGTAGCACACATTCATTAATTCCAATTTGATGTTAAGCAACAAACAAAGGAGTAATGAAGATTTTGTGATGTAGCATTCCAGAAATCTTCACAAACAAATTAACTATGAGGGGACACGTCCCCCAAATCCCACTAAACATCCACTGCCCTTCAGTTTCTTCAGTTATCAGACTGTACAAAAGCCTCAACATTGTTACTTATCTGGATACAAAAAAGACTGGAAATACTTGTGAGTGATGTTCTGGGATCTCATATTGGCTTGGGAAAACCGGTACTGCTACCAGTAAGGCTAGGCTCCTCAAAGTGTTTTAGGTTCACCGGGAAAGCTGTGTGCCTAGCCCTCCATACAGTTCCTGTATCAGTCTCATCCCTTGATTTTTGCAACCTTCCTGTAACTGCCCAGGCTAGAGGGAGAGCAACTGACCTTTATATTGCCATGACAATGACACTTACTTGCGAGTACCTTTTTTTAGAAACCAGCTTGGTCTTCTCATCTTCATGCACAGTCACCTTACACCATTGCACAGGAGGTGAACAATCACTTTTTGGCTTCACAGATTTATTGTCACTCAGCATTGCTGTAAAAAAGAAAGAAAAATATTATCACTACTTTTTCTGAACAGAAAAAAGTTCACAGGACATCCAATGACTGCCAATTTACTATTTCCCAGAGAAGACTGCGATTCTTGGTTATCTTGTCAGGAATACTGAATCGCTCCTGACCTCCTTGTGATCAAGAATACACTAATTTCAGATGCACCACCAGGACATGATTCTAAAAACGGGTACATGTTTCCAGGTATAGGTCTTTGCATTCTTCATAAGCCTGAAGTTTAATAATTGCAATTACATCAGTTACTGTCAAACGTTATTGTTTGTGTGCATAACCTGTACAAAGCATCCCATCTTCAAAACTGGTGCCCATGTATCAAATCAACTCCCTGATTTCCCTGAGGTGAAGCAAACCTGTCTCTTCATCAGTCTGAATCTACTGCTGACCCCTTCAGAAGCCCCAACAATGTGGTCAGCAACTTCAAGAGCAAGCACCAAAGAGGGCATGCAGGAAATTTTGCCTAGCACCCAGCAGGACCAGAAGGCTGCCAGTACAAGGGCAGTTTCTGTGCACAGCAGCAGCACCCCTCCAATGAAAGCTGCAAAGAGGAGCACACTGTGTTGCCTCACAGATGAGCAACTCACTGATCATTAGCTAAGGAGAAGCAAACTCACTGCTTACTGTTTGTAAGCTCCCAAAAGTTTCTATCAGCATGCTTAAATCCTGATTTTTGAAAGAAAAATGGAGGCTGGCACATTAACTTTTCACAGGCTGATGCCATTAACCAAAAATCTGAGCAAACAAGGAAACGCCATGCAAAGCCTACTCGTACGAGCCTCCTGGTTTTGCCCTGAAAGAAGGAGGGATATGGGCACGAGTTTCTCCTGCCTTACTGACCTCCAGAAGCAGCACTCCCTTTGATCAGCCAACCACAGAGGAGGAACTTCTTTACTTTGAGGGTGGCAGAGCACTGGAACAGGCTGCCCAGAGAGGTGGTGGAGTCTCCATCTCTGGAAACATTCAAAACCCACCTGGACACGTTCCTGTGTAACCTGCTGTAGGTGACCCTGCTCTGGCAGGGGGGGTGGACTAGATGATCTCCAGAGGTCCCTTCCAACCCTATGATTCTATGATTTCTCAGTAACAAATTTGATATACGTAGTAGAAGGTCAAAAGCCACAAACCTTTGGGAGACAAGGTAGGACAAAGAGAGAGAAAGATCAGCTCCAGCATCTTAAGTCCTTTGAAGAGCACTTAAGTGATGCTTTCTAGAGTCACCTGAAAATGGTCATAACCCACAAAACAGAGCAGGAAGAAAAAAAAAAAAAGCCCAATGTTTTTTGCCAGAGAAAAACTTCACCACTTATCTCAAACATAGGTAACTTTGTTATTATGATACTTCAAAGAACCTCAAATTACCCACCTAGCTGTATTTATTAATTGAACAGACTCTGAGCTGTCACACACATTTGTAGGCCTTTGTCACAAAGCAGCAATACCTTGAACACCACCTTTAGATCTGAAAGCACTGCACAAACAGAGGTCACCACCATTATGCTTGTCTTGGAACAGGGTAAACCGAAACCTAAGGGGTAAGTGACACCCCAAGATCCTCCCATAATGCTAGCAGTTAAGCTGGAAATCAAATCTAGTCCCAGCCTCCCACACAACTTGTCAGGACACAAGACAACAGCTCACATGGAACCTATCAAGCCTTCCAAACTCATCATTTTCTCAGAGCAACATCTCATCTTTACTGGCTGCATCTATACCACTGAATAAGAACAGCACTGAGGAGCAAAACTGGGTGTTGACACCACCACCCCAGTCATGGATCACCAAGCTGAACTGCTCTACTCTGAGATGTCCACTGACAACCCAGCAGGACTTGCATGATTACCTTACACTCCAGGTATCACACACGTCCTTCCTGACACGCTACACAGACAAGACAACTAAGCACCCCCTTATCATTACCTGGGACCCAGTACCTTCATACCAACACACCTTGGAGATGACAGGTGTCCACAGAGATCATGTTGCCAGCACACAGAGGGAGCAGCCCCAGTTCATGGAGCCTGCCAGCATGGTCACACATGGCACACAAAATGAGCAGCAATTACAGGACGCTGCAGAGCTGTGGAGGAGCACATGACAAAGCCTGCAGACCATGTGGAAACTCCAGGATTCCTCCATGTACTACAAAGAGTACCAACAGCCAGACCACCTCAGAGGAGACTGTCTCAGATCAGCACAAATAAAAGGCACTCAGCACTGTTTGGCAAAAGGGAAGGGGATTGCTCGCTGACATGGGTGGTTTACTGCATGGACAGCTTACCACATGGACGTGATTGCTGAACACTGCATATACCTAAACTACAATGTACAACCAACCAATAATTACATCTGTCAGTTCCACAGATCTCTACCTACAAGGCTGGGGAGAAGTCTAAAAATGGAACTTTTCCTTTTTAAAAAGAAAAAATGCTGAATAAAAAGCGGGAAACAAGCTTCAGCCATTTTCATGACAGAACAATGCAGGTAATAATTTTCTCTTGAGTAAACAACATAAAGAGGTAATTTAATCACAGTCTGTAAGAACCTAGATCAGAATGGATTCTGCACAAAAGAATCAGTCAGACTAAGTATAAGAGGATCCTGCTACCAAGAAATCATTGCAACAACGTACCAAGTGACATCCTGAGGTCCATCCATGGTACTGGTAACATATCTAAGGGAACGCACTACAAATTAAGCACATATTTTCCAGCAGTTTGAATCAAATCCATGAAGTTTTACAGCTTGAATTACAAGGGTAAAGTTACATCCTCACTACCTTTGCTTTGTTCAAAGCAGGTTTTTATTTCTTTGCAAATTAGTGTTTCCTATTCTAGGACCCAGGTTCTGACGTAATTTGACAGAAAGAATTGCTTGTGACACACTGCCCAATGTATACAAAAAATTTTATTGCCTAATGGCACTAACATACTCCTGGAATCATCCTGCAGCACAGAATGACACAGCCAATCTCCTCTGCTGTATAAATCATCAAAGAAGAGTGCTCTGCAAACAGCACACTTTTAATCATTTCCAAGGGTGAGAACTTTCTACTACAGAATTGTATGCAAACTTCCTACCACAGATGTGCTTTTCATAAAGACTTTCAAAACAAAAAAAAGGTTGCAAGAGATCTGAAAGATGGAGAAGGAACTGATGAGGTGGAGAGTGATGAAGACAGAAGGGGATTAACAAGGAATGCAAGACTGCAATAAACATGTGCTATCATAAAGTCTTCCCTGCCTCTGAGCAAAATAAATTCCAGTCGTCCCCAATTGGTTGCTTCATTCAACCTGGATGTGCAAAAAGGAACAAGGAAACACAGAGAATTTTATTAATCACCTCAGCATACCCTTTCTGAGTCCAGCTCTTAGTATCTACTATGCTCAATGTTTTTTTTTTTAATTTGTTTATATAACTGAAACTGTGTCAGTTTTCTTTTCATTTGCAACAGTCTACTTCAGGTTGACTTTTGTCAGTTCTGTTTTGTCAGTCTGTTCTTGATCAAGTCAATATAGGCAGGCAGACAGATATATCGAGTCAAAATACATCTGTCCAGCACAGCATTTTTTTTAAAAATTACTCAGGGTTTGACCCTGCAGTCTTATCTAAGTCAATAAGCATCTTCCACTGGCTGGAATGGCGTTAAGCGTGCTCAAAAGAGCAAGGTCAGCAGTAACAAGCACCTGAGAGCACACCTTTCCCACAGTCTTCCTGAGCTTAAAAAAAAAAAATCTATGCGTTTACAGAGAAAACCATGACAGTTAAGAAACCAAGCACCAACAACAAGCTGTGCCTATAGCATCCAGATTTTGTTGTTTGCATAGAAACACCACTGCCAAACACCACTACACCCTTTAAGAAAGGGGCAGCGCTGCAGTTGCTTTGGCAGACACAAATGCAAATGTCTCAATTTGTGTACAAAAGATGTCTCAGTAGTAATACTGTATTACAATCACATTTTGCATTGACATTTCCATAGCTACTCATTGTGGCGTAATTAACAAGGACTCCAGGGACTTAAATTTGCTTTTCATCTACTGAACTTAAGTGATCTGTGTAAAGCTGCTGTAAAAGCTGAATTGTACATCAGTAGGAATACACTCCAAAGCTTCTTGTGGTGTTATTCTTTTCACCATAGTTTACTTTTGTCTTACTGTTATTCTTAAGTAGACAAAATTTCCGCACTTGGGATATTTCAGAAGCAATTAATTTAAGTCTTCAGGATGTCTTTTTATGTAGGAATGCTAAAAACTAAAAAGCAGTGGGTGTCAAATTGTATGTGACCACTGCCACACCCTGAAAAATTGCATTTGGTTAAGTACAGCACCTGGATTTACCCAAAGACAAGGACTCTCAGCCACCATTGTTTGAGTGCCAACAGTGTCACCAGGCACGGAGACAGGACCAGAACAGCCTGCATACGAGTGCAGAAAGAGGCATATACTTATATCCCTCACCAACCTCTCACTAAACCCCCAGAATCCCAGGCAGGGGATGTTTCCACTTACCTTCTTCACCCTAAAAATTCAAGCACATTCCCACCTCCCCACACTCCGAGCGTCCACTTAGCAGCCTCCACAGCTGAGCTCAGCATTTTATGTGGGCAGGTACTGTTCCAAAATAACTGTGCAGGCAAGGAGCAGAGCCACAGAGGAAGCACCAGCATGGACAGTAACTGCCAGTCAGTAACTTTTCACGCAGGAGCTTATCCCCCAAATCTATGTGAATACCTACACACAGGCTGTTATTAGCCACTTGCTTTTACCAGAGCCCATGGGGAAGCTACCCTAGGCAAGATACTGCTGACAGCCCAGCAGTACAAGAGGCATCTTCTGTTCTACAGTTGTATAGCGTCTAGCACAACATGATCTTGGACTACACCTGAAGCTCCTGGGAGTCAAAAATACAAATTAAATTTCCCTCTCACTGTACCGCCAGAAGCAGCAGAAACAGCAAGCTTTATGAGTCACCTGCAAGACAGTCCATCTCAAGGTCTTGCTACACAATGCAGCCTTTGAAGTTCATGCAATAAGATCAAGAAGCTTGCAGTGTAAAGCCCACAGCCACTGAAACCCAAGTCACCCCTATATAAAGGAATTACTAATAAAGAGCAACGGGGCTTGAGCAGACTGTGAAGCAGAAGGTAAAAATAATGCAAAAATACCCCCAAAACACCTGCCCATTTCATGTCCCCTCCTCTAAATAAGATACACATAAATTACTTACAAAACAAGCTTTCAAAAAACAGGAAATGATAAAATGAAAGGTACTTGGTTTAGAGCAATGTTTATGTTTCAAAAAAGAAATGGGAAGTTAAAGGACAGAGCAGGTGTTTTCACATATAATAAACTTGAGCAAGATACTCTTCATTGAAATGCTGTGCACATTATCAGCAATGAATTCTGCATGAACTTCCAGTTCTGAGACTTTTTAAAACAACAAAAAACTCCACAGACATACTGCAAAACCTTATGCAAGGAGTTAGAAGAGTACATTTAAGAAAACTTAAACCCATTACAGATTGTTTCCTGGCACACGCTAGGGGAAAACAGATGACAAAAATTAAGTGACAACTACAACACTAATATCTGTGATTATTTGTGAGAGTTGCACCCATAAAAAGATTATAAATTTTAATCTAGCCTCATTATTGACCAAACAGATGACATACTAGTTTTCATTATGGCTTTTAAGACGGATGTGAATAGAATGTTATAAATTTATGTAACAATATGAAAATTTATAGGTAGGATTAATTTTGTTTCCTTCAAAGGTAAGGGCTGAGATGTTAAAAAAAAAGTTAATTAGGTGGTAGGTTTTGTTTGGTTGGTTTGTTGTTTGTTTTTTTTTTTTTTTAACAGATGTAAAAAATGTTTAAGAGATCTTCTAAGCAGAGTCTCTCAGTTGAAGAATCCTAAGAACACAAAAACTTCAACTACTTTATCTTCTGTTCTTTTTTTACGAATGTCATTAAAAAAATTGATTTAGAAATCAGCATAAAACTCCCCTAGTTCCCTCCCACATCCTCAAAACCTGCTCAACTCTTTAACGGGCAAAATAGTATTAACTTGAGGAATTTTTAAGTAATATCATTTATTGACAATTAATACAATTTCTAATCACCAATTCTGATACTAAGAGGAGAAAACAAACAATTTAAACCATGAGCAAAAAATCTCTCTTTCCCCCTTCCATAGGCTAAACTCCAGCCAAACACTTCTCCTCCTTGCTTCCTTGTCTCAATTCTCCTTATTTTTGCCACACGTTACACAGAGCCCATCCCAACTCCCTTGGGGAGACGACAGGCAGTGCAGCAGCTTGGGGTCACGTGCGCAATGCTTTCTGTCTGCAGCTCCACTGTAATTCTCACTGGGTTTCTTCTGCTCCTCTGTGCTTTCTTACCAGCTTACCGGATCTGGCATAGGTGGCCCACAAGTCCCCCAGGGGTGCCCCTGCTCTGGAACTCTCCCTCCCAAGTCTCCTAATCAACCCATGATACCTTCAGATCCTCCCTATGCTTTCAAACTTTTTCAACTCTTCATTTGAAACAATAAACCATAGTGAAATACATTTTGCAAAAGACCTCTGTCTGTTTTAAAAAAAAACAAACATTATAAAGTGGTGTTGTTGTTTTTTGGTTTTGTTTTTTTTTTTTTTTTTTAAAATCAACAGTGGATCAAGCCCCTCAGTCAGAGAAAATACAACAATACAAAGAATAAAAAAAGCTGAAGCTAAGAACAGTTAGTTGTGCAACCCATTATACACAAAGGACTCCACAATTGCAAGCGTTGTACAGTCAAACTGCTACCTTATAACTTCAATGGATTAGAAATATTTTCATCCCTCCAAAACACAGAGTATTTCTTAAATACATAAACAGCTTGGAAACATACTCTCTCATGACATAAAGAATTTGTTATTAAAAAAAAAAAAGCAAACAATCAACCTGGAACAACACTCGACCATCCTCTCGCAAGAGGCACTCCAGAAACTGCAGCACAGTGAGGACTGCCTCGCTTTCCAATGACTTCTGCAGAAGTGAATCCAAATTTTTAAGCCAAGTTTTAAACACAGGTTTAACAGACCAGGAGAGCTAACTGAAAAACTGCCCAGATGTTGTAATTGGATTTCAAACCTATACCAGGCAAGTAAAAAGCCTTTTACCTGAATGGGCCCGTTTGCCCATAGCGACAAAATATTCATGAAAAAGTAGGGAAGGACAGGATGAGACAAGTTATCCCAATCAGAAACAGTGCCTTTGGGATATCTCTTTCTATAATACAATAAGCATTGAAATACCTTCATAAAGACTCTTGTTCAGTGGCACATGACAAAAATCCCTTTAAGCCACAATCATGAGCAAAAATTCCAGAGATATTAAAGATTTGAGGCAGACTTATCAGGGGCATGCTGAAGCATGAGAGTCTTGCATTATAATCTGTAGCAATGTATTAGCTGTTGGATATTTATCTTCAAATAATCCTCTGACCATCGTGCTACCACTTCCTAGCAGAAACAGTCACAAGACACGAAAAGACAGCAGCCTAGGAGCTGTTGCATATTAGAGACTGACAGCTTCTTGTCAGAGGAAAAACTGGAACTGAACTTAAAATTAGATGCTTCTGTCAATTATTTCTTCAGTTGCAACTATATAAACCCCACAGTAAAGTTGGTACTTTAACATACTTCCATATTTGATAAACTTTGTTTGAATATTATCTCCTTAGCACCTATTACTATTGAATGAAAAAAGCATTTGACAAACATGTCTTTTCTGATGAACAGTAGAGTCCATTGTTTTGGTTAATTCAATTAAGTCAATAGAAATAATACATCCTTGATGGCAGAAAGCTTTGCCTACAATATGGTTACAAGCAACTACAACAGGACATTGATTACACTAGTGTATAACATATTTTACAAAACAAACTTACCAGTCAGAGGTAAGGCTTTTTAATCAGACAAAAAAAAGTAAAAACAAATGTCTGTACAATTTGCAGTTCATTTGGTCAAGATCTGTCTTCTCAGAAAAGGAGAACATAATACGGAATCCTACAGGTGTGGACACAGTTGGCAAAAAGCGAAAGGAGTAAATGAAAATTTCAGAGCAATTAACAGACACTCTCAAAGGCATCAACCACCAACAAACTCATGAAATCACAAATAACCTTACATTATTATGTGTATTTGCCCAGCCTTTTCTTTTAGGAAGGATACACATAGCTAGGCTACAAGTTGCTCTTAACTTTGGGTCATCCAGATTGAACACAAAAAAAAAAATTGGTTCCAGCTCAAATTTGATTCAATTCTTAGCATAATTAGAGATATTCAGAGTGTAACATCATCAATTCCTTTCAGCAGCATCCACAGGAAGCTTTTTAGATATTGACAGTGCCTGTTAAAATAATGTTATAGGCAAAGAACTCTCAGTGGGGTTCTGAATGACACTCCAGTGTTCAAAACAGGAATCACCCTTTTGACTTCACTTCTGCCTCGGCACCCTCTTCTCTAGTTAAGCTTTCTAAGCTTTTCTGTGAAACCTATTTCAGATGCTCTAAAGTGAGGAACAGCAAAAGTCCATAATGCATAAACACAAAAACATCAACATGATGTGCTTCAACATTTAAGAGGGCAGCTGATGCTTTGCAACAGACAAAAACAGCATCTGAATTTGGAATTTTTCTGACTCCCAAATGAACCACAGAAAGTCAGTGTTCCAGCCAAGCTGGAAGAAACAGGTGAATTAAAGCATTGCTGTTGTGAACAGTGTGGTATTGAAAAGATACATTTATTTCTTGCAGAGGAAGCTTTTGAGTCCCCCCCTTGCCTTTTTTTTTTCCCCCCCCTCTTTTAAGGGCAAATCCCTATTTTCCCTTCTATGTTACTTGTGTAAGAAACAATGGTCTGCCTGCTCAGAGTGTTCAGAACCTGAGGTCAGCCACTCCTCTCAGCATCTGCCAAAGCCAGCAAACATGCAGGAAGAACAAATTACAGCATAACAGCAGGCAGCTGCTACTCAGAAACCCCTCCTGTGCACATCTCACATGCTCCTTTCCGCAGCACTTCCTCCTCCCCAAGCCCACAGACCCTGCCTACATGGAAGTGCTGCTACACTTTTGTACTTTGAGGAAGAGCCACGCCAGCCAGAAGGGGCAAAACCACCAGCTGGATAAGTTCATCTAGCACAAGTGGAAGATTTTTCTGAGCTCCTGCAAGGAAGGCAAAACAAATTACGTCTTCCCCTTACATGGGAAGTTTGAGGAATAAGTCTTCCCTAAAAGAAATGATCGGAAAAGACAGGGCATAGCATTAATCTTTACTGGGCTAAGGAAACATGCCAGCAGGCTTACACAGCCAAGATGTTTCATATTACATCTGAATTATGCAGCAGAATAGCATCGAACAAGTGGTAATTATGGAACAATGTTAATAGTACAGCAGCATTTTTACCACAGTATCATCTAACACTCCAAGAGATCATGGCAAAAATCACACTTGAGTCTACAGAAGAAAAAGAGGAGATACCAAAAACCTCCACTGAAGAAAAGGCTTAAAAGGAAATTGCAGTACAGCAAATAACACTGCTGGAACCAATTTTAGTGCTTAACTTCTGAATTCAAGACTTCAGGACCTAACAGGTTGCAGAGAGAGCTGGTGGGACACGTAAAGGAAGAACTGCTTCCAAGAAGAGAGAGCTCAGTTTGTCTAGCTTCGCAAACAGGTTGAGAGTTTGTCCTTAGATACACCACCACATAAACACCAAAGCTGAAAGCAAACAATTCAAACACAAGGACAATGTTAGCACACAGCAAAAAGTGGTCATAAATATGGACTATAAGCACAAGATTCCTGAGCAGCAAAGGAATAGCCTTCCCACAGGAGTAATGGAAAATAACAGCCAACACAAGTTTTAAGAAAGTCCTTAATAATTTATGAAAGACCTTAGGAGACCGAGTTGCCTGCAACAGGGGAGACTCCTCCATGATCCAGAAGTCCTACATCCAAATTACCACTGCTCGGTTTTGAAGTGTTGGATGCATCTGCTGCAGATGCTTTAATCTATTGTGTTTGAGTAAGTTTCATTCAGACTCACTTGTAATTTGAAAATTACTCCATTACAAGTTTGAAGCACTGGCTGCGTCTTGGTTCAGTAATTTGGCCTTTAACAAAATTCCAACTTAAGTTCTCCAGGCTCTCTTATCTAAACAAAATAACCTGCCCTCCAAACACCCCAACCCCGCAACAATCTTGGCACGTTCTGCATCCATCACCTAAACTGATGTATGTAAGGTAAACAAAATAAAGCTTTTTTAGCCTATTTTCCTCAATGAAAGGAAGTTTCTGCTATCGCACTTTGTCTTCCTACCTCCTGCCCCTAACTGCTTGTCAGTCATTTGACCAATTTAATCAAACTCTGTGGAAAAGAGGATGCTAAAACCCACAATGTTCCAGGAAACCAGAGGCAGGACAAGCCCGTTTCTCATCAGCCCCGAGGAAGCAGCCAACACACCAAAGCGCTTGCGCGCGCTAACTCTCCAGCTGCATTTTGACCTTTCAATGAAATTCTCTGCGTTTGCTGCCTCTTGTCTGGCTAGCAGAGGGGTTGGGAGACAGCTCAAGGTTTCCTGCCTCGTGATCTAGAAGGGAGATAGCAACCTCACTGCAGCAAAACAGATAGAATAACGCAGCCTGCAGGAAAACAGCACATCAATTCCAAACTGCATCCCTACAGTCCCATTGTAAGCTGCGTTTAAAAACATATATCCACTTCAGACACATAAGGAACATTTATTTCAACAAGTTTCCTTTAGACAAGAACTACGCATCCTTATTTAACCTTTTTTCTCAGAATGAGACAAAACCAGCCATTTACCACTGGAAAGCTGTTTACCTCCAGTAATTTTATGAACATTTCCCATTCATTTCCGTAACTAAAGAGAGCTGCAAAATAAACACCTCTCCTCTATCAGCCTTATATTTTGATCTTATACTGAAATAGAAAAAAAAAAGAAGCTGAGCACAAAAAACTCTTTTTCCCCCGAGTGGTGCTGAAGAAGATAACAAGGATTTGGCAGCAATGGTAGAAGTCATTTCTGTTTTGCATCTGCATCACTCCCAAGCAGGAAAAGGCAACATCACCCACAAAAAAGCTATCACAACCCGTAGACAAGCGGAAGGCTATAAATTTTATTTCAGAAGAACAACGTGAGGCAGCCTCAGCTGCATTCCTCTCCCTCCCTGGAGAGGCCCAAGACAGACCTGACTTCCATCGCCCATCTGCTCAAGACCTCTCCTCAAGACCCCTCACCTCCCCGCCTGGAGACCTCCCCGGCCCGGCGTCTCCCAGCCTTCCCCGAGAGAGATCTGGAAGCCTCAGCCGCTGGTGGGCACGTCCTGGACACCTTCAGCCCCACACCGCAGCGGGCTGGACGCGGCGGCCTGGCGCGGGCGACCCCGCAGGCCTCCGGGCACCCCCGACCCGCTGAGGGAGAGCCGGCCCCGGGGCACCTAAATAGCTCCGGGACTCAACCCCCCCCCTCAGAAAACACCCTCAAACGTCCGTGCCTTCACGCCTCAACGGCACCGCAGAGCCTCATCAGCGGCGACAAAGGCCCCCGGGGCGCTTCTGAGGGCAAAGCCCCCTCAGCGCCCCGGCTCCCCCTACACCCGCAGGCCCCGCGCCGGCCTCCCCCTCCCCTCAAAAAAAAAAAAAAAAAAAAAAAAAACAAAAAACCCCACCCTTTTCCCCCTGAAAATTACCCCAAACCGCCGCCTCATACCCACGGGCAGCGGGTCTCCGCCGCCTTACCTGCGCTGGACTTGGTGGGGCGGCCTCGCCTCCGCATCGGAGCGGGCGGCGCGGCCCCGCCGCAGGTAACGGCTCCGTGGGAGCCGGCGGAGGAGATTGAGGTGGGGGGGGTTGGGGGGGCGGGGGCGCGGCGGCACGTGGCGGAGCGCAGCCAATGGGGGCCGAGCGCGGCTCCGCAGCGGGGCGGGGGAGGGGGGAGCGAGGCCTGCGCGGGCCGGGGCCGAGGGGAGGCAGCGCTGAGGCGGCCGCGGCTGAGGTGGGGGGCGGCCGAAGGGCCCCAACCCCTCCGCTCCCCAGCCTTTCGGGGTGTTATTTTCCGAAGTTAACGTTTTCCAGGCCTTTCTTTCTTCAAGAAATCGCGGGTTTGGGTTTTTTTTTTTCCCCTCGCACGCAAGGGGGTGTGCGGGGGGACACCCCCTCAGCCCGGCCGCCCCGCTTCCCCGCCTGGTGTCTGGCTGCCTGTGTAGCGCCCGCAGACCTTCTCCCTCTGGAAAAACGAAGTCGGTCTCCAAATCGCAGCTTTTTAGCTGCTTTTGCTGTGCCTCGTACCACCAGGAGCTGGGGCGCATGAGGGTTTTTGGGCCTCCCCGCAGCTGCCTGAGGAAACTTGTTTTCCTGACAAGCCTCCCCTCAACGCTATGACAATAAGCGTTAAAAAAAATAAAAATGTCTGATTTAGTGGTGGACTCTGGTGTGAACAGCTGCTTGACGTGCAAGAGAGGAGAAACGGCCTTGTGGACCTGCCTGGCCACAGGCGTAGCAGTCACAGGTCGAAACACCAAAAAAAAAAAAAAAATAGAGCTGAAAAACCACTGGAGCAAAGATAGCAGGCCTGGGCGCTGGCTGCGGAAGAGCTGATTAAGCAAGGAAACAGACTAAGTCATTATGGATTGTTCTAGCAAGGAATTTTTTCATTTATTTTATTTATTTTTTAAATATCTGGCATATTGCTATGGTATCTAAAAATTGCTCCCTAACCTAGATGATTGCTGCAAAACAGGAACAGCAATTCCAGGTATCAGTGGCTGCTATTTTGTGAACGCTGATATTATAGTGCAGAACACGCTATGGTGGCCATGTCAGGAGAGCCGGGGGGATACGTCTGCTCTTAGACAAGGTGGGCTAAAACTGGCCCTACAATGTCATTCACAATTAAAAAGGGGTGATGCGGTAGAGGTCCGCATCCCTTCCCTATGAGCAGAGCTGCTGCACAAGGAGATCTGAAAACCACAATTTTCTGACGGGTTCCCTTATTGCATGGGGTGGGTGGATGAGCTCATGTCCTGAAGCAGGATGGTTTAGATGCTTTCAAATTTTATATAAGATAAGCAAATGTGCTTTTTATCCATATATTAATCTTTTCTTCATGTTTCTTGCCGAATTGCATCTCTTAGTCTCTACAACAGATGATATATTGCTTTTGTGTTCTGTTGGCTGTTTGGTGTTTTGATTTATGGTCAGGGCAGATCATAGAATCATAGAATGGTTCAGGTTGGAAGGCACCTTAAAGATCATCTAGTTCCAACCCCTCTGCCGTGGGCAGGAACAACTTCCACTAGACGAGCTTGCTCAACAAAATATTTCCTTGTTGATATTTTCAGCTGTTGGCATAACTGAGGACAGGAGACTTATTTATGATTAGCCCTTAACTCTAGTCCTCCATGATTGCAAGCAACCATTCATTGCTTTAGACTTTCAGATGAAGCCAGAGGATGAAAATAAAGACCCCAACTGTACAGCCAGGTGTGCACAAGGGTGTCACAGGGCCCATCACATCGGGCTTCGGCTGGGAACCAACCAGGCTTTGCAAGCAGCCTTGAAGAAGAGCAGCTTCAACAGAGATGCATTGTATTCCTTTCTTTAAAAAAATGCAGGAGTGATCTCCGTGGGTCAGAAATAAAACCTTAATAAATCTAAGAAAAAACACCCATGCCGTCTATGGGGGCAGGGGGCGGGGAAGAGAAGTAGCAGAAAGCATTTCAGAACATGTTCTCTTCCACCGCAGTGACAAATTGCTAGGAATAGATTCACATCAGTTTTCAACAGCTATATTTGCTGCTGAAAGTATGTCACTATGGGCAGCTTTGACGATGGCAGTGTAATGCCTTGCAGCAGTAAACATGTTTGGATTTGGGAGCTGGCGGAGGTGTGGACAGTGCTGCCGCCGGCTCCTGCTGCTGCAACGTGATGTGGACTCGGAAACATCGCCAGCTCTTCCATGAGGGATGGCGGCAGTTGGAGAGTCCGGGGTTCGGACGTGAGGGGTATGCGCGGTGGTGTGCATGTAGCTCATACCACTGAGCAGTGCTGGAAATGCTAGAAGGGCAGATGGGCAAAAAGGCAGCATCTCATCAAACGGTATACAAAATAGTTCCCATGACCTCTGAGATTTGGGGTTATGGACTTCCTGATTCTCAGAGACATTTAGGTGCTTAAGCATATAGTTTAGGCATGGAAAGGAGGTTTTAAGTGCATCTGGGCACTTTGCTGAATCGGTGGAAGTCAGGCACCAGAAAGCTTCTGAAAGCCTTGTGACATGTTTATCCTCAATATCTTTATTTAAGCAAGCCCGCAAGTGCCATCCCCTTGGCATATGCACCAGCTGCCAAACAAAAATTATTTATTTGGGTCTGGGTTTAGATTTGTGCACACCTGTGATTTTCTGAGTTGATTTTTTAGAATTGCCTTTGACCCCACCTGTAGTATTATTTTAATTGTGAGCTTGTGTCTAGCCATTTCCATAAACTTTACTTTTCTGTAGTGGAACTGGGACCCTGGATGCCTTTCACTTTTTACCAGTGAATAGGAGCAAGCCACTGATGAATCAGAGACCTCAGAGATCTCAGCTCTGACCATAACTAGGTCCATACAAGAAAAATGTTTTCAGATTCAATCCTCAATTCTGCCTTCTAGGAAAGAGTCTGAATCTGCTGCTTCCCATGTTCCAGCTGTCCTACTTTGATGGGTGGGGTAAGGTAAGTGATTACTTACTGGTGAATGCTCCATTTAAGTAAAAGGCTCTCTCTTATTACCAGTCTTTGTAATCATTCCTGTGGCACAGCTCTAATGGTTTTATTAAGCTGTGTTATGCTTTAATGTTTATTGTGATTGATGAATGAATTACAGAATAGTGACACTGCTGTTGTACTAGAGAAGAAATGCTTAGACAGTCCCACTGTAGTTTATAAGAGAAGCATTTTCTCAACAGAGTGCTTTTGTAATTAGGTGTTTGTTGCTAAAAATACAGGCTCTTTTCCACAGTAATTTAAAAAACTGAAGTTTCTCCTGTGATTAGACATGAATTGGACCTACACTGTTCCATACCTGGAACAGTGTACATAATGACATTACACATCTGTATAGGTGGGACCTGCCAAATTTTTATGGAGGACAAAGGCAAAACCAGATAGATATTTATCATCTTAATGTCCAATCCCACTCTTCTACCTGGAAGGTGACTTATTCTGTTCTGGTCCTTACACCCAGCACAAAGAAAGTGAAATACGTACTAGAAACGGTTAAGGACAGAGTAATGGAGATAGGACTCCACTGTAGAAACCCACACACCCCAGCTATGCTAATAGAGGACCAGTTACCAGAATAATTATGCAGTATGCATATACCCCCTTGCCATGAACAGCATGTGCAACCATGACCTGCCTGTTTTCTTTCAGCCTGAGACAGGAGCTACAACATTATTAATCTCAGTGGGAAGATAGCATCAGATTTTGAAAGCGAGTAGGAAAAGTGAACAAATCAAATTTCTTATGTATTCTATTGTTTGTAAAATACAGAGGCAGGACAAGGCATGCCAGTGGATGAGTGATGCTATATTTTAAAGAAAGCGTAGAGGATCTTCCAATTACTAGGTACTAGTTTACAAGTACTAGGGCTGCATGACCAGTCTAGCTACCAAGGAGGGAAGAGTCTGCAGGGCAGGAAACACAATCATAAGTGTCTTCAATAATTCAAATGTAGGTTAGGTAAATGTCACAGGAGCGGGTGATGCAGTATCTAACTGTTTAGAAACTGTCCACAACTGCTAGTTGGGAAATGAGAAGAGGAAAAGAAACCCCTGGTTTGGTCCTAAACTGCGTCATAATACTATAGAAAAAGAACCACGCTGTGGCCGTAACTGTAACATCCTAGGATTCAACACCCTTATAGCACCAAGAAAAAGAAAATCAGTAGTATTCTGCTTTCTTTTCAAAAAAGCAGAGTAATATAAAACAAGACAAACCTTTTATTAAAACGTGCCTAGAAGGAATATCTAAAAGAGTTAAGTCTTCACTGGTGGTATGGAGACTGTTTAAAGCTGCTGTTCTGGAGGCAGAACAAATGCACCGGAAAAAGAGAATTTCTAAAAGGAAGGCTGTGTGAGTAAAACACATAGTAAGTGACATTAGTAGATGAAGAAGGCTTCCCTTAACAAGCAGAAGTTGTATCCAAATTAGAAAGAGAAAAGACTGTAACCTCTGATGGCTTAAATACAAAAGCAACCTCCGTTCAGGGTCAATTTGCAAAAGATATAAAAAATAATAGTAAGACCTTTTCAGTACCAATCAGGAAGCCTGCCAGAGTTTTGACTGCTCTATTAGGCAAACAAATTGTTTAAGATGCAGAAGGAACATCTGGAGAAGATACAGCCATAAAAGAAAAGCTAAATGTGTTTTTGCGTATGTGAATGGGATGGATGAGCTTGGGTAAACTCCAATACTGGGAAGCTTCTTTAAGGGGTGTAATTGGGAAAACATGTCTCAGATTAAAGTGTGAGTATAAAAGATGAAGGAACATGTTAACAAAATGAGCAGTAGCCAACTGCTGAGACCAGATGGTGTTCAACCAAGAGTTTTCAAGCAGCTCAGAGATGAAGCAGTTCAGGTACTAACTGCTGTCTCATAACTTCTCGCTTAAAACTACCTCGGCATCAGGGGGAACTGGAAAGTTGCTTGTGTGACACCAGATTTTTGAAAAGATTTCAGAGAAGATTTTGGAAGCTGTAGACCCGGAAGCCTGACATCTTACTAGAAAAATAAGTAGAAATGATGCTAAAGAACAGAAAAGACTTAGTGGGCACATGAAGATGACACATTAGGGGAAGTCATTATGGCTTTTGTAAGGCAAATTAGTATCTCTCAGATCTGTCAGCTTTCTTAGAAGTCAACAAGCTCATGGATTCAGCTAAAGGTCTATGATGATTTACAAAAGCACTCAGTAAGATTCCTCCCCAAAGGAAGTAAAAAAATAGGCTGCTAATGGATGTGAGACATGGACAAATAACGATAGAAATGGAGGTGAACAGTGATTTGCAAAATGTGCTGGTGATACTAAGCTATTCTGTGTAGGTCTAACAGAAAAACTGTGAAAGACTTTATGCTACTAATAGACTGAGAGAAAAAAATGGCAGGTGAAATTAAAGTCAGATAAATATGAAAGGATAGCATATGAGGGAAAAAAAAAGCCCTAACTTTACATATATACTGAGGAACTTCGAGTTGACTTATACCACTGAGGAAAAAGGCCTTGGGGTTATGAGAGGTGGATCTGTGAAAACATCAGCTCAGGGCTCAGCAGTGATCAAAATGGAAATTGAGAACTGCAAGGATTATTGTTAAAATTTATTGGGAGAGAAATAGAGACCAAAAGAGAAAGAACAATTATGCCATCGTATAAATCCCTGTTCCACCTGCATCTTGAAATCCCTGTGGAGTTCTAGTATCCCCATCTCAGAAATAACGTGGTAGAACTTGAAAATATTCAAATAATTTAATAGAGTGATCAGAAACAGGAGGGCTTCCAGATGGGGCACGGCTAACTCGACTGGGTCTCTTCAGTCTGCAATGGAGGGGGAATAATATCACAGTCTGTATAAAATCATCAGTGGCCCAAATAAGGAACAGGAATCAAGATTGTTCACTAACTTATCAGACACGAGAAGTGAGGTACATCAAATGATAGTAGAACTTGGAAGGCTCAGAACAAACAAAAGGAGATAATGCTTCATACAGTCTATAGTGAAGCCGTAAGAAATCTTTGCTTCAGGTTATTGTGGATATCAAAACTTTGCATGGGCTTCAAAAGCAACTGAAAAATCATCAAAGACTCTTGACCTAGCTCAGCAAGTTCCTGACTTGCAAGTTGCTGGAGCTGGGAAGATATTTGAGGGAAATACAGAACGTGTTTGCCCTGTTCTTGCTCTCTTCCTACTCGCATACCATCAGCTGCTGTCAGAAACCGCTGGGCTAGACAGAGCTTTCATCCGACCCAGTAACAGGTTTTATGTACTTATGATTATTTTAACGTAGTCAGCCTGATAACATTACTCCCCAACCCAACTGTTATAATATCCCCAAACCATTCCAGGTCGTTAAATAATTTCTGTGCCTCTTTTTTGTCTTTGCCTTAATTCCTTCACCATTTTGTATTCCTCAGTATTATGTTTAAGCCCATGTGCATTTTTGGCACTGCCCGCTATTTTGAAAAAAATATCTCATTAAAAGGCTTTAATGTGTTCTTCCCAGAAGCATTCAAAACAAATTAATGGCTGTAGGTGTAGTGCCTTTATCACTTCCAGAGGAGCAGATGTTGTCAGTGCAATTCTAAATACGACCTAGATGGAAGGAGTAATGTTGTATGTAGCGTGCTGTTCTAGAGGAAAATAAAGCATTGTATTGCAGAGAAGGCAGTGATCAAAATGGGTGGATGCAAAGCAGTTTGTTATTCTTCAAACATCTAAGTTAGCATTGTGAATTAAGGGGAAACAGAATAGAAATCTTCATATTTCCCTTATTAACAGGTGCAGACAGGCTTAGGACTATTGGAGTAAGGAAGTATCAATACAAATATGTAATTTATAATAGACCAGATATGATTTGTGTCCTTTTGAGTTTCTTTTTCCTAGAAGAAAGTATTTTCATGCAGTTCATACCATTTGAAGTCTATTAATAATTGTACAAAGCCTTAACAGCAGAGATTGTAATGTATATATTAATAATGCATTCACAGAGAAAAATATATTAATGCTTTCCTAAATGCTCAATTAAGCAATTACCTAATGCCACAAAGCGTTAGTAACAGAGAGCAAGTATAACCTTAAATCATTTTACGAGATTGGGGATATCTAAGAGTTTTTTCTAAGAAATCTAAGAGAGAAGAGCACGTGGAGTGAAGCTGTCTGAGAAGTGAAAAGCATGCAGCCCGCTGTGACAAACAGCCTTGGGAGGTTGTCACAAGCTCTTTCCCCGTGGCTCAGCTGGCCAGGAGGCATACCTCGGCCAGAAGACTGTTCTGTGGACTGCCACCCCTGGAAATATTAAATACTATCACATCAGCCTGAGCCAAAAGGACGGCTTTTCTGGCTTCTTTCTTCCCCTTCTTTCTCCCTTGCCCCAGCCCTTCCTGAAAACATCCATGTTAAAATGGAAACCAAATCAATCTATAATACCAAGCAAACGGAGCAACTCTATAGATTTGTTTAGCAAGTTTTCTTTTGAAATTAGGTAAATTTTGCCTTTTTTTTTTATTCTAGAACATTGCTAATTCCTGTGCAGCTCCTGTAGCAGTTATCTTTAAAACCCAATAAAAATCACTGATACAATTTGTCATTTTTTCCTGAATTTTGTTTAGGCAGATTAGTAGATTTCTTCAGAGTAAAGTATAAGCACTTATCACCTGCTAGTTTAAACTCCAACACTGTGGTTTTGATCAGCCTGTTTACTTAGCATATCTGCTGTAACCTTTGGCATAGCTCCGAAGCAGGGACCTAAAAAAAAGAGTTGTGTCATGGGAAGTATGTACACACCACAGACCACACTCTTTCTGTGCCATTCTTTATCAGTGAAGCAAACTTTCAAGTCGCCCTGTCTACCATTTTTTAGATAAGCTACTCTGCAACTAAACTTAAATGACTTACATTAGGTTCATATGGCAATTCAGGTTAGAATGGACCTCACGAGGTCTCTTCTCCAATCTCCTCCTCAAAGCAGGGTCAGCTCTGAGGTCAGACAAGGTTGCTCAAGGTGTTATTCAGTCGGGGCTTCAAAATCTCCAAGGACGGAGTTTGCACAACCTCCCTGGGCAGCCTGCTCCACTGTTTGAGTGTTGTCACAGTGAAAAAGTTTTTCCTTATATCTAGTCAGACCTTCTTGTTTTTCAGTGGTATCTGTTGTCTCTTTATTCTCACATCATGGGCTGCAGTGTGGAGCCTGGCTCTCATCTTCTTGATGACCTCCTCATGGGTACTGGGGGGTTTGCAGTCAGATCTCCTATGAATCTCTTCTCCAGGTTGGACAAGTTTCCAGTTTCCTCAATCTCTCCTCATGGGGCATGGTGTTCTCACCTCATGGTGTTCTAGCCCTCAACCATTTTGGTGGCCCCCCTCTAGGTGTCTCATTTAAAGTGGTAGGTAGAGGGGTAGAATCTATTGCTTATGATCCTGTTAACACAGCCCAGGATGCTTTTTAGCCGCCTTTGCTTCCAGGGCAGACTTCTGGCTCATGTGCAACTTGCTGTCTACCAAGACCCAAGGTCCTTCTCAGCAGAGCTGTTCCCCACCCGGTTATTCCCCAACCTGTGTTGTTGCCAGGGATTCTTCCTTCCCCAACCCGGGGCTTTCCATGTAACCTTGTTGAATTTCATAAGGTTTCTGTCATCCCATACCTCCAGCCTATGTAGGTCCTTCTGAGTGGCAGCCCTGCCCTCAAGTATATGGACAGGTCCTCCCAACCTGGTATCACCTGCAGGCTTGATGACAGTGCGCTCTATCGCCTCTTCCAGATCATGGATAAAGATGCTAAACAGGACAGGTCCCAGGAGAGACTCCTGCAGTACTGCACTTGTTAGCAGCCTCCAGGAGGAGTACACCCCATTAACTACTCCCTGAGCTTGATCATCCAACCAGGTGTTTACCTATCTCATTGCCCACCCCTCCAAACCATAACATCCTAACTCGTATACAAGAATATTGTTGGAGACACTGTTGGAGGCTTGCTAAAGTCAAAGTAAGTGGCATCCTCTGCTCTTCCCTCACCTACAAATCCAGTCATTCTGTTGTAGAAGGGAATCAGGTTGATCAGGCATGATTTACCCTTCAGGTGCTCAGAAATGTGCTCCAGGAGGACATGCTCCACAACTTTCCCAGGGTCTGAAGTGAGACTATCATCTCACCTGTTTTCTGCAGGTTGAACTTTTGGGCTTTTTTGAAAATGTGTTCAGCATTTACTCTGTTCCAGTTGTTGGGGTCTTCCACCAATCTCCATGACCTCTCAAAGACGACAGAGGGTGGCCTCGCAAGGACATCAGCCAATTCTCAGCACCATTGATGCTTCCTGTCAGGTTCCATGGGCTTGTATGTGTCAAGTTCTCTAAAGCAATCGCTTGGCTTAACCTTCATCCATTGCTGTCTATCCCATGCACACATTTTAATTGAGATACAATTAGTATTTTGCAGATAAGTCATGGCAAGCCTATGTTTGTTCATGCCCATACTTGGACACGTGAAATATAGCCAATTGAGGTGCCAACTTAGCAAAGTAGAACTAGTGTCTTCACTGATCCAGCCTGCTGTGAAATGATAAAAAAGCACCATGCTGTTGAGAAAACCACCGCTGTGATCTTCACAGGAGCTTTGCTGGAGGTAAACCAGATAGGCAGTGATGAAAACAGTGAAAAGGAGGAGGCTAGCGAGGCTGTCATTGAAAGAAACCTCCTGTCTCTTCCTCTCTGCAGCCTCCAAGAGCACCTCCAGTACCTGGGCTATGTTCAAGATGAGCCAGAGAGCCATGGCACAAAATACTTATTAGTGTGAGCAGAATGGCTACTTGCTATGAGTAAGGCTAAGCTGGTGCTTATAATAAATGGATAAAATAGAGAACTGCACTAAGGCTACAGCTGCCAGGCACAAACTCTGTCAGGCTGATGTAGAAGCTGTAAAGCTGATGTAGCAGGGGAAAGTGCTTATTAGCTCTGCTCCAGGGCTGAGAGGGCTTCTTCTCAGGCAGTGACAAGATCTGGGAACGGAGGCTGTTGATTGCTTTAGTGTATGCTTTCCCAAAAGTGTTTTTACCTAATATAGAAAGTCCTAAGTTAACTCTGTCTGGGCATAACAAACGTAAATTGTAACTGGGCAGCAGCACTACAGCTGCTGAGTGGCAGTCACATCTGCAGGGCAGGTCCCAGGGGGCTGCCCTGAAGTCAAAGTCTATGGCTTTGCTTCGGAAAGGGGGGAGGATTTTTGCTTACGGGAGACGCTGAAGGGTGACCATTGACCTCCAACCAACCAAGCACACCCAAACACTTCTGTTTCTGTTGCCATGTGTTGTATTTTCTCTGCTTTCTGTGAGCCCAGAGGAGTAATGAGGAGGAGGAAAGAGCTGATTTAGCATTGCCTGACATTGCAAGAGCAATTACCAGAACCCATCAAGGCTTTTCTCAGCTGCGAAAAGCGTGAAGAGCGTATTTTGACAATGTGCCACAGGCAGACAGGGTCCTGCTTTGTGTTACATTGTGAATAAATAGTGCCTGACCGTGTCAGGAGTTTATGCAGGGTTTTCAGGATCTGCCGAGGATCTGTCATTGAAGAGTTTCTTTTACTTCTCTGAACTGCATAACAAATTCAATAAAGCGTGCTCTCTGCAGCACACAGTTTTACTGTGCCATAATAGGAATCAGAGTGGGACAAAACAATTAAAAAGCTTGAAAAAGAACAGGCAAGATGGAAGCCTTTTAAGGACAGATCAAAACAGTCCTGTTTTCGTACCGTGGAGGTGTGAGGCTGCTTGCTGGTGCCCGAAGGGGAAGGTCGCAAACTCTGAGAGCAGGGGGTTATCCAGGCTGCACTGGGCAGTTTTGACACATCTCACATGCTGAGCGTAGAAATCCCACAGCCGATCCCTCCTCCCCAGAAACAAGGCTGTTTTCTGAAAGATTTACCCCAGTAAATGTCTCTCTTCCCCTGCCCGTGCCAATCCCAGCAGGGCGTCATGGTCTGAGACTCACCACACGTGACGTCTGTGCACTTCTGTCTGCTGTCGTGTGGTCAGACGTGTAGCCCACCCATGACCAAAGCATCTTCTGAGCAGGTCCAAACCATCTTCTTTCCTCCTTTCTTTCTTTTCCCTCATTGTCAGGGTCACGTTTTCTTTTGAGTACTCATCAAAAGCAGGCCACTCCGAGTCATTGTTAGATTATTTTGGTTCAACAGCTCACGGGAAAAGAGCTTTTTCTCTGTAAATCTGAGTAGACGTTACAACAAGGGCCAGTGGGCGCCCCTGTCTTGCCCTAGTAATAGAGAGGCAGGAGGCAGGGGTGTGCGTTTAGAGTTGGGGGCTCAGCAGTGCTTCTAGGACCCCCCCTTCGGAGCATGGACTCACCTGCCAGCCACTCCACTGCAGTGAGACCACCAGCACTTCCTGCGTCTGGAAGATGTCTTATCTTGACAGGAGAAATAAAGCTGCTCTTCCTAGAAATGTACAAATGTTAAATCATGCTCCCTCGGTAATATTGCTGAAGTCGTGCCAGAGAACAAAAGAGACGCCTGGGCCAAGATAAATCAACTCTGAAAACAGAGAAGAGCTGTTTTCGCCAGCCAGGCTGGTGAGCCAGTTCAAAATGAAGTGCCCTGAGCCAACGCGTGCCATTTCTACCCTTCCCACTGCTGCCAAATGACTTGCTTAAGATGTGGCATTTCAGGTTGAGAACCAGAAATAATGTGGTTTTGACATTGTAATAGACTGATAGAGTCAAAAATCATGTAACCTGAAAACCCAGTAGCAGGATTGCTTGGAGGCATCTTTGGACCTTCTCCATGCTTTGGATGCTCAGTGTGTTGTGATATGTCTTTACTTTGACTTAAATTTGCATTGTCTATTCTCTCTATTTTTGTTTCCGTTTTGTTTGTTGGGGAAAATAAAAAAAAAGCTTCTTTGGAGTGCATGTTTGTTTCTGAACACTCTTGCTGCTGAAACGCTTTTTCCTGAGAGACAGTGGCTAAAGCCTGTGAGCTCCTGGCTGTTCTGATACTGCCTCAGTGAATCAGAAGTATAAATACAGCTCTGCTGCCAGACCAAGGAGAAAAACTGATGGTCCAGTCTTCGCTTTCAGAGGCGTGTTAAATGAGAAACTGACAAAGTAATTTGTGAGAAAGATGCTGTGTTTTAAAACGCAATCGGAAATATTTTTTTATTTTTGTAATGTTTGTTATCAAAAAAGCTATCATCCACCTTGCTTGAATATTTTTCTCATTTTTAAGCCTCGCATAATGACATGTGTGATCTCCACGAGCTGACAACTACGAGACACGAGTTCTACAGGAACATGGTGAATGCTTAGGATGGACTGATGTACTCCGGGAGCTTGTGAATGTGGCAGCAGGTCACATTGCCTTGCTCTGCTGAGAGCTTTCTGCCTTGGAGATAGCAGAAGATGTCACCGAGCCCCTTGTAATGTACCACAAAGGCTGCCCATTCCTGCCCTGCATCGCAGCACCAAGCCTAAGAGAGGGACCAGGGCTTTTCCTGGCTTTTCTCTGTCCCCCAGCAGTGCTGCCATATCATCCCCTTCACCAGCATTCCCATTTCCCTGCCAGATCCCGTTTTGCCCGTTATCCCTTCTACCCAAACAGCAATTCCCATCCCTCTGGTAGTGCCCGCAGCGCTCCCTTCCCTGGCAAGCTGAACTGAGCCAAGACATTTCCTTCTCCACGATGCAACCCGAGGTCAACTCGAGCCTTTTTTATTTTTAGCTGAGACTTTTAACTGGCCGGGAGTCTGTGTGCTGAGAATGCTAGCAGAAAGAGAGGTCTTTCCAAAACCTATGGGAAATATTAAGGTGGAAGAAAGACTGGTGGCTCAAATGCCCCTTTCCAGACTTTTTCTCTCTCCTCTAATGATTAGAGACCAGTGAGCCCTTTCTTAGACCTAAAGTTAGTTTTTACAAATATTTCCCTTTTTAGGTCTGGGGCAGCATTCAGAAATTCAAGCAGAGCAGCTGATACCACAGAGCTGAGGCATGGCAGCCTCGTGGCCGCAGCGGTGCCGGTACCGCAGCGCAACAGGCGCCAGAGCAGCTGGATGACACTGCGGTTCTTCCTCTGCAAGTGGTTTCAATTCACTTGTCAGGAGGTGTCCTGGCACGGCTGAAAGCAAGGCAACGTGCAGAAAGCTTTGTCAGTAGGACTTCGGCAATGTCTGTCCGGCCTTTGGCGTTGTAATCCCTTATAAAGATTATACCCACTTTAATTAGGGGTATTAACTTCTCTGTTTGCTTGGGCTTTTTTTTCGCAGAGGCATCCTACCAGGAAAAGCCACAAATATTTTAGTGTAAACATGTTCACATCATTATAGTTTATTTCCTTCTCCAAATGGAAATGCACTTATATCACTATCAAATACTTTTACTGCTTTGAAGTTTACTAGTTTAAAAGCATTAGAGAGAAAGTGCGTTAACAAGTGCGAGGATGAAGTGGCTTCAGAGGAAATGCAGCATTTGCATATTATCCTCATTCTCTGTTTGATAATGAACAAGAAGCACCAAGGACGTTCACCACCGCTGTGGCCATAGACGTTAGGCTCAGCCGTTAAGCTTTGGTAGTGAAAAAGTGTTTTCTGTGACTTTTTTATTTTGCCTGACAAATTGGTGGGATGACTCTCCCGGAGCGTTTGCTGGAGTATCTTCTCCCAGCGGTAACTGCGCGTGCTGTGGTTATGTTGACAAATGTTTCTACCACAGCCAGTAATGAAAAGCCCTTATAAAATTCATTGCAAATGTCCCCCCTGGTTTTAGGAGGTGTTTGATGGATGATCGTGGGGCTCCTACTTATAGCGTGGGGTCTCCTCACTCTGCTGGAGACCTTGCTACGTGAAGGAGGGTGAATCCTACCTTAAACGTCCCTGTTTCTTCTGGCTGCTGCAAAAGGAAGCCCAGAGCGTCTGGCTCAAATATCCACATCACTGTGGGAGGCCTGGAGGTTGGGTCAGATGAACCTCTGGGGAAACCAGCGTCAAATTTCAGAGAAACAACGTCAGGCAAGCAGATACACAGACCTTGCCTTAAGCAAAGTTAAACTGTATTAAAAGGCTATAGTGGAAAAGAAAACAGGAAAAAGAAGCTCATTTAATTAGGCATTACAGCCTCTGATGGATAGTAACAAGGATATGCAGAACTGGAGATGAAAAAAATGCGATGTTTCAGATGGCTCATGCAAGAGCGTGGCTGTGAGCCACCCATTCACAGCTTTTCTTCAGCCGCAGCAGCACGCAGAGGTATAAAAATTAATGTGAGTTCTTAGGGAGTAGCCTGTTTGCAAACCACACAGAAGAGCCGTAGAAAACGGCTATTTAAATCAAATTAGAGCTATAAATTTTGCTGATAATGTAATTGCACTCTCTAGTAATTATATTCATATCTATATTCTTCTGATCACTTACCCCGCATTGGGGAGCGTAAGTGATTTATTGCTTCTGATGGAAGATATGAAGAGTAACATGGATAACTATCTTGGAAAATTAGGTCTTTGGCTTTCTTTTAAATCAATATTGCTACTATTTAATTAGCGGTAAGAAGACAGAGCTCAGTTTACTTGACCCAGCCACCTTTATTTATCACTAGCAAAAAAGTGGGCTTTTAATACAGGAGAAAAGCTTCTAAAAGGTTTCCCGAAGATGAAAACTAATCCAACGTAGGCACCCTTAGTGCTTCTTGTCTTTGGAAATGAGACAGTTTGACATTCCTCCTTTGTGGAGACGAAGGTGGGATGAAGAGATTTTTGCTTAGAAGTCCTAGAAGTCTCAGGCCACGGGAGCTTCTCAGCATCAGCTTCCTAAACCCACTGTGTACCCAGGTACAGGCTGGGTAAAGAGGGCTCTTGTTGGTACGTGTCTTGGTTTAGCACCTGAGAGCAACAACTTCGTTTTCTTTTTAACCCCAAATGACTACAGTCTGTTTTGCAGTAAATCTGCCACAGCTTTTCATTAGACAAATGTCACCTAAAAAAAAATCAAAGGCAAAACTTCCCCATTTTAAGCCCCTTTATCATCGGTAATGCACTAAAAATGGTCTTTACACATGTGCCTTTAAGTGACATTTCTCCAGCCGTCCTGTAGCAACTTGTGACAGAAACAGTGTCTTGCTCCTCCGGATGTTTGCTTGAAATAACGCTGCCAAAAATATTTGCAACCACAAGACTTAGGCGTGCGGCCGGTTTGACATCTAATACCAATCATCATTTCATTGGTTTATGCTTGCTTTTGTCTGCTGCTCTGTGTACAGCTGGCCAGATCTTTCTCCGTTCCCCATTTTGAGGGCATGCGAGACGTTGCATCCCTAGGGGCAGTGGGGCTCCTTGTGAAATACAGTTGGCTCCTTTCGCCCCCCAACAGTTATTGTGGTTTCTATGAAAATATGACTAAAAATAATTCAGGAATCAGCCTTATCTTTAAGGAAAAAGTTCACTTTGTTCAGACCTGCCAGGTAGGGCACACGCAGTTCTCTGATGTTTCATTTTTGGCTTAGCTACAGCCACTTTTTCAGTCTCTGGGAGCACTGGAAGAATGCATGCAGAGATATCAGTATACAACCAAGACCAAAAAAAAATCTCACCTTCCTGATGCTATTTACTTCCTCATCACAGCTTGGCAGCATCCCTCTGGCTTCACTGCCATGTTCTTATCTCCCGCATTAATCACGCTGCTTCCCAGCCTGCACGCCGCGACCGGCTCTGCTCCACACAGACCGCCGTGCAAGCCTGGCCCCGCTTCCAGTAGCTTTCTGGATGTGCCTTCCGTTGGCTTTCAGCCTGCTTTATTTGTCCTGCCGTAAACGGATGCAGAATGTAGGTCAGGCAGAAAGTATTCACTTTATCCTTCCATGCTTTGGCTGTAGACCAGGTGCATTGAGCAACCAGCCGTGCAGCGACAGCCTTTGCTCCTTAAATCCCCCTTCCCCAGGCTGCGTTTCTGGGACTGTTCCAGTGGCAGAGTGACTCGCTGCCATCTCCTTGTCTCCAGTTCATTTTATTCATGAACGAGAACAAATCTCTACCAGAACCTGTTTTCTCTGTACCAGGACCTTGTGCAACTGGCTGTGTAGTGAGATGGCGCTGCTTCCGATAGCAGAGTAGACCGATGCTTATCCTCATCTCCCCAGCAGTGCCGTGGTCTGTAAAAGGCGCTGCTGACTGTTAACCTCCCTTAACACTGTCTCCCAGGACACCCTTTCCAACGTGGTTTCTATCCCGTTCACAAGGATGAGGTTTCCCTTCTGCACCTAGCGATGCTCTGCCTGACGTACCACTGATTCATCACCACGGGCATGGTCTGCAGGCTTGTGCTGGCCCGGTTATCTGCCCAGGTGCTTTCCTACCAAGACCAGCAGCAGATACATGTCTGTTTGATATCTGGTTTGAGTGGCTCAGTGCCTGCTCCTGTCTCCTCCTCACTCACTGCCTGCTTCTGTTTCTCCTGGGGCTTTATCTTCACATACTTGGCCTCCTAGCAAATCCTGGCTGGCTTTACCACTTCTCCTTCTCACTTAGGTTTATGTTTCTCTTCCTATTTTCTGGAAAAGAGAGATGATACTTGGCTGGAGAAAGGACAGGAGGGGACTGGAGGTGGTGCCTTTATGGACCAGTTGGAGGAGAATTCATCGCATCAAAGGAACCAGGAGGCAACAAGTGATGGAATTGCCATTTTCAGAGGAGTGGAGTGACACAGCAAGAATTTCCCTGTCTCTTCAACTTGATCTTCCAAAACTCAGATCCATCCCTCAGAAAATGTACTCTACTCCTGATTAACAAAGTCTTATCAGTTTGGAGGGCACTCACCCATCCAGCCCACTCACTGCCCTATACAGATAATTTTGTCTTTATTGATTATCTTTAAGAACAGCAATTACTAGTCAGGGATGGCAGCTTATAATGACAAAAAAGCTGACATAACATCACACAGAGGAAAAAAAAAAGCAAACCCCTTATTAAAGTGCTAAAGAGCACTTTAATGTCCTAAAGTGCTGAAGAGCACTTTAACGATAAATAAAAGGCAGTGGAAGAGCTCACACTTACAGTGTGAGCTAAAGCTGGACTAATTCAGATGGGAAGCTCGGATGATATCTGCAGCTGTAGCCATGGGTACTTTGCACCAATGTGTTCCCTGTTCCTCTGACATCTTCAGATTGAGACAGATGCTCTCTGAAAGGAGTGTTTTAATAAATTATCCAACCTGTGGCTTTCTGCTGCTCTCTTTCCCTGGGGCCAGTGGCTTCTCTGCCCTTCGTGCCTTGTTATACATCTGTCACATGCCGTCATGTCCTCACGATGGGGCATTTGTGCTAGGTCACTCAAGTGGAAGCCATGCATGGTGTCCACATGGGAAGGAAGCACATCAAATCACAAGCGAGTCCAGAAAACCCTCAAGTTCCTATGGAAGATGAGTTCAGCACAACCAATTTACTTGAAGTAGTGGGTGCCGTAGAGATGGAACAAAATGAGATGTCAGGATTGGTGACAGCCTGGCAGCCATTGGCACCTTTGGCCTTAATAGCTGGAGTTCATGAATCGATTAAGTGTGTATTATTGGGAGACATCGTCTGTGGTCTGGCGACATTACAACACGCACTAGATAGAGTTTAATTAGTCCAAAGTAATGCACGCCTGCACTACAAGGGTACTTATCCTGTCTCGACTCTTTCTTAAATTGGTTTAGCTTCTGCCTGCAAATTCCTAAATTCTAGTGTAATTGATTTAAGGAAGGGTTAAATTGGGTTATGTACATCTCCATTATGTGTTCTTACTGTTTTAATTGTGTCAATTTAAAATCAATTTAGGGAACTTGCACCGGCCGGTTTAGTTCATGTAGATCAGAATCAAGATATGGTGAATGAGGAAAAGAATTCGTTGAGTCATCAGTTCCTCATTTCCTATGGCCAGATGTCAGATGGTCTCTTTGACCTAAATTTATGTTTTTGATAAGCCCAGCTCTGCTAGAGCATGCATGTATGCTGGGGATGAAATCAGCCGAATTTGAAAACAGCTTTTCCCGCTATGCTGCCTTAAACTCAAGCCTGGTTGGGTTGGGTCTACTTGTTTCACGCTAGAGGTGTTGCTGTCTACAACTGAGTCAGCAGCCTTAGCTGTTAGCAGCCTGTAACCCTCTGCCCAGCCTACAGCCAACTTGTCTGCTCCAGCCGGAGCTTTGCTCCACCAGGACACTTGTTGAAGCAAGAACCACCCTGCATTGTACATGTTTTTCTTGCCAACAACCTGATGGCACAGTTGGTGAAGGTCGGACCTGGGCGAGAGCTGTGGTGCTGCCGCTGGGGTGGAGGATGCTCAAAGGGAAAGGATCGAGTCCCACATGCGCGGCAGCTATTCTAAAAAAAAAAAAAATCTGGGTAGAAAAGGGATGGGAATTCATTCATCCGGCACTTGAGCCAGAGGGTGAAGGAGCAGGAGGGTGAGCGGCTGCAGGGGGAGGGAGGAGGGGTCGCCCCTGCGGGGCTCCCATCCCTCTCGGGCTTCCAGGCTGGGCTCGGAGACGAGCATTTCACATCAAAGCTGGATTTGGGGGAAAGCCAGAATTTCCCAGATCAAACTTTGCATGATTTTCCAGGTGTGTGTTTCTTTGTTGAAAGCAGATAGACTGGAGACGGAGTCTTTCGTAATAGATAGTCAGTAGTTAATTTGTTTAACACAGAACTGTTGCACTTCTGCATTCTCAGCCAAATAAGTCTTTGGGAAAAAGTACTTCTGTGAGATTTTTATCTCTTGGTGGTTGGATCGGCTTGTTCTCCACCCCCAGCTAAACTTCCCAGCTGCAACATTTAAATCTCTTCGTAAATCACACTTCCCGTAGCTTTCTGTCACTGGCATGTGTTTTTTCCAACTCAAGGCTCTGGGTTTCCGTCCTTAGAAGAGTCAGAAAAGCCACAGCATTAGTTTCTCCAAGGAAATCTCTTCCCTGTCTGTTTTTCAAGCTGGATGTAAACACGACCGCGTGCGCAGTGCCGTGGGGACGTGGGTCTCGGGTGCTTCACAACTGCTCGTTCACAGCCTCGCAAAAGCACCACCAATAGAACCCTCTCATTGCACGCATCGTCAAAGCAATTGCACTTGCAGGTGTTCAGGCAAATTTCAAGGAGGTTATTTGCATGAGTAGTTATTCTTGCTCTGCAAAGACATCGCTGCAGTTAACTTATTCATAACTGGGTGGAGTCATTTCTATTTATTTGTATTTATATGCATAATTGTATGCACGCTCACAGCTGCACAGTTTGTTTAAAGCTGGATCAATGGGCCCAACACTTCTATTCTGATTTACTCGCCGGGAATATTATTTGCTTTGAAATCTTTCATGAGAAGTTGAAGTGAAACACCAAAAAAAATAAATTGCCATACATCTATATCATTACATATACACACATATATATCATTACATATATATCCATAGATACATTTGAGGTAGCAGTTTGGAGACGGCCTGTTAAGCTTCTGCTGACAAAAAGCAACCACATCATGAATTTAAATCTAAAAAAAAAAACAAAAGGGGAAGGACCTGTGAGAAAGCAGCATGTGGCTCTTTACTGATAGCCATAAGGAAAAAGGGGTTGTATCTCAGCTTAGAGGTAATTAAAAATAGCATGGTGCAATACAAATACCACGTAATTATCCTCACTATATTCCTAAGCCTGAGAGCTGAGTCACAGCTAGTTGCAAACTGCCTGACATTTCAGGGCTGGCACCCGGCAGAAGCCAACCGTGAACTGTCACCGGAGACGTCCCCCACTGCTCCCCATCGGCACCATTGTGGGCGATGCCTGGGTCATGGGCAATGTGCCGAGAGGTGGTGGGAAGGGTGGGGATGCAGCCAGAAACATTTCCAGGTGGAGCCTAGGGAAGGCACCAGGGATGAGGGACAATGGGAATTCAGGACATCTCAGTTGGGGTCCCCCAGCCCTTGCTTTCCCCTCTCTGGCCAATGCTATGCAGAACTATGACAAAGCTGCGTTGACCACCAACCCTCGCTGATTTTTCCAAAGTAAATCCCATGTACTGATTTTTCCCAGACAGTAAAACCTCACCTGCGTGTCTGGCATTTTGTGCCAGCAATTAATCATTAACTCTTTCACCTCCCACTGAGGACAAACGCCTGGCCACCTCTGAGAGCCAGGTGGACCCAGCGCCCACCCAGCAAGTGCAGGGGAGGGTGGAGAGGGTGGACGTCGACCTTCTCCCCCCCAGTGGTGTGCCCCAGAGCTAGAGTCTTGGGGCTGCGCCAGCATTTGCCATTTAAATATGCACCAGCAGATTTTCCAAGCAGGAAAAAAAAAAGAAGCCATACCTGGGAAAGGCACCTTCCTGGCAGCTCCCACCAAGCCAGAAGCTGTAAGAGCAGTGGGGAGGGCAGGGGTGGCTTGGGAAGGCGATGGGTAGCAGAACCTTTTGGTCAAAACTGTTAGCAGGAAGTTGGTGGTCACAAAAGTGGCCCCCAGGACATGGTCTAGCCCTGATATACCCATGACTACAACCCAGCTTGATGGTTTGATCTTTTTTTTGAAGGCCTATTGTAACTCAGGAATAGATTTCCAGATTTCCATTGGAAAGAAATCCACCAATTTGCTTACCAGATCATTAATTCTTTCCTTCTATTCATTCACCTCTGTTCTTTTCCATCTTCCAAGCTCTTGACTACTAATTAAATGAGGTATTGCCTTATTTTCAGTATTAATGATTCCAGTTATTCATAATCTGAGGGTACCCAATAGCATAAGATTTCTTAAAGGTAACACATTTGGATTTTACTTTGTTTTCTGCCTTTAATGATCTGAGTTAATGTCTGAGTTAATGAGTTACTGTCCACATCAGCCCTGAGAGAAGGGAAGAGAAGATTTCAGTTGGAAGGGACCTACAACAATCATCTAGTCCAGCTGCCTGACCAATTCAGAGCTGACCAGAAGTTAAGCATGTTGTTAAGGGCATTGTCCAAATGTCTCTTAAACACCGACGACCTTGGGGCATCGACCACCTCTCTAGGAAGCCTGTTCCAGTGTTAGACCACCCTCTCGGTAAAGAAATGCTTCCTCATGTCCAGTCTGAACCTCCCCTGGCACAGCTTTTGAACCACATCTTCTGTCACTGGATCCCAGGGAGACGAGCGCAACACCTCCCTCCCCACCTCCCCTCCTCGGGAAGCTGTACAGAGCCATGAGGTCGGCCCTCAGCCTCCTTTTGTCCATTTGAGGAGCTTCTCAACATGCGCCACCATCTCAGCAAATCATCTGCCAGACCCCACTCCCCAAAATACCCCACTGGAGCAGGAAACATGAGGCAAATGGGGAGTTTTTAGCACCCACTGAACATCGAACAGCTGGACAGCAAACACGCTTTGATCTCTGTTGTTTCGAATGCAACTCCACGCTTGTGTGCCCATGTGGAGGGCAATGCTGCTGTGCTCAGTGTGTGTCCAGCTGAAAAACCTTGAAAATCCTTTTCTTAAACCACATGCAAAAGCTTCAGGACAGTTTGGGCTCATGGTAGCGGTTGCTCCTATTGGGGTTGGTCCCATTCATTGGGAAATACTTGGACTCGGAGGACCCTGTTGCTTCTCTTAATGGAGGGAAGCTCCTGAGCTGGCCTGAGAGCAGGAACAAAACCTCTGCAGAAGTCACAAGGGAGAAAAAAAAGCCCTGGGCTGGGGAAGACCGTGCCCTGCGGATCAATAGGGAGGGTGATGAATTTGATGGTAGTGATCTAGTAGAGCATGTGGGGTCTATCTCAGGGATCTCCCAGGCTTATGCTGGGAAACCTTGTTCCTAGGGACATATTTACCATGTCCACGTGCTCACAATCTGCATCAGGGCACACCCAGGAAAGCGTTAGCTGTATGCAGCAGTCTGGCCCCTAATCCTCACCCGAGTCCTATAAACAACCCCAAAATCAGTGCTTCTGCCATGGGGATTGGTTTCTGGAGGTGGGTGTTTTCTGCCGCAGGGCTTTCCACACCATCCGGAAGTCATCAGCTGAAGCTAAGAAAAAATAGAGAAGTTCATCTAAGCCAGTGTCGTGCAAGGGGACACTAAGTCGAGCTTTAAGCAATGCAGCGATGGGTACAGCTAAGGCTGGTGGGGCTGCTCGAAATCTAAGATAATGACTGATGAAAGCTAAAAATATTCCCTTGGTCCTCTCCCTCAGGGGCTTGGTTGCTTCCTGGGTATTTTGCCTCTTGAAAGGTTTAGTGTGAGGAGTAATTGCCTGTAAAACACTAATGAGACCAGATGTAATTGACGTTTGGGAATTGAGTTAAACCTCTTCGGTGCATCATCACACCTCTCTCTTCCGGAAGGGGATTATCTAGCGGAGGGAAACTGCATTCGGATGGACTGCTTCCTTCCCAAACACGCTGTTTTTCTCATCAGAGCAGAGCAGAAGATGACTGCAGTCTGCAGGATACTAAGGTATGTACTGCCAAAAAATGCCCGAGTCCTCTGCCACGCTCCCAAGGTTTGCAGAAATAGCATCACGCATCCGAGCTGACCCAACGTTGAAAGACAAATGCAAGCAGCAAAGAGGCAGCAGGACCCAAAGCTCTGGGTCCTCCTGGGATTCATCATTTTGGGGGTCTGGATCATTTTTGATGATTCGCGGTGGGCAGAAGGTAGGAAAGCAGACTGGGAACCCTTATGCTAAAAGCAGAGGCTGTGCTTACAGTTGGCTAAAGAGCTTCTGTGCTAGGAAATCTTCTCTCTCCCTTGGACCAGCGCAGCAGAGGACTCACGCATGATGAAAACAGAAAAGCTTCTGGCCCCTTCTGTCTTTAACAAGACAATATCATAATGCTTCCTAACCGTAATTCTTTTCTTGCCATGGTGAGCAAAATAAAGGATGACTGTGGTTGGCAGGGTGCTAAAACAAGGACTGACTCAAAAGTGGCCGCAAGCTCTGCACAGGGCTTTCAGAGTTAACAAAAATAGCACTGTACATCTTTGACGTGATCAGAATTGAAGCAGAAACAGGCAGCAAATGCGGCCAGGAAACAGGTTTATGAGCCTTTATTTAGGAGCAGTGGCTTCTGCTGGCAAATCTCACAGGGTGCTGCAAAGTGCCTGTATTAAAGAAGTATGGACTGCATCATCGATGAGCCCCCGCCTCCCCCCGCCCGGAGGAGCGATTTGTCTGAGATCACGAGACATCTGCATGTGAGCTGGGAACAGAGCCCAGATCTTGTGAGCGTTACGAATGTTTGCTTTAACCCTGCAGCTTCTCCCTTTTGCCTGGCGGGAGCTTTGAGTTCCTCCAGCTTCATTGCGTTTAATCAACTTGTAACAAGACAAGAACGGAACAAGAGAGGTGGGAGATGCCCCATCTCTAGAAACATAGAGGGTCAGGTTGGAGGGGGCTCTGAGCAACCTGATCTAGGTTGCAGATGTCCCTGCTTACTGCAGGGAGGTCGGACTAGATGCACGTTAAAGGTCCCTTCCAACCCAAACCATTCCACGATTCTATGGAAGCGAAGGCTGAGATGCTCTGGCCTGACCTGATAGCAGGGCACTGACGAGGTGATGCCAGTCCTCCAGAGAACCAGAAGGAGCCGCCAAATAACACTGCAAGAAAAATAGTGACGTTTCTGCTACTGAGCCAGAAAAGAAGACAACGCAAAGCGTAGCACAAGAACGCCCCCGAGGGCTTAAAGCTCCCCGTGGCATTGCCCCCTCTGCAGTGCAGCACAGCTGGATGCTGCAGAGTGTGTCGCCTTTTGAAGTCATGCTCTGAGGTAATTAAGTACAATTACAAATAGTTGGCTGGCAGGTAGCTGTATCACTGTGAAGATGCATAATTAAGAAGTAATCTTCTTCGCCAGCGCACCTAGGTGTCAACTGCCTCTTTAATGGAAATGACAGGACTTTTCCTGGTCCTTTCCCCTTCTCTCTTGCCCCTGGGTACTGCTTAACTCTGTGTGCTTATCCAGGATTTCTCATCCTGTCATCCCAAACAGCGACTGTAAATACAGTCTTTGACAGATACCCACCTAAATCGTACCACTTTCAATGATACCACATCTGACAATTCTTTTTCTAAGCGGTGTGAGGTTTTGCTAAGAAACCACAGACACACTGCAGAGCTGATGCTTTCTATATGACAGGTACGCAGTGACAAAGCATTAGAGGACAAAAAATCAGAGAGGTATTGAAAACTGGCTGGTTTATTTAATTGTAGCACAAACCTTTTCACATCTAAAATCATTTCAAAAATTGTGGGTTTCTTAAACAGCTCCCCTAAGGAAAAGCTCAGATGCAATCTTTCTGTTGACTGCAAATGAAACGTCAGGTTTTGTTACACCAGGAAAACACCTCTCTCTTGGTTTGAGATATCATGCTCTGGGGTTTGTTTGGGGTTTTTGTGGTGATGCAGCGAGGTGAAAAGCCAAAGTCAAACGAACTCCTCAGGATGTCTGTGTTCCTCGTGTCGACATTTCTGCTTCCTTATCCCTAAAACCTCATTTTAAAGGATCAGATCTTCTTGCATAGATGACAGAACTCAGGAATCCAACTTGCATACCCCTTTCACCATGGTGAAAAAAAGCTTTCCTTCTCTGGAAGCACTCAGCATTTCCAGGAAGAAAACTCAATCCCATTATAAGCATTTCCTTTAAAAAATACCCACAAATCCATGAGCAGAAAACATTTGCCTCCCATGGCTTTGCAGCACAGCGTGGAAAGAAGTCCCAGCTGCCAACTTAAAGTCACAGTTAGAAAGGCCCTGGGAAACGCAGAACCCTGAGGCACAGCCCCTGGACTGTAACGTCAGGATTTAGCTGCAATGGATGAATCCCAGCCTGGTTTTACGCTCTGTGGCCTTGCTGGGTCAATGCGCCATGCTGGTCTCCCATCCCACCCCCAAAGTGAACCAGCAAGGACTCATTCCCATAAATGGCTTGGAGTGGAAACAGTTTGGGATGACAGATCTTGGCCGAAAAGAGGAAAAAAAAAAAAATTAATTTAAGTTCCTTGAATTTGAAGCAACGGAATTTCCCTATAGATAAGGGAGAAGCAGCTAGTATCAGCTCCGGCTTTTGTAACTAACCCTTGGCCAAGAGCGAGCAGGGACCTTCTCTGGTCACAGGCCACTCAGCCCAGGGAGGGAGGGACTGGTTTCTGTATCAATGGAGACACACACGTTCCAGGCAGGGGAGGCACTTGGGCAGAGAGGACGCATCCCACCACTGCATAAGGGGAAGGCAGCAGCAACTCGTGCCCGTCCCCTGCCTCCCTGGCAGCAGCATGGGACACAACCCTCCCCCTTCCCACAGCACCAGCCCCGCCAGCAACTTGGGCAAGACAACATGAACCAGGGGGAAGACAAGGGGCAATGCTGTCATGGGCTTTTGGAGAGGGTGATCACTTCATGCAAGGGGGACGCTCTTGGGAAACCGGGGTGCTGGGGCTGGGGACGGAGCTGGGGAACAGAGTCAAGCTGGACACAGCAAGGACTGGCTTTGCTGGAGCTTCAGCTGCAAGAGCTGTTTGTGCAAGTCAAACCAACGCCTATGAAACCTCTGCAATTGAAGGGTAAAGCTGAGAGCCTGCAAAAGCACTGCCTGGGCTTCAAGGGTCCAACATGAAGAACTGAAGCCACTTAGCAGCAAAGATTTGGGTCAATAAGACTCCATGGGTCAAGGTAAAAGGGGTAGATCCTGTCCATGCTCACACCATGTGCTTTGTGTCACCCAGTTGCTGCTGGCCTGTTAAGGTGGAGTACGTGCGTGGGCATTAGATCCATCTCCAGTGAAGGATGACGAGTTTGTAGTAATCTTGCTGTACCAGAGAGAACCGAGCAGACCCGCAGCCTGGCGGGTGGAGGATGGGATGCATGAGCACCTTAAAAGAGCTGTTTCAGCAACTCTCCTGCTCAGAGCCCTGGCCTGGCCCCAAAACATAAGGGAAAGCATAAGAGCTGCTGCCTGAGCTTCACTTACTGTAAAATTACCTATCATTGTCCCCAGCACTGTTTCTCCAAAGAGGGGATGGAACGGGAACTCCCAGCTGCTGCCCCTCACCTGGCACCGGTCTGGGTCCAGTCTCAAACCTCTGCCCAGCCTGAGCTTGGCAAGAGCAGGAATTCAGACTCCGCTGTCTTCCCACTCTCATAAAAATCCAGTTTTGTAACTTCATCCAAAATTATAGAAGATCCGTGAAGTCACAGCTGTTTCCCGTGGGATGCCCGAAGGCACTGCCCTGGTTTGTAGCATTATTTACATTCACGAGGCTATTGGGTCTCAAACACACCTCACATTCTGCATCTTCCAGAAATAATCCAGGATCCCAGGCAGAGGAAACACAGTATAACGTGAAGCAGAAGAACCCTGTATTGAAGTGTTTTACAGAGCACCGATTTTTTTTTTTTCCCCAAGGTACAGCCCTGGGATTTTTCTGCAGAGCTGTCGTACTGTCAGCATACGATTTGCTCTACTTGCCCTTTCAGCTTTAATGTCCCATTAATAATGCATCTCTGTATTTATTGCAGTTTGCATTAATGTTCCACTGTTACTTCTTGATCACTTGTTATTCTCTCTGTAGTGCTAGGCAAGGCTCCAAAACCCAAACAGCAGCAGCAGTGTTACTGCAGACCAAGCTGCACCCCCACCAGATTCAAGGCAGCCCAGCTGACGCGTAACATTTATCTTCCCAAAGTTGGCAGAGTGTGCTACACCCAGGAAAATGGGAACAGCTCTACATCCTCTCCAGCTCCGTGAAGACCTAAAGTTTTCCAGGGCAATTGGACAGTCAGCTCCTTCAAGGGATCTAAGCCAGAAAACTGTAAAGCATCATTAACAAGCTGCTTGCTTAATCCTGGCTCTAACAGGAGTGGGAATGAGCTGTTGGGCTGGCTCTGGCTGACAGCTCCACGGCTCAGGCCTCCATGGAGGATGCACTAATGATGTCTCCCTTGATCAACCTTGCATTCCTGAAAACCGCTGCTTGGCTGCCCCTTGACCCTGCAGGCAGGGGAGCTCTGTAGGTACCTTGATTTCTCACCCTATAGCACTCTGAGCACCCCACCATACCCCTGGCTCAGCATCTGGGCTCGGGCATTGCTCTGCCAGTGTCCGCCTCCCACCAGGAGCATCCTCAGGCCTCACCCCACCGGTACTGCACTGCAGAGCAAACCAGAAATGACAGAGAAAGGCAACGCTGAAGGAGCTGGGTGGCTGCCTCACCTGGGGGTTACAGTGCTGTAACCCCCTGTAACACAGGGCTTCATAACCCTCTTTTGTCCGAGGGATTTCCAACCCCCGTCTTTCACACTACAAAAAATGCCTTGAAATCCTGAAAAAGAGTTAGTTGCAATCCTGTTTTGAAGCAGGATTTCTCTCCACCCTTCTGTATGAGGCTGCACAAACACTATGAGAAAGGTTTCTCTGGTCTTCCAAGAAAGCCCTAGTTTCCCCCTCCCTTCCCCTGGGAACGGAGCTGACCTCCTCCCTCCCTTATCCCTATGAACAGCACATTACTTCCAGCAGCGGCAAGGAGATTGAAAGCAGGAAAACTGAAGTTTCCCTGCCCCAGGCTGGTAGTTAGGGCACTCACCAAGGTGGGTTTAAAGCCCCTCGTGGCACTGCAGACAGCCCAAAGCTGGTCTCCTGTGTCTTTAGCAGCTGCTCCCAACACCGGGCTCACGGGCACGACCAGACATGGTTCACCTCCTCTTCCCTGGCCATACTTAGAAAGAAGCCACATTTGCTCTCTTTTAGTTACATTATTATTATGCACTTATTTACAGAACAAAACTGAGGGTCTTCAGGGTGAATCATCACCCGTACTGCTTCGCGTGCTATAAAAACAGGAATGAAAAGCAGGGAGTGCAGATGCACAGTTTGCACTGTTCCCTTCTGGCTGAGTCAGCAGGTTGCCAAAGGGCAAGCTGCAACGGACAGAACTCTTTCTCACCTACTGCACAGCAGTCATCTTCACACCTACGGAGCCCAGCCTTCACATCCACCCCAAAGATCAACACTACCACGTTCAGCACCGAAACCTTCAAAACACTTGGATCTCAGCCTTTATGAGCGATGTTCACAAGTTCTCCTGTCTGATCTAATCCCAGAGAAGAGAAAGGTTTTTGCTTTGGCTTGATCTGCCTGCAGCCAGCCAGCCAGATGCAGGAGCGTGGCCCGGTCACCACAATCCGACCTCGTGTGAAGTGTCCCTGAGGTGTCACACGCCCTTGTACTTGCCAAACTCCTCAGCAGATGAGGTAGCTTCCAGATTTCCGTACTTACTGGCAAGTTTCAAGTGGTTTGTCCAGAGAGGTTCAGAATGATTAAAGAACTCTTCGAGCTGTGTTGTTGCCACTGCTTGGTTACTGACCTACACAAGCATAACAACATGGGAACCAACAATCAGACAAAACAAAATTTTCTGCTCCCTGTCTTCTAACATTTAGCTTTGCTTTTGAGATGAAAGAAGCGCTAATTCCTATTTGTATCCATTCTCACTGCCTGATTTAGGATTTCTTAAATGTTTACTGACAAGAACAAGCCTTCTGTTATGCCTTATTAAGCTTGAACATAGCTCACTTTCCAACTGCCATGCAAACACAAGCTGATTCACCAATACCAACATACTGAAAAGATTTGTTATCTTCATCTTAGAGGTAACAAATCTGGATCAGCCAGTGGGTGTTTTGTACCATACAAGCAGGATAAATCCCACAATATATGCCCTGCTTGCCAAAGCACGCATGACCAGAAGATGAAGATCACTGCCTCCCTTTCTGGCTGAATAACTTTAAGTTCCTTCTGTTACAGCTTTAAAAAAGCCTCTTCCCCCAGCTTTCATATCTGCATATGCTAACCAGCCTGCTCCTGGAGTGCACATTCAGTCAAACTTATAATGTTTAGCTTTCCAGACAGATCATTTGCTATTATTAATGGAAATAACACATAGACAGCAAGCAATTTGGGAAGGTACCTTTTCTTCTTTCATTCCTCCCACGTTTTTGCAGTCTTAGGGTATCTTGGCATCCTACAGTGCAGCTGTAGTTACAGGGAGCTGTTGTTACACTACAGATAGTTAAGAGAAGGGATGGTTCCCAGGGAAGAAGCATTAAGAACGTGGCCAGTGCCAGCCAGCACTGCATCTGACTTCTAAATCACCTACAAACAGAAATGCAGCATACATACACAAACTAGAGGAAATCACCGTAAGATTTGACTGTTCAGTATTCGCTTTGCATTATTTCTGATAATTGTCAAAGTAATGTCAAAGATAGGTGACGAAAGACGCTGCAGAAAAGACTCAAAAACAGCACAAAGAGTTCTCAGTGCCATCTGTTTCTTCACCACTTCTTACTAGTCGAGCTTCATCTGCCACCAGAGAGAACCAGGTTTCCTTAGCAGCAGAAAAGTCACGCTGAATTCTGATTCAGAGCAGTAAGATACTTGGAGAAAAAAAGAAAATGGAAGTCTCACTTATAAAATCCCATCTTATTTCAGGATGTGCAAAAGCTTCATTCTCATGCTCCAAAGAGGCTTTCTAGCCTGTTCTTCTGGCCTTTCAGTTGTGATCTCCTCCTCTCTATGAAATCCCATCTACTGCCAGCTCTTTGGGGTCCTTTAAGCCAAAACTGACTCCATTTGTCTGTTTTACATAATTACAAAAGCAGCAAAAGAGCCTTCTCCCAGACTATGTTTGAGGGCAGGTAGTTCACAGCTTCAAAAAGAACTGTACAGCGACAGGAATCGTTGCGAGGAAACGAAGACACTTTTAAACACAGAACATCTACCTGAATAGAGCTACATGTTGTGGGAAAAGAAAAAAAGTCTTCTGACCACAGGAAGCAGCACATTTCTTCTACCTCCATTTTCTGCACACACGTGAATTTTAAGCAAACTGAAACTCCTCCCGTCTCATAAAGGGCAGTTTAGATGATTCCCTAGCCAACCCGCTCATGCAATGGATTAAGAGTAATTGCTACCTCAGCTGCCTCTCCTTCACAGCATAAACTTAGCCCATTCACTTGCCAAAATACACACAGTTCTCCACCCTGAAGACACAGACTCTCATCTGAAGTCCTGCCATACTCTCTCCCGTGTTACTTCTGTCCATGAACAGGAGCAACCACCTCCTTTGCTTTCCTAAGCAGATATTAAGATCCAAATTGTAATGTTAGGGGCTTTCCTACAACCTCAGTTCTTTCAGTACAGATCTGAATAGTTTTTTGGATCCTGGCCTGGACCAAAATTTTAAAGGCAACTCAAAACTGAAAGTGGGGGTTGGCTCATCCTGCCACAGCCCGAGCGCATTTCCCGAAAGACTCTTTAAATTGTCATCAGTATTTGATAACCCGGGAACAGGACTGACTAATCACCTACTGAATTCATCACCATTTCCTGCACAGCCAATTCCGCAGGGAGCAAGAAACAGCAGCGTGACATACAATGTGGCGTAAAGCAAAGGACAGTAACTTCGGTACGTTTTCTCAAAATGAGACTATGTAATATTTATAGGCTTCTACTGCCCTGCTCATTTATCATCTGCACCCCTTGCTCCCCTAAAGCACGCTGGCTGACTGCTGCCCCACCACTACACAGGACAACTTCTCACCACTGAAGAAGCAAGCAAGCCTGCCAGAAGGATCGCTACAGGCAGCACTGGCCACAGGAGCTTCGGACAGCAACAGAAAAGCAAGCTGGTATCTAGAAAAGGACATCAGGTTGCTTGGGAAACTCGATCTCTTTTCAGTTGCAGCACAGCATAATTTCACATACACACATTTCAAATACGGGGTATTTGCATGTGGTTATATTATGCCAAAATAGAAGACTAGTAAATTTCCTTGTATTTCACGGCTCCGTAACTCTGAGGGCAATTCATTACCCTGACACAATCAAAGCGACCTCTTAAGCTTCACAGAGAGGTGATACGAACACTTGGATGAATGAGTGAGTGAGGTCAAACTCTTCAGAGCACTAAAGGATGCCACATCTCCAGATAGAAAATGTGGCATAGATGCTCTTCACTGCAGGACTGTGAATACCTTCTGGGGATCTCACTCGGCAAATGGTCTGTAACAGTACAGACTGTAGCCTGAAATTAAAAATCTTTTTGTTACCACATTTGTTCTTTCCCATCTAACCATTTGTGAAACTGTATCCAACCAATTCTGTCCAGGTTGTTCGCAGAATGACACGTTTCTGAGGAATACACAGCAGGTGCTAAGATTGGAGAGAGACACAAGGAAATCTTTTACGAAGATTTGCGAAGTGAAACCTGAGAGCTTACCGGCCTAATGCATTTGTTAAGCTTCAGCGCAATCTGCAGTACATTTGACACAGTTTTAAGGGGGTGAGGCCCCTTGATGGAGTCCATCAAGATACTCCACAGAGGCTCTTTCACAATCCCAAGGCAACGTCTCCCACTACCTGATCTAATCCCCATTAGCACAGCTCCACTGGAAGTAGGAGCTCCTCAGCTGGCTAAGTGAGCTCTGGCACTTTTCCACTAGCTTAGGGGTACCACTGAGAACAATCCGGGGTTAAAATCTGATAGAAAACTTGCAAACCCAAAGGAATTTTAACTACTTGTGCACATTTAATTCTGATTAAAATCAAATGTAAAACAAGAAAGTCTGATTTCTGAAGAGTGGCTAACAGCTCTCAGCTACACGATTTTTAACAGCCATCAGAGTCAAAGTGATGGCTGTTGGCCGCATGACAAAATTCTCTCAGTAACACAGCCACATAATAGGGTGTTCAGAATATTTCTTTGTAATGTCCTTTATTAAATACCCTCTTTGATACCAAATATTTAAGCAAAAATAGTTTAAAAATTCTGTTTCAGTAATTCTTACAGGAGTCTTTTGTGCAGTCACTGTTACAGCAGCTCACGTTGCCATTTAAGAAATAAATCTTTATCAAATGTCAGGTTTCTCACTGTGCAGACATCTGTTCCATACAAAGAAGTCATGAGTAGGCATTAGAAAATGCCTATAGAAACCACGAACACTCTGAATTCCGGTCTTCATCTAATCAAGAAATTTAACAATTGTGTCACAGACACATAATGAATGAAGTAGCAGAATAGGAAAATGCATCCTCTAAAGGTTATAAAAGTCATGGCAGTGCACGCAAGTACAGCACAAGAAGAGGATATGCCTCAAGCACAGATGCTTCAATACAACGTTGACGCTTCAGCACAGCACTGCCCAGCTCAGCCTGTGAGTCAGAGTGCTACTTCCAATACTGGAATTTTGTCACATAACAACCGTGTGGCAACTAGCACTACCCACCCAGACGGGATTTTGCCCCACAAATATCAGACAGCATAAACAGATTCTGCTTTGACTTCTGTCTGCCACAGCTGTTGCACAGCCTGGTTGAGACCCAGATGGCCTCCTTCATTTTATTCTCTTCTGTGTAAACCAATAATCTCACTTTTTACATTAATGAACAGTAAATAAACATTTCTTTGGATCAAAGGATAGCTCCTATAGGTGCAGACATTCTCACTAAATAGATTAGGCTCATCAGGTATCCAGATTAACAAACCTATTGGCACAGGGAAGATAACTGGGGACAAAGTATGTGCCCTTGTTGCATAGCCAGAGAGCATACGTATCTTTCAATGAACGTTGTAGTCAGAATCCTAACCAAAATACTATGTAAGGGGTTGCTTGAGGTCAAACAAACCAGTCCCTCCTTTCACAACTTTTCCAACCACTAGGCACGCAGAAGGGGATCGCAGTTCATCATAGGCGCCTGTAACAGAATTCAAACAACATCATATTAGGACGTTTCCAAAGGTTTCTCAGAGGTCAGTGCTGAAAAGAAATCATTTTGGTTTACATACAAGCAGTCATCTGGTTCAGTCCCCCCTAGTGGGGGTAGGTAGCACTACCACCTACCGTTCAGACTGAATTTGTATTTCTGGGAGAAATCTTCCTACCCCTTCCTACAAGAACTATTATCTCATCCCAATCTTTTTATGCAAGCAGAGAATTAAGCCACACATCACTAAAATTCTCCTTATTCAGCACAAAAAGACAACACGTTCTGGATTCTAAGAGAACAGAGATTTGACCTTCTGGTGAACACATATTGCTGATTAAATGGATCACTAAAAAAAATACATCAGTGAGGCAAAACCAAAAAGATTCCCTTTTCAGCGCTGCGTTTTTCAATTGTTAGAGTGAATCCTTTTGATGTGGATTTTAAATCCTTCTGGCTAGATACGAAGAGAACTTTTCACTGAAGAGACATTCCATGAATTCCTTTGATTTTGTGGTTACTCACTGTAGCGAAATAGTGTCACAGAAATTTGGAAGCTCTCCAGATGACATGTCTGGTTAGGACTGTTTTGCTTTCACTGTTTCTATAAGCACCAGGCTGGTTTTCATGCATTCTAACTACAGCAAGCTGGAATTTCATCATTAGAGCAGTTGGAAGACTGCAAATAAAGCTGTTAAAGTTGATAAGTTTGGGTCATCTTCACTGAATAAAATGTCCCAAACTTTGTATCATACAGAGGATGGGGGGAGGAGCTGCACCGTAGCACAGTGTATGCCATGTGCTTGCAGCTCTGATCTCAGCTACAGCTGAATAATTAAATAGCTGCTCCTAAATGTGTCTCAGCTGAAGCAAAAAGAAAAAAAAAAAAAAGGGTCCTTTGTTAGATCATTAACCAAACCAGTCATAACTGTCTTGTGTGCTCCTGCCATGTTAACAAAGAGTTATTCTTTGAACAAACAGCCAAAGAGATTGGATCTCACTTCTGATGCAGTGTGCTCTCTGCACGCTAAACCCTCATCAGCACCTGCACTCTAATGAGCGGTCTTACATTAGTGGTCACACGCCTTCTTTTTTCCTTCGTATTGATCAGGGCCATAAGCGAACACCCTTGCAGTATCTCTTTAAATGTACAGTCAAGTCACCAGTTACATTAAAGCAAATTAGATCCAGACTGCTGCAATCCACATTACAACTTTGATTTCCATCTTGGTGAAATCAATAACTCCCTCCACTTGTAATCAGTGCAGCTTTCCTGCCAATTCACCATGCACTTCTGTCAGTATGCACTTCATGTCTTTATTAATAATATTATCCATAAATATAATTATGTTTCACTTGGCAAAAACCTTATGTTATTTCTAAGTCAATATGTGATATAATGTAAACCCAGAGTGAGAGTGCAACTGTGCAGGAAACATCCTCTTCTATTCAATTTCACCCTAGATTTACAATTTTACTTTTTGATTTTCAGATTAATTTTAAGTCAATTGTAACCAATACTATTCATTAAAATCCAAATTACCTTCCTGGAAAAGGTATGAAAACAGCATTAACAAAATGGAATTCAGTAATAAAAGCATCTCTGACATCTGTGCAAGGCAGTTTAAGATACTAGCTGAAGAGATCATGTTGACAGCATTTCCCATTTGTATCAGGTAGCAAAGGCAGCAGCACAGGAGCCTCCCCGAAGGACCAACTGGCAAGTGACAGAAACCAAGACTATGTGCAAAAGGGAGACGTAATTAGTATCCAAAGCATGAGATCAAGCAAACTGTCTAATGACAGACTTAAAGCACAAGTGTTTTTGGATGGGACTCCTTAATGTAGATGGTTAGTGCTATTTTAAATATCCTAAACAATCCATGTAGCCATGTGACCCCTACACCTTCCAGAGCAGCAACTAGAGGGCTGCAAGGATACTCTTGGGCATCTCACTGGCACCAGAAACCTACCATTAGACAAATGAGTCTGACCCTTTGCCTGTGTTTGAGGCAAAAAGTAAAGATAGTAAAGTGCTACAAAGCAGAAGAAAAACAGAATCAAAGTAAAAATCAGGAGGACTGTTCTCACAATAAAATTCTGAATAGCAAGGCTAGAGATGAAAATATAGGAGTTATAATACAGACATGAAAACAAAGCAGAGATGACAATTTTAATGGTAGAGACAGAAAAAGGCAGATTTAGTAGTCTGTTAAAAGGCTTTGCTATAACAAATCTTAACAATATTAAGGTTTGTTGTAAAAATGCCTATCTAATTCTTAAAGAAAGGAGCCACAGACCCCACAAATTACATGTGGGAGCTGACTTAATTTAAGCTGACAGAATTGTATTAAAAACATCTGGAACGTTTTCCTAGGCAAAGGCTTAATTAAAATTTTAGCCTCTGGCATTTTTTCCCTAATGCAATTATGCATTACTCAAACTAGTGGAAAGTTACCATGAAAACAAAGCATATGTGAAATGCTGCAGCACTGTAGTTCAAACTAAACCATTTACCCATCATTGTTGCCTCCTTCAAGAATTTGTAGCTGGTTTCAAACGTCATCTGTTGCAGAGGAGAGGAGTTGGACTGAATTCCAAAACGATTCAGCGGTTTATAAAATCCTTCAAAACACATGTAATCTGCCACAAGTGAAAGGTGACGAGGGTCTACCACAATGCCTAAGAACACAAGAAAGCAATCATCAGAGCATTCAAGGGCTAAGGTTGGGGTTTTAAAAAAAAAAAAAAAAAAAAAAAATCAGGAGTAAATTAAATCTCCTGAATCTACACAATGTATCTCTATTAACATTCTCCTGGCAGTTGCACCTCTCTGTGTGTAGCTGGCTTAACTGCTTCCCTCAAATATCCAAGGGAGGCAAACCTCACTATAATATAGGAGAGTATCTCTCCAGGGAAACTAAAACGTCAAGAATGTTGTGAGGTGGCAGAGTTCCTCAACATGAAATCAGTAAGGTCTGCATCATCTTTGTTTATGCAGAAGGAGATCACGCATCCATCCATTTGTGATGGAACAGAGCTCTGGCCCCTCACCTGGTGGCCTGCAGTAGCTAGGCACCGGAGCCAGAAAGGTTCTGATATTTTCTGTGCATGATATTAGACATCCACAGAAAACTGCATTTATGCTAAAAAGAAACAGCACTTATTTTTAAATAATGCTTGAAGGAGTCAGCGTAAGGGGGGAATCATTAACAGCTCTGTCAACGTTTACCTAGCAGTTTTTGAACAACTTGGAGGTGAGACCACTCTGGGCTGCCAGCTGGCAAATCTGTTTGATATAACTGGTTGCTAAAATTCTCGCTGTATTAATCTTGCCTCTTTTCAATAGTTTAATTCATAACAAGACTTAGCTCAATTAAGGGAAATTCAACATGCCTAATTTTAGCAGCCTACGAAGTCAGGCATCTTGCCTAAGCTGGCTGCCTGGACTCTCTGAAAAACCTATGCAGAGAGAAAAACATTCAGACAATGCAGCACAGCTATTTCAGGAAAGATATAAAAACTTAACTTCAAAGGGAGCCTACAGTCCCATCATTAAAAAGCTACAGTGAGGCAGGATTAATCCTATTCTTGGGGCCACTATGCAGTCTACCATAGTTAGGTTCCTCAGATGTTAATAGTTAGTTTGTCTGGACCTTCCAAGCTTGGCAAAAAATAAATATACCCAAATAGAAGAGCTCTGTGAAAAGGGGACAAATTCAACCTTGTCTAGTGAATTTTCTACTGATTAAATGGAACCTAACAATTAACTAACAGAGTCTCCACAGAAGACACTATAATGATTAAAATGATGAAAAGGTGCAACTTAGAACTACACATAAATGAAGATCATGCAAAAACATAACTTCGTAAGCACTGTGGCTCGGTTTTCCCATCTATATGATAATGAAGACTACCTTTACAAATACAACAAAATCTTACCATATACAGCAAATACATCTTTTATTTCCTTTATTATCACCCTCAGGGCAGACTCAATTCCATAATTCTTAGCCATGGCATGAATATCATTGGAATAAAGTCTGTTCAGGTCCAAAATCTGAAAGCAAAAAAACCACAGATACAAGATACGACAGTAGTTAGACACCAGGTAGGACAGTAGTTACTCTGTATTTCCAAACAACTTAAGCTAAGACAGCTTTTTTTCTTCATTTTTCATTAGCTTAAGCAGCACCAGCAGTTGCAGAACAAGTAGGCAGCAGCTTGGAGTCAAATACAGACAAAAATTACTCTGGGGATTTATGTTTAAGCTAGCGATCGCAGCATTTTGTATGTGAATAAGAGTACTGGAATCAAAACTCAGCGCAGAAGAAAATGACCTGAAATTAGAAAAAGCAAACAAAGAAACCTTCCCAAGCAGCAGAGGAACATGTTAAAGTCTTGCAAGCAATACAATGCAATGCCCGGTCTGTCTCAACCAGACAGAACTTTTAGCAAAAGTAGTAGGGAAGATGTAGCATAAACCAGTCCTGTATTTGTAGGGTTATGGGGTAGATGGCATAACAGAACTATTCATCTCCAAGTACCGCAATTCATTTAGATGAAAGAACTCCCTCAAGTAACATTTAGAGACACAGTTACAAGTGTGGTGCGGAATTATCTGTCATTAGACACTGGGCTGCTGCACAAAAACTGATTTGCAAGCTCCCCTTGAGAAAAGGCTCTGCTGAGCTCTGAACATATCTGGCGGGAAAAAGGCAAAGGAAGAGAATTTGTGACCTGAAAAGGCTACCATCACCCCTGATGGCACCCATCATCCATCATCGCTCCCTAGAACACAAAAGATCATTCAAGATCGAGATTATAAATAGGTTACATACATCAGAGTATCTGAACAGCTCTGCAAGGTTTATCCCTTCGGTGTTCAGAACAAGTTCCTTCTCTCCTTGCCTATTGGTACTTTCATTCAACAAGCATCGTGTGATCCCCTTCACTTCATGAATGACTGTGCTTCGTGCGAGAGAGACAAGCAAGGAGGAGATATCGAAGTAAACCTTCATCAACGGAAGCGCCAATGAAACCTAAGAGGAAAAAAAAGAAAACATGGTAGTGCTGGTCAGTAAGAAAGCTTGAACATTAGGCTCAATGACCAGCCTACTTCTTTTTAGGCAAAAAGTCGACAACTGGAATTACCCTAGCTATGTGTTCAGGAACATAAATGTCTGACTAGAATTGCAGCTGAATGATGCTAATACGAACACCACATCCCAGGACCGTTCATACACAATGCTTTCAAGATCTCTGAACTTATGATTGTTGGGTTTTGGGTGGCTTTTCTTAGGGTGGTGGGGTATGTGTTTGTTGTGGGTTTTGTTTGTTTGGGTTTTAAGATGCTTGGATTTTTTCAGCTGTCCAGCCATCATTTTTATTTATCAAGAGCTACACAGTAGTACATCGTATTTAGATTAAAAACACAATAAGCCCGCCAAAAACCTATTTTTTTAAAAAAAGTTTCATTGGGGGTTCTGAAAGTTAGAAGTTACTAAAAATTATGTCAAGAAATACATTTGTACTACTACTTTTCTGTATTAATATAGCATTGTCGAGACAAAACAGCAGCACTCCACTGAGCCATTTGTTATGGGAGCTACATGCAACCAGGGAGCAACCAACCACACACAGATGTTTCCAGGCACCACCACCTTACCTCACACCAAAGTTCGTTTTCAGTGTCAAATGTGTAATCCTGTATTGACGGGTGGCTCTCTAGAACAGCATTCACTCGCAACTGTGCTGACTGAAGTAATCGATCTTTCTCTTTTTTAGTCTGAGACATAAAGGAAAGATGTTGAGAATCACCACCATCTGCTTCATTCTGATCTTCTTCAGCACCAGGAGTCCTTTCTTCTTTTTCTGATTCAGCGTCTTCATCTTCTAGATTTTCATCAATGTTTTCTTCCCCATCCTCTTCTTCGCTTTCATAATCAACCTACAAAGAAATAATATTGTAATTATCTGAGCCAGAACAGGTACAGCAAAGCACATCATGAATAGTTTTATTCACCAATATTCCTGACAGCTGAGTTGCAAGTACCTCACCTATGATACAATGAAAATGCAATTCTGTTGTAAAGAAAGTAATACGACAGATTTGGTTCAGTCTCTCTTTCTTTATAATCTTGCCATTATTCCTCAATACAGTCTGAGATGCCACACATTACTGGGGCTGTAGCAGGATTTAATTTTCTCCCCCTGAAAAAGGCTCTTCCCACAATCCAACTCTGATGATGGGATTCCCTCGGGATTTTCAATTACTCTACCCTCTTGCTGAAGTTACAGCAACCCATCTTTTAAGCAGTAATTATGAAGTAGTAAACACGGAGAAACATGCAGAGCCAGGGAGAATATTTATTAAGAACCACAATAAACTTTAAAAAAACCCAACAATTAATGGCATGAAATTAGCAATAAGTAAAGTTAAAGTGAAATACAGCACAGACAACCTGATTGCCAGACACATCTACCCAATGCCTGATGGACAAGGCTTTGGAAAACACAGATCTCTTCCATCTGTAACTTGCATGGTACTTTATCACTCTTAAAGGACAGCAGTGACCAGGCTCAACCAAGGCCATCGCGAGTCCCTACAAATCAAAACTCATCAGCACAAAGCAGAGACTTTCCTATCCCCTTTCAAGTGGGGTATGTTTTTTTCCAGCATTTTGTTTCAATGGAAGCTTTCCTTCCCAACTGAAACCAAGGCAGAGGAAACTGGAAATTCATGTGCATCCTGAGCACCTATAAAATCATTACCTCTTCTTCCTGGTTCTTCTTCCGTTTTGCTTCTGTAGCATCACCATCCCCTTCATCAGCTTCCGCGTCAACAATGTTCTCTTCTTCCTCTGCTGAAGGATTATTCTGTGTCTAGAAATCCATGACAGACAAGATAATCAGGCTGATACCGCTAGGAAGCATCAACTGCCTCAAAAGGCTTTAGCCATATATTTGGAATTTAACAATCCCTTGTTCAATGGTCTACCTTTAAGGACAAATTAATTTCTGTAAGACAACTACTATAAGGAAATAATGAACTTACACTCACGATAACTTTAACATTAAACAAGATGAATGTCTACAAGACAGATAAGCTATCAGCCTGATGATATGACAGTCCTTGATGGGAGAGGAGTGGCAGAAGGAACATGCCAAAACCTTTCAATGAAAAAAGCATCTTCCCCAAAGTTTTGACAACCACTGCTACAACAGGACATTGATCTGTCAGCAAATGGAGAGTAATATGCTTTTATCTCATTGAGGCTGAAATAAACAAGACTGTATTCTGAAAATGCCTACGTAAATTATGATTTAATACATAGTAACTTTAATGTCCTTGTTAATTTTACGAGACTGCAAAAAGAGTTTATGCATAAAGAAAATATTTAAGTAATTTAGTATTCACACATTTTGTGTTCATACTGAAACGTGCTACGCTTTTCCAAATTCTGGTTCTCAAAAATAAAAGTGAGGCAATGTTTTCCTGTACCTTGTCTTGATCACCATCTAAATCTTTCCGAGTTGCCTTCCGGGTGCTGACTTCAGTAAAAGATGCCATCTTTGCATTCTTCCTTTTAATTGCTTCCAGCAAAATTTTGAAGAACCTGAAAGAAGCAGCAACCCAGAATGTCAAAGCTCAGCAGTAGCACAGTCAATTTCAAGTTGTCAGAAAATTAAATTGTTTTGTTTAAGAAGTGAGTCTACTCATGACAGGACATATTCCCTGGTGGATACAGAAGTGCTTATAGGATAAGGCAAATAATTTTTCTTCTCATCCCTTTCCCATTCCTTTACAAATCAAAAGATTGCTATCATCTCTCTTACCATCACAGACATAGCCATGCAGCCACAGCTTAAAATTATAAGCTGATCGGACATAAAATCTGCACATCAAATTGCCTTTCAGAAGATATGGTTTACTACCGGACTTTTTTCTTTTTTAAAATCAATGAGCACATGCAAAATTGCTAAATAAAGTAACCCATCTTGAACTTATGTGGTCTGAACAAAGAAGAAATCAATGAAGCCTCTTTGCAAAGCAAAAACAGCTTTCAACAGACCCTTATCATTAAATGCTCTACTTTTAACTACACAAATTTGGCCAGACATGAGAACTGTCATCCCCGGAAGTATTTAAAAGATGGGTAGATGTAGTGCTTAGTGACATGGTTTAGTGATGGCTTTTGACAGTGTTAGGTTGATGGCAGGACTCAATCTGAAAGGTCCCTTCCAGCCTAGACAATTCTATGTTTCTATAATTCTATGGGAAAGGATGCGGGGGCGGGGGGGGAAGAAAGCCAGTCTTTTCCAATTAATTTATTTTTTAAAAATAATTTTAAAAAAAATTAAGGTTTAATGCTGTTCAATGAGAGCACCAAGGGATACCTAAAGTATTCAAACATTTTTGCTGGTAATAAATGCTTAAGCATCCAAAGATAAGGAGTGAGATGTTGCTTATATGGTTCTTCTCCTAATATATCAGAGACATGTGAAAGATCTGATTTGATACAATTCTGCACTGTCACCAGGCCACAGATCCACAGTTTTATTCAAGATATAAAAAGCAACTGCATAGATGCTTCTGAAAGGACATCTGCAGGAAGCTGTTGCTCTGAAAGCCACAGCAGCAATAATAAACAACATGCAATGATCCTTCAAGCCCACGGAAAGGCAAAAGAAGAGCAAATATTAAAAATGTCTATAAGCAAACTCACCTTCTTTCCATGAAGTGCAAGATCTCCCTGGGCTTCACACACTTTTCCTCTCGGTAATATTCATGAGGCAAGAAATGGAATTTGATTTTGTAGAGGCGATGTTTGTTCTGCTTGCACTCCACACGCAGGGATTCCTCTATGTCAACTTTCTGTAAGACCTACAAAAGTGCCAAGTAGGAATGTTACTCCTTTAATGAAAACACTTCATTTACTTCCTGCAATTCCAATCCTTTCCATAGAAGACCAGAATTACACAAGGCTAACTGGCAAACTTTTCTGGAGGCTTTGTGGCAGCTCCTGGGTGAAAAGATTCTACATTATTGTACTCACTTTGGCTTAAATGCCTCTCAACAATTAACTTAGACAATACTGGGAGAACAGCCTCACCTCCCACTTGACTCCTTCACCAAGAGTGGGCCAACAGCTTCATTTTACTGACCCATGCTCATTGAGCACTACAGTATTTCAGCACAGAGCTAAGTTAACTCTATCGTTGCTGCTTTCAACTTGAAAGAGTAAGACAAAAGAGGGTAGGGCATGGAGAAAAGCACAAGAAAGACTGCACTCCTGGGAAGACAGGGAGCACAGAATACATCAGACTTCAGTATATCAAGTCTCCAAGGAGCCACATGTTCTGCTGTTATTGAGCACAGCCACTTGCATGAGATTAGGAAGTGGTGGGGGACAAACAGAAAGGTCTCTACTATGCCAGTCACAGCCAGACTGGCTTGTCTCTTAATGACAAAACAAAACCCCTCCAATTCTAGAGACTGACAATAAAGAAACCTGAAGAAAAAAACAAACAAGGCTATGGCAACAAACATAATTCCTGCTGCCATAATATTACTGCTATGTATGAACCCTCCCCCTTTACCTTTGATAGAGTTTGTAGCCTGTGACAATGCTCTACAGGTTAAATTGAATTTAAGTCTCATACAGCCACAGTAACTGCAATTCCTTTCAATGCTCCAATTCCTAGCAGATATTATAGGTTCATTATGCAAGAAAAGGACAGACCCTGTCATCTTGCGCCCACAGATAAGCCTTCAAAAATGGAAACTGCTACAAAGCCAGACTACGTGATGAGCTCAAATAGGAAATTCTGTTTGCTAACTCTCAAAGGATACACTGAATAGGAGGCTCACCTCAGCTAAGCACACTCTTGTGAGCCGCTTCTTAAGCTGTTTCACCTTCTTGAGAGCTTTCTTGGTATTAAACACAGGAACACTCATTGTTGGTGTTTTAATATTTGCACTGGCCACCATCAATATTTCCCGCAACCTTTAAATAAAGAATGATGATCCAAATTAAGCAATAAAAGCACCATGCAATCAAATAAACATCTAGTTCATTTAATTAGGCAGCACGCAGCAACTGCCAGTTCCACCAAAGCCATATGCATCATGAGCTGTGGTTACCATTGCAGTGCTTCTTTTCGCTTTTCTGGTTCCTCATCAGGCATAGCACAACAGTAGCCCCACTGCCTCCATTAGATTATCACCCCAATTACGGGAAGAGACTCGAGACGACAATAACAGAAGAACTAATGAAGCCTGTTTCCTAAGGATACACAATGCATGCCTCCTCACACTTTCTCCCCCTCCCCTGCTTCTCTGAAGTAACACAACCATCTCCCATCGAAGGCACGACACCGACGCATGAAGCCAAGGTCAGCACCCACCCCCATGTTATTCAGAACAAGCTGATGACTGGCTGGTAAACACACGTGCGCTGATAAAGTCACTGTCACCATACAGAAGAGCCAGGGGAAACCCCGGCTGCTATAAAACAGGTCTCTTTCTACATAGGTGATTAACAATACTAAACCCACAAGATTTCATAGTTGCGGTGAAATGTTGTGTATGGCAGAAATAGGTTTAAAAGTTTGTAGGGGGAAGAAGAGGTCAGCATAGGGCAAACCCACAAAGCCCCATTTCTTCAGGTTTATACTGTACTGAATAAAATATGGAAACAAATAAGTCACTTGCTATACATCAGATAAGAGTAAGGGGCCTTCACAGATATTTTGTATCCGGACAGTGAACCAAAACAACCTAAAATTGTAAAACATTAAAGTAGTTCTGAACAGGCACAATTTACAATTAAGTTGAAGGACCATTTGCTCTCAAGATTACACATATACCCACCAGTGAGATTAAGCACTATTACACAAGTGCAAAAAATGGCAAAGGACCCATTGAGAACACAGTTTTCTCACCTTGGAATACCCAACGTGACATTCATTTCACCTCTGCCAGCAAAGTGGAAGGTGTTCAGAGTCATCTGTGTGGAAGGTTCCCCAATACTCTGAGCTGCAAGAAGACCTACAGCTTCTCCTGGGTCACAAAGAGATCGCTGCCACTTTAAATACAACAAATCCTTTAATCTGGAGACAGGAAATAAGAAGTTAGCTCAATGTAATACAAAATAAAGAACTTGGAAGAGACTGAAACATAGCTCAGTTCAATACAGTTACCTCTTTCAGTCAATTTCTCCTGGGAGCTTACGGATAAATACACTCCAGAAACCGTAAAATTGTCTCTCTAAATCTGATCTGACAAGTACAGCCCATTATCACAGAACTGGGGCCTTGGCCAAACCATATTTTACTTCTATTCTAATTCCCACAATGTCAAAAGAGAATCCATCTACTCCCACTTGCTCATCTTACCTGCACTGCTAACTCCAAGGTGTGGCAAGAGCATTTTTTTGGTTTTTAACTCTTACTGTAAAGTATTATTTTATATGTAGGGGGACAGCAATATGTTGCTGTTATTCCATAAAGCCTTTGTCAAAGCCCTTAGCAGCACAGAAAATTCAGATTTGGAATAAACAGATAACCAGGGCCTCGCCACTGCACACTAAGCACATCTGGCTTTCAGGGAACATTGTGAAACCCACCACTTGGTTTCGCAAAGCTCACATCAAAAATAAAAGTTGATAAAGATTTTTAATCTTTAGCAAACTCAGTCCAAAAATAGGTTTCGGGTTTTTTTTTTGTCTCACTGCAAAGTAGTAAAGACACAGAAGTTATTACCTATCAGAAGAAAGTGCTGGGTGCATATAACTTTGACTGTTCTCAGATTGCCATTTGTTGATATAATCTTCGACTCCATTTTCAAATGTTTCTGAAACAGATGCAAAATAAGTATCTGGACGCCAGACACCGAGGCTTGGGTCAGGACACTTATTTGTCTTCTTCAGATACTTTCTTCGTTTCTTCTCATCTAGTTCATACCACATCTTCAGTAACTGAAAGTAAGAGGGGATTTTTAAGCAGGCTGGTTTTTTCACAGTAAGACCAAAACCAAATAACCCAGCGATCAGGCCACAGAGAAGGAGGAAAAGATTACCCGTATAAAACTTAAGGGTGTTTGTAACACACACAGCAAACAACTCAGCTACCAATATGACATTCTCCATTTTCTGACACTTACACTTTTGATCCCAAATATGATTTCAAGGTTCTTTACAAACTAGAGTTATCTACCCTTAGTAACTACTCCAGAAATCAGTGAAATATGGCCCTCTAATAACGATTTTAACTTGGGAGGGAACCTCCTTGACATACTTAAGTCTTTACTTCTAGCTGACTACCACCTTGCCTGTCTAAAGCTGGCAGGACAAAGGAGCTTCTCTGATTTTCAGCTGTCAACATTCAAGCACAATAGTCCAGCAGAGACCTTGAACATAGCTTGCACTTTATGCATGCTAATCAGTTTTACTTCTATTCTTCAGTTTGCTAGTCTTTCAGTAACATTTCAAATGTTGCATTTAATAAAGAAGTTAATAGTGACTTAAAACAAGAAACCGATACAGAAAATGAGCTAACTTGTCTTCTACATGTCTTGCTATCTTATGAAGGAAGAAGTAGCTTCTGCCACAGAAGTCTGTTCACTGAACTTTATAATATACTGATACAGAAACAAACATGTATCTGTATCTACCTAAGCTACTAAAAGAAAAAAACCAAACAAATAGTGAATGAATCCCCAGGCCAAACTGTTTTGATCATCAAAAGTGCCAACTGGAACAAAAATTCAGAGCTGATAAACGAACCACTGATTAGGCATAACATTTGCAGACAAGCTCATGGAATTCTGTATCTCAAGACGTTCAACTTCGGAGTTTCATCCTAACTGTCCACATTCTACCAGAGTAAATTCCTTGTGAAAGCAAGGCTGTGAAGCATACAGATTAGTAACCTGATGTACAAGAGGCTTAAGCAAGAGTACATTTTTGAGACACTAGGCAGGGCTGGCTCAGCTCTCTGATCCTTGTATTTAAACAGGATCTCATTCAGCTAACAGGTACCTGTCCATGCAAGAGAGATCTCTGTGTACGTGAAAAAAAAACAAGCCCAAACTCAACTCACCACCAAAAAACCCAAACAAAAACAATCCCCCAAAACCACCCACAAACATCAGCTGTTTTCTAAAACCAGTTTTACCTCAGAGTTTTTGGCCTCTGCCCTAGCACTAGAGCCCACAGGCTTTAATAAATAAATCTCAGCTAACCCACACAGCTGACACGATTCGTTCAAAAAGTAACTGGTATAAGTAGACTGTGAAACACTTTGGGACGCTTGATCCAGGTGGCCAACAAGACCAACCGCATCCTTGCTTGGACCAGAAATAGGGTGGCCAGGAGGATTAGGGAAGGGATTGTCCCTGTCCCGCTGCACTCAGCACTGGTGACGTCACACCTCGAATACTGTTTTCAGTTTTGGGCTCCTCACTACAAGACACTGAGGTGCTGGAGCAAGTCCAAAGAAGAGCAACAAAGCTGGTGAAGAGTCTAGAGCGCAAGTCTTATGAGGAGCAGCGGCAGGAACTGGGGTTGTTTAGCCTGGAGAAAGGGAGTCTCAGGGAAGATCTTATCACTCTCCACAACTACCTGAAAGGAGGGTGTAGCGAGGTGGAGGTCGGTCTCTTTTCCCAAGTAATAACCGATAGAGGAAATGGCCTGAAGTTGTGCCAGGGGAGGTTTAAATTGGATATTAGGAAAAATTTCTTCATCGAAAGGGTTATCAACCACTGGAACAGGCTGCCCAGGGAAGTGGCTGAGTCACCATCCCTGGAGGTATATAAAAGATGTGTACATGTGGCACTTAGGGACATGGTTTCGTGGTGGACTTGGCAGTGCTAGGTTTATGGTTGGACTCAGTGATCTTAAAAGATCTTTTCCAACCTAAATGATTCTAGGATTCTATAAAAAGCCATTAAAAAAAACCCATATAAATCACTGAATTCTGTAACTTTTATAAAGGGCTTGGCCAATTCAACTGCCTCTGTGTTACCTGTAAAGTAGCAGGATCTCTTCCATTTTTGATTTCTCCTCCTGGAATCTGTGCTTTTACACTTGCCATTTTCTTTTGTGAAAACATCAGAAAACCCCCTTCTCTTTGCACCGAGTTTTGGTGCCTGGCTCGCCACTTCTTGATGGCTTTGAACTGCTTGTTAGCTTGGTGAGACTCCATCCTTGCTAAAGCTTCATCCAGATGGTTTGCCTTCTGGATTACCTATAAGAAAGTTATATGTATGATTATTCTTCTCTCCATGCTCACTATAGCAGAAAAGGCAAAGCAAACTGAAAGGTCACCTGCTGCCACTCAAAACGTTCAGCTGCTGTAAAACAATTTTAAAAAATGGTTTTCAATGCAACTGAGACAAAACTCCTTACACCTTCATGTGACTATTGCCATTCTTTAGTAACCAGTGATGATACTGGTAAAAGGAAGTTAATTAAACTTGACAGACTGAAGAGTAAAGTCATCTGCATTAAATCCAACTGCAGAATTAGAATAGATGAGAATAAGGAAAGCACTTGGTGCTCTGTTGAAATTGAGACTGCTCTAATTATGCCACAGACTTAAGACTCACTTCCATATTTTGAATACAATGGCAAATAAAAACATAGGTTAATCTGAGAGTGACTGAGAGAAACAACTATGCTGATGGATCCCTAACAGATACGCCAGATGTTAACCGTGCATTTCAGTCCTTCCCTTCACCCCAATAATAAATACTTAAGATTCAGGTGTTCTACCTCATAGTTATCTGCAATGAAAGGGAACTGCTTGGGTTGCAAGAACTGAGTTTTAGGGATATCAAGCCCATCTTCTCCATACAGAAACTGCACCACACTGCCATCACTATCTCGTACAGTCAGGTCATACTGAACTACCAGTCCTTCCAAATGTTTTATGATACACCTGTTCCAAAGAAAAAAAAAAACCAAAACAAAACCAACACAACACTGTTAAGAGGTTACAAAGCAACAAGGATGATACAACTCTAACATGAAAAATACTGTTTTCATTAATACCTTAAGTGTACTTAAGGGCTGATCAGAAATTCTGGAAGCCAAAATCATACAGACACAACATACAAGTGAAACGTGTAATAATATTGCAAAGCTATCTGTATGTTGCTTCCTTCAGTTTCCTTGGACCGAAGTGACTTAAAATGAAATAACAAATTACTCTCTATTTCTGCTGTCACTCTTAAGCAGCTGTCTGAAAGAAGGGGGTAATCCCTCCTTTAGAATCACTCACTACCCTCTAAAACAATTAAAAAGTTTCATCATCTTCTATATACTGGAGGTGTTGCTTGAATAAAGGAGAGCACCACGCAATGTGGCCAAGACAAACTAGAGTTGCCTGGAATTTGTACATCTTTACTTGTACCAGAAAAAAAGATATCTCATTGCTGCTGCTATATGACAGAGATGATAAAGTTCTACTTGATCTAGTTCTCTAGCAGGTCGGCCTTAGAACAAACATTCAACGCTCAGACAACAAACACTTTTCCAAAAAGCAAGTACACTGAAGCTAATCTAAGCAATGCAGGCGCTTCTTCCAGTCTACAGTACTCTACAAAAAAAAAAAAATAAAAAAAAAAATAATCAAACAAAACAAAAAAACCAACCCCCAACCAACCAACCAAAAGGACCTTTTAAAGGTTCAAATTCTAAAACAAGCCTCTTACCTTTGCAGGTATCCAGAACGGCTCGTTTTCACAGCTGTATCCACAAGACCTTCCCTGCCAGCCATGCAGTGAAAGAAGAATTCCTAAACATAAGCACAATACCTTCATCATTCTGCTAAGTACACCAAGACGGGCAATTTGTACTCTTTCTCAAAAGCCACATATGAAAAATAGGTGAACAAAGCTGATTTATCTATAATCGCAGACACTGTTTTAAAATAACAAGATTAAAATAAGCTTCACAATAAACTGCACAAGCAGTATTAAACTTACAGAAGGTTTGATCCCAGTGAGAAATCTGCCAGTCACAAATCCTCCTGAGCTAGGGGAAAAATCATAAGGCTGGAAACATGGCAGTGACTTGCCAGATGCCATCAGCGGAGGTCTTCGACCTTCCAACTCAATCTGGCCCAGCAAACAAGAAATCTAAATGTAGACAGGAAAAAAGGAAACATCACTTTTCCATCTAACTTTTTGCTCATGTAAGTTCAATGTTTCTTCTTGAAAAACACAGTAAAAAAAAATTAAAATGTTCACAAGAACTTCTCAATAGCTTACATTCCAGGACAAATTACATCAACACATGTAGCTGCCAAGTATTCTAGCTGTCATTACCTGCATTGTATTTACAGTGGATCCTTTGGCTCCTGACTGTACCATCAACTGCAAATTGTTCTCTGGAAAGCTCCTGTGGAGACCAAGGGGCATACAAACCTAAAGAGTTGTGGTGGGGGGAAGGGAACAAAACCTTATTAACAAAATATTAAACAAAAGCAATTCCTGTTGAAGGCTTTAAAAAAGTGAAACAACGAGTAATCACAAACATTCCTATTTATAATTTTAAAAGCATCCTGAATATTAAGCCACCTTCTCATTCAGGGAGGACAAGGATGAGGTGGTGAGGCAGTATGTGAAGCCTCATGCCAGGGACAGATGGAAAGATTCAGCCTCCAGAGCAGTCAGGCACCCCTCATCAACATGAACTTAATAACAAAGTCTTCAAACGAGATTAGTATAACACAGATGCCTCGATGCCAACCTTGTTAATTTCATTGTTGTAACTGTTTACTTCCTCTTTGAATTTCATATCAACCATGTTAAAATCCCTCTGGTCTTTGCAGAGATGGGCATCCTGCCATTTTCCTTGGACCTCCTCACGTGATGCTGTTTCTGGCAAATTAAGAGCAGCTCTAACAGCCTGAAAGTAAAATATGGGGGGTGTCAGGTGCAAAGCAGGCATGATTAAACAGGGCAAAGTTTCAAAAATTTTTCATTATGGGGGGAGAAAAAAATTCTGCCAAGACAGACTTACTTCAATACCATGCTGGCTTGACTTTTCAATGATTTTTTTTCTTCTGTGGTCTGCTTCAGGTTTAACCAAAATATCTTCAATCCCTGTTAAAGAAGAGAGACAGAGCACATAATGTTCTAAACTAAAAAAGGATCTAGGAAGGAACTACATTTGATGTCAGGGATTTTGAGAGCAAAGAGCTGGAAAAGAAAGTCACAATTAAAGATACAATTAAAATAATTGTTAGACTAACTGCAGTTTGAAAAGAAAAAAAATTCTGAGTGGCTTTTGGAGGGAGAAGGCATAGGCTGTCAAAAAACCTACATAACATCAAGTAAGCTAAGATTTAAGGGTGCAAAACCAACTTCCTACCTTAAAAAGTCTTAACTTCAACAGTTTTATAAAATCTTAATCAGTGCACTCACACAAATAAATGTGTTACAGGCCAGTCACATGAAACTGTTTCTTCTCTTCCACCCACTTCAAAGTTCCTATTAGCTGAACTTTGCAGAATCTGTCATTTCCTAGCTTTTTTAAAAAGGTAAACTGAAAATACAGACCCTTGTGATGGCAGGGTCACAAGAACAACAGTTTAGAACAAATAAAAGGTTGGAATCCTAACTCCTATAAGCTATGTGTAAACAGCTTACAGTGAGTGCCACTAAACTGGCTGGAGCACATGATGGATGAGGAGATGCCAAACGACGTGTTTGTCCTTTAAAGATACAAGGAAACAAAATTTTCTTCAAGAGGAAAAAAAATTTGACAACGTATACAGTCAAATGCTGGCACAGGAACTCAGAGAGGCTGCACAATCACCATCCCTGGAGATATTCACAACTTGACTGGACATAGCCCGGCACAGGCTCATCTGTCAGGACTTGTTTTGAGCAGGGAACTGTGTTAGATCACTTCCAGAGGTTCCTCCCAGGTTACAGCACTTGTAAGGGGACAAGTGGGACACTTTACTAGTGAGCTGCGCACATGTTTACAAGGCAAAGGCGTCTACGTCCCCATCGCATGTCCCTCTATTTTCACTCTTTCTGTCCAGCCTTGCTCTCCTTTTCCCATTACAACCTTGCCTCTTCTACTTTATCTCCTCCTGAACCTTATTCATCTCATCCCAAAGTCTCATTTTGCTCTGTCCCAAGTCATCTCATCTTCATCAAATCCCAGACTCCTGCCCCAGTCCCACTGCTCTTTTTCTGATGTTTTAACTCCCTAGTGATCCCAGGCCCGTGATCTTTTCCTATCTAGTTTTTGCACCCTGGCTCTCAAGACGTATTTTCTGTGTCTTACCTTAATCACCTTCTTCACTTCAAAAGATCTCCTTCCTTTTCCCTTGGCTCACAGCAGTCTGTTGGTTCCTCATTACTGCTGTCTAACAGTTGACCACGTCTACATAACTCTAAGTGATCATATTGTGCCTTCAGATCAAAGCCAATTTAAACCCTCGTGCTGTTACATACTATAAGTATTTCAATAGTATAAAAACATCTTTTAAAGCTCTACATGGTAATTTGAAATATTTCAACTATTGCAAGAGAAGAGAGTACAGTAAGGGTCAAATCCTTATTGTGTGCCAAGTGCATTTTTGTATGAGTTTGCAGAGCTGTAATGAAAGTCAAACATTTAGCAAAAGATTTACAGTAGAATGAGATATGCAAGACTTGATTAATAACCCCTCAAAATTCTTCCATCTTGCTTTATCAGTTGCTCTGGTTTCTATACAACAATTCTTTTTCAGAGAAGTAAAACCAAGGACTTATAGGAGGTTTTGATACAAACAAAATTTCAACACAAGACATCTACACTGTTTTATATCTCAGGAGGCGCTGCACAACAGCACTGGTAAATTAGTCCTTGTTTTACTCACCCATTGTAAATCCCCTGTACAGCTGCAGATAAGCAGTAAAGAGGCGTCCTAGACATGTTAGCACTTTCCCACTGGTTTCACCCCCATAGATTTCATAGCAACAGTGGACAAGGCCATAGGCAGAGCTGCCAAAGTGAGCTTTGTCCAAGACTCCACACAGTAATTCCCCATTTCTAATAATAACCTGAAAAATAAAACACAGCTATTCAGGAAAACAGAAATTTTGATCTTATGATCTCTATAGGTTTTTCTGTGTAATCTACATGAAAATAGGTTTAAGTTTATAAAGCCCACATTTGGTGAACGGTTAAATATGATCACGTTATCTATACTTCCAGAATTTATACCAGAAATAAAACTTCTAACACCATCTGTATTTTTCCACCTATAAAGTCAAACAATGAAGACACGTGGTCCAACAAAAACAGATGGAATCTGTATCAGTCAAGAACAGAACAGTTCTTTGTGACCCCCAGGCCTATCCTCTAATCACCACCTTCTGGCAGTAACTGTTGCTGAATATCTGGTTTTAACTTTGTCATCCGCCTGCTTCCCTTCCCATTCCTCTACTCTATACATGCTTTTTTTTTTTTTTTTTTTTTTTTTTTTTTTTTTTTTTTTACAATTCAGCCCAGCCCATCCTCCAGAGTTGCTTCCCCAGCATACCTGAGATTCACACATTGAATCAAGATTTAGACATCTGTTTGCAGGTCCCTTTACCCAGGCTCTTCCACCAATCTTAGCTTTCCCAGTCAAATTCAGTGGGAGCTGTTTTTCTGGAATGATGTTTATTAACAATGTAGAAACAACCTATAAAGAAGCAGGAACAGTGGCAGGAACTATTTATTTGCTATATTCCCTTCTCAACGTAAAGAATTTGGCATGGAGGAGAAAAGCAACATCCCATATGTGTTTTTTCCACTGACAGCAAAGCTTTAAAAGCTCAGAAATCTGAAGTTTACAAGACAGGAATATCCTCTTGCTATTCTAGCCTTTGAAAGACCAAAGAGCTGAGACACATAATTATTCAGAAACATATGGCACCAAAGATTTTTCCAATAAATCGATATGTACATATATATCTATATATTAAAAAAAAAAAAAAAAAGGAAAACCGTTGTCTGTTGGGTTCTACTGGAAAAACTGGCAGAAAATTTCCCCTGATGAGACATTATGAGACATAATATTTGGACTGAATGTTAAACTCTATTAAATAGCAGCAAATGGAGCATTGACTTGGGCTTCCCAGATACTACATCAACCTAATGATGATTTCAACCAACAAGTCAAATACCAGAACATTTACTCACAACCTTTAAGCTGAGAGATTTAAAAGCCCTGACTGGCATAACTTAGTTTACTAGGACCAACAAATTCCTTCTCTGCTCCCATGCCCACAAAATGCAGGGTTATACTTCTATCTGCAACACTGTTCAGAACAGCAATTAAAAGTACTATTCTAATACTGTCATTTTAAATGAAAGACGACTCTGATAGGTCAAGTAACACACACCAAGATCTACATGGTGTTGATTAGATGATGGAATCTGGCTTTTCAGCAACCCTCAGCAGCACTGGTTTTAACATTAGCATTCTGCTTACTTTGGAACCACTGGCATTCTTTAACCAATAAATTATAAACTACCTGCTTTCCTGTCCATAATCTCTGTGGTTTCATAATGGCAGGGGGAAGGATTTTAATTCTTCCTTTTTTGTCTGTTAGTCCTCGGTAAACAAGCTCCATATATTGCTCTCTGGTGAAAAAGCAGCCCCGGATTGTCATGCTGACTCCAGAAATCATGTGATCCTGGATTAAGCCAGGAAGTGGCTTCCCATCCTAGAGAGGTAACAAGAAAAAAGTGTTGGAGGGATAAGAAGTCATGTGCTAGCAGCTCCCAAAATTATTCCAGCTGGATAAAAGCACTAAAGTCATTTGTAAAGAACTTGTCATCACAGCACAACTCTCCACTAAATCTCCTCTGGACACTAACATTAAAAGGAATGATATTGTTTGGATGTGCTGGGCCTTCTTTAGACGAAGAGAATCACAAGTGGAGACAGAACAGAAACCAGGAATAAATCTTAGAATTATAAAAAAAATAAACAAACCCAACAATCATTTATCATTCAACAAAACAAAACGAAAACCAATAAAAAAATCACAGTGATTTCATGTAGAAGTAAATTTATCTGACAGTTTTACTTACCTTTGGAACCAGATACTGTTCATCAGTAAAAGCTAAGGTGTAGGCTTCTGCTCTACCCAGCTCACTCTGTGGAAAATGGGCGTTCATTTCATCGCCATCAAAATCAGCATTGTAAGCCTTGCAGTTGGCATAGTGAAGCCTCAGCACTTTTTCTCCAGGCAGGATTCGGGCCCGGTGAGCTTGGATGGAGGGTCTATGAAGAGTGGGCTGGCGGTTCAGTAAAAGGACATCTCCATTTTTAATATGTCGACATACCTGCAAGGGAATTTTGGTTGCATGCCTCTGAAAAGACTGCAACTTAAAATATACACGTCCAATTTATTTTCTTCCTTGCATTAATGTTCTGCACAAAACTTTGTAACAGAAATCAAGACTACTTGCCCCTGAACGCCCTCTGCTCTCCACCAAACCACACTCTAAAGCTGAATATCCTCCATTAACTCCCACAAACCACAGTGATCAAACCAAGTCAACAGCATGCAAGCCACACTCTACCAATCTCTCCTCTCTCTTGGCAATATAGGGATCAAAGACTGAAAAAGAAAGAAAACTATGCCATTTGTAAATGAGAAAACAAACTATTTACCCAAAACCCACTGGGCTGAATTGATAATACCTGTCGCCATACACCCAGCACTGGACAACCTAGAATAAGGTAATAATATGACCCAGTAGCTGAAGTAGAGGCTGGGGATCTTTAAGTTATAATTTCATGTTTGAGTACAACACAATATATTCTTACCTAGAACAGAGTCTCACAATACTATTTCATTTTAATTTCTCTGTCGGTAACACCCATACATCCATTTAAGTGATTATCAACAGTTTATACAGACTAAATACTGTTATGTTTACCTCCATGACAGGTTCTGAGAGAAATGACACTACAGAAAGACTCAGTCATATATTAGATCTCTACCACGCCTCTAACAGAGACAGGGGTATGCATAACAGTCATTATGAAAAGACTACACATCATCAAAACTTTTGCACTAGCAGCTAAGTAATAAATTCTCAACTCTTGCAAGAGAAGGAGATATAGTCATTAAGAAGTTACAAAGGTTGACTAAGCTGTAGCACAGAGAACTCAAACCCTCCAGGAGCTCCAAAGAAACAACTGACCATAGAATCTTAGAATCCTTTGGGTTTCAAGGGACCTTTAAAGGTCATCTAATCTTTCACCCTCCTTGTGGCTATTCTTCAGAGACAGCACTAAGCATTTCACAAATGTTAACGTCTATACAAACAGATGGATATCAGTGTGGTTGTTTCTCGTTTTGTCATCAGTAAAATGACAGGGTGATGGTAAGATGGATCCCAGATTACAGCAATCAGCGCTAAAACAGAGACCACTCCTCCCCTGCTTGGTTTCACTACCAACATGGCTGACACAGAACAGAGGGCTCTACTTTGTACATACACACGGGCAACACTCTCCTGGAAGACAGGTCACATCCACTGCTTGTGCTGTATCTACTCTACAAGTATACTGAATTTCAGCCTTCAGAACTACAACCAAAAAACTGCTCCAGATACAGAAAAGAAGAGGAAAAAAAAAGACAGAACTGGCTGAGAACGGCAGGAAGGCAGGGGGACATAAAAGCATAAAATGAAAATAGCATTTTATCTTCCAAGATATTCCAAATCATATCTTGGAATAAAGATCCATTTATCTTCTTTTTTACCTTCCCAGGAATAGTCAGCTGTAAAAGAAAGACTACTCCCCATCTTGTTGAGATGAATGCCACATGCTGCACATTAAGAGTAAAATTCAGGACGGAAAAGCGTTTTTTTTTTTTTAATTTGAGGAAGCTTTTCAAGCTTCTCAAGCTTTTGAATCAAGCTTTTCTTCCCACACCCCCCAGCAACTTTTTCTCAGCCACCTACTAAAAGATAACTGTGCCCTAGGAGTCTTTGTGAGCGAGCCTATTGGAATCACTAGCAAGGTGAGTAGCAGTGTTATTTTAAAAAAAACTACCACAGGCGTAAGAAGGCTTCGACAAGCCCTTTGTCATACTCACAATCTTCAGTCCTGACTGGGGTGCTCCTGAAGAAGGAGTGAGGAGTTGCTTGGCTATGGCTTCCCTCTGGGTCAGGCTGCTTGCGCTCAACACTGTACGAGATCCATCTTCATTAATGACCATGGAGGCCCCAGGGTGAACTTTCGGGCCATTTATGACAGCCTGCCTCAGCTCTTTGACATTCCAGGGAGTGACTGGCTGAGGGTAAGTCAGTTTGGTAGCAAATACCTAGACAGGAGGGAAAAGAGGAGAGAAATAACTAGTTGCTCAACTCTGGCTTAAAACAGTACTAAGTCACTGAGAAAACAGCGTCAAATGTTAACTCATATAATGTAAACATAAATTACTTTAAGCTCGTGAATGCATCTCCTCCTTAATCTACTGTCATGCCAAATAAATACATTTCTGTTTTAAAACCATCTACCATAAGAATAGAAACAATGTCCTTTTTATGATTTTCTACTGCAGTAGAAAAGGAAAACTCAATTAACAATTAAAAAAAAAGAAAGTATGATTTTAGATTCTGCAAACAAACTGACAAATACAGAGAAAAAGCAGATTATCACCAGGTCCACTATTTGCAGAAAGGCAAGCAGAAAAGACGATACAATGAAAAGCTCGAATTCAGGCTTCGTGTCATCCGCGTGGTTAAAAATCATTAAGGATGAATGAAGTTGGTGACGTAATTAAGGCCTTTTCTTAAAGGCTGCCATAACTGTTACAAGATACACTGTACAAAGAGCACAGGAAAAACAGGATCTACTTATAAAGTTTGCAACAGTCCATAACCCCAGGAAGCAAGTACATCTTTTCCTTTTTTTAAAGCCTCTTTCCCAGATCTGGTCTTCTGCGTAACGGTAAGAATTTCCTGCTCTTCAATGCTCCTTCTTTACTAACACACAGTAGTAACTAACACACAGCTATGACACACTGGAGAGGAAAGAGTCCAGATGAGTCAGAAAGTCTCTAAATTTTAAACTATTTACTATATAGGTGAAAGTGTTACAGTGTAGTTCAGTTCCCAGAAGCACCAAAAAGAAACGCTCCTTTATTTATTCTTACCATAGGAATGCCAATCTCATTGGTACCAATGTACATATCGGGGCAAATGACTGATCGAGCAGCAAAATCCACACGCTTTCCCATCATGTGCTTGCGGAACAGTCCTTCCTTCTTCTCTAATAGCTTTGAAAACAGAAGTTAAGTTAATGATTAAAATGTGAAAGCATGCAACATCAGACAGATGCTTCAGACATTACAGTGACAAGTATTGCGAAAATGCCTACACACTAACCACAAATATTTCACTTTTTTCTTATGCCATCAGCTTCTTGTTTTCACTGTCCGTGACACACAAAGTCCAGAGTCTCTAAGATTCTGACAGCTACCCACCTGACGAATACCAGGGTATTTTTCTGTTGTTAGTTTGTCCATATCACTATCAAATACAATGTTGACATGGCTCTGAAGACGAATCCAAGCATTGTACAGCTTATCTGCAATGGTCTGTCCTGTTATCATTGTCAGGACAGAATGGTCCAGAGGTTCATTATTCTCTCCTGTCTCCTATAGAAACAGAAATCAGAAACTTGAACTTAACAAAAAAATACCTTCCATTTACTAGGCTGAAATTAGAACATTAAATAGCAAATGAAACATTAGCCACTATTTTCCACCTCACTGAAGACATTAACTTTAAAAAAAAAAAAAAAAGAAAAAACCCCAAACCGTATTAACAATGTACACTTAATTTTCAAATTATTACAACCAAGTGCCTCAGACAGGTCTACTGTCAAGCTTCATAAACTGACTTGGATGGGAGTCAACAAATACTACAGATACATATACCAGTGGGATTTTAAAAGATGATTGCTAATCAATCATCTCCTGGTAAGTGACAGTCCTCTTTACAAATCAGGTGTTACTGGTTAGTCAGTCTGTGCTATGAATCACTGTGCTACCAGAAAGTCCTATTCTTAGATAAAAATAACATAAATCCAAGAGCTTTCATCACCTACATCGCTTTGTTTTCACAGTCTAAAAATTGGTATACCACACATCCAAAACACATTAACCTCCTGTCATATGAAACATTTTAAAACATATCCCCACCTAGTGGCTAAAAATGTTTTCAAAATATTTTACATATAGGATGTAAATCAAGTTCAGGTGAAAATAAGTCCAGTATCAAAGAACCCTCAATAATACAGTTCATCAACAAATATGAAGAGGCATGGTGACATACATTGTTACTAATTAATGTTATTTATGAATTTTTTGTTTCTATTTAGACATCAGTGATCAAAACCAACCACGATCACAACTGGCTCTACTAGGCTTAAAAGATAAAGTGGCTTTTTCCCCCCCCTTCATCATTTTTCTTTCAATGAGATGTTGGAAAAGTTTTATTATGAACTGTTGGTGCCATATATATTTCATTCTCCAGTAACAGGAGCCTGTTATGTCTCACATACAGTTATCTAATACAAAAAACATGTCTAAAGGAGTCTGCGTAAAGTATTTTTCCCTCTGCACCAGGCAGGTGAGTGGAAAGAGGCCTGAGAGGAAAAAAGAAAAAAAAACGGCTGTGGAGACAACTTCCAACAGCTCAGGCAAAAATTGTTATCGAACAGTTTAAACAGGAGCCTACCTGAACTCAATCCACATATCCAAAACCCAAAGAATAAGATAAAGAGTGAATCTTACCGTTTGTATTTCTTCTGTAATTTTTATTGGCTGACATTGCTCTTTTGCCATGAAAACCAAGAGCTTCCGTATCAGTTTCACATCTTTCATGACAGCCTGCAAGTTCACAGTCTGACCATTTGTAAACAGTCGGTCTCCAAGACGATTCACAGGACGATACCTACAGCAGATCAAAATTATTTTAGAAGATTAAAGCCACTGAGAAATAGCATAATAAGCCTCAAACGTTCTAAGCTAAGTCTTCAATTAATAAAAAATAATCCCTATAAACTAACAGTGAGCATTTAAAAAAGTCATATATTATCCTGGGACAGTCATAAAAGAGGAATGATTCCTTAACAAGAAATTCTACCAGTATTATACAGCTACAATACTCTATAATAATTTAAAATATTAATACTAAAATACATTTTATCATAATCAGTATTTCAGTCCTTTAACAAACTCATTTGAAGTTATAATAAAACTCATCATCAGTTACTGCTGTGATTTTCATTATTTTATTTTTTTTTTAAACACTCCACTGACACTTTAGCAGGCCAGTGTCTGTACTACAGGTGTTTGCATCTCTGACTCCTGCAAAAAGTATGTTCTAAACCCCATGATTTCTACAAAAGTTTTTTGGGGGAAATTTTACCTTGAAGGCGGAACCACAAGTAGATCTAAAAAAAACATGTCCGGACTGAATCCTGAACTGTCATGGGGATCCATCCCAGGGAAGAGATAACGCAAAAAGAAACCTAAAAAGATAAAACAGAAAAGATAAACTTATTAGCACTGCTATTGTTTAGGAATCCAAACCCCCACACGCATCTCATCAAGCAAGTCAAGACAATCTGCTAAGTTAAATCCTAGTGAGCTTGTTTAAAACAAAAACATGTAGGCATACTTTAGAAAGAATTGCCATTGTTCTTTTTGGCCACGTACATCATTTTTCAGAAACAACTATGAACATAAATATAGAGTACAGCAAAAGAAAAAAGCAAAACAGCAGGAAGAAACAGTTTCCAGCTACTAGCTGTGACTAATAGATAAAAATGCTTTGGTTTTTCCTGGCAACTGCAGACAGATTCGAAGTGCAGGGAACTCAAAAGCAGAGACTGCTAAATACATTCTCAGTCTTTAACCAATGTAACTGTGGGGAATATTAGGTGCAGCACCATATAAATACCAAATTCTCTGTAAACAACAATTGTGATTTGTGGAGAGCCGCAATTTAAGAATAGCTAGTCAAACTATTCATTGAATCCAGCTCTCTACGTTCACTAGCCATCCGTCCTCCTGTAACAAAAATCTATCTTGCAGAGAGGAGCTCTTAAGGCAAAAGACAAAGATTTGACAAGGAGCTCATACAAGAACATTTGCAGACTTTGTCCATGAAATGATACAGAAAACAAAGTAGTGTTGCTCTTAACAACCGTTACCTTCATTCTTCCACAGAGCCAGGACGTATTCCTTGGCAGTCATCGGTGTCAGGTACCCTCTCTTACCTAACTGGCTTTCCTCAATACCTGAAAAAAAAAAAGGAAAAAAAAAAAAAAAAAGAAAAGAAAAGAAAATCACAAGAGGTTACTTTGAAAGTTTTTTTGTTTATAATGCTAAATGCTTCCAGCTCAGAGAAGGAATGGAAGTACATACAAAATATACTGGCTGACATCTACATTAAAATTGTCATTAACATGATCACCTTGGGAATATGAAATTAACTAAACAGCCTTCTCAGCATGGAAAAAAAAAAGCCATTTCTGAGCCATTTCGATATAAGTAACTGAAATAAAACTCAACTTTAACCATCTAAAGCTTATGCTTTATTTGATTAATGGTGAGCTGGACTCCTCCAAATGATCTCATCCACTGACCAAAACACAAATCAAGAGTCCACCTGCAGCTGGTGAGCACAGAAGTGGGTTTCACGTATTACCAGTGAGATCAAGGTTGCCACGAAATACCCAACTGGATGAGACAATGGAAACAGTCAGCAATCCATCTATATTATAAGTTAGAGTCTGGGCTAACTGTATTTTGGCGAGAAAGGAAAACGCATGGTTTTGCTACTGAAAAGCAGAAAGATCATTTTTTCAAAAAAAGCCAGAGATTTTAGGTCTCAACTTCCACTCCTCTTCCAGGTGAGCCCCATGTGTCCCAGCAAAGCCAGAGTACATGCCTCTACAAAAAGCAATTCTCCCATGACCTCAGATAAGGTTTCCTACTTTTCTTTTGGCCAAGGTCCAGAAATCCAGATTTTTCCACCCTGAAGCTTCAGTCCCCCATTCCTTCACATAGAAAAAAAAACTTTCCATCCCTTAAAAATGAATACATCAATGCCAAAGTTAAAAGTACTCCTTCCGAGATTCAATACAACGAGCAACCGTGACCGTGACACAGGTTATGCAGAATGAACATAACTGTACAGTCCATCCCATTTCAGAAGATATAATACTTCCCTGTAATGAAAGTAATCAAGCAGTGTTACAGCCTTGGGATTTGAACACCGACAGGAGCAAGATACTTATTAACTGTACTTCAGCTGTGAATGTTGACTGCAAGAATATGGTTAGTTTTGAAGTCTTCTGTGGTAAGGCAAGGTATTCCAAATCTGGCAAGTCACTAGACCTTCCAGAACAACTATTTTCTTCACTAGCATAATAAAACAAGCCCCCACACTTTGGACAGTCCAAAAGGGGCTCAAATAAAAAGCCCAAAGTAGCACCCTACAATTTAAAGGGGTGAAATCACAGTTGTCACTGAAAAGTGACAACAGAATAAGCAAATGGAATAAGCTCTCTATATAAATATTTTCTAAGGGTTAAAGAGCTCACACACAAACCTGCTTCAATTCTACCTGGTTATGTAAAGGATGAAGGATACAACAAGAAGAAAAAAGTAAGTTTAAAGTGATTCAAAGACTAGCTTAATTTAGCCTAGAAAGTGTGACCTACTTTCACTATCTTTTCCTCTTTAAGAGGAAATACTTCCATAAGAGTTCGTATTACACAATTTTCTTTCTGAAGTAAGGTTGGTGATCTTCCTCCTAGTTATTTTTTATCTAGTCTCTCTATTTTAAAAATCTAGCAGAAAATGATCTACCCGCCAAAAATTAAGTGTCCCAAAACCACATTAGAGTTGACATAGATTATGCTTTTGTACTTCTTTTTCTGACATAAAGACACTCAAAGTTGCAAAAGCACAGAAGGCTTGCAAATAGAGAAATTTAACGGAGTGGAGTATTCCCCTACTGCTGAGCTTACTGTTTTATTTAAATTTTTTATAAATGAGTCTCAAATCACTGCTAAGAATCTGCGCACCTTGAATATAGGAAAATAAGTGCAAACATATTTGAGGGGAAGACAAATACTTTACCTGCTGGTTCATCCAGAATGCCCTCCTCTCCAGACTTACGGTACACTGTAGAAGGATAGGTTACTGTCAGTTTGCTGTTATGCTCTTTTCGCACTAGTGATCTCCTAGATCTTGAAAAAAAAAGAAAACCAGGAAAGGCAGGTAAAAGTTAATAAAAATGCTCACAATATTTTACTTTACATCAGCTATTTACTTCTTCATGTAGTTAACCTTACTTGCAGTTTGGGCATTTCTTTGAACTCATATGTGCTTTCCAGAACTGTGTTATCAGTTTATTTCTACACTCGCACACGTTTTTTACCTGATAAAGGAAAAAAAGAAAAAGGACTTCAAAATAATGAAATAATAAAAATAAATTAACACACTTGATATGAAGAATTTATTAAACACTATATAACTGATGTTAACTATCAACACAAACATTATTTGTATTACTGCACACACATCCTTGTATTGATTTAACTCATGCCTTGATCTCTGGCGTTCTTCCATCATCTTCCCATATTCTCCTGGAAACATACACCTCCCAACACTCACCACCTTCCTTTTTAAATTTATTTAATAAATAGTCTTCATTTTTCAAGTCAGTACTAAATTTTAAAGCTTTTCTCTAATGATGATATAAGAAGACAGAAGACTGATAAAAATAATTTCTTTTGACTGCTCATGAATGTATGATTTCCAAAGTGATCAAGGTTAGTTTGGAAACAAGTGCTTAAGAAATTAAACCTGGTTTATAAACAAATCTGCTCTAAGATGTTAGACCTTTAAATATCTTCTTCACTAAGATTTTCCTTTAAACTAACAAGGTACATTAAACTGCATTTCAATGGAAATGAGAATTCAATTACATAACACTTTCTAAAAATTTCACTGTAAGTAACTGCAAATTTGCTGGATGCATGAGTTCTCAAAAAAAAGTTCTGCAGCTCAAAAGAGCTGGAGCGTAATACAGAGAAGAAATAACATCTGTAGGTAATGTGCTGACAACAGTATCGTATTATTTTTATATGATATTTACACCACTAAAACATTTACCTACACAAAGTGTATTTTCCACAAACGTAATAGTTATACTAACAGGAAATAAAGTCTTTTTAAGCTTAATTCCAGACATTTCACCAGAAAGCCCTCTAAATATAACACAGTTCAGAACTCTAAGACAAAATCTAGAGTTTATACAGTCAAGACAAACTTTCTTCAGCACATTACTATTTTAAGAGGACAAATATCTCAGGAGAAGCGCTGATTGTACTTACATTCGAACACTGATCCCTTATTTGAGAACTTTGTAATATTTCCTGAACGTGGCGATTTAACTCTTCTTCGATTTCTGAACCTGTTGCATCTGCACATTGCTCTAAAAACTAAAAGAAACAGAATAAAAGAAATTGGGAAAGCTCTATAGTTACAGGGCTACCAACTCAAAAAAAGAATGGAGAAATACACAGTACTTACCCTGTTCAGAATGACTTCAAGATCATGAACGGCATGAAGCAACCCCTTCTCCAGAACCTTCAGCTGACTTAGCAGTAAGTGAACCACAGCTCGAGCACATGTCAGCATGTGACAATTTAAACACGAACCTCGAATTAGAAGGTATAATTTCTGGAAAGAAAAGGGGGAAAAGTTATCCTGGTAGATTTAGTAGCTTGCACAGTAAGCAAGCAAACAGATTTGTTTGAATTTAGAGAAAGTGCTACTGTAATTGAGAAACTAGACTAATTGTGAAATTTAATCATAAAGAATTAGACTGAAAAAAAATATTTCGTACAACCACACAAACTCATATGCAAAGCACAATCTGTATCTGTAGAGAAACTATCTGCAGACCATCTACATAACAGATACAGAGGTTAAGAGGAAAAGCCTGTTGTACCTATAGCAACTCTGGGACTAAGACTACTCTTACATAGCTCTGTAATTACAGCTTCTAACCGTTTGTCCCATAAAGGACAATGTGGTACCTAAAACTCCACACTAGTAAAACGAAATCTTTTAGTCACAAGTACTACCAGCGTCCCTCAAAATTCTTCATGTAACCACACTCTCCTCCAGCTTCAGAAAAATGTCAGTGTTTTGTCGGTTTTTACGGTTTTATTCCTTGGCGAAATAGAAGTTACTTTACTTCAGAGCTGGGTCAGCACTAGAAATGGGATGGACCTCATCTAACTTCAGTCATCTGGAAGTGAGGTTTTTTAGTCTCAGTAGCCTATGCAGGAGCCAGCTACTCTAAATGGGGAGAAAAAAAGGGGGGAAATTCATCCCAACTCAGGTTCCTGTTACAGGCTAGATAAATCTTCCTCTGTAAATAGCCCCACTCCTCAGACTCTGGAAAGAGCCAAAAAGTATAATCAGATTATGCATCTAACTCTCATAAAACCAAAACAAGGCAAATCCTACCCTTACAGCCAGGAATCCTTTCACATTTAAAAGATGACCTTTTGAAAAAACACCCACACGATGCAGTTAGAAATGTGCTGTTTCACCATCACCAGTAGCTTTCAAAGCAAGCTTATAACACCTGTCCCAAAAGATGCACACCAAGCCATATCTCTGCTCTACATTAGGTATCCCACATACCATGTAAATGCAACAGTTGTAAAGCTAGGAGAAGCACATGTATCTGACTTGCGGATGGAAGAAATCTTGACAGCCTTTTTTTTTTTTTTAATTGAAAAAACTCATGGATTTTTATATAGCTTAGGATTTTTCATCTCTCTGCTGACAGCAAACTTGCAATGCTATATTGTTCCGTTTACTTGGCACACACGTTATCTCAGCATATTACTGGATAGGTTGTTGGGTTCTAACCACATTGATCCAGTTTCCTAGAATTTATTCTGGAATAAGAGGACCTACTGGGCAGAATGTACAACACAGCTATTTAGAACAAAAACAAGCCCTGAATGTCCAGAAAGCACTTGGAGATCCTAGGTAGCTGTTCGTGTGAGTTTGTAGCAGTCATTTAAAGGAAGCAACTAACAATTTTTACTGCACCATCTATTTAATTAAGGCATGACACCCTACAGTCGGTCATATAGTTTAGTGATCAACATTCCCCCTCTCTTGTTGATCAATATTGAGTAAAATAATAGTTACAACGAAGTGTATGTTTTGCAAAGCCTAAGGATTCTATTTTTATTGAACTATCATGACACAACAAACTTTTTCTACTACCTTTGATGTTATTACACATAAACTTAGAGAGAAGACAGATCTCGGCACCTTTACTGTTTTCAAGGGCTAAAAACTGTATGGCAGCTTGAGCACCACCACCCATTTCACCAGCAAGACAATAATTAGGCATACATACATCAAAAAAAAGAGGGTTGTAGACAGTCAGAGGCAGTTCTATATGGCCAAAATGACCAGGGCAGTTCCTGAAGTTCTGCATGCAAGTTGCACACACTTCCTTGGAGTCTGGAGGTCCCAAAGACAAGTCATACAGTCCATTACTGGCTGGATTCCCCATATTATCCAAATACTGAGGATTTGTTATGGCTTTTACACTCAGTTTCCTGAAGTTGAAAGAAAAGAATAAAAAAAGAGAAAATCAATGTCAGTAAACAGGCACATGATATATACTTGAATGCTACAACTAGCATTGACATGTGTTACCTATATGACATTTTACTGATGAAAACATCTTTCTGAGGGAACTTTGCAAATGCAATGGGAATTTCTGTACCATTGATTTAATTGTCCAAGTACAACCATTCATACCACAGCAAATATTTCTTTTACATCTTTAGCCATTCTATTAAGTCTGTGTCTTCTCAAGCAATAGGAGAAGTATAAAACCAACAAAAACACCTACAGATGACAGCTGCACATCACACCAACACTAAAGAAATGCTGACAGCTCTCTAGAACTCCAGGAAAGACGACCTGCTGTAAAAAGCTGCAAAAACCCCTCTGCAACAAAGATCTCAGCTCCGTGATAGTTATGCTGGTGTTAAAATACCTGAACATTCTCCCCTTGCTGAAACCAGCAAGGTCTCTTCCGTGCTGGACACTCGGGATCAGATCCCAGGCCAGGCTTCCAGCAGTGTGCCCACCAAGGAACAAGACCAGCCTGACCAGCACTGGGCTTCTCCAGGGTCTGTCAGGTCCTGCTGGCGCTGAGGTGCAGGCAGTGGCGGGAAGCCAACACCCCCCCGCCCTCAGGAGAGGCCCCCCGAGAGAGGCGCAGCCTTCGCCCTTCCAGAACGAGTTTATGCCGCACCCCACAGCCTCTGCCCCTGACAGCACATGGAAACGACCGTCCTCCCCCTGGGTCCATTGCCAGCGAGGGGCTCTCCTGAGAGAGCTAGGGCCGCCTCCCTGTCCCCCCACAGACCCTTTTCCCCTGCCCCCCTCAGCCTCACACAAGGAACCGCTCCCGGCCCCACAGCCCTTCCCTACTCCTCCAAAACCCCCAGCGGCCCCAAGATACGCAATAGGTCTGAGAGCCCCACAGAGAGTTCAGCAGCCCCCAACCCTCGACGATCGGGGGGTACTCAGCTGCCCCCATCCCGGTGGCTGCTGAGGGCCAAGGCGCAGCCGGACTACATGTCCCAGCAGGCCGCGCGCCCACAGCCCGCCAAGGCCTGTCGGCGTGGTGGCGCGCGGCACGCCGGGAGTTGTAGTCCTCTACAGCACCCACAGGGCGGGGGAAGAGAACAACCCATCGCCTGCCGTGGCTCCTCACCTAATCTCCTCGGCCGTGTACATCCCGAAGGAGACACCAACCAGCCGCCGCCACGGCACCACTTTCGGCGGCCTCATGGCGGGCGAGCGATTTATCCCCGGCCGCTGGTTCGCCCTTCTCTGCTGCCGCCGAAGCTTCTGCGCCACGGCAAGCACCACGCGGTCCCGGTGGCACGGGCAGGCGGGGCCGGGCGGTACCACCGCCGGCAGAGGGACGGATTCCCCCCCGCCCTCCGCCGCAGGAGTGGTACCGCCCTCCTTCCCGGGGGCCACTGCGCGAGTGCCGGCATGGCGGCGCGGCGGCTGGGGGCCAGCTCCTGGCAGCAAGTGCTATCGCTCAGCAGGCGGTGCTGCTTGCCGGGCGGGAGGCGAGAGCGATACCGGTAAGCCTCTGCCGTTCCCTCAGCGGAGGGAAGAGGAGGGCAGCGGCGGTGCCGTAGGGGAATCGGGGGGCGGGGGGGGACGTGTCTGGGGGAATTGAGGCGCGAAAGGCCGCGCAGGCGCAGTGGGGGTTGCTGGGCAACGGGGGCGCTGTGCGCATGCGTGGTGGGCAGGCTGGGGCGGGGTGGCATGGCGTGGTCTGGGCCTAGGGAGTGGGAACGCTTCTTTGGGGGCTTTTCCCTACTTTTGGTGGGCTCTGAGCTGCCCTGGGAGTGACCTTGAGCTGTTAAGTGATTACACGAAAAAGCAGGTGGGGTGGGAGGTTACTTTCGGGCAATGCCTCAAATGAAAGGTTCTCGCTGTTCTGGGTACCCTGTGTGCAAAATATAACTCGCATCTGAGTTGGTAAAATCATAACTAATAAGTTTATGTGACATAGGAACTGCTATAATTATGCAGTATCACTGTAAAGCACGGAGGTGTGAATGCACGTTAAGGGCGTCTCCTTCAGGGTCAAGGTCAGTGTGGACGCACATGCAAATGGCGGTTACGGTCAAGCTGTTGTGTTAGATCACTTCGTGAGGGGAAAAAAAATAGTATTTTCATGTAATATTAATTTGTGTTAAAGGCAATAAAATGTAAAAAACACTTGGAGCTGTGGCTCCGAACTGAGCACAGCAGCAGCTTTGCAGTGTACAGCAGAAGCAAGCGTATGTGGATGTGCCTTGTATAGCTGTGGTTACGCGAGTGTACTGTCTGCAGCTCTGTAGATGGCATGTGGAACTCAACGGATTTGATTTCCCTGCATCCCGACTCAGGGTCTTCTGCTTGTGTAAATGCTACTGATGTCTAAAATATTTTTTAAAAAGGTACTACTTTCAGCTAGATCCTGCCTCTAAAACACTCCGTGTCTTTTCTGATTTATGTTCAGGATTTTCTTTCCAAGGTGCAGTTATGCAGGGAAACTACTTCAAAGCCATGGTATCCCCAAAAATAAAGAATTACAAATTTTACGTAATACGATTTTCTGTGTATAACTTCTTGTCTCTTGAAATTAGGGCTTTTAAGAGAAGCATCAAATACGAGTTTTATGATAATTCAGAGTTAGTAAAGGTGCAGCATTTCCAGTTATTTCTTCCCTTTTAATATTTTACTTAATTCTGGCCTGTAGTACAGAATTTCATTAATCTGCTTTTGCTGTATTTATGTGACTACCATAATTTCAAAACTCTGGTTTACAGGTGCTCTTCCAGTAGTACAGCTCTTGGGAAGACTGTAGAAAATTCAGAAGGTACGATGGATGTCTTATTTACTAGTTTATTGCAAATATTTTGTTGTTTTTTTTTTTATCTACACACAACATAGCCTGTCATGAAATAAAGACAGTGAATGCCCTCCTTCCATTTTTTCATTCCCCGCCCCAGTCTTCAGTGGTTTCCTGGCTTAACTTGATTACCCTCACCACCAATCAGCTCTGTGCTCCGAGAGCATGAACTCGGTTGTCTGGTTCCATGACTTGTCCAGTTGGCCTTTGAAACTGAATAGACTGTAAAATAAAAATAAGTTTTCTACCTTAATTCTGACAGTTTCCGTCATGTTCTTGCTGCTTCTCTGTACTCCTTACCGTATTTCTGCTAGAAGTTTTGTGAGAAAAGTTAGCTGGGGTGCTTGGAGCTGTGCTGCACATGGGAACAAGTTCCTGACAGTCAGTAACAGCTCAGAAGCATCAACACAGAGGCAGTGGGAAAAGTACCTCTACAGACCCTGGCTCTGGGGGTCGCACGTAACTCCTCTGTGAATTAATTTGCTAAGGTGCTTTGCTGACAGCTTGTAGCTGCTGCTTTTGGTATTGTCCTTTTTCTTTTTTCCTCTCTGGGAAAGCTGGGTGGATTGATCTGTGGGGTGGAAGGAGCTGAACAGTTCGTGTCAGGCTGTCAGAGCAGGAACTTGAGAGGGCTCTTTGCTGCAGTATGCAGACAAGCTGAACTGGAGAAGCCAAATGGGCAGAGATGGCAAGCTTGAAACTGGGGGACTAAGAGCGGGGAAACTAAGGACTGGTAAAGATTGGGGCTCAAACGAGAAGATTATACAATAAGAATGATTGAAGAAGCTTGGATGGGTAATCACTTTGAGGATCAGTAAGTACGACCTCTCAGGTTTGTTTACTGTAAGGCCCTGATCCTGTCTTGACACAAGACTGTAAAGCTCCCTGTCAGCCTTTTCTATTACCATTCGGTAAACTGGCCTGCATCATACTGTGGTTTTAAAATCTTTGCTTTAGTACTTTGAGCTGGATCAGCTTAAATCATTAGTTTTCATGAGTTCAAGGTTTTCTTTGGGTATCTGTTTGTTTCTAATAACAATTTTAATACTGTTTCTCACAGTTACTCAAGAAGAAATTGTGCTCCCACGAAAGAAAACCTGGTGAGTGTTTACTGCTGGAATATCTGTCGACCTGGAAGAAAATCATTGTTAGACACCAAATGTAATAGGTCCACCAAAGTTGAAAAAGAAAATTCAGGTTGCTGTATTCCAGGAGTGGTAGCAGGAAACACAGGTCCTTTTCTGGTTTTCCTTAAAGTCTTTTCTTTTTCCTTGTTTGTTCCAAAACCGAGACCATTTTTGCAGTTGAAGTTTCCCTGCCTCTGCAAAAAATGCTATTTTCTAAGTGCAGCAAAACCATTGTTTCCTAGAACTGAAAATCCTTATTTTGTTTTGCATACAATGTAATGCATGACGATCAAAGTCTGTAACCGAGTATTAATCAAAGCTCCTTTATGTTTAGGGATAAGCTAGCAGTTCTTCAAACATTGGCTTCTACCGTGAACAGGGTAAGTGGTTCTATTGATCATGGAAACAGGTTAAGTTGTCCATCTCGTGCAGTAGCTTTGCACTCTGGAAACTCTTACTTCTACTTTGACCATAAATGAAAGATGGGACTTTTACACCTATTTTTTACAGAGGTTTCACTTTTGCTCAACACATGTCTTTAAAACCTCGTTCTAATGGTGAGAGAGCTGCAGCTACAAGTGAAAGCTGTAATATTTTGATAAGGCTTTTGCCAACATCAGGAGCAAGTTCCTTTACCAGTTCAGCTTCCCAATCCAGACTGCCTCTTCCCAATCTCAGTCCAGAAAGTAAGCCTTGCAAAGAGCAATCAGTGTCTCCTCTTGCTAGGCAGCAACTGTAAATGCTGTGATGCCATTCTTTAACCCTATCTGTCTTGGGTTCTGGAAATTGAATCTGATCCTGCAGGTTCCCTTGGCTCCCCTGAGACTGTTGAAGTTGTGGTCCTGCTTGCTTTGCCGGGCACTCATTGCTTGTTATGTTATAGTAAGGACCTTTTGTTGTCATTATATTAGCCTGCGTGTGTGTGTATAATGGAAATGCTTTTTTAACTATTTCCAAACAGGCACACATTTTGTAAAATGGGCATCAGGTGGTGGTTATGATGGAACTGTTCATTGTGCTTGAAATTCCATGAGGCAGTGTGATATGGATACTGCGTGCCTGTGTACGTAACTATGAATGTTTCAATCCTGGATTCTCCTTTCTACAGGATCCTACTGCTGCTCATTATATGTTCCAGGATGACCCTTTCCTTATGCCAAGAAATGCAGCCAATGCTGTAAGTATTTACTTTCAAATCCTTGATAGCTTCCCTCTTGCCCCCTTTGTCTAGGCTATGAAAACTCTAATTGGAGCCTAGTTTCAATTACAAAAGTCTGAGCTGAGATGTTGTGGCAAATCAAAGATATGGCTGCAAGAGAACTTCAGTTCTGCGTACCAGAAGTGAGGTCATTGAGAAGGCTGGAGGCACCTGTAGAGTGTGAAGAGTTTTAAAAGAAACAGCAAAGGAGAGTCTGAGTCTAGAACTTGAGGAAAAGAGGTGAATGGGAATCAGGTGATGTTCTTGGAAATGACAGTCAAGGAGAGAAAGATCTGAGTGCCTTAACTCTAAAGATGCTTTTGAGCATGAGGTACCAGTGCAGCGTTTCAGATGTCTGGTACAGAACTTTGTCCCTTGACTAAGTAACAAAGTAAATTACAGTCTCATTTAAAGAATAGACATTCTTATATTGGCATAAATACCAGGATGTTTATCTGCAATGCTGTTTTGTGCCTGTGTTTTTACTAAGAGTTGAAAATGGAGCATGAGTTTAATTTGGTCCCATCAGAATGCTTAGTGTTATGGAAAATGTTTTTCTTCTCTCTCAGACTTTTAATTTTGTGTTTCTTCATCTTGTTCTCTCTCATTCCTATGCAGCGTCTATATTCATTGTCGAAGGAGGCTGGGAGAAATGCTGCAAAATACATTATTAAGCAATTTCCTCAATACTTTGACAAGACTTTTGCAGAGCCAAACATACCAGTAAGCTTTTTGCCTTTCATTTTCGTCGTATTTATGCTTTGTCAGGTAGTGAAATCAACTGTCACGCTGGTCCAAAACTAACATAAAAGGATAGTTTTGTTAACTCTTTTGCAGACAGCTGTGAAAGCAGTACTGTATTTCCATTATGTTTCTGAAGTGAACATTTTTCCTTAGGAATTCAGTATCGTATCAGGTTCTGTAGATAAAAGTAAGAAAAGGAATGTTGTTTAAATATTGGCTTCCTAGCATGAAAGTGGGAGATCAGGATGAGTGGTCCTTCATCACTGAAAGTACTGCTTCTGTTAGGCTGGAAAGGTCGGGAGATTACCAAAGCAGTATACTGGGTGAAGAGAAATCATATTTGGTTAGTGTTATAGCAGTGGTTTAGAGAAGGTTTGAGCTCATGTCTAACTCGCACTCTTTGCTTTTAGTGTTTGATGCCTGAGACTCTTACACCTGAGATTGAAGGAGTGAGTGAGGAAGCTCTAAAAGAGCGTATCCACCTCAGAAGGGTGAAAGATTCTGTGGACCTGTTTGATCAACTGGTACAAGCAGGTATGTGCTCGGTCACCTGACAAGATTCTGTGGTGGAGCTCTGCTTGAATTGTGTCAAAAATATCATAGTAGCTGGCACAGGCTATGGAAACAATTTCATGATTATGTTGCTGTCTTTCACAACTGACTCTGGTCTGGTGTTATGGTTTGAGAAAACCCATAACAATTCATTGTCATTTAGACAATTATTCTATCGCCTGATGACCCCTCCCCACCCAGAAAGGGGAATCGGGGGAAAAAGCAAGGAAACGCCAGGGTGGAAATATAAATAGATTTAATAGGATAAGAATAAATAATTAACAATAATAATAAACAACCAGTATTGATCCCAATACTAATATAAGATATACAAGAATTATACTCAGCCAATTATATCAGTAGGAAGCTGTGCACTCCCAGCAGTGGACAGCAAACGTGGGACACTGCGAGCGCAATGGCTTTGGGAGGAAAGGAAGGCCTCAGGGATCTGGCACCGGGGCAAGGAGTTCTCTGGACCACTGCCATCAAGGGAGAGAGAAACAACACAGCAAACTTCCTAATTTTTATTGAATGTGACATTCATGGTATGAAATAATCCTGTTAGCCAGCCTGGGTCAAATGCCCAGGTTTCACTCCTCATTCCTGCACCTGGCAAAGCTCAAAAACACTGAAACCTTGAATCCCATATAGCCTATCTGGCTATAAAAGTAAGTATTTTCACGAATTCAGACACTAGAGTCTTCCAAAAGTGGAGTTTTCCCCAGCATTAGAAGAGACGTTAGTCCTGTGTTGCTCAACCCAGGACATCTGGTGAAGTGGTTCTCCAGAATTATTGGGCCCTCCGTATCCAACACTTGTCTGACATGTCACTTTGGTGATACAGAGAACAAATGATTTCTTGATCAAGAAGGAGATGATAAAGTGTTGAGTTTTTTTCTTCTATTCCAAAGTGTAAGAATTTGTGATGCAGTAGAGTAGGGCCTGTTGTGGGCAGATGCTGTGTGATGGAGTGATACCGTTCTGCCCACAAAGGCCTTCATGCAGTAACTTATTGGTTGGTATGTACTGCATCTGTGCTGAGCACTTGCCGCTGTGTTGGACTAGTGTAGCATACCAGCTGAGTGCCCCTTCTGTGGACCTGCCCTCAATAAATGAGTCTTTCTTAGTTCCTCCTTAATTTAGACTTTATCTCTGTCATGGGTGAATGAGGAGGAAGCAATTGAAAGCTGTAACTGCCACAGCCTCTAAAGGAGGAAAACTTACTGGGAAGGTGAGACCTTCTCGTATCCGCTGCAAGATGGAAAGGAGATTATTCCATCAAATAGCTCTTTTCTTTTGTTGGGTTTAAATTTGTTTCATAGAAAGTGAAACACATGAAGTGGTCTTCACAGCAGAGTTTATCCTAGGGGTAGTTATGACAGGCATTAGAAATTTCAGGTGTTGTGTTGGGCTTGTTCTGCTTCATAGTTTTGGCTGCAAGCTGCCACTTCCCACTCCCACTTGGTCAGGAAAACTACCCTTTCACTGGCTTCAATAGAAAAACAGGTACTCTAATTTGCTGTTAAAATCGTCTCCTGCTATGAATGGGTTTGTGGAAGTATTAGTGTCATACTCAGGTTTTACAAACTTGCTGGAGAACACCTTTACGTTGAAAGAGAACAAAGTGGTGTAACGGGGTGTTAGAAAGCTTTCCGTTACGGCTGTAAAATGGTTTGTTCTTTACTTTCCCTGTGACTGTTGTACACCCTTATTTTCTATAGGTACCCCTGTATCTTTGGAGACCACAAACAGCCTTTTAGATTTGTTGTGCTTCTATGGTGATGGAGAATCTGCTCTGGAAAAACAGGAAGAACAAAAAGAGGATTTGGAGGAACCAGGGGTATGAAAAACCTGTTGATCTCGATTTATTTATTTATAAGTAGTGGGACTGTATAAAAGTGATGTCAAAATTTTTGTACTGTGACTGCCTGCCTGGGAGATGGTGTGAGATGGGTCAAATGCAGTCAACGTTCTCTAGAGATGCGGCACTTAAAACAATACCGTGTCTAACCTACTAGCAAAAGTAGCTTCCATAAAGCTGAACTTAGCAGCTGGAACCTTGTCTTGGTTTAGTTCTGCTGAACTGTGTTTAAATAACTGTTTCTCACTAACAGCCTTGTTTTTATAGTTGCCTGCAAAGAAGACTTCTGGTACCTGTAGTGTTGATCAGCTAGTTAATTTTCTTCCGGCCTGTACCATATTAATTAGGTTTCAATAAAGTTGAGGGCTCCTTGTGTCACCTCAGAGTATCAGGTTGCAGGGTACAGTAGTAGATGTGATGCACAATTCCTATTCCTGGGAAGACTGTTGAGGGAGAAAGAGTTTTCCAGAGTATGTGCTATAGTCTAATGATTCCCACCAGCTCCACAAATACATATATTTGTCTTGTTAGAATGTTTAATAATATAAACAGTATTCTTGATCTAGTTATTGCTTACTGAACATGATAATAAAAATTATTTTAATGTAACCCATTGAAAAACACCTTTGGTAGCGTATAAATTGCTGCTGAACGTCAATGTTGTTACCAAATCTTGTCATAACCGTAGTGAACTCTGAGAAGCTTATTTCTGCAAAAATCTCTCCAGGTGAACGCTTCAGAGCAGAAGGCTCGAAAGAGACAATCCCAAAGAGGTTCACAGTCGTCTGACTCTAGATGGAGGTATGGAAAATGTCGTGAATATTCCTGTATTCAGTGGGTTGTGCACATGCATTGTTATGAAACAGACTTAAAGACTTTATAGCAGCCCATACTTGCAAATGTTACTTGTTAAATACGTCTGTGTTGGCTAATCTTTTAAAGCGTTGATGGCGATCTAGTTGTGTTTGCTAATCTTCAAAAGTGTTGCTGGCAATCTAGCAAGTGATTGTAGCATAGCTCAAAGTATCACAAGCAGTATAATTGAGTGTCAGCCCTTGGGAGTACAGCCCATTATTTTGTCCTGTTTGAATCCTTTTCCCAAAGGCATCTTTTATGGAGTTTTTTAACATTCAGCTTGTTTGTTGATTCTAGGGAGAACAACAATGCTGAAAGGATATTTAAGGTAATGCCAGAGAGGAATGCACACTCCTACTGCACAATGATCCGTGGGATGGTGAAGGTAAAGTTATCCTTCAGTGCTGGGAGGACTTTTTTCAGCTTGTGAAATCTTACACAGTCAAAGAAGTTGTTTATTTTTGTCGGGTTTTTGGTTTTTTGCAGCATGGGGCTTCTGCTAAAGCTTACGACATGTACATAGACATGCTGAATGAAAGACACAAGGGTAAGTGTCTCCTGATTTTGACTTGTGGTCTTCTAAGTAGCAGAAAGCAGTTGTTGGGTACATGAATATTTGTTTCATGGCAGTGATGATTGGCGCAGGGGTACGGACCTCAGCTAGATCATGGGAGCTGAATGCAAACTGTTTGTTTCAGTGCAGCTGGCATGTGGCCGGCTCACTGGAAACAGGTTTGCATGAGACTTTGCCAAAAACTGAGCCATGTTAGAATAAACTGTTGCTGTAGAATATAGAAATCCCCATCCCTGGAAGTGTTGGCCCCACCCCTGGAAGTGTTCAAGGCCAGGCTGGATGGGGCTTTGAGCAACCTGGTCTAGAGGGAGGTGTCCCTGCCCATGGCAGGGGGGTTGGAACTAGATGATCTTTAAGGTCCATTCCAACCTAAACCATTCTGTGGTTCTGTGGTAATTGTCAGTTAAAATGAATTATCTTACATTTTCCAGCTGACGTGCACACCTTCAACGCACTGATTGCAGCAGTCCCATATCTAAAGGAGAGGTTCTTAGAAAGATGGGAATTAGCCAAGGTAAGAAGTTTGAGCAGAAGAGGTGGGGAAGGGGTAAGAATGTAGGGGCTGGGTCTGCTTTATCAGTAGAATTTTGCAGTTGTTAGAAGACTAAAAACAAGAGCTTTCCCCAAAGATATTAATATCTGCTGCAAAGGAAGTACAGTAGTTTAAACATACAAACTAGCCATTGACGAGTGGAAAATGTACAAAATCCAGCCTTGCTCTTGCAGAATGGTTTGCCTTGTGAGAATGTACCTCATCCGAGAACTGCCCAGACAGAAAGTAATTGGGAAATTATGCTGGGAGATAAAAACAAACAAACAATTTTAGGTAAAAACTGGTGTGATAGAAATGAGATTTTGAGGAGTAACATTAGCAGCTTCAGTTTTAATGACATAACATCAGTAAGGAAAATTAGTACATAAATTAAAAAAAATTCCTTGTTGTTCTATACACAATTCTCCAAGATCAAATCTGTTGTAATTTTGTAGTCTTGTTTTTTGCTCAAATTAATTAAAAATTAGATGGTGCTGCCTTAAAAAAATTATCATTTGAGGTAGAGTCATTCACTTGAAGGGAGTGAGACGGATTAAAGAAATGCATGTATACCTAACTGAAAGCTGAACTGTGATCCATAACGTGTGATGGGGGTTTTGTTTAAGGTCTTCCTGAATCACATGGCTCAACAGGAAGTGCAGCCAAATCTGCTAACTTTCAATGCTTTGCTGAAGACTCTGAGAAGATGTGGTGGTTTAGGCAAAAGTATGTCTTTATCAGTAATAAAAGAAATGGAAGCACTTGATATAGGTAAGACAACCATACTAATTATTATATTTCAGTGCCACCTCCAGAATTGCTAATTTAAGAGCTCACTAGCAAACAACGTAGTGATTCCTAATTGCAAGGAAGAAGTCCAAGGCTTGTGGAAAAAAGCATTTCTCACTGTGTTCTCAACTTCACTATTTGTGTCCTTTTGCAAGAGAACTGAGAAGTAAAAATCCTTAAGTACTGAGCTGTGGCCACTCAGCAAGCCAGTGTCTGTGGATTTCAAATTGAATCATCATCTTTTGAGTCTTTGTTCAGTGTTGATTACTAATTACAGTAAAGCGGGTGCACTTAGTCCCTGAGGTCAAATAGTGACGCATTTTGATGCTGTAGTCTTTTAGGTTAGGAGTATGTTTATCATTACATTTTTACCTGTAGTTACCTGTAGCTACTCAAGGACAGGTGTGTGTATGCAGTGGGGGAGTGTGTCCTGGCCTATATACTCTTTCTCAACTGGGTCCTTATTGTAGTACTGCTGTAGAAATAGTGAATAATATGAATGCGTATTTGTAGCAGTCAGCTGAGTCTGTTAGCTTCCCATAGATCAAGGAGATTTACTTCACAAGCCACCCAAACCTTTTCAGGTCGATGTATCTACATTTCTACAGGAAAAAAAAAGCTTTTGATGTAGATGATGGGTTTTGATGTCAATAAACATTGCAAAACCAGGGAGTATCTGCACAACCAATTCGATGTCTTTTGGAGTGTGCTTTGCCCCAGTAACGTGCTTGTTGATACGCTAAAGATAGCTTCATGAGCAGAAGGGAAACTACCTATGAAATATTTCTGTTTTCAGTTTGGAGCAGGGAAGCTTGACTGCTCACCCCATAGCCATATCATGCTACAGCTGGTGGTCCACTGTCAGATATCATCTCTCCCAGTTGTAACGTGTGTACATGAGGTCTGGTCCAGCATTAGGGTGGACGAGGAGAGAACTGAGTACCTTTATGCATGCTGCCTCACTGGAAGGGATGGAGGCTGTGAATTAGAGCTCAGGCATAAAGCTCAGCCAAGAATGTTAAAGTAACTTGAGTGTTTTTGCATTTCAGAGCCTAGCCTTGCAACGTATGATCATCTTCTCTCGATATTTTATAGAGGCGGTACGTGCAATATCAACTTGTACATGAATGTGTCCTTTTTAACATCTGCTTTAAATACTTTCCAAATGTGATGGGTGAATGCAGTTGATTTACTGATTAAAAGACAACTTCTAATGTGTGCAATGTTAATGTTACCTGTACAGTCTGATTCTGCTTGAGTGCCAAAAAAGCTACAGAAGCTCATAACATCTTACAGGGAGGGAAGAGTCCTTATGTTTTGAGAACTGACAGAACTGGAAAGAAAGCCCGTTTCCTTTTCATTTGTGGCCACAAGTTGATAAAGCTAAAAAGCAAATGCTACTCAGTCTCTCTGGAGGCTGGATCTGACTCCAGCGCCTGTGATTACATAGACTGTGCCACTCACGGGGAAGAAATTTCCCAGGGATTCTGTTTTTCTGCAACAGTTCTGTGCATTGGAGCTGTCTTGAAATATAGGTGTGTCAGAAGGCAGGAGCCCAACTGTTGAGATCCTTTAGCCAAAAATCCGTGGACACGAAAATAGACACAGTAGTCGTAACTGCAGTCCTTGTGTTATAACAAATGTGGAGGAGCTGCTCTGAAGTCTTTCTGTTTGTTGGGGGTTTTTTTGTTTATGAAATGCATTGCTTTTTCCAGTGCCACGTTCTAACAGACAAACTTTCAGGCCTGTTGGATTCCTTACTAGAAAGTACGGGTATCTTTCTTAATCTGCCCTGTTGTGCTGTGGAAATCAGACAATAGTAGGGCAAATTTTAGGGCAAATAAAACTGCAGCTGGTGTGGAGCACCACGATTAGGGATAGAGATAGAAGAATCTTGACACTTGTTTGAAATCGTGGTGCATGTTTCCATTTCTGTAGTATATTTGCAGGCTGACACTCTTTACTAATGAAGCATATAGTACAACTGAGATGTGATGTTGCTTATCTGTTTGTCCCACAGTTGATCTTTGCTCATCAGGCATCATCCTTGAAGTACTAGATGACGTTGAAAAGAGGAGTTTCATTCCCCAGGATCCTGATGATGGTATGGACTTCAATGTTTCTGACAATCTGCATTGTTTAAGCTCGGGTGAAAAGGTACCTCGGGAATTTCAAGTAGTCCTATCCCACTAGAAAGAATGCATGCAGCTTGCTTGTATCAGCACCTTCTGATACTTTTTGGAAACAAAAAGGGACAAATTCCAGTGCCGGGAAGATGTGCTATGCATTGGTATGCTGTCTACTGTGTGGAAGTAGGAGTATTTGTGAACGAGTATTTGAGTCCCACAGGGTAAAAATCACAGGGCTGTTCACAAGACTAGTTTAAGGAGAAACATCTGCTAGCAGTTTCATGAAATGATACACGTCTGTTTTTTGTTGTAGTGTGGTGTGAGTACCTATTCTAGTTCGTCCTAATCCTGTCAGAAAATTGCATGAAATTAAACTTCATGCAAAACTGAAGCTTGGGCCTGTGAAAGGGTAGATTCTGAACATCCCACATCTCGCTGGATCTTTCTGCCATCTGTACGTACACAACTTTGCCCTAGGATGTTCAGAGCCTTTTTGTACATACAGAAGTAGACACCGCCTCAATCTGAAGAAGAGGGGTGGCAAAGAGGGGCCTGTTAGCTGTGCTGTGTACAACGTGGTGTGAACAACGTGTCAGAAGCCACTCAAGCAGCTGACAATTCTGTATATGATAGTATGAAGAAGCTATTACAGTGCGTGCTTCAGGAAACCAGTGAGGAGTTGATACAGTTTTTTTGGCCATTTAAAGGAAAAAGATAATTATGATATTATGTCGTAGTAGCATATTAGATTATCCTACCCACAATTTTTTTTTGTCCTTGGAAAGAAGCCTGGAAATAGAATATTGTACACCTGTTTTGTTTCCTTCTGACCTGCTATGTGTGTTACACCATTTCTTGCTTTGGCTCTAAGCTGCTGCCAAAAGCATAGCCAATGACTGTATCTACTCTGCTCCTTCACGCACTTTTTAGAAATACCACTATTAGTGAAGGCAGTAATGATGGACATGCAGATATAGGCTTCCCTGAATAATGGGAGTTGAATGAGCTTTTCTACTCAGTGGTTTAAAAAATAGAGATTGCTCACGTAAGACTGGATCAAAGCCACTTTGTCTAAGCAAAATGGGTATGTAGATGTTCTCTGCTCTTCTTCAGTGTGGGATCCTTATCTATTTTGGTAATTGCTTTTGCAGAATTCAGGTTGATACTTTGAAGAAAACTGAGGCTTCTTTTCCTTAGTGTGTTGTTGTATGTGAACTAACTCTTACCTTCAGAAACTTCTGTGTTCCCTGCAAGGCCTTTCCTTGGCCCAGAGGATTCTGCAGGCTGTAGCTGAACTGTATACTAAGCACCTGAATAACACAAAAATGTTTTTTCCGACTTTAAAGTATTTAGTTAATAAATTAACTAACTTTTGCAAGGGAAGGGGGGGGGGTGTATTTTACCTAGTACTTTTAAGTAACTTGCCTTACAGTTCTTCCCACTATTTTGCTACCCAAAACTAGCCATTGTTTCAGTCTCTGATAGCATCCAGTGCCCTTACGTTCCCTTCAAAAAACCAAACACACCTATCCACAATTCCCACCTCACAAATTAAATGAACTATTGAGCAGGGTAATTTGTCCTCCCTCCCGCTGTGGCTTTCTTTGCCACCCTCAGGCAGCATCAGTCTCCGTGCTGCTTTGAAATGTCACTTACAGAAACCAGAGTCAGAGCCTCATGAAAGGAGACATTTTTGGGTGGCAGTTGTATGTTCTTGGGCAGCTCTGGGGTGTGCTAAAGAGGTGAGTAACCTATCTGAACGCCTGTCTCCTGCATGTGTTCTCTTGCACTGGAGTAATAGGGAAGGTGAGTGATGCGGCGGCCTCTGTCTAACAGGCAGGATACAAAAAAACAATGCTGTCTTGCATCAAACAAGAGAATGAAGTATTTGTAAAACTGCCTAAAGTCAAACAGATCATCTGCTTTAATCTGTCTCCAAAAGCACGGCAGCATAGCTTCCAGAACACTGGCTAGCAAAACTCATGTCACACCAGAGTCTCTACATAGAAAGTGAAGATCCCTGCTACATTGTCAAACTGAGCTACAAATTCAGCTTTCTAACTGAACATGTCTTGTCCGTCCTCTGGGAGGCTGGGTTAATGAGCTGCTATATGTCTCCTTGAAAGTTTGAAGCTAACGGACTCCATTTTCTCCCTTTCAGCCAACTTTTTTGCCACTGCTATGCAAGCGGTAAGTACCTCTTCCCTGCAGTCAGAATTCTTTTGAGCCCTCCAGCTGTTTAAGAATTGCCTGTGAGTTTTCCAGCCTGTCACACAAGATTTAGCTTTCAGTATCTTTCCCCTGTTCACTTGTGTTCATCACCTCCTGTAACTTTCTTCCATAGTGTTTCAGTTCTTTGCTTGATGCCTTCTAAATTAGTAACTCGCATGCCTGTGACAGGTGCATCTCTTGCTAGAGGCAGCTGCGTAAGTCCCTGTCTTCTGTGCCCTGCCCCTGCTTCTAGTGACACTCCAGCGGTCAGACAGTCTCTGCACCAGAAGGTGTCGGTTTAGGTTAGAAAGCTCTGGACAGCTGGGAGAGTCACACATTTGCCTCAACTAAACAAAATGCTTAGGCAGTCACTGCACTGAATCACGTTCTGTTAAAAGTGTTTGCTGGCAGCTCAGTACTCTTTATACCTTTGTGAAAGTGAGTCTCAGAGGGATGTATTAAGTGTTATATTTGGTAGCTTTAAAATCTGACTGGTTTATTGCAGTGCTGTGATCTTAAGGATATCAAGCTTGCCTATCGGTTAAATAAGGTAATGGAGAAGGGAGACAACTGGAAATTCTTGGACATGGATAAGTTAAATGCCTACTGGTGAGTGAAGTGCCGCTTATATTCAGCATCTTGTGTACTGTTGTCAATTTGAATACAAACCAGGATTCTGACATTGCGCAGAAGGATGCTTTGTTGAACACCAGCTGGTTATCCTATATGCAGTTTGGAAATTAGGTCCCTCTGTCAACAGTGATAGCTTGGGATTTGTTTTCAGTTTGTGGTTTTGCCCGAACTGAAGTAAAGTCTCTTGGAGCATCAGTTTTGCTTAATACCCATCCAGTAACTATACCAAGCAGTTGTATTTTCTACAATCCTGTTGTCCACTTAGGATGGCAGCTTAGGAGGGAACACCAAAATAGTGTACAGGTCAGACCTAGCTCTCTGCATGGTTTTGTAGAGAGAGGCTGCAGTGCAGCAGGTGTATTTTGCCGTGAAACTCCCATGTAGTTCCACCATTTGATACTGCAGTCATGGCCTCTGAAACATATTTACCAGTGTCATTAAGTGCTGCAGTCCCTGAATGCAATTAAGTACTTGAAACATACTGATTTGAAGAAAAGCCTAATTATGCATTGGAACTAGAGATGCTCCTGTAAATTCATGAAAAATAATTATCATGAAAATCAGATGCACTTTCAGGGGTGGGATGGTTCGGATTATTTTACCTTATTTAGCCTGTAAATAAATCAGGGGAAATTAATGGGAATTAATTTCTTGGTGTAGGGACATTTTTCCTAATCAGTGCATTGGATCAAGGTCCCAGGCTTCTATTGCAAACTTGCACAAGTAACAAGGTTAATTTAGTTCACTTCTTAAAGTGGTTCTTAACCAGAGGTTGCATTTGAGAGAGATTCAGATACCTCAAACCTGGCATCAGGCAGGGAGATTACATTTTTTCAAGATTTTAAAATCCAGTGGTCCACTTAGTAATTCTGCAAATTACCTAGTATCAGCATTAAGTTGTCTCATAAAAAAACGCTATTGCTTTTTTAATTGTATGGAGTATTGCAATCATACAGTGAAATTTCCACGGTCTGCAATACAAATCTGATCAGAAGTCATTTGCTGGTGCATCTCTATGGTTTAGTGGATCTAATCATTACTGAATTAGAACATTTTTCCCTCCTGTAGGTCAAAATTCTTTTCGTTGTTGTGTATGATGGAACAAATTGATGTTGTGTTGAAATGGTACAAAGAAATGTCCCCTTCGGTAAGTGTGTATTAGGGTAAGCAAGCCTCAAAGCTTTAGTATGGAGAAAAGGAACAGTTACAGTTCACTGAAGCAATTCTCTTCCTTCTTCAGGTTTTCTATCCAACTCCTAAAAATATATTGGACCTCCTTCAAGCACTGGATGCGGCCAACCACTTGGAAGTGATCCCTTCAGTCTGGGAAGGTTGGTGATAGTCACAAGCCTACATAGACAGTTTGTTTGATAAAAGTCAGGAGAAGTGCAAAGTGGGAGGTAGTTGGGAAATTTCCCAGTGCTCAGAATAGCCGTGATAAGGTGCTTTGGCATGAGGGATGTTATTCCTTGCTGCAGTGGTGGGGCTGTTCTATTAGGGAAAGCACAGACTATCAGAGAGATCATGGCAGTGTCACAGTTAAATATCAGAGTCTTGGAAAAGTGAATGCTTATCAGAGAGTGGTACCTTAACCAGCAGCCCAGGTTTAACTCATTTAAATTATTCTTCTGTTCTTTGCCCCTTAAAAAGAAGAGACAATGCAGATACAGGATTTAGCACACAGAAAATATCCTACTGTCACCCAACACTGAGGGGACAGGCAGGTTCTTTTAGGGATTCTTGGCAAAATCATGGCAGCACTAAGTTGTAGTTACAATTAAAGGGGATTTTATCATTAGCATAGCATTTATAATTGAAATAGCACAGGATTCCTATAAGCAGAACCAGTGTAGTACAGTTTTATAACTAGTGTAGGGTGGAATTTTATAGCGTCACTTACCTTATGGTTTCTCATCACCTGGACCCTCTGCAGATCAGGTCAAATCTTGATATTTGGTTTGCTCTATCAACATAAAAGTCATAATCTAGACTCAAAAAACATAGAAAAGAATACAAGTCACCACTCAGTCCTGGGAGGAAGCAGACGATGGTGGGAGTGTCCCTGTCCACCGGGGTGTCATGGGTCTCACTGTCCAGCAGCAGTTTGGGTCCAGGTTGCCACTTGGTGTACTTGTAACTACTTGATTTTATAGACAGAGCTGTGTGTGCTGTTCCCTTCCCTGTGCTGTGATGGGGTCATCACCACCACCGGCTTGGCCAGATGCTTGGGACCTTGAAGGCCATTAAGGAAGGGAGTAGTTGGCCTGGCACCCATGAATCTTGAGGCCAGCAGGGAGGGAAAGAAGAAATCTGTTTGGTTCGTCTACTTGAAGCACAGAACCTTCGGGGCCTGATAATGAAGGGAAAGGGAACTAATACGTGAGCAGCTCAGTCACACAGAATGGCCGTTGGCCTCACAAGAGAGGTGACACCTACTGACACCGGTGACACCTACTGACTACTGCCTTTCTCTAAACAGATATGAAGCAGCTGGGGTTTAGTAGGAGGAATGACCTGTTGGAAGAGCTCTTGTCTTTGATGAGCAGGGAGCGGCACCCTGACGAGGTAAGGAAGCTGTCGTGGTTTAACACCAGTAAACAGCTAACCCCACCACACAGCCGCTCGCTCACTCCTCCCCAGTGGGACAGTGGAGAGAATTGGAAAGGTGAAAGTGCAAAAACCCGTGGACTGAGATAAAGATAGTTTAATGGATAAAGCAAATGCTGTTCGTGCAAGCAAAGCAAAATTGGGAATTCATTCACTGCTTCCCATTGGAAGGCAGGTGTTCAGCCATCTGCAGGAAAGCAGGGCTCCACCATGCATAACAGTTACTTGGGAAGACCAACGCCATTACTCCAAACACCCCCTCCTTCCTTCTTCCCCAGCTTTTATTGCTGAGTGTGATGCCATAGGGTATGGAATATCCCTTTGGTCAGTTGGGGTCAGCTGTCCCAGCTGTGTCCCCTCCCAGCTTCTTGTGCACTTCCAGTGTGGGGCGGTGTGAGGAGCAGAAAAGGCCCTGAGGCTATGTAAGCACTGCTAAACATCCCTTTGTTACTTTTCATCCCAAATCCAAAACATAGCCCCATACAAACTACTATGAAGAAATTTAACTCTATCCTAGCCAAAACAAGTACACAGAAGCTCAGTGAAAAGAGTAGCGATGTCTCCCCGTTTCTGTGTGCAGCGTACAGACTGCATTTAAGTGCTCTATTATTGTCCCTCTTCGGTCTTAGAAGTCCAGTTCCAGTGCATATGCCATTATAAATGTCCAGATCTGTGTGAGCTTATCCAGGCCTGCTAGGCCGTTCGTATTGTCTTCAACCTATAGAGAAACCTCAAATTAACACAGAAGAGGATCACATCCTCACCAGGGTTTGGAAGAATAATCCAGCCCAGCCAGCCACATCTCCGGGGAAGCACATGACAGAATTCTGGGATTTTTGCCAAAGATGTCATTGCAGTAACTGGTTTCTCAATCCTGAGGAGGGTTAAAGGTTAATGCGTCCTGCAGAGGTCTGTAAATACAGCTGTCCCTGCAAAGCCATCTTGGAGCTTGCCTAGTGGGGACAACTGTCCTGACAGAAGTGAGAAATTTTTCTGCCAGGAGTAACCGCTGTTAATTCACAAATTTAAATCACATACGGGGCAGACCTGTAGGAGGAATTGCCCTGAAAGGGATATGTTAATTCTAGAGGTTTTGGGATTAATGGCACAATCTTTTCACAGATTCAGCTGGCGTTTGCCAAGTGTGCTGAAGACATCAAAGCTTTCCATGAGCAAAGCGGGCGGGAGCAGGCCCCGTTAGAATGGACAGGCAGTGCGCTGGGCCACGTCGCTCTGTTGTTTTCCAGGGTTGGGAGAACCCAGGACGCTTGGTATGTGTGTGGCTGTCCTGAGCTCTTGGCTTGCGGACACTAACTCAAGGCTTAATCACAAAAATCAAAAGCTAACAACCGATTGCCTTGGAACGCCAGTGCAGACAAAGGGAGGGGATAAGTCCTGTTAGGAAGGTGATGGGGTTTTTTTCCTTAATTTTATTGTTCATTCTTGGCACCAAGTTACAGTTGTCTAACTTTAAAATGGTTTAGAAGTTAATGTAGCAACTGGCTTCGAGTATCATACGTCTGCTTCTGGCAAGGTAGGGTTTGGTTATCACTTCACTGCTAATTTCCTACAGCTTCCCATTTTCCAATTTTTAGTAGCCTTTGAAATTTAAACTGCTAAAGCGATTAATTAGAGTTTAATTAAACTTTTAATTACAATTAATCCTAATGAAAAATCTAAAGAGACTATTTTTAGTACTCTTCAGAAGCTAGAGTTTACTGTCCTACAGCTGTCAACTTGAAATAGAGGTTAAAATATCTAGCCTCCCATTTAAGGTTCTGAGCTATTTTCTGATAAATACAGATGTTCTCTTTGGACAGGCTCATTTGAAAAAAAGAAGTGGCAAGTACCCTTCTAAAAACATGTGATATTTTTAAAGTAAACTTGTCACCAGCTACACTTTCTAGTTTTTCTGCACTAGTTAAGACATTCTGTGTTTAATCAACTATGTTAGCTGGCACACATTGCATCTGCAAGAACACGGCATGGGATTTGTTTCAGATCTGTGGGGAAGATCATTTAACGAAACGGAGCTTGCCTGTGTTTCATCAGCGGCTTATCCAAGAGATTTAATAGCTGTCTGTTCCCTTGTTTTCTGGCGGGTTTTATTATTTTTTTTTCCTTTTGAACAGGAGCATGATGGAGCGTTTCCAGCAAATCAATAGGATTCCTACGTGAGTACTTTTAGGTTCTGACTTCAGGTACTGAGTCTCCCCTTTGGCTGAAATTTTGCATTTCTATTATAACCAACAGTAGTAGTCCATATCTTTGTTATTTCCAGAGCGTGAGTTTGTGTGTGTCTGTCCCTGTGAGCGCGGGTGTTTGTTTATCCAACTGATATGTTCCAAGACCTTTCTGTCTCAAAAAATGTTGAAAATGCAAAGCTTGGGGGGCGGGGGGTGTTAAGTGGTGGATCCTTGAGATGTCACTGAATGTCTCTGGGACATGGAGAACAGTGCCACTGATTAACTTGGCATTAGAAATCAGTCTAAGCAGGACTCCTGAAAACATCTCATTTCCCGTGCGCTCAAAAAAATTCTAAAATGCTATTAACCAAGCACAGGGGCTTCAGAGGCGTCTGGATTCCTGAAGACGAGTTTATGAAGTCAAACCCTAAATCTTATGTGGTACCCTGTTAGGCTACAACAGTTAGCTTTTCTCAGGATTTTGGAGGAAAAAATACTGTTTGAAGTAGAAAACTTCTAAGGAATAGCAATGCATTAAAAAAAAAACCACAACAAAAAAAGCACCAAAAAACTGCTGCTGCTCATGGAAGTGAACACTTTAAATCTGATGTTGGAGATGGGAATTCCACTGAGATGCACAGTGTTTTCTGGCTGCCTGCCCAGCGAGGGTGTGCAGCACCAAAGGCAGCTGTTAGTGGCGTTCTGTGCTTGCTCGGCTCTGCAGACTGCCGCTAGCGTGGCCCAAGGAAGCCTTGACACTGCCAAGCCACGTCACAACCCCTGTCTCAAAGTGGGGAATGGGGAAAGGAGAAGAATTCTTCTGAAATCATGGTGTAGCTGGTGGTTTGTGAATGCCATGGGTTATGAATGTGATGGGAAATAAAGCAGTGTCCCTGCTATTTCCAAATGGATCAGTCTCTTCTGGTTCACTTCCTTCCCTTCTCTGCCAAGCTCCCTGCAGCACCAGCTGCAGACACTTGCTTGTTTCCCTGCCTAAAGGGGAGAGGTGCCCCCAACAGCTGTCACAGGTGACGAAGGAGCAGAGCCAGCACTTTGACATGAAATGGAACTGGCAGAGCAGAGCCAGCTGTCAGTGGCTCCCAGTGCCTTTGATTTAAAGTGCTTGTACACTGTTGCTTTACCTCTGCCAGCCACGTAAAAGAGGGTGAGGGCCTGATGTGGGGACTGTAAAAAGGGAAACGTTATTTAGGCTTATCCTGGCAGCCTTATCCTGAGCAGTAAGCTGCTGCCTTGTTTTTGTGCAAGGAGAAGTATTTCTGCTAGGATAGGAGTTTCCAACTGCATCACATTGGTATGGGGTCAAGGCTGAGGGGAGATCTCTGTCAGGAGCAGAATTGGGCTGGTTGAGTGATCTGAAAAATCTGTCATCTCCTCTCCCTCTCTCAAGCACCTGCTGTAAGTTAATGACCACCTTACCTGGGCCCCGGTGAACAGTTGCTCTTTGCCTTTGCTTTTGCAGTGACCAGGTGATGGATGAGTTTTTCGCCTGTGCTAAACAAACCAATTGCCCAGATGAGGCAATTAAGCTGGTAAAGCTGGCAGCGTCCCTCGGTCTTCCTTCATCTCAAAGGCTTAAAAGCAGAACGGAGAAGGAATTTGAACTCTCTGAAAAGCAGAGGTAAGTTGGAGTACTTCATGATACAGCTGAAGGGGTATCATAGACTGGGTGGTTGAGGGGAGCCTGTGGAAAGGTTTCTCTGCCAAGGCAGCAGAGCGCTGACTTTCAGAACAATTGTCCCCTCAGTTTTTGATCCCATGCTGTATCCATACCACCTAAGAGCGGGGGGAGGTAACTTTCCATGATGAGGTTAGCCTTTTCCACTGCTCAGGTCTGCTTTCACCTTTCTTTCCCAGAATCTTGCCCTAGCTGGGTCTGGCCACCTAGAAGACGCAGATTTCAGGCTAATAAAAGCAGGGAAGTGCTATGGGATGGCCCTGCATGTGGTTCATGGGTTCTGAGGCTCACAGTCAATCTTCAGTACACCATGGTTGGTTTCTCAGCTGATGCAGCCAAGCTCAGATGATGGGCTTAGCCTTGAGGACCACAGTTAGGAGCTACCGGTCTGGTCCAAGGGAATGAATAAATAGAAGTCCATCACACTTGACAGCTGGCCCACCACTTTCTGGGTAACGGAAGTAGTCTGCTTTTCCGAAAGGAGGGGGGGTGTGCTTCTACCAAATGCTGGGTGGACCGTATTCTGCAGACAGCCCATAATATTCTCTTTGGAGGGTGTTTACCCTGTGTTTTGGGTATCTCTCTTCAAGCAAAAGCCACAATGAGGTGACTGATTACTGGACTGTTTTCCATCTGCAGGAAGACGTTGGAGAGTATCAAGTCAGACAGCGACAGCAGCGATAGCGACAGCGATAGTGACAGCGATAGTGACCGTGACTAGCTGTCCCTCTTGCCTTCCCCGTGGGAAAACTGGGAGCGAGCACTTCCTCTACACCAGGAGGCTTCTGTGAGAAGTGAAATCACTGCAGGGTTGGCTTCTGGGAGGTGCTGCAGCACTGCTGAGCACTCCAGAGCGTTCTAATACAGGACCTGCTTGCGTATTGTCCTTGTTGGAGCAAGCTAGAAGCTGTTCTGTTTAACGCTCTTGCTAACTTCAAACTCAGCGTGGGCTACGCCAACAGAGCCTCTTCCACACCACTCCCTGGAGAGGGGGTAGCTCCTGCCAGGCAGCTGTGGCCTTCTTGAGCAGCTTGGCTGAGGTGCTGGAGGGCTGCCGGGAGAGGAGTGCTACTTCCTGGACGTTGCCCAGCAGGTACAAGACTTTGACAGCTTGAGCAGGACTTCCCTTGGACCTCCTGTGACTTAAACCTGCACAAGATTTAATTCCTTTCCATCTGACTTTAATGAACTACTTAAATATCAAGTTTACTCTGAATGTAAACACTGTAAGTAATGCCATACTCATCACCTGTGGTGTTATTTGTCATCCTTTTTGGTGTTTTGGGACAGGGTTTGGACTGTATGTGTTACAAAGCTACAATTTGTACAGCTGGAGACTGCATCTAATAAATGTCTGACATTAAATACAGCTGTATTCTGATAATCCCTAAGCAAAACCTGTTGATTACAAAGTGCTGCGGCTGCTCTGTGAGAGAGCGAGTAAAGTTCATGCAGAATACAGCAATAAAGCTAACGAGGGGACTGGCAAGACAGATGACTGTGCTGTTCTGTTCTCTGGCTTGCAGTTAACTGGCCCTCACAGCATTGTGCTGCTCTTCTCTGCCTTTTTTTGAGGTAGTTACTTCAACAGGTAAAGAATGGTCTTAAATCCTCTTAAAAGAGGATTAAACCATATTCCAGTGAAACGTAGTTAACAGATGATTCTCTTTCTTTGTGAAAAATAAAACCTTGATGTGTATGATGCTGCAGGACAAGTAAGAGCACACTGCTGTGGAAAGCAGCTTGAGGATAATTCAGTAATGAGTTTGGGAAATAACAGCTTCTAGAAGTAGAACAAACTACAGCTGAAAGGCTGAAAGTCCAGTGTTCCTCCTCCCGTTACAGGAGTGGCTGGGCAGGAAAGCTGGTGGAAGGCAAGATTCTCTCCAGAAAGCAAACATGCCTGTTCCAGCAACGTGGGACGAGTACAGGTTAAGGGGTAGATGAAAGATAAAGGGCTTTCAGAGGTGGTGTTATGCTCTTTGCTTTATTGTACCAACAATTTAAAACTGGATCAGGGAGTAGACAAAGCTACAGTTACTCATTTCAGCAAGTGAGCACTAAGTAAGGTTGATCAATCTTTCTCCACTGATGATAAGAACTAAGGGAAAGGTAAGAGAAGGAAGGAGCTTGGTCTTTACGTGAGTTCTCATGGTTGAATCAAAGTCTGGCTTCTAGACAGAAATACCTGGTCTTGTAAAACGACAGAAGGGCAGGTCTGCCAAGAAACACAGAGGGACAGATGTCCACCAGAACATGTACTCTGAGACCAGCCTAAGTTATGTCTACGCAAACCTGTATCATCTATGGATTTTATAGGTTTGTTTTTTTTACAACTGTACAAATTAATGAATAGACACATTGATCACATTAATTAATTCTTGCTCCTTCAAAGGAGTAAAACAGAGATAGGTTTTAATTTCTTCAGGTCATGGAGAAAAGCTGCTCCTGTACTGCCCCAGCTGTATTTGATTTTTAAATAGGAGACCAAACAGCAGGAAAAAGTAGTTGAAGTCTTGTTTTATTCAGCTGACAGAGTGGCAAATCATTAATGGTAGGTTACAAACATTATTTTGGTTGGATCACAAGCCCGCTTGGTAAAATGGGGAAATAAAGTTGTTACAGAAATTGTAGAGAAGCTTCCTGGAGTTGGTTGTCATGATAACTCAAAACCAATACAAATACAACAGGTGGTGAAGTTAAATACAGTGCAAGGAAACAAGACCGTACCCGTGCTTTGATTTAACGTTTCCAGCCCCTGTCAACAGCTTGGTTTGCAACCCTTAGGAGATCATGGGATTTCTTTCCGGCACAAACGATTTCTGAACAGCCTCCGAAACTACAATCCTACCTCACTGCACTTGAGTTGTTCCTAACCCCACAGCACTGGCATACGCTGTCAAGATATCCACAATTTGTTTCGTTTCTAGGGTCATTCGAGCTTCGGTCAGCCAGTCGTGTGCCACTCTCCTAGACTCTCCTCTTAACTGGTTGACAAATTTAGCTGCCAGCTCCAGATCTCCGTGTTCAATGCAATATGAAGCGTAAGACAGTAATTTAAACGTGTCGAGGTCGTCGGGGCTGAGCTCGGCAGGTGGCTTCAGCTGCTGAGGGTGAAACATGAGCAGCGACTGCAGGTAAGACAGGAAGTATTGGTACAAGCTGTTTCTCGTTTCATCGATCATAGCCACTCTTTTGGCCAGTTTTTGGACTGTGTAGAAACGTGCTCTGAGGGCCTCCTCGCTGTAGACTCCCCGCGTCAGGGACTCCTGAGGGAGAGCTGCTGTTAAGGTTTCCGTAAATGCGTTGTCAGAACAACTGGCTTTGATGGCCTTCACTGCGCTCTCCAGCGGTTCTGTGGGACTGTCCCCGGAGGCTGTCTTCATGCAGTATTTGAGCGCTTCAACAGAAAGCCAGAGCTGATGGGCCTTTCTGGCTTCCTCTTCTGCTACTGCGTGACCTGCAAAATAAGCCAAGAAAGGGACTCTCAGCAGGGGGCACACATACGGGAAGAGTTTTGAACACAAGCAGCAAAACCCATCCTTCTGAACGCTCTGCTTTCAAAAGCAGCCGCCCCCTCGGCACTTGGACTCAAAGCGAGTCTGATCCGCAAGTCAGGACCAGAACAAGACGACAGCTTTGGACTTGTGCAGCTGGGATCTGCTGGGTGCTCAGCAGTGTGGGGACGCCCAGGCCCACGAGCTACGTGCCAAAGCCTGTGCTTAAGCACCCAGGTTTGGGTAAGGGGCCTTAAGGGATCACAGCTTTAGTCCTTAGAAAGATGCAGTTTCCGTGCTCACTCTCAACTGCTTGCTCAATTCCTTTCAGCCGGGCGTAGGCAGTGTTTATGTCCAAGGTGAAGTTGTCGAGCTGCTCCTGAGTAAGGCGTCTGAATTGCATTTCTTGTTCACTGAGTTTCTCGGATAAATTCTGAAACAGAGCGAGATACAGAACAGCCGTTTCTGGTCTGATAAATTATATTTAACTTACTTTTAAGGTATGTTTCTATAAATCTGTTGTGCTTGCTAGGGACAAAACATAGAGGATAACATACTAGTAGGAAGCCTTATTAGGGTGAATTTAACAGTTACTGCACTTGCAACTGTCAAAAATTTCTCACCTATAGCAAAAGCTTTTAAGACAAGTCTGAATAAAACCTATGCGTTCAGACACTTTATTTCATCAGCTCCATCATTTCATCACTTCCCTCCCCAGCCCGCGTTTTGGTCTTCTGGAAGATGGTTTGCGACTCTCATCCTGTGAAGCTCTTGCTTTGCAAGGGTTCAAATATCCCCCTAATGCCCTTGGGGACTCCGCTCCCTTACCTGCTCGAATTCCACCTTTAGCTCCTGCTCCTGGATCTTAAGAACATCTCTCAGATGGTCTGTGTGGGCAGCAGCCTGTCGCCGGAGCTGGGTCCTCATTTCGCTCTCCATCACCTCTCGGACTTCTTCAACCTGTACACCCACCAGCAGTTGTTACCACGCTGCTATTTCGCAACTGCTCGTCACAGGCTATGACTGTATCATCCACCAGTGATTACCCAGGGTACGTTGTATAGAAGTGGCATTGATAAGAGCCCGTGTTTCATTTTTAAAAACTGTCGAGGTCCATTTTTACAGCTGAGCCTTTTCCTAAAGCCTTGGAAGAATAGCTTCACAGTCCACAGTGCCAGTAACTGGTGGTTATACTCACTTGTCACTTAGTGCAGTTATCAAAATACCATATGAAAGATGCAGTAACGTAACAAACTAAACACTCCGGTGTTTATAAATCAGCTTCCAAACAAGAAGTACTTTACCTTTTCCCTACCTGCTGTAATACTGTCCGAGTTGGACACAGCTTAATAAAATGGTAATACCCCTTTTACCTGATCTTGTGTAAAACAGCCACTTTAGAGAGCGCGGGTTAGCACAAGGGAGCGTGGTGCAGGTTTACTTAGAAGCAGCCAAATACGTTTGTTTTCTGGGCTTTTTTTTTTTTTTTTTAAAAAGGATTGCGTCATTTCCATCTTTCCGTTAAGTGCAAAGATGAACAGTTCAAGCAACTTCTAGAAAGAGCTCTAAATTAATACCTGTTACTGCAGTGCTTTGAACTAACAGGCTAGAGGTGAAATCCTGTTTCCGTCACGTCAATGCAAATTTTTCGACTAATGGCCAGTGTTAAATCTCGTTTTCAGAGGCATGTATGTGAAAACAGCAAGAGTATTTGGCACAAGTTTCTGCCTGCAATATGGTGTCTCAAAAGATAAAACCGCCAATGCCCAAATCCCTACATTTCTAAGTTGCACTTGGTTCATGTCCAAAGCAGCATTAAAATTCTGAGTTCTCGTGGTGCTTTTGAAAGAAATCAAATCCCAAACCGCTGGTAAAGAGTGGAAGAACATGGAGATATCTGCTAAAGGCAGGACAGGGGGACTACATAACCTCAAGATGGCACGTGCTGGGTCAGATCAAACATTTATTTTGATCCAGTAATCCTATCTCCAACAGCAGACAGGTAACATGAAAAAGTCGTTCCCTGTTTCGCTGTATGATTTCACCATTCTAACTTTGCAGGAGTTTCCTTGCTCAACATCCCCTTTCCATGCTTAGGCTGCAGGTCACCCTGTCTGATGTCTCCCATCACTCAGAACATCCCAGCTGCTCTTCTACACCCTTTTGGAGCCAGAGATTCAACCAGGCGCGTTAAACCACTTTACCTTCTTCTCCTGTTCTATTTCAATCTCATTTTTGTGATGCTCCAGCGCTTTGGCCACGGCTGCCTCAAATGCTTTTTTATCCTCAAGTTTCTGCTTCTCCAGGGCCGACTCGATGTGCTGCTGTTCCCTCACTCGCTGCTCCGCCAGCTCCTTGTTCAACTGGTCGATGCGACGATGGGCATGTGCGATGAGGGAATTTAAGTCATCTGTCGATAACTGGCCAGCTAAAGAAAACACAGGGCATTAGGAAGGTCTGCAAGGAAACTGCCGCCGTGGTGCCTGCCCACCTCCCACTCGAGCACGCTAAGGCTCCACGTGGTTGACCAGTGAGCGCGTTTTATGGAAAGTTTCTGAGCTCTTCAAGCCCTTGACCTGTGCTAATGGCCACCTAATGCCACTTTCTGAGCCACACCTACAAGAAAGTACTTTCTATCGATAGAAAACAAATTATCTTAGTTTCCCTGAAGTGATTCACAGCTGTTATTTACACTCCCATATCCATGTCACACTCAATTAGAGGAGACTGTCAACAACTCTGGCCATTTCTTGGTCTTCACAGCACCAGGTATTTTCCCCTGTGACAGCACAGAGAGCAGCAGGATATGTAAGAGCCTGGTGCAGACCGATACCTCCAGCTGGGTCCAAGCTTACAGAAATTTGATCCTGAAGACACTGAAGTCATTGTGAGAGGCAGCCAGAATTACGTTCTCTCTTCAGCAGTCCTCCAGACGAACTGCTCCCAATCAGACTTCTTACCCCAATTTGTACCTTTCAGGGTCTGTCTAACTCCAAGAGCAGCAGGGGTCACAACTACAGCTGTGTCAGCTAAGTAGTTTGCTATTTTTCTGCTGGGAGAGGAGGAGGACACAAGCTACGCCTGCGGCATTTGGTGACCTGAGAGTGGCACTGGCTCTGTAAAATGCCGCAGCTCATTTTGCACTGGCTGCCCGCTAAATTGCCTGTATGGAGAACCAGGGACTACTCGGGAAAGCGTTCCCGCAGGGTCTAAAGCGAGTGAAATTCCACAGTCCTTCAGCCGTTCTGCTGGGGAGTGCTGGAAAAAGGACCGGTGCAGGAGGGCTCGGTGCAACGGCGTTCGTGTCCAGCAGGGAAGCTGACCAGCAGCACTAAGCTCAGCTGTTGAACTTAACGCTGTTACAAACGGAATGGGGTTTTAATGCACTTTTGAATTTTAAAAATTTTAAATTATGTTTCTTCGATCAAAAGGGAATAAATAAATAATAATCAACCTCAGAATCACAGAGTTAATCAGCACTTCTAAAATCAATCATGAAGATTAAATTTGGAGAATCAAGCCAACTTCAAATTAAACGGATCTGGTTTTGGTGACCCAGCTCGGAGCGGCCTTATGTGGCTCTTCAAGCATACCAAGTACCTAGAGGTCTCAGCGGTATCAGCAGGAGCTGGTGTATCCAGCACCTCTCAAGTCAGGAGCGCTGCGAGGTGACCCTACTTGAGGACAAACACCATCGCACAGGTTAACTGGAACGGTCAAAGTTTCTGTTTCTCACTGGAATCTCAGCAGCAGGTACCGACCGGCTTAAATTCACAACGAAAATTCAACCCTGGCTTTCACAAGCCAGCGATCGCCCACCTGGGAAGTGCTGCTAGACAAAGACTTTGTGGTTTAAGCTAGACATGCAAAACTAGCGGAAAGGACCCCAAAGCACACCTCAGCCTGAAACGATTTAGGAATGCAACATTTCACCCCTTTGTTGATACTGCCTGTACTTTCAAGTGAGGTACCACACAAACATAAAAAAGAACAAAGAGAAGCGATGACATTCACAAGAGCAGAACAAATTACAGGAACTCACCTAAGTCAGTTATCTCTGCAACAGAAAGAGGAAAGGTTGGAGAAGTTAATGCACATTCACGACAGCAAGTCAGTCATGCAAGACTAAAACAGAAAACTAAGAGCTTATCTACACCGACGAAACATGAGTCCTAGTCTTTAGGAATTCAGGAAGAACAGTACATCAAGTATAAAAGTCTCTCTATATTATAGGCAAGACATAGCCCCAGACATCCCAACTGCTAAAATCACCTTTGGAAACCCACAGACTGATGCTGAAATTTAGCCAAAGCAAGGAATGCAAGTTTGAAGTAAAAAAACGCAACAGGACACTGGAAATTTTAGTCTGACATTTCTATGATCTTATAAATCAGAAGCAGCTGGTTAAGAAACAAGTTCCCAAGCGGCAGTGAGAGCCACGGCCCCTAACACGTCAGTCCCGTGTATACTTCAGTAGGTAACACCAGTATGAAACTGAGTGGACAGAAGGTACCAGGAGATTCCCTTTCCTCCCTCAAAAGGTCAGCGATCACAAAACCCAAGATATTCTCCCTTTATCCTGCACAAGGAAAGGCAGTTCATGAGATTTCTGATCTCAGGCGAAGAACTGCAGTAGTAATGGCATAAACAAAAATAAGACGCCTATTCACTGCTTCTGTGCAGCATTCCCGGTTGTTCAAGGTAAGTTACTGTGTCAATTTAATTTAGAAGTAACATATACTGGGGTAGGTGGGTACGAACAAGGAATTCTATCTTTCAGTACATCTATCATTTCAGGGCGGATCTAGAGAAATTCAGGGAGTTCTTTATCACTCTGTGATAGTGGTGTATTGTAATACTTAAAATCACAGAGAGTCAACCAGATAAACGCTTGATTAGTGAGCAACACAGATTTGATCCAAATCTGGAGTGACCTAGCTCTCTTCCTGGAATACCAGGGGAGGGAAGAGATGTTTAAACAATCATATGATATTTCTTGTATAAGAGCTACATATTTTGAAACTTCCAATACAGCACAGGTAGTTTCCAGAAGTAATCCCTTTGTAACACCTGCTTTAGATTACTTAATTGTGAACTAGTTTTCATTTCAAACAATATGGAAATTAGGATGCTGGACATCCAATTCAGTGCCCGTAGTTACAGAAACACCACAAACCAAAGTGACGGGCCTGTAACAAGCACGCTGTAACTCCACAATCGGAGACTTACTTAGCCCCTTCCAGCCAGGCTGTACGTCGGGGGTGATACTGTCCAGCTCTCGCTGAAACTCTTCTCTAGCTGTAGCCACCAGCTCATGATATTGAGCTACTATCTTGGCCTCAGACTGTGCTGCCTGAACCTGCAACAAACAAAAAGAAGATGTTTATTTTTCAAGGCAAGTATCGAAAAGGGAGGCATACAAAATTTAAAGCCAGGCCCTGAGTTAGTGGCAGATATCGTTACCCTCCAGCCCAATCAAAGCTTTCTTGGGGGAGAAAAAAAACTCACCCTGTGATATCAAACCTCTCGTATACAATAATTATTTGCTGGAACTACTACTAATCCATTCCGTCTCACACGCACACTGTAACTAGATAGACAGTCTGCAGCCTAGGCAGGACCAAAAAAGGATCTTTAAAAGATCTCTAGCTCTTTTTCTCTACTTACAGCTACCATACAGGCCTACTAAGCTAATCTTGGGACTGCTGCCCTCCCTCTCAGTAAGTTCTGCTGTTCCCGCTATTAGGCTAAACTCACTCAAACCGCACCTTATTATCAGCCATCCTGCAGAGAGATAAATGTCACCTTTATGTTTCTTCCCCAGTCTTCTGAGCTATAAAGTGATTTATCCACCAAGTCATTAGCACACATTGCTCCTACTCCTCCCTAACCGCGTGGTAAATTCCTCTTGGCATCAAATGGAAAGAATTACAAGTCGCCCACAGAAAGGACAGGCACCAGCCAAGCTGGCCGGAGACTCTTTCAGGACACAGTTCAAGTTCTCGCAAAGATCTTGTCACATCTGATTACCGGTATACATAATCAGCTCAAAGACTGAGTATAGCTAAAGAAGGACGGAATTTACACTTTAAAAATATTTAACCTGCTACAGAGGATTTGGGAATGGGAGGTCTGCGTAGGCTTCCAAGCCGTCATTACTCTAATGGCAATTATAAACAGCCTGTGGAAGCATTACCTTTTTCACGACATTGTCCAAGTCAACTATCATATGATGAAGATTTTCTTCTGCAGCAGTAATGTGAGATTTGGCTCCTGCGATCTGAGACTTCTTGGCGTTCTCGATTACGCCTTTCATCTTCTCTAACTCTTCTCTGAAAAGGGAGGAAGCTGCTAATTATAACACATACAGAAGAGTTTACTTTCTGCTGTCTGCGTTTATAGGAAGAGCTACTGGATAACTCTACTGGTGCTTCCCATCTACCAGCTCTATGGCTAAGATGCTGTGACTGAAGATTTTTCTTTCCACAGTCTGAAGCCTAAAGATGTCAGTGTGTCTATTCCATGTAAAATGAGAACTATTTATAGTACAATTAGTACTTTAGGACTCAAGACGCAGCTGGAGGGGGCAGATGAAAGACAGTTCACTGAAAGTAGTTAGTATTAGTAAAACTGTTAGTATGAGAAGGCAGAGATTTCCATCGCATAACAGAGTGTCAAGGAAATATTTTTAATATAGATGGCTTACTCTTGCAGAAGCGTTTTGGACATGGTGACTGGTGGAGATAAATGAGGATGGGAGAAAATTTATAGAGCTCTGAAAAGACAGATTTTTTTTTTTTTTTGGTAATTAAGAAAGAACCAGTTTCCTCTAGCATAATTGGCAATCAAGGGAAAAGTGAAAAAGTGTTCCTTTTCCAAATCCATTCAAACCAATGGATGTTTCTAATGATCTCATTGGAATAAGGAACAAGCTTTAAAATAAATAAGCAAGTAAATAAATAAAAGCAAAGGCATCCAGTAGAGCAATAGAGAATAAAAGCTGGTGTATCTGGGTTAGCTTTGTTTTGCTCTTTCAGTTACACCTCCTAATTATTTTTATTCAGCACAGCAACTTCAAAGATAAGAGAAGTCTGTAACTTAACTAGCAACTGCGCAACTTCAAGGATGATGTTCCCCTCTTTTTACTGTTGCCCTCTTACTTCTACACTCATTACAAGAGCACCTTGGAGAGGTTTGTCACCTTATTTTTGCTGCTATAATCCCTACACAGTCTGCACACCAGACTCAAGGCGTATCAATGCAGTTCATACAGAACCTTGGGTTATGAGCAGGGCTCCATTTCAGGATTCAAGTATTCCACAAAAAAAAAAAAAATCTAACCTTAAAAGCAACTCTGCTGACAGATGGGACTGCCAAACGATGCTGTAAGGTTTAATTTTTCATTGCAACTGAAAGTAAGTGGTGTTACTGACTCAATACACAGGGTGGGGAGTCATGGAGTCCTTGCAATAGGTTTAACATTGAAAAAGTTATCAAAAAGTAATTTTAGAAGGATTATTCGGGTTTTTTTTTTAATCTTACTTGAACATAACAACAGTATATATAAATATTAAGGAGATAAGTTCTTAAAAAGAATAGGACTGATTCAGACTCTGGTACAGCGAGGACCATGAGCGGAGGCACCTACAATCCACATGCTGCAAACTGAAATAGTCATTAGCGTATTTGAGTTTTCTTTATTTGGCACAAACACATCAGTTTAATATGAGCGTGGGTGACTGCATACTTTCTACAAACTCCACCTGGTGTCTGCCAGCCCTCGCAGGGGTGATGTGAACTTACCACTTGATAACACTTAAGAACAAGCAACTTACTTGGCTTTCAGAAGGGCATCAGCGGCTTCATCTACTGCTCTCCTCCGATCCTTCAGCGCTTCCTCCAGAGTCCGCCACTGAGATGATTTGTTCTCCCCAGCAGCCTAAGAAACACAGATTCCTAATTAGGGCCACCACAATTATGAAATAAGAGAGTTATTTAAATAAAATTAAAAAAAAAAAAAAAAAAAAAAGAAAGCCTGCAGGGATTCAGAAGTTCCTACTCTTGTTTCACTAAAGCTGAACAACATTGTCATGTTTTACCAACAGCACAGCTGGAAGCTTTACAAATTATTTTTCCCTTCCATTCTTTTGTTTGATTCTTAACGTTTTTCTCCACCTGAGCAACAGCCATTTGTCCATGCAGAAGAGCTTGTGCGAGGATCATTGTATGGTGCCACAAGATTTTGGGGGAAAATCTCTACATGTGTTAAAGTACTGTAATACTTTAAAATTGCTTTTAAGCTTAATACTTTCAAGTACCGTAATGCTTTCAAGTTGCTTAACTTTAAAGTAAGCTTAACACCTAAGCTTAAAAGCAAACTCTTAAGATACTTGTTTTTCTAACTACTAGATTAAATCTTGAGTCCTTGTTTAGCTGCCCGTATGCCCCTGTTCATTTGATTAACCACTAAATTATATTCTCCGCTCCAGTACTGAATAGGAAACAGTGGTTCCACACACACTCCAGCATTAGCACACCAGAACCACAAACTGGTGTCGCTCATGCATCCCCTACTCATTTCCAGACAAGAAAAGAACAATCCAGCAAGAAGATTTTGGCAAAGAGAATGGTTCAGCAGAATTAACAGGGTGGACAGTATGATACCCTAACTGTATCCAGGTAAAAAATAGGCTTGGAAATTAAAATACAATGAATTAAAATACACGGTGAAAACTATCAATGTATGAACTTGAACTTTTTTTCTTGGAGTTGGGGGAAAAAAAAAAAAAACAAATTCAAAAGCAAACCTGCTGCATCATTCAAGTACACCCATTTCACAAGTGGAAAGATTAGTTAAAACTGTGATAAAAGTACAGACATTGCAAGAAAAGCTTCCAAGTTCATCTTTTAATTGTGAAATGAGAAGTTTGGCTGAACACAATATAAAAATAAAATTGTTCCCATTTGTCCAGTTTACCTCAGAATTGTCCATGGCCTCCTTCAGTATTTGGGAATGGGCATTCACTGCTTGCACAGCAGATTCCTGGGCAGTAATCGCCTGAAGGGTTACACGAGCTGTTGCGCTTAGGGCTCCTTCTAGAGTTGCTGCAAGGGCTGGGGAAAAAAAAAAAAAAAAAAAAAAATCAGTTAACTGAATGAAACTATAAAGAAAAGAGCCTTAGAATTAGTAAAATGACACGTTATATCCTCTGCATCTCCTTATTTTATTTCCTATGACTCAAAAGAGCTGGTCAGTTTAGGAACTATGCTTGCAGCCTACAGAAGAAACGTTGCCAGAATATACTCCTTATTTAGACGAGTACCAAGGTCCAAGTCTGCACTTAGAGCGCTAAAGCTCCTCAGTGGAAGACCTTTACCGTGTTTCTGCAGGGGGGTGGCATTTAACCCAGTAGATATTTATCCATTTTCACGTGTTACAATGGTAATTAAGAGAAAACAAGTAAATTTTCCTGTCTTCCACAAGGAAGATATATTCCAAACACAGAGTTATCCTTCCTAGCCAAGGTGGTGGTGGACTCAACTACCTATTCCTATTGGTATAGAAGCACAAATGAGCTATTAATTATTCAAGCAGGAGCTGAATCAGAATGGTTAATCAGTGAGCAATGTCTGCCTTTCTGGAGTCAGACATTATTTCTAAGCAGTTGGGTAAGTAAATCCACCTTTCCAGTAAATACTCCTCTGGATTTTTTCAGTGTAACATCTCAACTTCTTCACTTGCAAAAAAGTCCTGTACGAAGCAGACAACTGATGCCGAGCCTCTTGTTTCTGCTCATGTTGCTCTTCTACACCAGACAAAGCTCTGAACAGAAGCGAGCGGCAGCAGACCACAACCAGCACATCTGCTCTGAGCCTGTTAAGTCCAGGCTTATACACCCTTCTCATCCCTCGTGTGCAACAACAGCCCGAGGCTCGGACTTTGGCTGAGGACCAAAGCACTCAGAGGAAAAGCCTGAGCGTGGTCAATGCGTCTGCCAAGATGCCATTTCACGCGCACAGTGGCTGGACAGGTCAGATCAGACACACCACACCGGACCAGCGCCTCCTCCACCATCAGCCCCTTCCAAGCACGAGGAGAATAATAAAACAAAAAGGCCATAGCTCCCACAGCAGGCTGAAGTTTGCCCAGTATGTGGTCTCAGTACCGTTAAACTCCCCTCAAGCCTATTTTCACTGGCTACACCTATGTTAACAGTAAACTTTTGCTGACTTTAAATACAGTTTCTGTTCAGCATCCTGGTAGTCAGTGTCTCTAGTGTACCCACCCTCCTTCCCTCACCACAGAAGGTCTGCAGAGCCACTGCAGACAGCCGTCCTTGCACTGCCCCAAGTCAGAAGTCACCCTTCAACACCCGTTCATTTCTGCAAGAGGCCAGTCTCCCTCTCATCCTCATCAACACTGGCTGGAGGACAATATGGAAGCTTTCTAACACTGCACACAATCTGCAGCTTGAGCTGGGTTTGCTTTCAGAAGGTAAGTACCAAAGTAGCTGGTCACAGATTGCCCGGACATACTAGACAGTAAAACACCATCTACAAAAAAAAAAAGAAAATTTCTCAGTTTTTCTGTCTTACCCTGAGGTAAACCAGGAAAGAACCCCGATTTAAACAAAACTCATGATTTAAACAATCATGCTGTAGCCAAACCAAGACCAAACAACAGCCCAGAAGTATTTAAAATCTAATAAACTAAGTGGGGGGCAAGGGGGAAGCAAAGCTCATTGTTTTGAGCAAGACCCACAAAGAAGACACGAGTTTTGAGACACAGGAAAAGCCAGACCACATCTCAGTAATACATCTGGATTAATAGGACTGTCTGAGTTAGAATCCAAGCAAGAATCGTCATAGTTCCCAACACAGAACCTACAGGCAACTCTTCGCAGCACCTCAACATACCATCCCTGAACCACTACAGGAAAAAGTCAAGGCAGCAGTTCTGTAGAGCTGAGGATCCCAGAAGATGGCAACCTGAGCACAAATCAACAGCATGCTCTGGCAGCAACGAGTCCTGACCGTGAACAGGGCTGCATCAAACAAGAGCAATTCCCACAGATCAAGTGATTTCCCTCCAATCGGCACTTACGAGACTACTTCTGGAATATGGTGTCTCATTTTGCGAGCCTTGGTATAAGAAAGATACAAACACACCGGGGAGTGAACGCTGAAGAGGCAGCAGGACGGTTAGGGGCTGGGAGCATGTGACACAATGAGAAGCTGAAGGATCTGGGCTTGTTCTAGCCTAAAGAAGAGAAGCTAAAGAGGTATCTTAAGTCATGCCTTCCACATCTAAAGGAGTATTACAGAAGAGACTGAACAAGACTTCTCAGAAGTGCCCAGAGAAAGGGCAAGAGGCAACAGATCCAAGTGCCAACAAGAGAAATTAATTGGACGTATCAAGTTCTCCATCATAAGAAGCAATGGCAAAGCTGCTCAGCGGTGAAAGAATCTCCATCCTTGGAGAGCTTCAAACCTCCTGGGAAGAAGGCCCTGAGCAACCTGCCCCAACTCTCCAAGCAGGGGGGTGGAGTAGAGACCTTGGACGTCCATTCCAACCCAAAATTTTCCATCATTCTTTAACCATCAGTTACTTCTTAGTGAGTGGCAGAAGCTTCAACAGCCTTCCTTCTGCCAACACAACACAGGGACAACAACAGAGAGGTGTGTAAGCAACTTAGAACTCTAACGCCAATACAGTCCAACAATTCTCTGTCACAAATAACACGCATAGGGAGAACTATCAGTGAGGACTCACCCGCGATCTTCTCTTGCTCCTCTTTATCTTGCTGGGCGAGCCGGGCTGCAACTTCTTCTGGTGACCGTTCTTTTATAGCATGGGAACCTTCATGTTCTTTACCTATTCAGAAGCAAAGAGAGTTAAATGGTTTTAGCAGAGTGTCCGAATTGGTATACGGATTACTTGTAGGGAAGGAACTTTCTTTTGAAAACTTTTATAGTCAGTATCACTTTATAAATCTGACTTCTGCAAGAAGTCACGCTGAAACTACCTCAAACTTTTTTATACCCATAACTACACAGGCCAGTCTCAAATCTTCTCTCAAATTTTCTTAAAATTAAAAACAGCAGCATGGATATCTCGCATGCATCTGTAGATTTTATGTTGTCTAGTTACAAAAATATACAAGATTCAGAAGTGAAAGGCAAAGCATGAAATGGAAAACACTTAGGAAGCCAAGTTTAAATTTTAAGTGAGTGTCTGTTTTGGTTTGATTTTTTTTTTCCCCAGTTCTCCTTTGGCATGCTTGGGGACTCCGGCCAAAGTAAAAAAAGATTAGCAAGGGAGCTATGGTGAATCACAATTATACTCTAGCCTAAGGCCTTTTATACTTTATTCCTTAGCCAAATGCCTTTAAGAGTGAGTGTTGACCTAAGTAATTCTCTCAAGACCAACCGCAAGTCTGCATCTCAACTCAGGAGAGCCCAGACCTCTCAGCTCTCAGACTCATGCTGCAACAAAACCCACCAGGTTACCTTTTAATAATGCTGATGCTAACTGTGAAGAGTGTACTTACTTATTGCTGACATACTTTTTATCAAAGTACCTTTACGAAATACATAAAGAAATAAATATAATCTCATCTGAAAGAGACTCATATAGAAGCTAGTGTTTCTTGTTGAGTTAACAAAACGCAGTTTCTTCACTTGGCCCCAGGTAGACACGCTTTTCTGAAGAGCAATCAGAAAGCCACAAAGAGCAGAGGCAAACTGGACTGTAGAAGTTCCAGTTCAGCATCAAGGCAGGCTTTCCTCTTGTGGTCATACCTATACCTGTCCCAGGTATCAATCTCAGCTTCTGCGTGTGTTAAAAATCTATTAACAGATGATGGAAGTTGTTTCTTCTACAAAAGGCACAACGAATGACGCCTTTAAAAACTGACAAATACCAACACAGAAGTAAGAATCTATATGCTCAAAGCTACAGGATTTTCTTTTTCATTATTGTGTTCACATGATTTTTTTCACCTTCTTCAGTCTGTATGCCCGGAGCTGGCACCGACATGGCTACACCTGTTGCGGAGATGATCTGTGCTGCAGCCTTGCCTGCTGTTAAATACAGTAATAGAACAAAACCAGTTAGTATATACGAGCTATAACGTAAGAACAGGGATACAAGACTGATACCAATGCACGCAGCCTGGGCAACAAACAGGAGCTCCGTGCTCAGTCAGAAAGTTATGATATCATAGGAATAACTGAAACATGGTGGGACAACTCACATGGAGGATCATGATGGACAGCTATAGGATGTTTCATAAAGACAGGCAGGGAAGAGGAGGAGGAGGAGTCATTCTCTATGTTAACGAGAACCTTGAATGTATAGAAGTCAACTACGGCGATTGTAGAAGCCCTATCGAACGCCTCTGGGACAAGATCAAAGGGGTTGTTTCCAAGGTGGATCTTACAGTAGGCACCTGCTACAGACCTCCAAGCCAAGACGATAAGGCCAACAAAGCAATATTTGGGTCACTTAAGCAAGTTTCAAGTCAACAGAACCTGGTTCTTATGGGTGACTTCAACTACCCAGGCATTTGTTGGAAGAAAAATACAGCAGCTCACATCATCCATCAAGTTCCTGGAATGCGCAGAGGACTGCTTCCTCATACAAATGTTAGATGTGCCAACCAGTAACAAGGCACTGCTGGACTTGCTACTCACAAACCAAGAAAACCTGCCTTGTAGTATCTCGGCTCGCGAAAGCCTTTGCTGCAACGATCACAACGTTGTGGAGCCTGGGATCCTGCTGAGCATGATGAAAGTTAGTACAAGACAAAGGTTTTAGATTTTAGAAGAGCAAACTTCAGCTCGCTCAGAGCTCAGTTGGGAGGGATCCCATGGGAAGTTTCCATGGAGGATAAAGGAGCTAACGAACGCTGGGAGTTTTTCAAGTGCTCTCCTGGAAGCACAAAAACAGTTCATCTCCTTTACAGGGCAGGGAAGTAAGCAGAGCAACAGACCCCTGGCTTAACTGTGAGCTTCTGAGTCTGCTCAAAACCAAAGGAGAAGTGTACCAGAGATGCAAAAGTGGATGAATATCGTTGAGAACTACAAGAGCATTGCCAGGGCGTGCAGAGATGCAGTTAGAAAAGCAAAAGCTCAGCTCAAACTGAAACTGGCCAGAGATGTCAAAAACTACAAGAAAGGGTTCTTCAGGTACGTAAACAACAAGCAGAAACAGAAGGAAAAAAATGGCCCACTGTTAAACAGGAGAGGTGAATTAGTCACCAACAATGCTAAAAAGGCAGAGGTTCTCAACACTTTCTTCACCTCTGTCTTTACCAGCACTGTTGGGCCCCAGGCCTTGGGAACAACAGTCCAGACCCACCATCAGTGAAGGAAGAGTTGGTACGAGAACTATTACAGGAGCTTGACCCCTACAAATCGATGGGCCCTGACAGTATCCACTCGAGGGTGTTCGGAGAGCTGGCTGACGTCATTGCAAGGCCACGCTCCATAATCTTTGAGAAGTCATGAAGACCGGAGGACATCCCAGAAGGCTGGAAGTAGGCTAATGTCACACCCACCTATAAGAAGGGCTTAAAGGAGGATCCAGGAAATTACAGGCCCATCAGTCTTACTTCAGTCCCTGAGAAAGTTACGGAACGAATCCTCCCGGGGGTATCACAAGTCCAATAAAGCACGTGACTGGGAAAAGCTAGCACAGATTCACCAAGGGCAAATTGTGCTTGACAAACCTGATCGCCTTCTATGACAAAGTAACCTGTTCCGTTGACGTGGGACGAGCAGTGGACATCGTCTACCTGGATTTTTCCAAGGCTTTTGACACTGTTCACCACAGCCTCCTCCTAAAGAAACTGATTTGTTATGGTCTAGACAGTGCCCCATGCGGTGGGTGGGGAACTGGCTTACAGGCCAGACAGTGGTGGCAAATACCTCCTTTTCAAACTGTAAACCAGCCACAAGTGTGGTCCCCCAGGGATCGATATTGGCCCCAATGCCATTTAGTATCTTCACAAGTGATCTGGATGATGGGATCAAGTGTACCCTGACGAAGTTCACTGATGGCACGAAACTGAGTGGGGAACTGGACACTTCAGAAGGGAGAGCCACTCTGCAGGAAGACCTGAATAGGTTGGAAGAGTGGGCTAACAAGAACCTCATGAAGTTCAACAACAGCAAGTGTCTTGCACCTGGGAAAACATGATCCAGGAGTGCAGCACAGGCTGGAATCTACCCAGCTGGGCAGCAGCTCTGTGGAAAGGGACCTGGGGGTCCTGACGGACAAGAAGCTCAATATGAATGAACAGCGTGCTGCTGTGGCAAAGAAAGCCAACAGGATGATGGGTTACATCAACATGGGCATCACCAGCAGAGATAAAGAAGTCATTATCCCACTCTATTCAGTGCTTGTCAGACCACACCTGGAATACCGTGTTCAGTTTTGGTCCCCACTATACAAAAAAGATGTGGGCAGGCTGGAGAGGGTCCAGAGAAGGGCCACCAAGATGATCAAAGGACTGGGAAGCCTGCCCTATGAGGAAAGGCTGAGAGAACTGGGTTTGTTCAGCCTTGAGACAAGAAGGCTTAGGAGAGACCTTATCAACATGTTCCAGTATTTAAAGGGTGGCTACAGAGAAGATGGAAACTCCTTTTTTACGAGGAGTCACACGGAAAAGATGAGGGGTAACAGGTACAAGATATTCCAGAGGAGAGTCTGATTCGACAGAAGAAGGAAATTTTTCACAATGAGAACAATGAGCCATTGGAATAATCTCTCCAGGGAAGTGGTGGATTCCCCATCATTGGACACTTTTAAGATCCACCTGGACAGGCTGCTGGGCCATCTTGTCTAGTCTGTGCTTTTGCCAAGAAAGGTTGGACCAGATGATCCTTAAGGTCCCTTCCAACCTGGTATTCTATGATTCTATGACTTATTTTTTTTCCCTTTGTAGAAACATATTGTTTGGACACTGATACTATTTCTAGAAAAAGAGAATTTCCTGGACAAACAGCAACCAGGTATTACTTACATATACACACACACGGCCATGAGAGATAAACGTAAAAAGATGTCACAACTGCTCCTCTCTAAAACAGTTCCATTTGATCTAGCATTACAGTACCTCAGTAATTATCCAAAATTAAGGTTCTTGCACTAAAACGAAGAAGTAGTAAATAGCCTCAGAGTGCAGCACCCAAAGTGCTCTTTCTGCTGCGTTTCATATCTAAGCTATGCAGGATAGTCATTGTTTGTGTTAGATTCCAAATATTCTATAAGGTAAATAAATAAAAAAAAAATAGCCAAAAAAAACCCTAAAGCCTTTTTTGAGAAATTTTCTCATGACTGAAAAGAAAATAACATTAATTCTAAGAAATAGCAACACAGTCATCTTCAACCACTCCGATGGACTGTTTTAATCTACCCTAGGATGTACGATGTAAGAGATCATTAAGTGTTTTGCTTCTGTCTACGTGACATTCTGTAAAGTTACCTTCTTTTTCCTCTGAAGGAGCAACAGGTTCTGTTTTGCTCATCTGGGATTTGGTAGCGGGCTGTTTAGACTCTTTCATTACTTCTGCTACAGATGAGATCTTCAGTGGACCTTGCTGTATCTTGAAAAATCAGAAGTAAGAAACATAATCAGTTTTCCAAATGGCCTGTGTCTCACCGATTCCATTATAACAGAAAAAAACAACTCCATGTCCAGACGACTGTATCATAAATCTACACTTCAAGAGGCCATATATTTTCTTGGCTACATTTTTAATTAAGAAGGAATCTTTGTAATTTTCATCTCTCGAAAACTGAAGGTATAACAGTGGCAATTTTCACAATTCCTTTTCAAGTTGTAGTGGAAAATATATATAATTGTTTTAAAGTGACATGACTGCATAATTAAAGATATGTTTAAAAAGAACAAACATGATTTTATCTGGTTATCACTGAACAGAAGATGCTACAGGCATGGAAGTACCAGATCTGCACAGCTTCACCGACTTCCCTTTGAAAGGATTCAGATGCTGCTGTTCATGGCAGACAAACACTTACCCGAGCCCAGAGTATTGCAAGGTTTAATATTAATCCTTTAATATCCATCACGCAAAGCCACAAAGTAAAAATAAAAGCATTTGAGTTATAGCCACGACTGGGCAGATGATAACTTTGGCATCTGACTAGTCTGTTTTGCAAAATTTACTAGTGCCTGGGAGGCATTAAGAACTTGGATGATCACAAGTAAAGTGTGGCTAAAACCAAAAGAGATATAGTTTTGGTTAACTGATATTCTCCCATTCATTAAGAACAGCTTTCTTAAACTCCAATGAAAAATATTTTGGGTTTTTTGAAGGTCAAACGACTTCTGAAGGCTCAGGACAGCCATGGCCAGAGCAGCTTTTCAGCATTCTTGGTTAATTGGGAAGTGTTTGCCTTCAGATGCAGGAACACAGAAGCTTCCAGACTGCATTTCCAGAGTTGTGCTTAAAGCAGTATCAGGTTTTACGTTCTGCAGGGTCAAGTCACTAAGATTTCAAAGTATGATGCCTATGTATGGCTCTGTACCACTCAAAGCTTTATTCATTCAAAAATGTTCTCTGACCTCTGTGAAATAAATTCAGCTTAGAATGACACTTTAATCCTGCTACATCACTAACTACACCAAGCCTTTAGTAAAACAGTTAAATTCTAGCATGTCACCTGCCCCTGTCTCTCTCCAATTTATTTCTGAGTATAAGCAGCGCAGCTATTCAGTTAGGATCCTACTAGATTATCTTACTGTAAATAAAAACAATAGTTTTACAACCCACAGACTGCAATCAGGAGATGAGAAGGGGAAATGTACCAGCATCAGTGTTATGCAGCACAAAGTAGTACCTCAGTTCATAACTCTTAAACCTTCTTAATTTAAGAATTCTTAAAAATTCTTAAAATTCTCGAATTCTTAGCACACAGCAAAATTAAACAGAATTTGAAAACTAAGAGCAGATGCTCTCTTCAAAAAAAAAGAAAGAAAAATGAAAGGGTTGGAGTGAATGGGAAACACTTACTGGTTTCTTTGGCATCGGTGCGCTATAAGGTGCGGGACCAAGTGCCATCTCAAAGAGTTTATCCGAGTAGGGAACAGCTTTCTCTACACTCTCCCGGAATTGCGTATCATAGCTGGCATACAGGACGGTTCCACCTACTCCTCCACCCACAAAGAGGAGACCTGCACCAATGATTTTGCCTGCAGAAACACTGCAGGGGGAAAGAAGAGCAAAAGTTATGTACATTGTATTATATGACAAACATCAAACAGTTTGTAAGTCTTCAGCTGACAGATGGGGACAACCACTTGGTTCCAGAAGCTTGCCAACAAACCCAGCACCCCTTTAAATCACTTTCAGCGCCAGCTGATCCCTGCTACCAAACTGGTCCATGACTAACCCAAAGATAAGATGGCAACCCACAACCTTCTTTCTAAATACTGATCATCTTGATTAGCTTCATTTAAATATGACTGAATCAAACAAGGAACACACAAAACCATGAGAATAAGAGTTACTCAACAAAGATAAAAATTAAAAAAAAATTCCCTCCACCTCCAACTTGCTCTCACATTTAACTAAGGAGCAGATTCCCTCTTGGTCAACACAACAGAAGAACCAATTCTGCCCTCCAAAACCTTCTACGTACCCAGACTCTCCTGAGGAGGTAGCATATCCACGGTACAGTCGTAACGGACGGAGCGACGCTCTCCCACACCGGCTACTCTGCAAGGGGTGGAAGAAGCAAGAGTTCAGCAGTGAGCACGTTTCAACATCCCTTCACCTCAACGGCAGCATCGGACTGTTGGCTCCATCGCCACATCTCGCACACCCTCCAAAGCAAAGCACTAACTGGCACTACAGCAGCGATGTTGGACCCTGTTTTCCCTAAACAAAGGAGAGTTTTCTCACATGCAGCTTGCAGGTTAAGGGCATTTTAAGAAATAATGAGGCATTTTGAAAAATGAGCAAAAAAACCCTCACCCCAGCTTATTTCTGCATTTATTTCGCCTATTTATGTTCCCTAACTCCAGTTTGGGCAGTCCAATTGGATTAGTTCAGATTCCCTTCAACTATCTCGTGCACAAGAACAGCTCGGCTGTGAGCAGTGCAGAAGACAACAGCTGTTTAAATACCTGAAACTATTAAAAACTATATTTAATACTTAAAACTATTTCTATTTCTGAAGATGTACTTGAGCTTCCAAACCAAGACTTACTCCCCAAAAGAGTTAACAACGCATCCGCTCTCCAGATAGACATCGGATTATAATATAAATGAAATTACCATATGAACAGTGATATTTCATTACATTCTACTGAACAAAACCCATATTATCCAAGATTTCTATCTTCTTTATAGTTTAGCTGAACATTAAGATTAACCAGAAAGACTGGTTAAGCTACTCCAGCCTACAGAAGGAAAAACTCTGTCCCCCTCAAGTGTTTTTTTCTCCCCCCGCCATGTATTGCTAAGAGAGGAATACCAGGCTCATGGGAAATTAGAGTACAAGGAACAAAAGTAACTTTTCCCACAATTGAGACATTTTGGGCGACTAGAATTTTTTTTCTTTAAAAAAGAAAAAGGAAAATTGAGAGATGCTTCACCACAACATAACCCCAGAATATAAGTTTCTCTATTCCCCTTTGCATATGGCAGTAAGTAACAAGCAAAAGCCTTGTGGTTTAGGTCCCATCCTTGTCCAACAACGTAGAACGGAAAGGCAGGAACACTGACTTCTTATTCTTTCCAGAACAGCAGCCAAATTTTTTTAATTAGTAACAGGAGCATTCGTACAGGAACAGGAAACACCCTTTTCTTACCCCTGAGACCTTCACAAGCTCTTGCTGTGCTCTATGGTTGATTTTCTGGTTTACAATGGACAGAATGGGAGATAAAATTATAAATATCAGGGAGCTTAAGGCAACTCACTCACCCGTCCGTGCTCAGGCTGGACGGTGATCCTGGGGACTGCCACAACCACAACCTCGGTACCTGGCCCAGTTCACCCATTTTCATGTTGGCTACAGTCCTACTCATGCCTCGTGATGGCAAACACCACCGTACCCATTTAGTTCTCCCACCTTCAGTAAACACATCTGCTCCCGCACTCAGGGACAGGCTGCGCTCAGGGAGCGAGCACGGCAGGGGAGAAACGTGGCTGCTTCTTGTTCAGCATTTGCGCTTTGTACATCAGAAAGGGGTTTTTTTGTGGAATTGTTGGTTTTGGTCCAGATGCCCTTTGGACCAGATGATCTTTTGAGGTCCCTCCCAAGCTGGGCCGTTCTACAATTAGCCAAATCCTCATTTTTATTCATAGTTCATTAAGATGTTCAGTCTACGCTGTCAGAATCTAGCACTAGCGTACACGTAGCAATCAGAGCAAAAACTAAAACCGAAACAAGTCCCCACCAATTCTTTCTTTCAAGATGCTGCAAACAGAAATTCCCACAGCTGGCCAGGGGAACAACAATCAGAAATCTTTACGTACCAAAGTTTTATGAGCAAAAGCCCAAATCTAATTTTCCTCCCTCACATACAAATACATGATTACCTCCAAAAATCACTGATTTTTTTTTTTTAAAAAATTGAATTTTTTTAAAGAAGTATTGCTCTCTTTTGGCCATCATAATAATCTTGCTTATATTTGCTATATCACCACAATGTGGAAAATTACAGGTAGTTTCTAATCTCCCCTTTGCATAATTTCCAGAAGTTTGTCATTTTTTTAGGCGCGTGTTATGTATTTGTAATAATGTCTCAAAGGAGACATTCTTCCTCCTCTTCCAGCAGTTCCACGTTATTTGTTTCACCTGACTTCTTAAAAGTTTATTATTTTTACATTCGTTATCTACTATTATATCACCACGAGAATCACTCCGCAGGGCCCATCATACCTTCACTCTGATTAACATTAAGAGGCCCAGAGAATCTGACATTTGAGGTTATCCACGTGAGCTCCCCCTGGCAAAGGGCACAGGACAGGTACAGCACGCTACTGCAGAACATCATTAAAAAAATAAAATCTGCCTTGGAGGCTTATACCTCATATGTAACTTCAAATAACCAGATACAGGACATGCCATCCTCTGCACTCATTCAGTCCCAGCTAAACCTCTCCTAGTCACCAGGCTCAAGCATCTTGACCCAGAATTTGCAGAGAATGAATCTTGCAGGACACGTACGGTTTTCTGCAACGTGGGATTAGTGTACTTAAACAGAAAGAGCAAACCAGAAACTTCAGAGGAAGCTCGTCTTCATTTTGATAGAGGTTAGATGTAACAAGGACATCTGACCACAGAACTCAAATCAATTTCCCATCATTCAAGACTTCTGCCATATATCATACCTTTTTACAAAAAGACCTCTGTTTCTTTTCAAAGAAAACTACCGCAATACTCCAAATAAGGGAAGAAGAGGTTCTCTGCAGCACTGCACATGCAGCTGAAAACATTTATGAAATCACTGTGACGAAGAACTTCAATTTACTTTTAACAAGCTTACTGATCCTACACACACAGAGCTTGCGGTAAGAGAGAAGGATAATTTTTTTTCACAGTCTCCACCATGAGCTCTCTACCGGGATTTTCCGTACTCAAACTTTCATGCTGCTCTGCTATCCTCACCCAGCCACGCTCTGCTTCCCAGCTCCCTCCGTCTGCTCAAGCAACCGAGCATCCTCAAGACCTGTGACTCTGCAGTCCTGACCAGGTCCAGCTCTCCTTAGACAAATGGATTTTTTTTTAACCTGTAAAGGAGTATCTTAACATCACAAAACAGAAGCAGACTTGCCTCACTGTCAACTTCCTTTTAACTTATAAGTAAGAACAGTTTATTTCCATGCTTAAAAAAACATTGTTAAAACTTGCCACTCCTAATGTTAAAAGCAAAAAAAAAACCAAACCAAACACACGTTTCTTTCTTGGGCTCTATCAAAGCAAAACAGTCATGTTTCTCAAAGCAAAAAGCCAAGTTTTGCTAGCCGAATAGTGAGGTACCAGCGAGGTGTCATCACTCACAACAATGACACCGTGAGCTCTGCAGGCAGATGCGGAGGCTCTGGTCTGAGCTTTAGCTAACTGAATAGGGCAAGAGAAACTCCTGAACATGACATGAGATGCATTGAGTCTCATGTCAGAAAAAGAGGGATGAGAATACTGAAGAGGTAGTAAAGATGAGAAAACAGAAGATGGATAATAAGATATTAAAACTGTGTCACTGTGGCTGGCTAGGGATCACCACAGCTGGAGCAGAGAATAAACCAATCCTGCTGCTCTGGCAAGAACATGTCTGTTGAACGTGCTCCCCCAAATGTGGGCAGCAAGGATGCCTTCCCTTATTAGCAAGAAAAGGGGCAGCACAACCAGATGGAGCATCCCAATGTCACCACGTTGGTGCCCCTTCCAGGCCTGGTGGCATCGGCATCTGCTTGACAACCTCTTAACAGCCAGAGGGTGTTACTTCCACGACAGGAGTTTTCATTACTTGTGGAAAAACTACCTAGTATCATCTCAGATCAGGTTAGCACTTCTTGATTAGTGTCCACCATTCTGCACCTCTTGCAAAACAAGCACTACAATTAAAACATTTGTTTCTTATTTCCAGTTTCTGAGTCTTTTGCCACCCAAAACCAAACAAGGTTTAGTTGCAGAAAGTCCATGGGACCAGCAACAGTCTTCATGTGTACATACTACAGTATGCCACAAAACTTCCCCTCAATATGAATAAAAAGAAGCAAAATGTATAAAAAACTATTTCATTGCATACCCACTTTTGCTGTCAAAACTAAATCTCCTTTGTACTTGATCTCATCAGGAAATGTGAGTAAGGATAAAAGAAAAAAAAAAGGAGTTATTTTTAGAAGGAAACAAACAGCAAGGATACAGACACCAACTTCACAGAGTGCCGTGGCATCTTTGTGTCTGCATGGTTCTTCCACCGCACGTTTATAGACCAAAGACACACTTCTGAGCTGCAAAGCACAACACTGGCTTTTCCACCGCTGTACAGTCATTCTAGACACATTCTTTTAAAGACTGAATACACACACAGAGCCCTAAATGATAAACATCTGCAAAAGCCTGTTTTCTGTCTTCTCAACTCCCAGCTCAAACTTTCCACAGGCCTGAAAACCTAGAGCCTTATTTTAGCGGGCATCAGATGACCTGGCCCAGAGAACTCTCCAGCCTTATAAAGCAGCAGAGGAAATGCCAGCTGCTGTGGTGGAAAAAGATTGCTAGCTTTAAAGCGGGTACCTTTCAACTGCAGAGCCAGTGTGGGCTGATCGCAGAGCTTTTCCTTTGTTTAGCTATGTGCATAGCAAGTAATGAACACTGGAATGTAAAGCAGAATACAAAGAATTTTATTACTGTTAAGCAGACACCTGAAATACAAGCTGGGGCCGTAGCAAGGGAGTTGCCCTCACCTATAAACCCTCGCAGCTTCTTACAGCTGGCCAACTGCTTTAAAAAGGCTCTATAGCATATTATCACAGAATCATGGAATAGTTTGGGTTGGAAGGGACCTTAAAGATCATCTAGTTCCAACCACCCCACCATAGGCAGGGACACCTCCTGCTAGACCAGGCTGCTCAAGGCCCCATCCAGCCTGGCCTTGAACACTTCCAGGGATGGGGCGTCCACAACCTCCCTGGGGCACCCATTCCAGTGCTTCAACACCCTCACAGTAAGGAATTTCTTCCCAAGATCTAATTCCCTTCTCTCAGTTTAAAGCCATTACCCCTCATCCTATCGCTCCACTCCCTGATAAAGAATCCCTCCCCATCCTTCCTGTAGGCCCCGTTCAGGTACTGGAAGGCCACTATAAGGTCTCCCTGGAGCCTTCTCTTCTCCAGGCTGAACAACCCCAACTCTCTCAGCCTGTCCTCATAGCATATGCGCTCCAGCCCATATATGATGATATCATCCTGATCTCTACTGATGAGGAAGGACAAAGGTCCAGAAAATACATCCGATGGGCACTTCCCCTCTGGCACCGCACATGCCCCTCTTCGTGTCTCACTGGGAGGACTAACGGGTCCCCATTACAGCCACCCGGTACCACGGGCCCCTCGCCCGTGAGACCTGACGCTACTCGTCACCCTGAGTACCGGGACCCCCGCCATTAGCACCCACGGGGCTCGAAAGGGGGACGGGCGGTGAGACCGGGCCGGGGCGGCGCAGGGGAGGCCGCGGCGGGAAAGGCAAGGTCACGTCCTTCCCCGCCGCTCAGCGGGCCCAGCCGCCCCGCCGCCGAGGAGCCGGCCCAACCGTGTGCCGCCGCCGAGCCGTGCCGCCGCTCCGGGCTGTGGCCGCCGCTCCTTGGCGCTGCCCCGAGGCCGGGACCGTCGGGGGAGGCGGCAGCAGGCCCGGCGCCGGCAATGACAGCCGAGGAGACTACAGCCCCCAGCATGCACCGCGGCGCGACACGCCTCGGCCCCCTACTTCCCCTAGCCCCGCCACCCGGTAGGACATCCATAGTGGACTACAACGACCAGCATGCCTTGCGGCCACGGCGCCCCCTCAGCCCCACACAGGGCTGCCGCGCTGCACGCCGGGACTCGTAGTACACGCGCCCGTCCGCCTAGCAGCCCGCGCCCGCCCCGGCGCCCCGTTGGCGCTCGTCGCCGCCCGTCAACAGCCCAGCAGCCAATCGCAGCCCGCGCGTGCGGAGTCATTCAGAGAAGACCGAGCCGCGGTCAGAGGACGCGCCGCGCCTCATTACCCCCCCTACCTCCCCGCACTGTCCCCGCCGGCAGCCCCAGCCCAGCCTAGTGCCTGCGCGGCGGGCGGACAGGCCTCACCGCCCGGGGAGCAAGGCCGTAACGAGGGCGGCCAGCGGAGCTCCCCTCCCCAGCGCTGCGCGCCGCCCGCCCGTCCGTCCGTCCGTCCGTCCGCCCCGCTCACCTGCGCAGCCACGGCGACCCCCGCTCGGTGGCACGCCCGCAGCATGGCCTCGGGGACGGTGGCGGGACGGCGCCGTGCGCGGTAACTGCCAGCGCCGCCTGCCTCCGCCCCCCCGACCGTGAGTACAGCGCGGCGCGCATGCGCGAGGGCCGCACGGGCTTCCGCTCCGGCGAGGGCGGCCCCGCCCCCGGGGGAGAGCGGCGGGCAGCGCGTCCAATCAGAGGGGACCTAGTGGGCCGTATGCAAATGAAGCGGGGCGGCCCCCGTGGCGCATGCGCGGGAGCGGAGTCCCGGGGCACCCCCCGAGGGCGGGCAGCCGTTTTCCCCGGTCATCGGTGGTCCTGTAGCGGGGAGGGGTGAAGCGGGTTTGGGTTGTTGTGTCCCTTGCAGGGAGGATATGGTAGTCTGAGGCTGCTCCCGGCAGTGCTCTACAAGGCGGGGCACGGCGCCGCCCCGCCCCCGGCGCAGCGTGACCTTCGCCGGCCGCCGTAGCCGTGAGGCGCTGGGACATGGCGGCGGCGGCGGCTCGTGGGGCCGTGGCGGGTCGGTGGCGCGCGGCCGCTGAGGGGAGGTGGGCGGCCATGTTGGGCGGGGGGCGAGGGGGCCGCCTGTGAAATGGCGGCGCGGGGCGGTATATGGCGGGGCGTCTCCTGAGGGTCTGGCTCTCCGCAGGGTTCCTGGGGCGCTGGGCTTGCTGGGCCGCCCGCTGCCCCGGCGCGGGGCGGGCTCTTTCCGGCCTCTCCGCCCGGCACGTTAGGGAGGTGCGGGCATCGGCTCCGGCCCCGCTGTGGAGATCGCGGCTGCTCTGGGGGAACCAGCCCGGGGCAGGCAGCTCCTCGGTCCTCAGCAGGTACAGTGTGCGCGGGTCTGTCCGGAAAGAAAGCTTGAAAGGAGGTTTGTACGAACCTCTCTGCCTGAGAAATTTCTTGGGCTGCTCCTTACTCTAACAAACGGGTCTCTGTTTTAGCCCTAAGTCCCCCAGTTCTGTTTAAGCATAATGCTTGAAGCACGATGTAAAGCAGAAAATACTTTGCAGGTGTAGGCATGACAGAGAGGCTTGTTATGGTCAGCACTGTCTTGATTACGTTAATGTTCTAAAAGTAATTTCTGAATGCCAGTGACAGATGAGCGTTTGTTCTTAGCGTTTAACCGCTTTTAGTAGATGAAAAAGCTGTTCTGTATGGAACAATAACTGCCAGATAAATGTCAGTGAGAGTTCAGCAGCACAGTTAGTGTTCATACATGCACACTCATTAAATAGCGTGCTGTAATGTTTTGAGTTTTTCCTAATCTTCTTCAGACAATTCACAGCCAATTCTGATTTCTCATTATGTGGAAAATCCAGTGATTACTTTTAGAAAAAGATGTTTCATTCCTTTTCTATTTTTTTCCCTTGTTTTGGGGATGTTTTGTTGTTGTTTTTTTTTAGTGTCACATCTCTGCTTCCAAGCCTACTTCAGCAACCAGCGAGAACACTCACTTACTATAGCTTACGGAATGGAAAGAGGAAAACGGTGAAAGCTGTCATTGATAGGTTTCTCAGGCTGCACAATGGCCTTTGGGTTAGGAGAAAGGTAAGACCTTTTTGGTAATGAAAGCTTGTTCTGTACAGTTAGTGGGCTAAGTGTTTTCCTTCCGTTAGAGGGCAGCAGCTAGTATGGAAGTTAAAGGAAAAAAAAAAAAAAAAGCTCTGTAGAGAGACTCCAGTCTTCCTGAAAGTGGGGGATTCGCCCTGGTTTGCTTATCAGTATTGCTACATATGTGTATTTGCAGCGACCCGCTTAAAAGTCTTTTGTGTCTTTTCTTCTGACAGGCTGGTTATAAGAAGAAGCTGTGGAAGAAGTCAGCTGCCCAGAGGAAGCGTTTGAGAGAGCTGGTGTTGTGCACTAGAACGCAATGTAAACTCCTTGACAAAATGACCACTTCTTTCTGGAAAAGAAGAAATTGGTATGTTGATGATCCCTACCAGAAGTACCACGATCGCACGAATCTTCGCGTGTAGAAATCTGAGTTTCATTTTGGCATCTCTTCAGAAAAGAGGTGGTGGTACGGTTTTAATTTTAGGACATAAATCTGTAATACCTGTTACTTTTCTAAATAAACATATGCATACCATCTGATCAGAATTATGGGTATCAATGCTACAAATAAAGGAATATTCAAGATTATTTTGAGCTGCAGTATGTATTTTACTTAACAGAGGACAAGCTGGTCACCTACATGTTCTGATGTCTGTTGTTTTCCCATGATTGTGTATAACGTATGTACATGGATGAATACAGTTTAAACATCACTAAAAGCGAATAATTCCACATATTTAATCTTAAAATTGTTAAAAGAAACATGTTTAAGTAACCCCAGGATATATTTTGCTGTATCCATACTTATTGGTAGCTCATTGAATGGAGTCTTCCTTTGGCAAGGGGAGAAGGGAGAGCAGGGCCTGTTTCAGTATCGTTGCCTGCCACGGTACCACATAAACTTGCCTTGTCTCCATGCTAGAAAGCACAAAAAACCCATGGTGTTTCATGGCTACATGCAGCTTTATAACTAATTTAAAATTGAATTAGCCACCAAGTTCCATTACAAGACTCCCGTTTTGTATCCTGTGTTGGTTATTGAGTAGTAGAGTATATTCTTTGGTCCTACACTGCATCCTCAAGCAGTCAGTTCTGGGTATTTGCTTGTTTATTCTTTCTTTAAGCCTAGTTATACCTCATGCTGCATATTTCCACTCACACATACATGTGGAACACACGCAAGGATTTATTACAGGGCCCTTTTGGAGTGCACAGTGCAAGCAGTCTCGGGTTTTGCTAAGGGGTAGATCAGAGGTGTTCTCCACAGAGCTGATACTCCAGCAAGTGTACGAAGGGGAATTGCTGCCAGCAGTAGCTTCGTAACATTCACTAATAACCCACCCATTATTAAGCAGAGAGTTATGAGCTCCAGAGCCACCTGTAGAGCAGGAGATGGTTTGCTGTACAATGAATTCACCGGTTACTCAGAGTGTTTAGTAGCTGTATTTTTTTTTCCAGTTCATAATACAGAAAGAAGTTCCGAAGGACATGCAGCACTTAGTGAATACATCTATATACAGTCAGCCAGAATTGAGATAAAAATAATACAGCGATCAAAGTAATTATTCTGGCCTGCCAGATACATGATGTTTTCTTTTTTTGTTTTCTTTTTTTTTTAAAGAAAAGTTTAAGACTTTATTCAAGATGTATATCAAGCAGTATAGCAAAACCAGCAAAACATCAACCTTTGGAATACTGTTGTAATGGCCACCCTTGCGAGGCCTTAAGTGTACCATTTCATCACGGATCTTTTCTACCAACCACAGGAAAGAAATCACATGAAGTGCACAATTATGATCCTCAAATAGTTCGTCTAAACGCAAATCCCAACGTAGTGTTCTCTGCTATTTCAAATACGGTGCTAGATGCAAAATGAAACAAACAGCAAAAAGGAGACTGATTAAGGAGCATTCGGTCACAAGTACGAGGGTTTCATCACGACGTGAGAACACTTCAGGGAGCAGTCAGAGGCAGCGGGTTGTTTACATGAGGCTAGGGAACATCGCATCTCTCCAAGCGGCTTTCTCCCTCTCGTTAGGGATAAATAACCACATTCTCTTTTCCTTCTGTGCTGGGTTTGCACTTGCACAATTTAAATTAGCGTGGGATTAATTCCAAGGGGATGGTGATACACATGAATTCCGTCTTCTCTATATTTGATGTGATCCTGATTCAGCAGTTGGCAACTGCTGTAACTGCGCTGACACTGGCCCCTACGACAGGAGAGGAGGCGTGGAGGACTGCACTGAGCTGCTCTGAGCTCATTCCCCTCATAATTGCAGTGAATTTATGGTAAATTTGTGAAGTAATTCACAGGCCCATTTTCCATGGACCATCTTCAGATGCAGTTTCCCTCAGCCTCAATATTGCAAAAATAATGCTCAAAACTGCACGTGCTGGCTAAAGGCTGTATTTCCTAGGGCTGGCCTGCTCTTTCAGGCTTCCGCTCTCCAGGCCGTCTCTGAGAAGTCGGGAGGTGCCTGCTAGCCCTAGACAACTGACCGTAGAGGCCAGCTGCCTGAAAGGCCCCAAAACCGGGCTTTTCTTACTTAAGCCACATCTGCTATTTTAAACCACTAGCTGAAAGACGCCTTGCGTTGAGGAGGAGCGACGTGCAAGCGGTGAGATGGCTTACACCGGAGAACCGCTCCCCGTCAACACAAGAAGCCACCGTCCATCCAGGCCACCTCCCTTTGCTCAAGCCCTGCAAACGCTCCTTTGCCAGGAGGGGTCGGCATCAGCGCAGGAAGGCAACGAAGTCGCTTGGTCGGGCTTGTTCCTTAGCGGAGGCTCAAGAGAAAAACTGGAACAAAAGCCTTGACGTGTCTAGTGTTTGTTTGAGTAGCCAGAGAGTGACATGGCAGACTTGGGGCAACACCTGTAAACAACCCGTGTGTGGAAGATGAGGAATCAAAAGCAAACGACCGTTCTCTTCTGCATACAGAACACTACGGCACCAAGTGTACGTGGTGAGGCATTCACATTTCTCGTCTATCTATACACAAATATACAGCTCGGTTGATAAATTAATACATTTTTGCCAGAGATATGAAAAGGTTTATTTTTCTCATTTATACAGTGAATGTTTTGAGAGATATAAGGCAACTCCCTTGTCAACAATTTCACCTCAGCACTTCAGAAATGCTAAACAGTCAAGTTTACAGTAAAACAGCAGATTAGACGCACATTTAATAATTTTAGTGAGAATCAATGTTAATACAGCGTGTCAGAGAATAGAATGTCAGCTGTTACGTAGCTCTATGTTGTTGGGGTTTTTGGCATAATTGAGTGCAAACTTGTCAGCTTTTTTATCTTATGGCAGCCCATTGCATAGCAGGGAAACGTAGCTTGCTTGCAACAGGATTTTATTTTCTGCTAACACTGCAGGCAGTTTTTCTATTTCTTTTTAATGTTTGCCAAAAGAAATCAAATCAACTCTAAAGCTGCTTAAAAATAAAACACACAAGCTTAGCTCCTCAAAGCTTTTGCTGAGTATTTTCCAAGGACTGACTCTTCTGTAACTGCTATTTAGACAGGTTTGTTGGGTTTTTTTTTTCAATTTACTTTCTGAAGATTTTTTTCCTTCTTACCCATTGCAAAATATGATTGAATATTAGCACATGTAAAGGAAATAAAATTCTCAGGTGATGAAGCCAAATATTGTGGCAGACACAGGAAATACCTGCTTCCTAACCAGGTCAGATAAACATTTGTGCGTGCACATAATTTATTTCTCTCTTCCCCACATACGTAGGAAGCTCTGGGGGAAACCTCAGGGATCCATCAGACAGGGACAGCTGGGGTATCGGTGCATACCCGGCAGAGAAAAGGTTTCAAAGGCCACTTCAGATTTATCTCTGAGCCTGATACGCTCCAGCCGGCTGTTGGCATCCGGGGCTGCTGCACCTGAACTAGATTAACAATACTGTTCATCATCAAGCCCGTGTACTGACCCATTAGTGGCGGCACGTTCTACGTAATGCTAAATGTTTTTCTAGTCTATGTGACAGGTCCAAGAGCAAACACAAAGGGACACGTAGTTAACTTATGTGTGAATCTCACATGCTCAACACTTACAAGAGACACCAACTCGAAGCACAAATACACAAACCCTACCATGTCTTCCTCTTCTTTTATATTTCTCATTTATATATGGATACAAACACACCACTCCATCTGGTTCTTGTGGTTCTAACCAAACTCCATGCTACAGGCGAAACTCCAGGCTTCAAAAAGCAGCTCAGACCCAGCGCCCTGCCCTGCTCGTGCAAGTAAAACAGCAGCACCTCTCCAGGAGAGCAGAGCGCTGGGACTGATGCTGCTGCAGGCAGGGGAGAAAGCTGCATTTTCCCCTGGAAGTGCATCACTAAAGCGATTCTAACTTCTGTCGCTGCAGCTGGGACAAGCCTGGCTTGCTCACATTTTAAAACTGGCAGTAGAACATTTGCCACAAGCGATGCGATCTAGCTCTTCTAGCCGCCATCATTTTCCACACAATACTCTCCTGGCTCAGGCTGATCAAAATTAAGACTCCTCCTTCATTACATCATTGAAACCATTTATTTTCTCTTGCACATCTCTTCCTCGTCCTCTGTAAGTGGTTCTGTCTCTATGGTTTTTAGCACAATGGTTTTCTCAGAATACAGGTGATGTACTTGCAGAAAGAGAAACAGAGTTGCAGCTCAGCTTTCACTAATGAATCTTAGACATTTTGTACAGTCAAAGTACATTGGCATTTGTTATATCATTCACAGTCTTGAGGAGGAAGGGAGGAAAGAGAAATCCATGGCTTCTGCAAATCCACTTCATTAATGATAAAGCCATAAATAAAACCACTGTCAATGTATCATCATGAGTAACTGATTATTTTTGTTTCCGTTGTGCATTCACAGAGCTAGAGCTATGCAGACACAAATGAGAATTGTAAATGTACAACCTCACAGGATTAGCGAGAGTGGGTGCACACTCTGCAAACGAAACAAGGACTCTCAACCTGCAGGTGTCTGCTGGACTGTCCTACCCACGTCACGGACAAACGCGAGAAGCGTGTAACAGAAGGATACAGAGAGAGGAGAGAGAAAGGCCGTGTCTACAACGCTGTACATCAAAGCACATCCATCCCACTGCTGTTTCCTACATTATCAACGAGTAGCTCTTTAAGGCAGAAGAGAGACATTCTGTGGATCTTGGTGCTATTGGCTCATTGCACTCACATTGTTTCAGTGGCAGAGGACGAGGTACTTTTCTTCCTGAAGCGAGGTCTAAGGGTCCTAGGCGGTGCCTGCAGAAAAGCATGAGAAAACTTCAGTGGCATAACAGGAAAGGTTTTTTCTTTCCTTAAAACTCACCCATCTTTCTGGCACCTCTGTGGCAATGATCCTGTTCCAGACACAAAGTAATGGAGAGGAAGATCTTGGCCCTGAAGATCGTTAATGAATGACCCGCTGAAGACTAACTCCTTTAAGAAACCTGTTGTGGTCCTTTACCCAGGTTACACCAACACCTTCCCACCTGGCACTTGGTTAAAGCCCTTTTAAAAGATCAGCCCTTCGCTTGGGAGACAGGCCAGACACAATCCATTGAAATTATTTTAGAAGCCAACTATTGCCATTCTGCCTTGCAGTCAGCTGATGCAGAGAGCTTTAAAAAGGAGCCCTGAACGCCCAGGAGGAGCCAAACCAGCTCCATGAAACTGGTTTACTGTCATTAACCCCGTTCCCCAGCTGAGACAGAAATTAGTTAGACTAGCAAACAAACAAAAAACCCACCCCAATCTGCAGTGCGTACTTCTCTCAGAAGAGCTTTGGCATGGCATTGTGTCTTGCGAACTTCAGAAAAATAAATGGTTACCAGATGTTGTGGAGGAGCACAGATTCTCAGTGCAGAGGCCTGTCATAGCATCATGTATGCTGTGCAAGTAGCACTGCAAGGCCTGGGAAGCTCTTCTACCCATTTACCTAAATATCCAAAGCTTTATTTTCTTTAACAGAATCAACCTATTTACCTGTAAGACTATGACAGGGTCCTACCATTCATAAATGAGGACTTTGTCATTTCTATTTTATAGGACTTTCCAACCCAAGATCATCTTGTATTTCCACATTCTTGTGATGCAGCAAGGTATAAACGTTCATATAGATAAGGAACTGCAGTGCAGTGAGGTTTTGTTTAGACTCCATCTAAAATCTCCAACTCTTCCAGCTTGCCCATAAACCAAGGTAGTTTTTCTCAGAGATGGGATTAATCCAACACCCCACCCCATCTTCCAAGCCTGAAATTTTACCCCAAGTCCCCACAGTGAGTCCCTAAAAGCACAACACAGCTGGATGGGACAGCTGTGTCCAGAAAGGCACATCTGGAGTAGAAAAGCTGAGGAAGAAAGCTGCTGTGTATGGCAAGCAGGGATCCCACACCACCCCAGACTCCATAGCTGCTGTCTCTGAGTCACTATCTGTAAAGGAGGAGATTAGGGACACAGGCTGACAACTACAGCAGTATCTGCTGCAGCTTGGGAGAAGGCTGCTCCTTGGGAGCCAGCCAGCTTTTAAAGCAAAGCAGCCGTTAACTGCACAGTAAAGACTCTTAAATCAGGAATGAATAGCTCTGCCTCCTCCAGGAGGCCACTTGGCGGCTCTGAGAGTAGCTACAGAGGCTGTACCTTTCCACAGTAAGACCAGAGCAGCCCAGCTTTTGGTGAGATTCCCCCCAGAGGTAGGATGAGCCACCACAAGGTCACACAACTGCTTACCAAACCACACTGCTCCAGTTCCCTCACTCTGAGCCAAGGCGATGGGGGAACAAACCCAGCTTCCCCATAGTGGAGATCTCCCAGCTCGGATCTGAGACCAGCTGGCTGTGGCTCCATCCTCCCTGCCCAGATCTGGAAGGAGCCTGTCTACAGCATCTCCCATGGAGGTTTTATTTCCTCCACATCAAAATGTTGCTAAAATTGCTTTTGTCAAACCACAGAATGAGATCTGCATCTCCTTTAGCTCTTTTGTTTCCATGAAGCAACTTAAAGCATATTTGTTAATACAGTGCCTGATTCAAAAACCTGTCAAAGTCATGAAGGAAGAACTCCTGCTGGTTTCAGTGGGGTTTGGCTAGGTGTGAACTCAAGCGACAGGGACTGGGTTCTGAACTACGAGCGTTCTGCCTGTGGGTGCTGGCTGTTCTCACCGCTAACTATCCAGCCTTGAGGGGAAGAATATATTTTACTCTACAGACACGAAAAATCAACTATCAATTGATATCCAAATCCTCTCACCCAAATATCTCCACATTAGCACATGGTTTAGAGCGAGATCCAAATTTTGCAATTCAGATCCGACTCTGAAGCTTCATATAACTATTACCTCCACTGGCACTAATTCAGACTTCTTTCAGGAAATCCACACATGCAGAAAAGTGAGTGAACCCATGGCAAGACCCACCCCTGAAAGACCAGAAATGTATTGTTTGGACTCAGTGTTTTTAGACCAGAGAGAAACGTGCATTCAAGGAATGTCACAGGAGGAGCCTTGACAATATTGAAGTACCTCAAGGGGTTGATCCTTCTTTTTGGGCCTTTTGTTCATGGATGTACAATCCAATGAATCGTTCTCTTCATCATCTGAGAACACAGAGCCTTTTGTTCCACAGTTTGTCTCAGGTGGCTTTTCATACTTATTGTCCACACCTATTTAACATGGCCATTTACAGTCTAAACGTGAAGACAAAGGATGAGGAAATCAGCAACAGTTTGATTCACACACCCCCTCACTGCAAAGCCATGCATCTTCCAGGGATTAATAGACAGAAGGTTCACACATCACACTCTAGTAATAGCAGCTGTGGGGTTAGAAATCAAAAGGCCCTTGTTTATGAAGCCATTATAAGGTCTATTTGTATTATTTTACATCGAATTGAGACTAAATTCACAGCTTCTGATGTTCTGGAGGTTGACTCTAGAAAGAGATTTTTTTGTTTGGTTCAGGGATAAATAAAATAGCTGATTTCTTGAATTGCTGATTCCACCCATAGTTCCCGAATCTACTGCTTCCAGAAGCCCTACGACAACAGACCACTAATGCCTGCTCGGTGGTTCTTATTCTTGTAACTTATGGCAAGATCTTTGTGGGACTGGTCATGTTGCACAACCCAGTCCATTTGCTGTCTTAAATCCAGACAGGGGAGCAAGATGGTATTTTTAATGGACAGTTCAAAGCAAGAAGTACAGAAGAGGACATCCAGCATGACCAAGCTTTCTGCATCTCCACGGTTAGTTTCTTATCAGCAGGGCTGGAGCTTTCTTTGTTTGACTGATAGGCTTTTTTTCATTCTGAAACATGTCAGGAGTGGAAGTGTTTGCTGTTGAGATGGCGTTGACCACACTTATTGACTCTATACTTAGACTCTTGTATAAACATACATAGAAATAATGCTCTGTGCTTCTTGTCTCAGCCTGACTGTAAGTCTCTGCTGGACCAAAGACTAAAACCCAAAGACTAAAAGAGGATTCTTAAAAGTCTAGTGCTTACTAATCTATTTAGATCTGTAAAGCACAAAAGAACTGAATTCTCCAACAGCTCTTATAGTTGGGTAACAGAGAGACAAAGGGGAAGCAATTTGACCACAGCAACACCACAAATCACATGCAGGTCACTGGAGCTCCCTCCTGTGCCAAATTCAAGTCAGCAGCTAAACACTTTCAGTCCCCACGTTCAGCCCACAGGATGCGGCTGCTGCTCAAGAGAGCGGTGCACACCACCTCTGGCCACTGACCCTGTGTTTCTACCCCTTTATCACCATTTGCATAGGCAGGCTGGAAGACGCCATCGCAGGTTTCCAGGAAGAGCTGGAAGCTGACTTTTTTCCCAGTTGTACTGAAAATGCTGACAGTTGCATTGAAGAGAGTCCTGGGATAATGCTGAATTGTTTTTTTTTTCTATATATGACTGTAGCGTTAAGACTACACTGTGCAGAGAATTAAATGTTCTCTAGATCACATGCCAAATCAGTACAGGAACATTTTATTTTAATTACTATTTTTTTCTTCCACTCGGGAAGTGAGCTATCCATGAGGAGCTTAGCTTAGGTCATCTTGGATGCAGAAGCTGGTCCTTGCCAACTCTCTAATCCAACAAAACATGGAGTCAAGTTTGTTTTAAGTGCTGTTTGTTCAGCAAAGCCTGAACCAAGCATATCCAAATTTGCAGTCTGGAGGCCAAGTACTGCCCCAACACCAATTCATCTCACTGTTCCCACCTGCCCTCTTCCCCAGAGGTCCCGCTGATGTGGACTGCAGGGTGGACTTTAGGCAGTTTATTTCCAGATAGTCAAAGTGGGTCAGGACTTCTTTAAGCTGCCTCACTGAGCTTTGCACAGTGGCCCAACACCACACACCCAGCCATGTGCTGCTGCAAGGAGACAACAGCTTTCCCCAGAAAGAGGAGGACTTCAAAGGTGACAGGACGGAGGGATGTTGGAGAACCAGAACTAGAGCATTCAGTGACCAGAGTGCAGAGACACTGGCTGCTGAAACTGAGAGCATATATGATCAGGCAAATCTGTCCTGCTCCCTTTCTCTTACAGCCAGACATGCCGCTGCAAAAGGAGACAGAAGGAACTGTCAGCCCTGATAATGCTACCGTAAATCCCATGTTTTTCCAGCGTACGTTGCTTTCTCCATTATTATTCTCTCTCTTGAATTGGGTGCTGGGTGAAAAAGACATCCAGGCAGCTCTGCCATGCATGTTGCCTGGCTCCATGACAGGCATAGAACAGGCACAGCCTCCATCAGGCTCGTCTGCTCTCCCCATCAGCCTGAGCATCACATCCATGTCCTGGAGCTGCTTCCGTGAAGATCAAGAGGAGACCTTGGCACATACTGCTTTCCCCTCTGCACCAGAGAGGTCTGTAAAGTCTACCGGAAGTTTGGCTGAGGTCTTCTTCTCCCCTGGTTCATCTCATTGTGAACAAGGCACTGAAAACCAGCCAAATGGGAACCAGTTTTGCTTCAGCCTCCCTGAAATGGAAAAGGGAAGAAGTGGGTCTATCCCAGGCCTTTCCACTGCGTTTCTGACCATTGACAAGAGCAGATCTTGAGTACACAAGGCCCTTTTTTAAAAAGCCAGAGTGAGAAGGGATTCCCTGCTCACCTTGCCTCAAGAAGGACATCTATATTGTAGGCAATCCCAACTTTGTATTGATCTAGGGTGCTAGGCTTTGTCCCATGGTGTGGAAGCTGTTGTGGGACTGGAGGCAACTCATCTCTGAAGGGCTGCTGCTGTATGAGTGCCAACTCTGAAGACGATTTTTTGTGAATATAGTGATGACAGGATAAAAACCTAATTTTCCTACACCAAGAGAGTCCTCTGCAGGAGAAAATGTAATGCAGGGGATTAGCTAGAATAATAAGCACACACATGATGAATTAGCAAGAAAGGAGATGGAGGCTTAAAGTGAATGGATGGGTTCTGGAATACTAAGGTTTGTTTCTGAGAAGGTTAAGACTGTGGAGCAAAATGTTGTCAGGGTTGGCACAAGCTTCTAAAGGACAGCATTTGGCCTCGGGTGATCTCCTGTGTGTTTCTAAGAGCTGTCATTAGGATCTGAGGCTGTGGAGCCTCAGGCCACTATCAGATGTCCCCGAAGTGGCAGAGCCAGCAGTACAGTGCTGCTCCCGAGAAACAGCTGACAGCCCCAGGGACTGTGTCACAGGCAGGAGGTGGCTGTGTAAAAGCACAGACCATATGCCAGGCGTCTCTCCTGGGTCTCTCGTCTTCGGGAGACTCTCACTCCCCATCTCAGAGTGGGCTGCGTTTTGTGTGTCTCCAACTGTTATACTTATGGCTCCACACCTTTGTGTGGAGGGGCAGAATTGCTGCAGAAACAGGAAGTCGGCTGATGTGCCAGGGCTAAAGCTGCTGGCTGCCTCTTGCAAATGTCTTTTCAGTACCCAGAGCAGATTACGGTCCTCTCTTCACTAAGGCAAGACACAACCTGATTGTAAACAGTCTAAAGGGACCCCATAATTCCAGTTCCTATCATCCTATCTTAATTCCTTCAAAGGGAACCAATATAACTAACAGATTGTGTAAGAAGCACTGAAGGTAGGCATACTCCAAGTTAAAGTAGACAACCGAGGGCTCTGCAGAGTTGGGATCTAAGTTATTAAATGCACCACAGGGAACAACCCAGCATGGACAAGGGAATGAAGGGCCAGACTGTTGTTACCTTTAATCTCTGTGATTCTACAAGGGCCAAAAAAATCTCACTTGCAAAACTCTTTCTACAGCAACAAATGAGACCGAGTAGCATGCTGGTTTTTTCAGCAATTGCTTTGACTCAGGCTCTGATCTACACTGCTGTGTAAATCTGGAGTAACTCTTTATGGATTTCCATGAGTACAACAGAGGTTAGGACCTGGCCCACTCTAATTAGAGATGAGAAAATTACTTTGATCTAAATCCTCTGAAGAATTTGGACACTTAAATACAGTTACAGTGGGAATCAGGCACCCCAATACCTTTGAGAGAAGCTGGAACCCCCCCATTATTTTGCTGGACACAATACTTCTTCCTCACATCACTATAATTCCTCGGGAGCAATGGGGAAAACCACAGTCACAGACTACACGAGCCAGGAGCAAGGTATTGTATTATTGTAATGGGAGATAAAGTCACTCCAAAGCTAAGCCTTTCCAGGGAATAATTCATATAAAGAGGTTTGCACAGCACTTAATAAGAGCAAGAGAACAGATATTTATTTTATGACGGCGATCAGCTTCTTTTCCCTGCAACAAAGATAAATTTGCCATCATTTCCAAAAGACATTGACCCAAGTCATGTACTTCCCCAAAAGTTTTCATTGCCAAATTAAGAAGTTAGGAGCAGCCAACTCCACCAGCGCACACCGCCCAGGAGCCACAAAACAGAGGCAGACATCCTTTCCAAAGCTGAAGTCAAGTGCAACCAAAGCAAACAAGTCTAATCACATCAACAAAGTCATCCGTTAATGAAAACACATCCCACAAATGATTAAGTTGTTAAGTGCTAGTCTATTACAAACACCTCAGAAGAAAACTCATGCAATCGGTAACACTTACATCAGAGTCCCATAATATTTACATAGAGAAAAGGAAAGAATAAACTGTTAGGGGAAAACATTTGGGTGTAGCGGGGAAAGGAACATTGTTTCAGAGCACAAAAATCTTCACCTTTGCTTTCATATTATCTGTAGTTCAACTGGAGTTTACTAAACAAGAATGTTTTAACTTTCTATTGGTAAAATGCAAATGTACTTAAAGGACCTATTGATTTTCTATGAAAATTTTTCCTTCCCTGAAATAACCAAAATAAGTATGGAAGTATTTTTAAATACTCGGAGAAAATCACAAATTGCCAATCAGACGTACTGTTGCAAAGTGATGTAAATAATCCCTGTAAAAATTTGATTCAACATTTAGTGAAGGGAAGTTTTAAGGAACAAAATGCCTAGAGCAACAGAAAGTTGTCCTTTGTTCTTTAAGTTCAATGAGAGAAAGGTTAAGAAAAACCTCCCCAGCACAAGAGCTGGAAGCAAAACTGGCTAAGGACAAGAATGAAACCACCTACACCATTTAAATGAATTAGTTCAGAGATGTATGAACAGCCCCTTGACGCAAAGTCAATTAGTTTTTTTAAGAGTACTTTCCACAGTAATAATCTCATGTGCAATTTGTAGCATACCACAAAGAAGGGGTTGGATACATCTAATATACCAATAAAGTCATTTGTTTAAAATGCAATTAAGTGAATATCCCATTGAGGTCCTTGCTGTGCTGTACTGCTGGTTGTGTGTGATCTGCCACCTTGTCTTCAGGGTGACAATCACATGTAGGAAGCCATCCAACATTATTTTATTGGAAAAACTCCAGGGGCTGCCCTTATGCTGCAACACCTTGTGGATGGTTGACTGACTGAACAGTCACTGCCGAGCTGTAGTTTTTAAGGCATACATTACTGTATCGGTCAACACTATGGAGCACAACTCTATAGTGCACACTCCAAAAACATCCCCATTCATCACTAATGTCCTTGCACATTTCTTACACTGCCTAAGGCTCCTGACCAGCATTTTAGTATTAAATACCCCCTCAAATACATGCAGCCACAACAGTTCTCCTGATATACAGCTGATTCTTCAATATCAGCTATAGATGTATTTATTCTCTGCAAGGATTAAAATTGTTCCTCCCTCTCAACCATGCCACAGGTCTTTGCAACAGCACCTAAGAGACGTTAGTTGAGAGAATACTACTGAACATAATATTTGTTACTTCTTAAATGCCAGTTCCAAGCAAGCTGGTTTAATACTGACCAGCGTTTAAGCATTTACAATGTACTGCCAAAAGACAGACAGACATTCCTGGAGATTTTCACTCTGTCGTTCCTGAAGGGGAAAACGAGCTCTTACGTAAATGTACCCTTGTTCTTTGATGGTGCAGCCTGACTTTCCACAGGCCGTGAACGCAGAAGAGATAAATCAGAAACTTGTGTAAAGACCTGGAAGGATTTTTGACAGCAAAGGCCTGCCACGGAACAAGAGCAAGGTGAGCTGACACAGGAGCTGTCAAGAAGACAGGCTGGAGTGTATATAGTGGAACACACTTGTATTTAGTGAAGCTGCCCAGAGCAAAGGAGGATGAATGTCCTGAATTGTGTCAATGCCTCATCATGTGCAGACCGGGAGGCCGGCTGGAGTGAGGCAACTGGGCGGGAAAGAGCTCTGCTGTGAAGCAAACAGCTTCAGTGGCAGAGGAGCCCATCACTGCTGACAGTGATGGATCAGGTCCGGTACAGGGGGAGCTCACGCTGCACTCAGCCTGGCCTTCAGTCTATGCATAAATGCACACTCCCATGGCACTTGTGAGCCATATCCTCACGAAACCACCATGTTTTGGCCCAAACAATTTTTACCTTGTGCAGTGCTTCTCTTGGGATATGATCTAGGGAGCAGGATGGGAAGATTTTTGCTCCCACCAGGCTATGCTCGCCTAAGAGCTTGAGAGGTTTCTATGAAACAGCCAGTGAAAGAAACAATAGAGTTTTACCCACAAGAGCATTAAGGCAACTGCTCCTGCCAAAAAGGCTGTATCATGGCTCTAAACCAGCCTTTAATACTCCTGTTTGAGGTAAGGCTTGACTACCCGCCCATTTTATAAACGCTTTGGAAATGCATACTGCTAACAACTGAAACTGGCTACACAGAAGTTTGTGCCAAGGAAAGATGAGTCCCAATAGTTTAGGACAACTTAGTCCTATCTAACCAAACAGCATCTTTCTTCCCCCTGCTTTTTGTGACACTGAGAAAACGTGTTCACATTACGTAGTCAGCTCCCAAAGCTGCACTTACAAAGGAGCATTTTAAACAGCAGACTGTTGTCTGAGAGTGCATTAATGCATCTATTGCCTTGGAGACAGAGAAAGGGCAGCCTGTGGAGACAGAATGAACCCTCTATGAGATAGAGCCACAGCATATCCCTATTGACATAGTCCAAGGGACTGGATTATGTCGGGGGAGGAGGAGGGGGGATAGTAAAACAAGCCAATCTGAAAGATAGGGCTCACAATTTAAACCAGATCAACATGACTTTGGGCCCAATTTGTAAACATATTGGACTGATTACAGCTTTAGCATCATTGAATGACTTTCCTAAGATTAACTCATGACTATTAAGCACGTAAGGAGTCAGTGATTCTTTTTATAAATAACACTTTGAAGTCAAATCCTTAAAATTGGTTTAGGCTAAAATTAGAAGGGTGCTAATAAATTAGACTGTGAATACAAGTGTTTCATGATTGCTTAAACAGATACTGCCTTAAACAGGCTTCATTGTCCTGCAGTGGCACGCTCACCCCAAACGTGCTAGTGCAGAGAACCAGAAAAGGACAACGGGGAGGGTGACAAACCAAATACGAGGGTTGGTTTGCCACCTACGCAGTGTGCAAGGAGAATGTGTCAGGCTGGGATCCCCAGCCTCCAAGCACTAATGCTGCACAGGGCTGCATGGCACACCAGGTGCAAGGCAGAGGGAACACACACCCTGGTACGCTGGATGCGACACAGCCAGCAGCACGGTGGCAGCACTGTGATCCTTCAGTCCCTCTGCTGCCGTCTCCGGGTTGACTGCAGTGTGCAAAATAAACAAAAAGCACATGAGATGAGGAATAAAGGCGTTATGAAAGTATTTTGCTTCCACCAACATGAGACGCTGCCAGTCTGGATTTCTTCTTTCTCCCTAGACAAGCTGCTTGGCAGCCCCATCCTCTGACATGCCCAAATCAGAGGCCGCCCCCTCCTTTCATCTGCCACTGGGACAAAACGCAGAAATCATACAGCTCAGCTCTTAGCAACCAAGCTGACTGGCGCAGCATTGAAAAGACCACCAGCAGCTAAACCGTTCACTACACTATTAAGTTTGTAAACAGAAGACACACTGGGGACAGGGGGACATTTTTCAAAAACAACTCTAACACAGACTAAAGCAGGGACAGTCTGTTCAACCCTGTTTCGTCGTACCAGGGCCTGCTACTGGGTTCTGTTATTTACCCTGCTCAGCCCAAACACAAATGTCCTCTCCACCAAAAGAGAAACACTTGCCAGTCCTTAGGGAACACAGCAAAACAGGGCTGGGACTGAGGGAGGTTTCCTCTTGCTGTGTTCCCAGTGGTCTTACACTAGCACTGGGGGATACGGGGTTGATAAGTTAAACTGGTGCAGCAAGGACAGTGGCACATCCTCTAGAACAGAAAGGACTGAGGTTTTTCTCCACGGAAACGCTCCCCAGCCTTGGGTAACACAGGTCAGTAAGGTGAGAAGCACCGTAATACTTGCCATCAGCACACACACAGCTCACAAACTCCCTTGCAGCCTGGCCTTCCCCTGGTTTGTTGCTCTGGTGTTAGGGAACCCAGTAAGTAAGAGCGGCAGGAGCAAGCCAGGCTGGGGAACACAGCCATGCCCAAAAGGGATGCATGGGTATTGGGGTGCAGGAAATCCAGCACTCACCTCTGAGGAGTCGGCATACCGAGCAACACGTGCACACTGAAAGAGGAGCTGAGCATTAGAAACTCGTCAGGCTAAACTACTATCTCTCAGAAAACACTTGGCATCATTTTGAGGTGGACTTCATGGCCCCCATGTGCATAGAGAGATGATCGTTTCTATTCACCAGCACGGAGCACAGACCCAGGGACGTGCCTCACCCCAGGCTGTGTGCCTAATGGGTGTTAAGGCCGGGATTACGTACAGCTCCCTGGCTCTGTTCTCAGATCAGTAAACAGAAATAACTCCTGACTAGAGGGACCCGGGAGTGTGGATAAGCAATGGGTAACACAGTGCAAAAAGCTGTATGATAATAAACACAGGGTGCAATACTGGGATTTGTATTGCTACATGCCTGGCTTTTTTTTTTTGGTAGATTTAGACTTCTACAAGCACTGGTGCAGCCATTCACGCAGCTTCTGAGGGAAAACTATCCACAGATCCCTTCTCTTCCTAAATGAGGAATGTGCTGAGGAGTCCTGCAGGAGTTATATTTTGTTGGTACTGCCATAAGAATGAAAGCAACCAAGGGAACTGCATTGCACCCTTCAGTGC